>NC_091984.1:38937139-39575482 GCF_044704955.1 Pristiophorus japonicus | reverse complement strand
CCATTCAGATACTATTCTGCCTTCCTGTTTTTGCCACCAAAGTGGATAACCTCACATTTATCTACATTATACTGCATTTGCCATGCATCTGTCCACTCACCTAACCAAGTCACTCTGCAGCCTCTTAGTATCCTCCTCACAGTTCACACTGCCACCCAGCTTAGTGTCATCTGCAAACTTGGAGATATTACATTCGATTCCTTCGTCTAAATCATTAATGTATATTGTAAAGAGCTGGGCTCCCAGCACTGAACCTTGCGGTACCCCACTAGTCACTGCCTGCCATTCTGAAAAGGACCTGTTTATTCCTACTCATTGCTTCCTGTCTGCCAACCAGTTCTCTATCCACATCAATATATTACCCCCAATACAATGTGCTTTAATTTTGCACACTAATATCTTGTGTGGGACCTTGTCAAAAGCCTCTTGAAAGTCCAAATACACCACATCCACTGGTTCTCCCTTGTCCACTCTACTTGTTACATCCTCAAAAAATTCTAGATTTGTCAAGCATGATTTCCCTTTCATAAATCCATGCCGACTTGGACCGCTCCTGTCACTGCTTTCCAAATGCGCTGCTATTGCATCTTTAATAATTGATTCCAACATTTTCCCCACTACCGATGTCAGGCTAACCGGTCTATAATTACCTGTTTTCTCTCTACCTCCTTTTTTAAAAAGTGGGGTTACATTAGCTACCCTCCAGCCCATAGGAACTGATTCAGAATCTATAGAATGTTGGAAAATGACCACCAATGCATCCATTATTTCTAGGGCCACTTCCTTAAGTGCACTGGGATACAGACTATCAGGCCCTGGGGATTTATTGGCCTTCAATCCCATCAATTTCCCTAACATGATTTCCTGACTAATAAGGATTTCCTTCATTTCATCCTTCTCGCTAGACCCTCGGTGCCCTAGTATTGCCGGAAGGTTATTTGTGTCTTCCTTAGTGAAGACTGAACCAAAGTATTTGTTCAATTGGTCTGCCATTTCTTTGTTCCCCATTATAAATTCTCCTGATTCTGACTGCAAGGGACCTACATTTGTCTTCACTAATCTTTTTCTCTTCCCATAGCTATAGAAGCTTTTCCAGTCAGTTTTTATGTTCCCTGCAACCTTACTCTAATACTCTATTTTCTCCCTCCTAATTAAACCCTTTGTCCTCCTCTGCTGAAATCTAAATTTCTCCCAGTCCTCAGGTTTGCTGCTTTTCTGGCCAATTTATATGCCTCTTCCTTGGATTTAACACTATCCCTAATTTCCCTTGTGAGCCACGGTTGAGCCACCTTCCCCATTTTATTTTTACGCCAGACAGGGATGTACAATTGTTGAAGTTCATCCATGTGATCTTTAAATGTCTGCCATTGCCTCGCCACCGTCAACCCTTTAAGTATCATTCACCAGTCTATTCTAGCCAATTCACGTCTCATACCATCGAAGTTACCTTTCCTTAAGTTCAGGACCCTAGTCTCTGAATTAACTGTGTCACTCTCCATCTTAATGAAGAATTCTACCATATTATGGTCACTCTTCTCCAAGGGGCCTCACACAACAAGATTGCTAATTAATCCTCTCTCGTTACACAACACCCAGTCTAGGATGGCCACCTCTCTAGTTGGTTCCTCAAACTATTGGTCGAGAAAACCATCCCTAATACACTCCAGGAAATCCTCCTCCACCGTATTGCTACCAGTTTGGTTAGCCCAATCTATATGCAGATTAAATTCACCCATGATAACTGCTGTACCTTTATTGCACGCGTCCCTAATTTCCTGTTTCATGCCATCCCCAACCTCATTACTACTGTTTGATGGTCTGTACACAATTCCCACTAGCGTTTTCTGCCCTTTTGTGTTTCGCAACTCTACCCATACAGATTCCACATCATCCAAGCTAATGTCCTTCCTTACTATTGCGTTAATCTCCTCTTTAACCAGCAATGCTATCCCACCTCCTTTTCCTTTCTGTCTATCCTTCCTGAATATTGAATACCTCTGGATGTTGAGTTCCCAGCCTTGGTCACCCTGGAGTCATGTCTCCGTAATCCCAATTACATCATATCCGTTAACAGTTATCTGCGCAGTTAATTCATCCACTTTATTACGAATGCTCCTTGCATTGAGTCACAGAGCCTTCAGGCTTGTTTTTTTTAACACTCTTTGTCCTTTTATAATTATGTTGTAATGTGACCTTTTTTGATTTTTGCCTTTGATTTCTCTGCCCTCTACTTTTTCTTATCTCCTTTCTACCTTTTGCTTCTGCCCCCATTTTACTTCCTTCTGTCTCCCCGCATAGATTCCCATCCCCCTGCCATATTAGTTTAAACCCTCCCCAACAGCAAAAGCATTGGTTCTGGTCCTGCCCAGGGGTCTGTGTCCCCTTTGCATTGCCAGGGGCTTTCTCAGGATTGCTGAAAGGTGGATGAAATAATGACATTGGAAGTAAGCAGAGATATCCATGCCAATCAGGTGAGAGGGACATAAATGGCCATCCTGCCTTATGTTACTGCAGGTTGAACCTCCCTTATCCAGAACTCGCTTATCCGGAAGCACCCCTTGTCTGAAACCATTCCTGGCCACCGGGTGGCGCATGCGCAGAACTCCAACATGAACAAATTGAACAAATTGAAGTCCTTCCTCACTGTCAATTCTCGTAATCACTGGCCTGACGCCCCCCCCCCCCCATCCCCCGCCCCCATGATCTCTCTGCCGCACTTCCAGCCCCAAGCCAGCCAGCCCCGATATCCCGTTGCTCCGTACCTGTACCATCCAATTTGTGACCACCCCTTGTCTGGAAAAATCCCGCATCCAGAACAGGCCAAGTCACGAAGGTTCCGGATAAGGGAGGTTCAATCTGTATCAGAATGCAGTAAGAACATTTGAATCTGACAATCAAATATGGTTTTCAACTTAATTCTTTTATTTTGTTCTACCATGTCTTTGACACATGCAATGGCTATAAACAGTAGGCATACAGAGAAATAAATAATATTACCCCATTTTCCCCTGGATAGAGATGTAATCTTTATCAATCCTATCGATCTTGATTCTCTCTACAAATTGTGAAAGAAATCTCAATATCTTTATAGCCCTCTAGTCACACACACTGTCCTTGATGATTCATTATGGCATGATAAGTGTTAGTGTGAACAAGATCCCCAAAAAACCCACTTATTCTATCAATGTTCCTTTGCAACTTTCTCCTTCCATCCACACTACTAACTGTTACATCTAACTTAGTGTTGTCAGAAAAGTTGGATATATGGTTCCCTATTCCTTTACCTAAGTCAGTGAAAAGCTGAGGACCCAGTACAGATCCCTTTGGGACACCATTAATCACATCCTGCCAATTGGAGTACATATCCATTATCCCTAATCTTTGTTTCCTACCTCCTAACCAATTCCCTCCACATGCCAATAGGTTGCCTCCGAATTCATGCAACAAGAGCAAAAACAACAACTTGTATTTATATAGTTGCTTTTAACTTAGTAAAATGTTCCAGGGCACATCCCAGGTTCATAGGAGCGTTATCAAAAAACATTTGACACTGAGCCACATAAGGAAAAATTAGGACAGGTGACCAAAAGCTTAGTCAAGGAGGTATGTTTTAAGGAGTATTCAACATTCAGGAAGGATAGAATAAAAGGAAAAGGAGGTGGGGTAGCATTGCTGGTTAAGGAGGAGATTAAGGCAATAGTTCGGAAGGACATTAGCTTGGATGATGTGGAATCTATATGGGTAGAGCTGCAGAACACCAAAGGGCAAAAAACGTTAGTGGGAGTTGTGTACAGACCTCCAAACAGTAGTAGTGATGTTGGGGAGGGCATCAAACAGGAAATTAGGGGTGCGTGCAATAAAGGTGCAGCAGTTATAATGGGTGACTTTAATATGCACATAGATTGGGCTAACCAAACTGGAAGCAATACGGTGGAGGAGGATTTTCTGGAGTGCATAAGGGATGGTTTTTTAGACCAATATGTCGAGGAACCAACTAGGGGGGAGGCCATCTTAGACTGGGTGTTATGTAATGAGAAAGGATTAATTAGCAATCTCGTTGTGCGAGGCCCCTTGGGGAAGAGTGACCATAATATGGTGGAATTCTGCATTAGGATGGAGAATGAAACAGTTAATTCAGAGACCATGGTCCAGAACTTAAAGAAGGCTAACTTTGAAGGTATGAGGCGTGAATTGGCTGAGATGGATTGGCGAATGATACTTAAGGGGTTGACTGTGGATGGGCAATGGCAGACATTTAGAGACCGCATGGATGAACTACAACAATTGTACATTCCTGTCTGGCATAGAAATAAAAAAGGGAAGGTGGCTCAACCGTGGCTATCAAGGGAAATCAGGGATAGTATTAAAGCCAAGGAAGTGGCATACAAATTGGCCAGAAATAGCAGCGAACCTGGGGACTGGGAGAAATTTAGAACTCAGCAGAGGAGGACAAAGGGTTTGATTAGGGCAGGGAAAATGGAGTATGAGAAGAAGCTTGCAGGGAACATTAAGACGGATTGCAAAAGTTTCTATAGATATGTAAAGAGAAAAAGGTTAGTAAAGACAAATGTAGGTCCCCTGCAGTCAGAATCAGGGGAAGTCATAACGGGGAACAAAGAAATGGCGGACCAATTGAACAAGTACTTTGGTTCGGTATTCACGAAGGAGGACACGAACAACCTTCCGGTTATAAAAGGGGTCGGGGGGTCTAGTAAGGAGGAGGAACTGAGGGAAATCCTTATTAGCCGGGAAATTGTGTTGGGGAAATTGATGGGATTGAAGGCCGATAAATCCCCAGGGCCTGATGGACTGCATCCCAGAGTACTTAAGGAGGTGGCCTTGGAAATAGTGGATGCGTTGACAGTCATTTTCCAACATTCCATTGACTCTGGATCAGTTCCTATGGAGTGGAGGGTAGCCAATGTAACCCCACTTTTTAAAAAAGGAGGGAGAGAGAAAACAGGGAATTATAGACCGGTCAGCCTGACATCGGTAGTGGGTAAAATGATGGAATCAATTATTAAGGATGTCATAGCAGTGCATTTGGAAAGAGGTGACATGATAGGTCCAAGTCAGCATGGATTTGTGAAAGGGAAATCATGCTTGACAAATCTTCTGGAATTTTTTGAGGATGTTTCCAGTAGAGTGGATAAGGGAGAACCAGTTGATGTGGTATATTTGGACTTTCAGAAGGCGTTCGACAAGGTCCCACACAAGAGATTGATGTGCAAAGTTAGAGCACATGGGATTGGGGGTAGTGTACTGACATGGATTGAGAACTGGTTGTCAGACAGGAAGCAAAGAGTAGGAGTAAATGGGTACTTTTCAGAATGGCAGGCAGTGACTAGTGGGGTACCGCAAGGTTCTGTGCTGGGGCCCCAGCTGTTTACACTGTACATTAATGATTTAGATGAGGGGATTAAATGTAGTATCTCCAAATTTGCGGATGACACTAAGTTGGGTGGCAGTGTGAGCTGCGAGGAGGATGCTGTGAGGCTGCAGAGCGACTTGGATAGGTTAGGTGAGTGGGCAAATGCATGGCAGATGAAGTATAATGTGGATAAATGTGAGGTTATCCACTTTGGTGGTAAAAACAGAGAGACAGACTATTATCTGAATGGTGACAGATTAGGAAAAGGGGAGGTGCAAAGAGACCTGGGTGTCATGGTACATCAGTCATTGAAGGTTGGCATGCAGGTGCAGCAGGCGGTTAAGAAAGAAAATGGCATGT
Organism: Pristiophorus japonicus; assembly: GCF_044704955.1. Lineage (NCBI taxonomy): Eukaryota > Metazoa > Chordata > Chondrichthyes > Pristiophoridae > Pristiophorus > Pristiophorus japonicus. Next base: position 39,569,751 of record NC_091984.1, on the reverse strand, counting down.
TGGCCTTCATAGCAAGGGGATTTGAGTACAGGGGCAGGGAGGTGTTGCTACAGTTGTACAGGGCATTGGTGAGGCCACACCTGGAGTATTGTGTACAGTTTTGGTCTCCTAACCTGAGGAAGGACATTCTTGCTATTGAGGGAGTGCAGCGAAGGTTCACCAGACTGATTCCCGGGATGGCGGGACTGACCTATCAAGAAAGACTGGATCAACTGGGCTTGTATTCACTGGAGTTCAGAAGAATGAGAGGGGACCTCATAGAAACATATAAAATTCTGACGGGGTTAGACAGGTTAGATGCAGGAAGAATGTTCCCAATGTTGGGGAAGTCCAGAACCAGGGGTCACAGTCTAAGGATAAGGGGTAAGCCATTTAGGACCGAGATGCGGAGGAACTTCTTCACCCAGAGAGTGGTGAACCTGTGGAATTCTCTACCACAGAAAGTTGTTGAGGCCAATTCACTAAATATATTCAAAAAGGAGTTAGATGAGGTCCTTACTGCTAGGGGGATCAAGGGGTATGGCGAGAAAGCAGGAATGGGGTACTGAAGTTGAATGTTCAGCCATGAACTCATTGAATGGCGGTGCAGGCTAGAAGGGCCGAATGGCCTACTCCTGCACCTATTTTCTATGTTTCTATGTTTCTAAAAGGAGGAGAGAGAGGTAAGAGGCAGAAAGATTTAGGGAGGGAATTCCAGTGCTTAGGGCCTCAGGCACAGCTGCCAATGATGGAGTAATGAAAATCAGGGATGTGCAAAGGGCCAAAATTGGAGGAGCGCAAAGATCTTGGAGGGTTGTAGAGCTGGAGGAGCTTGCAGAGATAGGGAGGGTGAGGCCATGGAGGGATCTGAAAACAAGGATTTTATTTTTTTACTTATCATTTTAAATTTTGATAACAGTCTCTTGTGTGGAACCATATTGAATGCTTTCTGGAAGTCTATGTAAACACCATCTCTAGACACTCCATTATCTACCACGTTAGTAATCTCCTCAAAAAATTCAACTGGTTTGGTTGGACATAACTTACCCGTTATAAATCTATACTGGCTCTCTCTGATCAGTTCATATTTGTCTGTATGCGCAGTCATTCTGTCCCAAATAACAGATTCTCGCAACTTTCCCACAACAGGCGTTAGACTAATAGGGCGATAATTTTCTGGTTTCTCTCTCCCGCTCCTCTTAAATAATGGAGTGATTTTGGCAATTTTCCAATCCGAGATGCCACTTCCTAAAGCAAGAGAATTTCAACATCATGACTAAAGCAGCTGCAATTTCATCATCTACTTCTTTTAATATCCTGGGATGGAAACCACCAGGGGGTCCTGGAAATTTGTCAATCTTCAGTCTCATTATTTTCTCCATTACCATTGTATAAATTGGATTAAATTGAGTAACTTCCTGATTTATTTTATTTTTCCTTTTTTACGACCACCTGAGGGGACATGCTTCAATGTCTCATCCAAAAGGCAGCACCTCCAATTGCAGCACACCTTCAGTACACTTGAGTGTCAACCAAGATTATGTGCTTAAGGTGCTGGAGAGGGGCTTACACTCACAACCTCTAAGCCAGAAGCAAGATTGCTACCATACTGAGCCAAGGCAGGCTCCTTCCTACGTAGGTGCAGGAAGGATTAGGGCTAGAGGTCTTGGACACCAGAAAGAAATCTTTGAGGCTGGTGGCCATTACCAATGTTCCAGGTTTTAGTTCTCTTACTTAAGGGACAACTCCAGCACTTGTTGGTGTAAGCGTGCTCTCCTTTATCATTCTGGTGACATCAAAAATTGTGCCACTTCTGATGATTGCATTTGCCCAAGATGTTTTCTATCGGTCGCAGATATCAGGTCTTTTTTTTTATCGTGCTGTTCTGTGCCTGATAAACAGCACCTCAAGTGTCCTTGAACTTCCCTTCATGTCGAGGCTGAAAATTTGCTTCTGGATAGATTTTACAATTTAGAATTCCTAGTGCAGAGTATCGTGTGTTGCAATTGCACATCGCGAATTCTAATGTGCAAAGGTCGGTGTACCAGATTTGTGACTTCACAATTTTCCATCTGTAAGATTAATACAGATAACCGTGTGGGCCACGGGTGTGCACTTGACCTGTGCACCTGCATTCCCAATGTGCACATCTGTTATGCAATGTTCTGTCCTAGGAGCCTAAAATTGTAAGCCTTATCCAGCTACCCACCCCTTACCTCTTAGTCAATTCTCACCGCCCCCCCCCATCTTTTAAATAAAAATTAAGGTTTCGGCCTGCCACGCATGAGTCCCTAGTTAAAGAGGACTCCTAGATATCAGTGTTGTCCTGCGATCACTCACTAGAAAATATGCAAGATATTCTCCTCGGGGTTTCACTCAATACTTGAGGGAAAGCATCAGGTCTCTTCCTTAAGCTTCTTTAGCCCATCCCACTGTGGAGAATCGACTTGGGGAGGGAGGGGTAGTTTCTAGTGTAACAGTTGTGAGTTTTTGGTTCATGTAGATAGTCTATGGTTTGAAAGAGAAATTACCTAAAGTCTCTGGTTTCCTTCCCGCTTCTGCTGACTCATGCAGGTACAGTTCCACTCGGACTGGCTGTCTTCTGGTACATTGCTGGTATGTTAACGGTACATTGCGGGTACATTGCGGGTATATTGTGGGTACATTGCTGGTACGTTAACGGTACATTGCCGGTACATTGCGGGTACATTGCCGGAACATTGCGGGTACATTGTGGGTACATTGCGTGTATATTGCGGGTACATTGCGGGTACATTGCGGGTAAATTGAGGGTACATTGTGGGTACATTGCGTGTATATTGCGGGTACATTGCCGGTACATTGTGGGTACATTGCCGGTACATTGCCGGTACATACATTGCGGGTACATTGCGGGTACATTGCGGATATATTGCGGCTACATTGCGGGTACATTGCCGGTACATTGCCAATACATTACGGGTACTTTGCCAGTACATTACTGATACATTGCCAAATGTGCATTTTAATGTGTGTGAGTCCAGGCAGTGAGTACCATAAGCTATTTGAACATATGCAGCATCACAGACAGGATCTTGATTGATTTTCTTTCCACTTACCTAGCATAGAGGTACTGAGACCAGTTGCAGTACCCCAACTGCTGCCCTGGCTGAGAGCAGTTGACACGGCACAGACTGACCATATGGTTTAGTCCTACGCTAAGTAATGTCTTTTACATATGTGGGCAGCTGAGGGTAGCTTTGAAATGTCATCATCATCATAGGCAGTCCCTCGAAGTCGAAGATGACTTGCTCCCACATTAAAAATGAGTTCTCAGATGACAGATAAGTCCGATGCGGGAACTACAGTCTCTGTCATAGGTTGGACAGACGGTTTTTGAAAGGACGTTGGTTGAAGTGCCGGTTTGTTGAAGTGCTTGGGTTGTCATGCCCTCTTGCCGCTGTATGCGCTTAGTCTCCGCTTGCTCCTGGCGAAGAGTCTCGACATGTTCGCCGCCTTCCCGGATTATTCTCTTCCACTTTGTGCGATTTTGTATCAGGGATTCCCAGGTGTCGGTGGGGATGTTGAACTTCTTGAAGGAGGCTTTGAGGGTGTCCTTGAAGCGTTTCCTCTGCCCACCTGGGGCTTGTTTGCTGTGTCGGAGCTCTGAGTAGAGTGCTTGCTTTGGGAGCCTCGTATCGGGCATACAGACGATGTGGCCCGTCCATCGGAGCTGATTGAGTGTTGGCAATGGTTTGATGCTGAGGATATTGGTCTGGGCGAGAACACTGACCTTGGTGCACCTATCCTGCCAATGGATTTGCAGGATCTTCCGAAAGCAGCGTTGGTGGTACTTCTCCAGTGCTTTGATGTACCTGCTTTATACAGTCCATGAGTCAGAAGCATATATGAGGGCTCTGTAGACCATGAAGTGGCTGACATTTATACAAGGGCCAATTATACAAATGCCTTTTCGCAGAACCAAGTATTGCCCATTGGGAGAGCGAATCAAGAAATCGCAGGCTCACTCCCCATGGTTTCTTTTGTAATTGATCTTATTGAATGATGGAGCACTCTCGAAGGGCCATATGACCTACTCCTGCTCCTAATTCCCTTGTTCTTATGTTCTTATGTTCTAATGATGAATGGAAGATCATGGAGACCACGCTGACAATTTCCCAATGGGCATGGCTCCCCACCAAGAGCACAATTTCATAAAATGACTCTATAGTATTTAGTTATTTTTGGCAGACTGAAAAGCCGTCACTTCTAATTTTCCTGTTCAGTAAAACTTTTTCTTTCTTCCATTATTGGAAAAGTGCTGAGACTTTTCAGGTGCAGGGCACAGAGATGGCCCCAAAAATGTATCTGTGGTGGAAAGGACTGCCGTAGAGCTTCAGTGACTCTGTGTTCATTTGATGGGGCTTCAATGCTCCGATCCTCTCCCGGGATAGGGGATTGCCCTGAGGAGAGATTGACTAGACTAGGCCTATATTCCTGAGAGTTTAGAGTAATGAGAGATGATCTAATTGATACATAAAATTCTTAAGGGACTTGACAGGGACCTGGAATCTAGATCACGAGATCACAGTCACAGAATAAGGGGTCGTCCATTTAGGACTGAGATGAGGAGAAATTTCTTAACTCAAAAGGTTGTGAATCTTTGAAATTCTCTACCCCAGAGATCTGTGGATGCTCAGTCATTGAGTATATTCAAACAGAGGTCGATAAATTTTTGAGTAAAAAGAGAATCAGGGGATATGAGAATAGTGCGGGAAGGTGTTGAAGTCGAAGATCAGCCATGATCTAATTGAATGGTGAAGCACGCTCAATGGGTCAAATGGCCTACTCCAGCTCCTATTTCTTATGTTCTTATGTTCTTACATATGTAAGGGGCCTAATACCTGTTGCAGCCAGATGCATGGATAGCCGCTTATGCCAATATGGTCGTGCTGCCTGTACCCCTGGCTGATCGGGCATGGGACCTTGTTTTTATGACTCCCACGTCTGCTAGAGTCCGACTTATTTCCCCCACTTTCAGGCACTGCTCCTGCAGTGGGGAGGGTCTGCAATGGGGAATGTCTGGTCTCTGTAAGTGATCTGAATCCAGAAATACAGGGTAAACCATGAGAGGAAATGTGCATCCAGATCTCGGTCTTTCAAGTGATTAGTTCAGCATTCATTATATAGACGTTGTTACTACAATATGCATAAATTTAAGATTATCTGGCAATCACCACCAGTAGAAACAAAACAAATGGTTTTAAAAGACTAACTTCAAAGAAATGCATGTATAATTATGACAAATTAACTGAGAAATATTGCTGTAAGATATCTCAGTCATGGAAGAGTGAAATACTTTTAAAAGAAGAATTGCGAATGAATAACTATATCCCCAAGAAAAATAAGTGAAAGTTAAATAAGTGGTATATAAAATTGAGATAAGAGAATAAAAAAATAACAAAGCATACACAACCCATAAGGATAAAGGAGGGAGAGAACCCTCGGGGAGTATAGGAATTGCTGCAACATATAAAAGGGATATTAAATACAAAGTGGACCCAGGAGATGCGGATAGCTAAAGATATTAAACATAATACATTGTAAAACTCTTCTGGTATCCTAACAGTAAATATGTAGTTGGAGAGGAGGTTCAAACTATGAAAGTTAAAAGTGTCAGTGAAGTTCAATGATAAAATAGTTGAAATATAACATGAATATTTAGTACAAATTTTCACTAGCGAGGATAAAATAAACTTGCTGGCCACTTTCTGTAGTACACCCTGTAACCCAGAGGATATTGAAATCAGTGTGGGTGATTAGTTAGGGGAACTTGAGTCTAACAAACCTCCAGGGCCTGATGGTTTGTATCCTCAGATGCTGAAGGAGCCCAAGGAAGACATTTATGGTGCACTTACTCAAAGAATTGCTGAGCACCAGTGAGAATGCACAGGCAAACCAAACTCATATTTAAAAAGGATGACAAAAATAACTCAGGTATGTGCACGTCCATTAGTCTAGCATAAATTCTATTCTAAGGGGCAGGCAGGAGGAGTGCAGTAATAATTTAGTAAGAAGCAGACAACATAGATTTAGAAGGAATGTGCCTGCATGACCAACTTCACTGACTCTTTTGAGAAGTTGCAGATACAGTAGATACAGGTAGTACTATTTCCAAGATATAGGTTATTTAAACTTTCCGAAAGCTTTTGATCAACTTCATACCAAAGACTTTACAATGTCTTGGTCAAACTACAATTAGAATATCGTGTTCAGTTTTGTTCACCACGCCACAACAGGATATAATTGTACTAGAAAGGATATCAAGAGCATCAAGACTGATCCCAAATGGAGGTTAAGATATGAAGAAAGCTTAGAGAGGCTTTAGCTTTAGAGCCTAAAAAGATAGCCATTAAAGGGAGATCTCAATGAAGTATACATATTATTAAGTGGTATCATCATCATATTATCATAGCTAGTCCCTTGGAATCGAGGAAAACTTGCTTCCACTCCTGAAATGAGTTATTTGGCGGCTGAACAGTCCAATAGGAGAGCCACAGAATCTGTCACAGATGGGACAGATAGTCATTGAGGGAAGGGGTTGGGTGGGACTGGTTTGCCGCACGCTCTTTCTGCTGCCTGCGCTTTATTTCTGCATGCTCTCTGTAATGTATGTAAACATTGTAACTGTGTAAGACTTTCCACCAGAGGGCGCAACTGTTGGAGGCCCAAGAGTTGCCTGCACTCCTTGTGCAAGGGAGCATAAAAGGTTGTCTGCCTTGCTGCTTAGGCACTCTGGAGTTGTATTAAAGAGACTAAGATCACATCAGTTTTAGCTCACAGTCTTGTGGAGTTCTTCCATACTTAACAATTGGCGACGAGTAACAGATTACGAACTTTCCCGCGATTTGTAGAGGGTGATGATTGGGAATCCTTCATTGAGCATCTCGATCAAGTGCAGGGTGATTCTCCTCACCGTGTGTGGGTCCACAATATACAGCCTCATCAAGAATCTGCTAGCATCGGAGAAACCAGCGGAGAAGACATATATATACAGAGCTGTGTAAGGTGGTTCGGAACCACCTCAAGGAGAGTGTCTTAATGGCCAAGTATCGCTTCTACATGCACCACTGCTCCGAGGGCCAGGACGTGGTGAGTTATGTCGCCGACCTGAGATGCCTTGCGGGAACTTGCGAATTTGCTGGATTTTTGGGGGAAATGCTGCAGTACTTTTTTGTGCTTGACAACGGCCACGGGGTCATTCTTCACAAGCTGCTGTCCGCCAAATCCCTAGACCTGAGCAAGGCCATCACGATAGCCCAGGCATTCATATCCACGAGCGATAATACCAGACAGATATCTTCCCAGCATCGAAGCTCACCGGCAAGCACTGTGCATAAAATAACATTGCTAGCAGGCAGAACTGCATATGGCAGGGCCTACACATCTGTAGCTGCAAGACCTAGGATGACTCAGAGTCCGCCATCGGGGGTGAATGCAAATCCATTAGCACCATGTTGGCGCTGCGGGGATAACCATCAAGCCCATCAATGTCGATTCAAGCATGATGTGTGCAAAGGCTGTGAAACAATGGGGCACCTCCAGCGAATGTGCAAGAGTGCTGCGTGGCAGAGTCGGCAGAGGATGATCGAGTTGGCGCGGATCACGCAGAACAAACAAGAGAGGCAACTCAATCCGAGGAAGAAGTGTATGGGGTACACACCTTCACCACCAAGAGCCCTCTTATCATGCTGAAAGTCAAATTGAATGGTATTCCGATATCAATGGAGTTGGACATGGGGGCGAGTCAGTCAATTATGAGCAAGAAGGCTTTTGAGAAACTGTGGGGCAACAAGGCACAAAGGCCCAAACTGAGCCCGATTCAGACAAAACTACGCACCTACACCAAAGAGCTCATACCAGTCATTGGCAGTGCGGCAGTTAAGGTATTGTACGATGGAGCTGTGCATGATTTATCACTGTGGATTGTACCAGGCGATGGCCCAACGTTATTCGGCAGAAGCTGGCTGGGAAAGATTCGACGGAAATGGGATGACAGCAAAGCACTATCTTCAGTGGATGGTGCCTCGTGTGCTCAAGTGCTGAGCAAGTTTCCGTCGCTATTTGAAGCAGGCATCGGTGCCAAGGTGCTGATCCATCTAGTCCCTGATGCAAGGCCCATTCATCACAAGGCTCGAGTGGTTCCATATATGATGAGGGAGAAAATCGAGACTGAATTGGACAGACTTCAACGTGAGGGAATCATATCGCCAGTTGAGTTCAACGAGTGGGCTAGTCCGATTGTTTCAGTGTTGAAAAGCGATGGTACGGTCAGAATCTGCGGAGACTACAAGGTAACAATCAACCGAGTCTCATTATAAGTACCCGCTATCCAAGGCGGATGATCTGTTCGCAACTTTAGCGGGGCGAAGTCGTTCATCAAGTTGGACCTAACCTCCACCTACATGACACAGGAGCTGGCTGAATCTTCGAAAAAATTGACATGCATCAACACAGATGCCCTTTTGGGATTCGCTCAGCTGCTACCATCTTCCAGAGGAATATGGAGAGTCTGCTGAAATCGGTTCTGCGCACCGTTGTGTCTCAAGACGACATCCTGATCACCGGTCGTGACACCACCGAACACCTGCACAACCTGGAAGAGGTTCTAATTCGACTAGACAGAGTGGGACTCTGGCTGAAACGCTCCAAGTGTGTTTTCCTGGCGCCAGAAGTTGAATTTTTGGGGAGAAAGATTGTGGCAGACGGCATCAGACCCACGGTCTCAAAGACAGGGGCCATCAAGAATGCACCCAGACCACAGAATGTGACAGAGCTGCATTCGTTCCTGGAATTCCTCAACTATTTTGGTAACTTCCTACCTGGGTTAAGCACTCTGCTGGAACTGTTGCACATGTTGCAACGTAAGGGTGATGACGGGGTTTGGGGTAAATTTCAAGAGACAGCCTTTTGAGAAGGCCAGAAACCTACTTTGTTCTAATAAGTTACTTGTACAGTATGACCCGTGTAAATGATTAGTGCTAGCTTGTGATGCATCTTCGTACTGGGTCGGCTGTCTATTACAGCAAGCCAATGTATTGGGCAAACTTCAACCGGTTGCATACTGAAAGAGCCTACAGTATGGTCGAGAAAGCAGCGTTAACATGTGTATATGGGGTTAAGAAAATGCACCAATATCTATTTGGACTTCGGTTTTGTTATGCTCATAATAAAGTGATACAATCGAGTACTGTATGCAATGAGTAAGTGTGACTTTAACTCCTTTAATCAAACTCCAGAGTGCTGGTACAGCTTTCTGCACGTTAATCCATTGGCCAGTTTGACCTGAAACACCCTACTCCCTTCTTTGGCTACGACAGTGCCAGCAAGCCATTTGGGACCATGTCCATAGTTGAGTACAAATACAGGGTCATTGACTTCAATATCGCGTGACAAGTTTGTGCGATCATAGTACATGCTTTGTTGATGTCGCCTGCCCTCGACGTGATCATGGAGATCAGGGTGGACAAGAGACAGCCTTGTTTTGAGCGCCCTTTTCATGAGCAGCTCAGCTGGGGGAACGTCAGTGAGCGAGTGGGGTCCGGTATGGAAGCTGAGCAGGACTCGGGACAGACGAGTCTGCAAGGAGCCTTCCGACACATGTTTCAAGCTTTGCTTGATGGTTTGGCCTGTCCGTTCTGCCTGGCCGTTGGATGAGGGCTTGAACAGGGCAGATGTGACGTGCTTGATCCCATTGCGGGTCATGAATTCCTTGAATTCAGCACTGATGAAACACGGCCCATTGTCGCTGACAAGGACATCAGGCAGGCCGTGTGTGGCAAACATGGCTCGTAGGCTTTCGATGGTGGCAGTGGACATGCTTACAGACATTATTACACATTCAATCCATTTTGAATAAGCATCCACAACAACCAAGAACATTTTGCCTAGGAATGGGCCTGCAAATTCCACGTGGATCCTAGACCACGGTTTGGAGGGCCATGATCACAAACTTTGCGGTGCCTCTCTGGGTGCATTGCTCAGTTGAGAGCAAGTGTTGCATTGGCGCACGCATGACTCTAGGTCTGAGTCGATGCCGGGCCACCACACATGGGATCTGGCTATGGCTTTCATCATTACTATGCCTGGGTGGGTACTGTGTAGGTCGCATATGAACGTTTCTGCCTTTCTTAGGCAAAACCACACGATTACAAAAGACAGTCCGCCTGTTTGCACATTTCATCTTTGCGCCGCTGGAACGGCTTGATCTCTTCATGCATTTCCGCTGGGACACTGGACCAGCTCCCATGGAGGACACAATTCTTTACCAGGGATAGTCAAGGATCCTGGCTGGTCCAAGTCCTGATCTAGTGGGCCGTAACGGGTGACTTTTCATTTTTGAATGCATCCATCACCAAGAGCAAGTCTGCAGGCTGTGCCATTTCCACCCCGGTGGTGGGCAATGGTAGCCGACTGAGAGCATCAGCACAGTTCGCTGTGCCTGGTCTGTGGTGGATTGCATAGTTGTATGCAGACAGCGTGAGTGCCCATCTTTGGATGCGGGCAGAGGCATTGGTGTTAATTCCTTTGCTCTCTGAGAATAGCGATATGAACGGCTTATGGTCAGTTTCAAGCTCATACTTGAGACCAAACAGATACTGGTGCATTTTTTTCACCCCGTAAATGCACGCTGGAGCTTCTTTTTCAATCATGCTGCAAGCCCTTTCGGCCTTGGACAAACTCCTAGATGCATAGGCGACCGGTTGCAATGTTCCCGATTCGTTAGCCTATTGTAACACACAACCGACCCCGTAAGACGACACATCGCAAGCTAGCACTAATCGTTTACATGGGTTATACAGAACAAGCAGTTTGTTGGAAAATAACAGATTTATGGCATTCTCAAAAACAGCCTTTTGTGATTTCCCCCATACCCAGTCGTCTCCCTTGCACAGTAGCACATGTAGGGATTCTAGCAAAGTGCTTAACCTGGGTAGGAAATTACCGAAATAGTTGAGGAGTCCCAGGAACGATTGCAGCTCCGTCAAGTTCTGTGATCTAGGTGCGTTCTTGATGGCCTCTCTCTTGGTGTTGGTGGGTCTGATGCCATCTGCCGCGATTCTTCTCCCTAAGAACTCGACCTCTGGCACCAGGAAAACACACTTTGTGTGCTTCAACCTGAGTCCCATGCGATCTAATCGACTTAGGACCTCTTCCAGGTTCGACATAAGAACATAAGAACATAAGAATTAGGAACAGGAATAGGCCATCTAGCCCCTCGAGCCTGCTCCACCATTCAACAAGATCATGGCTGATCTGGCCGTGGACTCAGCTCCACTTACCCGCCCGCTCCCCATAACCCTTAATTCCCTTATTGGTTAAAAATCTGTCTATCTGTGATTTGAATACATTCAATGAGCTAGCCTCAACTGCTTCCTTGCGCAGAGAATTCAACAGATTCACAACCCTCTGGGAGAAGAAATTCCTTCTCAACTCGGTTTTAAATTGGCTCCCCTGTATTTTGAGGCTGTGCCCGCTAGTTCTAGTCTCCCCAACCAATGGAAACAACCTCTCTGCTCTATCTTGTCTATCCCTTTCATTATTTTAAATGTTTCTATAAGATCACCCCTCATCCTTCTGAACTCCAACGAGTAAAGACCCAGTCTACTCAATCTATCATCATAAGGTAACCCCTTCATCTCCGGAATCAGCCTAGTGAATCGTCTCTGTACCCCCTCCAAAGCTAGTATATCTTTCCTTAAGTAAGGTGACCAAAACTGCACGCAGTACTCCAGGTGCGGCCTCACCAATACCCTATACAGTTGCAGCAGGACCTCCCTGCTTTTGTACTCCATCCCTCTCGCAATGAAGGCCAACATTCCATTCGCCTTCCTGATTACCTGTTGCACCTGTAAACTAACTTTTTGGGATTCATGCACAAGGAGTGTCCTTGGAGATGGAGCACGCGGTGTCCACCGGTACGCTCGCGGCCTTCCGCGAGAGGTGGGCACCGGAGGGACTGGAGTGCATCATCACGCCCGGCAACCAAATTTTAATTTGATTTTACGTTTTAAAGTTAATTTGTTTTAATTGCCGGTGCTTTTAGTGTCCCCTTCCCTTTTATAGGGGGCACTGGGGAAAAATTGTGATTTTAGTGCCCAAAAAAAAAACAAAAAAAAAAAAGAAAAACACAAAAAAGAAACAAAAAAAAAAAAGGGGGGGGAAAAAGGGCCTTGTAAATGTCTGGAGTGTCACCCAGGTCGGGTGGCACCGTTTAATGTCTTTATGTTTTGCAGGTGAACTCCAAAAAGAGTTTCATGCACAAGGAGTGTCCTTGGAGATGGAGCACGCGGTGTCCACCGGTACGCTCGCGGCCTTCCGCGAGAGGTGGGCACCGGAGGGACTGGAGTGCATCATCACGCCCGGCAACCAAATTTTAATTTGATTTTACGTTTTAAAGTTTAATTTGTTTTAATTGCCGGTGCTTTTAGTGTCCCCTTCCCTTTTATAGGGGGCACTGGAAAAATGTGATTTTAGCGCCCAAAAAAAAACAAAATAAAATGAAAAACACAAAAAAAAAACAAAAAAAGGAAAAAAGGGCCTTGTAAATGTCTGGTGTGTCACCCAGGTGGGTGGCACGGTTTAATGTTTTATGTTTTTGCAGGTGAACTCCAAAAAGAGTTTCATGCACAAGGACCACTCTCCTGATCTTTGGGCACCCTGTGCGGAGGGGAGCGGGTAGGTCCGAAGGCCTCCTCGTAGGACTGCTCCTGGGCACGGCCAAGGGTGCCATCAGCCGGTCCAGGCAGCGGGCGGTCGAGGGGGTCGTTCAACCTGACTGCCTGCCTCTCTTCCGCTCTTACATCCGGTCCAGGGTGTCCTTGGAGATGGAGCACGCGGTGTCCACCGGTACGCTCGCGGCCTTCCGCGAGAGGTGGGCACCGGAGGGACTGGAGTGCATCATCACGCCCGGCAACCAAATCTTAATTTGATTTTACGTTTTTAAAGTTTAATTTGTTTTAATTGCCGGTGCTTTTAGTGTCCCCCTTCCCTTTTATAGGGGGCACTGGGGAAAAATTGTGATTTTAGTGCCCAAAAAAAAAACCAAAAAAAAAGAAAAACACAAAAAAAACCAAAAAAAGGAGGGAAAAAAAAAAACGGCCTTGTAAATGTCTGGTGTGATACCCAGGTCGGGTGGCACGGTTTAATGTTTTTTGTTTTGCAGATAAACTCCAAAAAGAGTTTCATGCACAAGGACCACTCTCCTGATCTTTGGGCACCCTGTGCGGAGGGGAGCGGGTAGGTCCGAAGGCCTCCTCGTAGGACTGCTCCTGGGCACGGCCAAGGGTGCCATCAGCCGGTCCAGGCAGCGGGCGGTCGAGGGGGTCGTTCAACCTGACTGCCTGCCTCTCTTCCGCTCTTACATCCGGTCCAGGGTGTCCTTGGAGATGGAGCACGCGGTGTCCACCGGTACGCTCGCGGCCTTCCGCGAGAGGTGGGCACCGGAGGGACTGGAGTGCATCATCACGCCCGGCAACCAAATTTTAATTTGATTTTACGTTTTAAAGTTTAATTTGTTTTAAATTCCGGTGCTTTTAGTGTCCCCTTCCCTTTTATAGGGGGCACTGGAAAATTGTGATTTTAGTGCCCAAAAAAAAAAAAAAAAAGAAAAACTCAAAAAAAAACAAAAAAAGGAAAAAAAGGGCCTTGTAAATGTCTGGTGTGTCACCCAGGTCGGGTGGCACGATTTAATGTTTTATGTTTTTGCAGGTAGACTCTAAAAGAGTTTCATGCACAAGGACCCCCAGGTCCCTCTGCACTGCAGCATGTTGTAATTTTTCCCCATTGAAATAATATTCCCTTTTACTGTTATTTTTCCCAAGGTGGATGACCTCACATTTTCCGACATTGTATTCCATCTGCCAAACCTTAGCCCATTCGCTTAACCTATCTAAATCTCTTTGCAGCCTCTCTGTGTCCTCTACACAACCTGCTTTCCCACTAATCTTTGTGTTATCTGCAAATTTTGTTACACTACACTCTGTCCCCTCTTCCAGGTCATCTATGTATATTGTAAACAGTTGTGGTCCCAGCACCGATCCCTGTGGCACACCACTAACCACCGATTTCCAACCCGAAAAGGACCCATTTATCCCGACTCTCTGCTTTCTGTTAGCCAGCCAATTCTCGATCCATGCTAATGCATTTCATCTGACTCCGCGTACCTTTATCTTCTGCAGTAACCTTTTGTGTGGCACCTTATCGAATGTGCAAGTGTTCGATGGTGTTCCGACCTGTGATTAGTATGTCGTCCTGGCAGACCACGGTGCGCGGAACCGCCTTTAGCAGGCTCTCCATGTCCCGTTGGAAAATTGCCGTGGCCGAACGAATCCCAAATGGGCATCTGTTGTAGATGAACAGACCTTTGTGCGTGTTGATGCAGGTGAGGCCTTTCGATGATTCCTCCAGCTCTTGCATCATGTAGGCCGAGGTCAGGTCCAACTTGGTGAACGTCTTTCCTCCAACCAGGGTTGCAAATAGGTCGTCTGCCTTGGGTAGTGGGTACTGGTCCTGTAGCGAAAAACGGTTAATCATTACTTTATAGTCCCCACAAATTCTGACTGTGCCATCGCCTTTGAGCACCAGAACAATCGGACTGGCCTACTTGTTGAACTCCACCGGCGCGATGATGCCTTCTCGCTGCAGCCTGTCCAGCTCAATTTCCACTTTCTCTCGCATCATATGTGGCACCGCCCGTGACTTGTGGTGGACCATGTACTGGGAACCAAGTGGATCTGCACTTTCGCCCCCGAGAAACTTCCAATGCCTGGCTCAAACAATGACGGGAATCTGCTGAGAAATTGGGCACATGAGGTGTCGTTGACGGACGAAAGCCCTCTGATGTTGTCCAAGTTCCATTGGATTTTTCCTAGCCAGCTTCTGCCGAACAGTGTGGGGCCATCTCCTGGCACAATCTGTGGTGGGAGTTCATGCATTGCTCGATCATAGGAGACTTTTACTTCTGCGCTGCCAATAACAGGGATCGGCTCTTTTGTGTAAGTTCTTAGCTTGGTGTGAATGGGGCTAAGCTTGGGCCTGTGTGCCTTGTTGCACCACAGCCTGTCGAAGGCCTTTTTGCTCATTATGGACTGACTCGCACCTGTGTCCAGTAACATGGATACTGGAATTCCGTTCAGTTCAACTTTTAACATGATCGGTGGACATTTCATGGTGTAGGTGTGTACCCGTACACTTCTGCCTCCTCGGTTTGGGTTTCTCGTTTAGCCTGACCCACCATGGATCGATCTTCCTCTGCAACGTGGTGGTTTGCAGGGTTTGCAGCTCGTGTGCACATTTGTTGGAGGTGACCCATTGTTTCACAGCCTTTGCGCACATAGTGTTTGAAGCGGCATTGATGAGCCCGATGATCACCTCCACAGCGCCAACAAGGTGTTAACTGCCTCGCATTAACGATTGATGGCGGACTTTGGGTCATCTGAGGTCTTCCAGTTGCCGGAGTGTACGTTCTGCCATTAGCATTCCTGCTTGAAAACGACGCTACTTTGTGTACAGTACTAACCGAAATTTGTTTGGTGTTATCGCTATCGTTATGGCTTTGCTCAGATTCAGTGTTTCAACAGTCAAAGGATAACCTCATGGCTAATGTCAAGCACTAAAAAGTCTCTTAGCATTTGTTCAAGGAATCCATCGAATTCGCAATGTCCTGCAAGGTGTCTTAGTTCGGCGACGTAGCTCGCCACTTCCTGGTCTTCTGACCGTTGACACGTGTAGAACTGATACCTTGCCATCAAAACGCTTTCCTTCGGATTTAGGTGCTCCCGGACCAGTGTCCACAGTTCTTCATAGGATTTGGTTGTAGGTTTCACCGGAGCTAGAAGATTCTTCATGAGGCCATAGGTTGTTGTCCCACAGACGGTAAATAGGATTGCCCTTTGTTTGGCAGCATTCTCGTCCCCTTCCAGCTCGTTGACCACGAAGTATTTGTCGAGTCGCTCCATAAAGGCCTTCCAATCGTCCCCTTCTGAGAATTTCTCCAGGATACCAACAGCTCTTTGCATTTTCGCGTGGTTGTTCGTTAACTCGTCGCCAATTGTTATGCTCATAATAAAGTGATACAACTGAGTACTGTATGCAATGAGTAAGTGTGACCTTAGCTCCTTTAAGCAAACTCCAGAGTGTTGGTACAGCATGGGAGTGCTCTTAAAGGATGCTGGGATCCTTTGGGGCTCCAACAAGTAGGCCCTCTGGTGGTGGTTGTCAAGGGTTACATACAAGTCCAGAACCAAGGGTCACAGTCTAAGGATAAAGGGTAAGCCATTTAGGATCGAGATGAGGAGAAACTTCTTCACCCAGAGAGTGGTGAACCTGTGGAATTCTCTACCACAGAAAGTTGTTGATGCCAATTCACTAAATATATTCAAAAAGGAGTTAGATGTAGTCCTAACTACTAGGGGAATCAAGGGGTATGGCGAGAAAGCAGGAATGGGGTACTGAAGTTGCATGTTCAGCCATGAACTCATTGAATGGCGGTGCAGGCTCGAAGGGCCGAATGGCCTACTCCTGCACCTATTTTCTATGTTTCTATGTTTCTATAACAGGTTTGAGCTTGAAACCGACCACAAACCGCTCATTTTGCTGTTTTCAGAAAGCAAAGGTATAAACACCAATGCTTCGTCCCACATCCAAAGATGGGCACTAACATTGTCCGTCTATGACTATGTTATCAGCCACAGACCAGGCACGGAGAACTGTGCTGATGCCTCAGTCGGCCACCATTGCCCACTACCGGGGTTGAAATGGCGCAGCCCGCAAACTTGCTTCTGGTCATGGATGCTTTTGAGAGCGAGGGGTCACCCGTCACTGCTCGCTAGATCAGGACCTGCACGAGCCAGGTTCCTGTGTTATCACTTGTAAAAAGTTGTGTCCTCAGTGGGAGCTGGTCGGCCATTCCCGGGGAAATGCAAGATGAAATTAAGCCGTTTAACCGACACAAAGATGAAATGTCCATCCTGTCGGATTGTCTCTTATGGGGTAATCGCGTGGTTTTGCCAAAAAAAGGCAGGGAAACATTTATATGCGACCTACACAAGACCCACCCAGGCATAGTCATGATGAAGGCTGTAGCCAGGTCACATGTTTGGTGGCCCGGCATTGACTCAGACTTAGAGTCAAGCGTACACCAGTGCAACACGTGCTCACAATTGAGAAATGCAGCAAGGGAGGCTCCATTGAGTCTGTGGTCATGGCCCTCCAAACAGTGGTCCAGGATCTACGTAGATTTTGCTGGCCTCTTTCTCGGAAAGATATTTTTAATTGCAGTGGACACTTATTCTAAATGGATTGAATGCGTAATCATGTCATCCAGCACATCCACTGCCACCATTGAAAGCCTCCGGGCTATGTTCTCCACCCATGGCTTGTCCCACGTCCATGTCAGTGACAATGGACCGTGTTTCACCAGCTGGGAATTCAACGAGTTTATGACCCGCAATGGCATGCCAGGTCTGCCCCGTTTAAGCCCGCATCCAACGGTCAAGTGGAACGGGCAGTCCAAACTATCAAGCAGAGCTTGAAATGTGTGACGGAAGGTTCCTTGCAGACCCGCTTATCTCGGGTTCTGCTCAGCTACCAGACACGACCGCACTCGCTCACTGGCATTCCCCCTGCAGAATTGCTAATGAAGCTCAAAACCCGGCTCTCCCTAGTCCACCTGGATCTAAATGATCATGTGGAAACCCGGTGTCACCGGCAATACATGTACCATGATCGCGCGGCTGTATCGCGTGACATTGATGTTAATGACCCTGTGTTTGTCCTTAATTACGGTCATGGTCCTAAATGGGTCGCTGGCACTGTCTTGGCCAAGGAGGGGAATAGAGTGTTAATAGTCAAACTATTGAATGGACAAACGTGCAGAAAGCATTTGGATCAGACCAAACTGCGGTTCACCGACAACCAGGAACAACCTGAAGAGGACATCACCATCATCGATCCACCAACACACACCCAACCAGCAATCGACCTCACTGTCAATCAAGAGGATGAACCCACCATTCCCAACCGTCCTGTCAGACCAGCCACGCCGCAGTGCAGCAATGGTCTGACCAACTCACCCATACCAGAGTTTGAACTCAGACGATCAACCAGGGAGCATAGGGTCCCGGATCATCTCAACTTGTAAATAATTTGTATCAAAGACTTTTGGGGGAGTGATGTTATGTATGTAAACATTGTAACTGTAAGACTTGCCACCAGAAGGCGCAACTGTTGCAGGCCCAAGGGTCACCTGCACACCTCGTGCAAGGGAGTATAAAAGGTTGTCTGCCATGTTGCTTAGGCTCTCTGGAGTTGTATTAAAGAGACTAAGGTCACATCAGTTTTAGCTCACAATACTCAGTCTTGTGGAGTTCTTCCATACTTAATGCTCTCAGCGTTGAGACTCGAGGTGCTCAGGGCCCTCTCAGATGCACTTCCTCCACTTAGGGCAGTCTTGGGCCAGGGACTCCGAGGTGTCAGTAGGGATGTTGCACTTTATCAGGGCGGCTTTGAGGGTGTCCTTGTAACGTTTCCACTGCCCACCTTTGACTCGTTTGCCATGAAGGAGCTCCGAGTAGAGTACTTGCTTTTGGAGTCTCGTGTCTGGCATGTGAACTATGTGGCCTGCCCAGCGGAGCTGATCGAGTGTGGTCAGTGCTTCAATGCTGGGAATGCTGGACGAGGACGCTGATGTTGGGGATTTGTAGGATCTTGCGGAGACAAAAGTTAAAGAAGAACAGATAAATAAGGATAATTATCAATACAAAAATCATTGATAAAAAGAATTGTCCCCTAAAAGCATTAAATCCCATATCATGACATCAACAAGAACATTTGAAATCATTTCATAATCCCAGGTTATTTCTTCAAAATTAGCTAATAAATTAGGACCATGGGAAATTAATGATAAGTAACTTTGGAACACACTCACACTCACACACACACAATCACACACAGACACACACACACTCACTCACTCATACACATTCACACTCACACACATACACACTCGCTCACTCACACACACTCGCTCACTCACATACACTCGCTCACTCACACACACTCACATTCACATACTCTCACACTCACTCACTCATTCATACACACTCACATTCACATACACTCACACTCGCACACACCACACACACTCACAACCAATAGATCAGGTTAAAGCTCTGTAGTCCTTCCACATCCGGTTGTGAATGGTGGTGGACCATTAAACAACTAACAGGAGGGGGGAGGCTCCAAGAATATTCCCACCCTTAATGATGGCGGAGCACAGCATGTGAGTGCAAAAGACAGGGTTGAAGCATTTACAACCACCTTCAGCCAGAAGCGCCGAGTGGATGATCCATATTGGCATCCTCCTGAGGTCCCCACCATCACAGAAGCCAGTCTTCAGCTGATATCAAGAAACGGCTGAGTGCACTGGATACAGCAAAGGCTATGGGCCCCGACAACATCCCGCCAGCTGTGCTGAAGACGTGCACCAGAACTAGTCGCATCTCTAGCTAAGCTGTTCCAGTACAGCTACAACACTGGCATCTATCCATCAATGTGGAAAAATGCCCAGGCATGCCCCATCTAGTGGTTGGAGGTCAATCATCACAGCCCCAGGACATAGCTGCAGGAGTTCCTCAGGGCAGTCTCCTAGGCCCAATCATCTTCAGCTGCTTCATCAATGACCTTCCCTGCATTATAAGGTCAGAAGTGGGGATGTTCGCTGATGACTGCAGTGTTCAGTGCCATTCGCAACTCCTCAGATAATGAAGCAGTCCATGCCTGCATGCAGCAAGACCTGCATGACATTCAGGCTTGGGCTGATAAGTGGCAAGTAACATTCACACCACTCAAGTGCCAGGCAATGACTATCTCCAACAAGTGAGAGTCTAACCACTGCCCCTTGACATTCAACAACATTACCAGCGCCTAACCCCTCACCATCAACATCCTGGGGGGGCGGTGGTCACCATTGATCAGAAACTTAATTGGACCAGCCACATATATTCTGTGGCAACAAGAGCAGGTCAGAGGCTGGTTATACTGTGGTGAGTGTCTCACCTCCTGACTCCCCAAAGCCTTTTCCCCATCTACAATGCACAAGTCAGGAGTGTGATGGAATACTCTCCTCTTGCATGGATGAGTGTAGCTCCAACACTCAAGAAGTTCGACACCATCCAGGACAAAGCAGGGGGCTTGATTGGCACCCCATCCACCACCTTAAACATTCACTCCCTCCATCACCAGCATACCGTGACTGCAGTGTGCACTATCTATAAAATGCATTGCAGTAGCTTGCCAAGGCTTCTTCAGCAGCACCTCCAAACCTGCGATATCTACCACCTAGAAGAGCAAGGGCAGCAGGTGCATGGGAACACCATCATCTCCATGTTCCCCTCTAAGTCATACATCATCCTGACTTGGAAGTATATGGCCGTTCCTTCATTGTCGCTGGGTCAAAATCTCGGAACTCCCTCCTTAACAGCACAGTGGGAGTACCTTCACGACACGGACTGCAACAGTTCAAGAGGGCAGCTCACACAATTAGGGATAGGCAATAAGTGCTGGCCTTGCCAGCGGCGCCCACACCCCATGAATGAATTAAAAAAAACACTACACACACCACATACTCACACACACCACCCACACCCACATACTCACACATACACACACACCACATACTCACACACACCACCCACACCCACATACTCACACATACACACACACCACATACTCACACACACCACCCACACCCACATACTCACACATACACACACACCACATGCCCACACATACACACACACCACATATTCACATACACCACACATGCCACATACTCACATACACCACACACACCACATACTCACACACACCACCCACACCACATACTCACATACACCACACACACCACATACTCACACACACCACCCACACCACATACTCACACATACACACACACCACATACTCACACATACACACACACCACATACTCACACATACACACACACCACATACTCACACATATACACACCACACACACACAGATATATGTAGCAAGATAATCTCTTTATTCAAATAATGATAAATGTTTAGAATAATCTATAAAATAGGATAATTGCAACAAAGATATTGGAGCCATTAAAAGATTAAATAGATGCCCTAACAGGAGAATGTGCCAGTTTGGCTTAGTTTGCATCACTCACTCCTCTAAATTAATGTTATGTGTTCAAGCCCTTTTCCAAGATTTGAGAGAATAATCTAGGCTGGCACATCAGTGTAATACTGAAGGTGTGCTAAATTTTTCAAGGTGTCACCCTTCCCATCTCTTCATGACATGCTAAATAGATGCCTGCCCATTCAGGCGGACATTACAGATCCTATGGCAGCACGTAATGAGGAGCAGTGGGCTCATCAACCTTCTTTGTATGACCAACACATAGAATCATAGAACGGTTACAGCACGGAAGGAGGCCATTCGGCCTGTCAAGCCGGTTCTCTGCCAGAGCACTTCAGCTAATCCCGCTTCCCTGCCCTCTCCCCGTAGCCCTGCAAATTTAGTTCCATCAGGTACTTATCCAATTCCCTTTTGCAAGCCACGATTGAATCTGCCTCTACCACCCTCTCAGGCAGTGCATTCCAGATCCGAACCACTCGCTGCATAAGAATGTTTTTTCTTTTGCCGCCTTTGGTTCTTCTGCCAATCACCTTAAATCTGTGTCCTCTGGTTCCTGACCCTTCCGCCAATGGGAACAGTTTCTCTCTATCTACTCTGTCTAGACCCATCATGATTTTGAAACCAACCAACAAAAGATTAACTGGTCAGTCACCTCATTTGCTATGTACAAAATGCTATTGTGTTTGCCTTCATAACATCAGTAACTGCATTTTAATGTAATTCCTTGGAGATTAATGTTTTTCAATATCATTAATATTATGTATACTTCAATGAGATTTCCCTTTAACAGCTATCTTTTTAGGCTCTAAAGCTAAAGCTTCTCTAATCTTTCTTCACAGTTTATCCAATTTACTCTTGGGATCTGTCTGATGCTCTTGATACCCTCTCTAGCACAAGTATATCATTTTGAGGCGTGGTGAATAAAAAAATCTCATAAGTTGTTAAATAGATGCAAGTCATTTTTACTTTCCAAAAGTGCAGGGCCTCATATCAAGGTCCTGACAACAGTCCATGGTGTATATGAATGAGACGTATTTTACTTATCGGGGCCCAGGAGAGACATGAGTTTGGGGCCAGAAGAGGTGTGAGCCCAGGGGCAGCACGGGTCAGCCCACACAGCGATATGTGTGCACTTGGTCCGTGCAGCAGAGCTGGTCTCCAGTCGCCTTGGTTAATCCTTGCCACTGGACCAAGACCTAGGTCTGCCAAGCCCGTGTGGTGGCTGGTGTGCAACATCCACCACACATTAAAAAATCCACGCACAAGCATCTTCCACCCTTCAGGATGTAGTTCGTGACCTGGAATATTAGGCCCTTTATTGAAACACCTGTGAACTCATCCCTTTTTGACGTGGAAGCAAGTCATCCTTGATACGAGGGACTGTCTATGAATGAATTAATGAATTTTACTTCCATCATTACACAGATGGTGTATGAAAGCAGGAACAGAATAATGCAGGTGAAAGTGCAGTCCTGATGCCTTCATTCTGTGAGATTCCACTGTGTTGAAGAAGCAGGCAGACCAGACAGCTATCCCCTGGACTCCTCGTTGTTAATGCTTCTCATGCTCCATTGCTGATGTTGGGGACACAGTGCCAGCAGTGCATGCTATAAACTTGTTGCCAAATTATCGGCAACAATTGTGTGACACTCCTCCTCAGTTCATGTCTTTCTCAGCTGTTTCCAAGACTCTGTATATGTGGGAGACAGCATTCACACTCTGTCCTACCATCTGTCATAAGGAGGGTTTGCCTCGACCTGAAATATGGATACTCCACGCTCCTTTTTTATCAAGACCAAATACCTCTCGCCAAATGTGGCAATACAATGCGCCAAATGTTCCTTCACTTGCCATTGGCAACATTCTGCAGTCACAGCGGCTGTCAGGCTAAACAAAGAGCATACTTAGAAAAATAATGCAGCCCTTTAGGAGCTGCCGCAGTCCTATTCCTCTTCCACATGCAGCCACAGCACACCCTGGGGCCGACTTTGCCTAGTGCCCTGTCTGGGGGTGATAATCTTCCGGGCCCGGGTCAGTTATCGCCCGGGAGGGAAGTCCTGCCCCCGGCGCGGGATTGCCCTTTGCTACCCTCAAATGAGGCTAAGCACTGTCTCATGCACACCACCTCATCGGAGGGGTGCTCCCGAGGCATCAGTGCCGTGCTGAAGAGGTCAGTTAAAGGGGAGGGCTGCTGCGGACTCGGCAGACATTTTGGTGTGCCACTGTGCCACGAGGGACAATCTGGACTGAGCCAGCGGTCTGCCACCCAAAGAGGAGTGCCGGGCTGCATGATGGTGGCCCGGTTGAGACAAGGGTCACCATTGTCGGGCCGATAGAAGAGTTGGCTGACAAAAAAACATGGCGGCTCGGGACGCACAGGGTCTCCCCTTTAGTCTCACATCACATGGGGCAATTTCCCCGATGGGGCGCAAAGGGGTCAGCGTGAACGGTGAGGGGTCGGCACGCATGGTGATGACATCAATGCTGGGTGTGCAGCGCCCCGGGGTTCCAATTGTGGGGTGCGGCGCTAACTTCAAATAGGGGGCAATTTTGCCCCAGGCACAACTGCCGCCCGCCCCCGAGTGGCAAGGCGCTCTGTTAGCGTCGCCCGGCCCCACCCCCTGTGTTTATAAAAAATGTGGTGATACCACAGATAAATTATTCTAATTAGCTGACTCCAACAATCTGGCAACATCAGCTCCCCACTCCACTTGTGCAAGTGTGCGTATGTACGGCAATCCTTAAAGCTCCTTCCATTCATTCAAACAATGTGCGGGAATTCTCATGAGAAAAGTGTACCATGAATTTTGCTATTTTCTATTTATTATTTAAAATTATGGCCATTTTTGTGCTGTGGACTGACGCCAAATAGGAACTGGATTGTGACTGCTCAAATATTGAACGCTGTGTCAAAGTGAGAAATTTCAATTGACACAACAAATTGAGAGAGCTGCAGCAGGACAATAAAGCACGACACTTGCAGGAGCAGAATGAAGCAACTACACTTCAGTTACAGGATAAGGTATGAAGGTCCAACTAGCACAACGAGGAGTTTGCGAACAAGATGAGGAGAGGACTTCTGAGCCACCTTGAGCTCTAACCCACTGAAACATCCAAAATAACCTCATTTTAAAATTGAGGTTGTGCCCATTTTCTGTAAATCATACAGAGAGAGCTTGATTTGATGCCACGTACTCTGGTAAAGAATGCGATTTGTGGAAGCTGATCAGGGGGCAGAATGGCAGCACAGTACAAAAATGTGTCAATCTTGATGGGGGTGGGGAGGGTGGAGTCAGATATAATTAACTGCATTATATAATTTAATGGGATTAAATGGACAATGTTATTAAGTTTTCTTAGTTATGAAACTGAAAGATAAAAACAAACACATAAGGGCGTCAAAATTTACCGTCCCTGAAGGGACGGCTACCACAGTCGACCGAAAAAAATCGATGGGCCGCTGTGGTTGGGTACTTTTCCCTCCCCGAGCCATATTCAGCTCGGGGGGGATTTCAGCGGTGTTCACTTCTGCCGTAAACGGCGCGGTGAAGCCGCAGGAAAGGAAGGTTTCCAGTGGTGAGCTCTGCAGTGTGCAGGCCACTGGAAAGGGATTACCATTGTGTTCCTAACACAGATGAGGCTGCACACAGGGAGGTTAAATTAACAGTGACCTCAGTCTTTAATAAGACACTCCAGAGTGAGGAACAGGCCTTAGGGGCCGGCTTATATACAGTGCTCCAAGGGATGCTTGGATCCCTTGGGACTTCAGGGGACGAGCTCCCTAGTGGTGGAACATGGGAGTGCATGCTTTACAGATACACAACATCGCTCCCCCACCCAAAGTCAAAGTGAAAACTATTTACAAGATGAGGCGGTCGGGAGCCTTTCTTTCCCTGGTGGACTGCCTCGGTAAAAATGTCTGTTCTGGTGTGTTGGCTGTGCCCTCGCTGGGTGTGTTGTTGGCCCTGCAGGGCTGCTAGGTGAACCTGGCCTTGCTGGGCTGTTGGGCATGATGGGTTCGATTTCCTGGTCCGGCGTGGTGTCGTTGATCCTTTGGGTGTGTGTTGTGGGCTCAAAAAAGGTGGTGTCTGCTGTGGGTTGTTCTGGGCAGTCTGTGAACCGCAGCCTCTTTTGGTCCAGGTGCTTTCTGCAAATTTGTCCATTGTCTAGTTTAACTACAAACACCCTACTCCCTTCTTTAGCTATCACCGTGCTCGTGATCCACTTGGGACCATGTCCATAGTTTAGCACATACACAGGGTCATTCAGATCAATTTCCCGTGACACAGTGGCGCGACCATCGTTTACATTTTGTTGCTGCTGCCTGCTCTCTACCTGATCATGCAGGTTGGGGTGAACCAGCGAGAGTCTGGTTTTAAGTGTCCTTTTCATGAGTAGCTCAGCCGGGGGCACCCCTGTGAGTGAGTGGGGTCTCGTGCGGTAGCTGAGCAGTACTCGGGACAGGCGGGTTTGGAGTGAGCCTTCTATGACTCGTTTAAGGCTCTGTTTGATGGTTTGTACTGCCCGCTCTGCCTGCCCATTGGAGGCGAGTTTAAACGGGGCCGAGGTGACATGTTTGATCCGATTGCGGGTCATGAATTCTTTAAATTCGGCACTGGTGAAACATGGCCCGTTGCACTGACCAGTATGTCAGGCAGGCCGTGGGTGGCAAACATGGCCCTCAGGCTTTCAATGGTGACGGTGGCGATGCTTCCCGACATTGTTTCACATTCAATCCATTTTGAAAAAGCATCCACCACAATTAGGAACATTTTACCGAGAAACGGGCCCGCATAGTCGATATGGATCCTCGACCATGGTCTGGAGGGCCAGGACTACAAACTTAGTGGTGCCTCTCTGGGCACATATGCTGCATTGCCAAACAGAGGACTCTAATTCAGAGTCGATACCGGGCCACCACACGTGGGATCTGGCTATCGCTTTCATCATTATTATACCCGGGTGTGTGCTGTGGAGATCCGAGATGAATGTCTCCCTGCCCTTTTTTGGTAGCATTATGTGGTTACCCCACAACAGGTAGTCTGCCTGAATGGACAGCTCATCCTTTCGCCGCTGGAACGGCTAGATTGGCTCTTGCATTTCAACGGGGATGCTGGCCTAGCTCCCAAGCAGTACAAAGTTTTTTTTACTAGGGACAGCAGAGGATCTTGGCTGCTCCAAGTCCTAATCGGGCGAGCGTGACAGGTGAGTTATCATTTTCAAACACTTCCATGACCATCAACAAGTCTGCGGGCTGCGCCACCATCAACAAGTTTGCAGGCTGCGCCATTTCCACCCCCGTGGTGGGCAATGGTAGCCGACTGAGAGCATCCGCACAGTTCCCGATGCCTGGCCTGTGGCAGATGATATAGTTATACGCTGATAGCGCGAGTGCCCACCTTTGTATGCAGGCTGAGGCATTAGTATTTATCCCCTTGTTTTCAGCAAACAGGGATATGAGGGGCTTGTGATCGGTTTCCAGCTCAAATTTGAGGCCAAACAGGTACTGATGCATTTTCTTTACCCCGAACACACATGCTAATGCCTCTTTCTCAATCATGCTGTAGGCCCTCTCGTCCTTAGAGAAGCTCCTGGAAGCACAGGCTACAGATTGCAACTTCCCCGCAACGTTAGCTTGTTGTAATACACACCCGACTCCGTACGACGATACATCACATGCTAGCACAAGTCTTTTACACGGGTTATACAACACAAGCAGTTTATTGGAGCATAAAATGTTTCTGGCTTTCTCAAAAGCAATTACTTGTTTTTTTCCCCATACCCAGTTCTCACCTTTGCGCAATTACACATGTAGGGGCTCTAAAAGGGTGCTTAACCCCGGTAGGAAGTTACCAAAATAGTTGAGGAGTCCCGTGACATTCTAGCCTGGGCGCGTTCCTGATAGACTCTATCTTGGCGTCTGTGGGCCGAATGCCGTCCGCCGCGATCTTTCTCCCCAAAAACTCCACTTCTGTTGCCATGAAGACGCATTTCGACCTCTTCAGCCGCAGCCCTATGTGATCCAGTCGCTGGAGGACCTCCTCCAGGTTTTGTAGGTGCTCGGCAGTGTCCTGACCCGTGACTAATATGTCAACCTGAAAGACCACCGTGTGTGGTACTGACTTGAGTAGGCTCTCCATGTTTCTCTGGAAGATCGCTGCAGCCGACCAAATTCCAAACGGGCATCTGTTGTAGATGAACAGTCCCTTGTGCGTGTTGATGCAGGTGAGGCCCTTCGAAGACTCCTCCAGCTCCTGCGTCATGTAGGCCGAAGTCAGGTCGAGCTTGCTGAATGTCTTGCCTCCTGCCAGCGTCGCAAATAGGTCGTCTGCCTTAGGTAGCGGGTATTGGTCCTGTAGTGAGAAACGCTTAATAGTTAATTTATAATCGCCGCAAATCCTGACCGTGCCATCACTTTTGAGTACTGGAACAATCGGGCTGGCCCACTAGCTGAATTCCACTGGGGAGATGATGCCCTCGCATTGCAGCCTGTCCAGCTCGATTTCCACTCTCTCCCTCATCATGTGAGGTACTGCTCGCGCCTTGTGGTAAATGGGTCATGCCTCTGGGACCAAGTGGATCCGCACCTTCGCCCCAGAAAATTTTCCAATGCCTGTTTCAAAAAGGGACGGAAATTTTTTAAGGACCTGGGTACATGAGGCCTCATCGACATGTGATAGTGCTTGGATGTCATCCCAGTTCCAGCGGATTTTGCCCAGCCAGCTTCTTCCAAGCAGTGTAGGGCCATCGCCCGAGACAATCCAGAGTGGCAGTTCATGCACCGTGCCCTCGTAGGTGACTTTGACCATGGCTCTGCCCAGGACAGTGATAAGCTCTTTGGTGTACATTCTCAGTTTCGTATGGATGGGCTCAGGGCTGGTCTGAATGCCTTGTTGCACCACAGTCTCTCAAACATCTTTTTACTCATGATGGAATGGCTGGCGCTAGTCCAGTTCCATGGCTACGGGTAAGGCATTCAATTTTACGTTTTGCATTATAGGTGGACATTTCGTCGAAAATGTGTGCACCCCGTGCACTTCAGCATCTGTCTCCTCTCTCTGAGGCTCTTAATTGCTTTGATCCACCATGGACCGATCTTCCTCTCCTACGTGGTGGTTAGCAGGTTTTGCAGAGCTTGCAGCTCGTTTGCAAGCTCGTTGGAGGTGCCCTATTGTTCCACAGCTCTTGCAAACATACCTTTGAAGCGGAATGAATAGGCTGAATGGAAGCCTCCACAACACCAACAAGGTGTGAATTGCCTTGCATTCATCCTTTGTTGTGGACTCTGAGTCATCTGGGTCACCTGAGACCTGCTGGGTTCTGCCCTGTGCATTTCTGCTCGCAAACACAGTTTCAGTTACTTTCTGAACATTGCTTGCACTTGTGTGCTGAGAGATTTGTTTGGTGTTATCACTGGTGGACATAAACGCCTGTGCTATCGCAATGGCCTTATTGAGGTTCGGTGTCTCTGCAGTCAAAAGTTTTCGTAGGATGGTCTCATGGCCAATACCCAGTACAAAAAAGTCTCTGAGCATTTGCTCCAGGTAGCCATCAAACTCACATTGTCCTTCAAGTCGCCTTAGCTCGGCGACGCAGCTCGCCACGTCCTGACCTTCAGATCGCTGGCACGTGTAGAACCGATACCTCGCCATCAGCACGCTCTCCCTCGGGTTAAGATGCTCCCGAACCAGTGTACACAGCTCCTCATACGACTTATCTGTGGGTTTCACCGGAACCAGAAGATTCTTCATGAGGCTGTAGGTCGGTGCCCCGCAGACTGTGAGGAGGACCGTTCTCCTTTATGCAGCGCTTTCTTCTCCGTCCAGCTCGTTGGCTACAAAGTACTGGTCTAGCCGTTCGATATAGGCTTCCCAGTCCTCACCCTCCGAGAACTTCTCCAGGATGCCAACAGTTTGCTGCATCTTTGCGTTGGATTCATATTCTCGTCGCCAGTTATTGTGTTCCTAACACAGATGAGGCTGCACACAGGGAGGTTAAAGTAACAGTGACCTCAGTCTTTAATAAGACACTCCAGAGTGAGGAACAGGCTTTAGGGGCCAGCTTATATACAGTGCTCCCAAGAGATGCTGGGATCCCTTGGGACTTCAGGGGATGAGCTCCCTGGTGGTGGAACATGGGAGTGCATGCTTTACAGATACACAACAATTACCACCGCTAAATTCACCGAGGAAAAGGTAGTACTTTTCCTGGCAGTGCCCCCACGAGGTTTTTGAACGTGTTGCTCGAACACGACACCACTGAGCCACTTTGGTAGGTAAAAAGTTTTATTACTTATTGTTGTTTTTACTTCATTTTTCAGCATGCGTCCATCGTATTTATCTTTTGATATAGTTTTATTAATTGTTTTGGCTGCATTAAACCTGTTGTGTGCTGCTCAGAGGTTTGCACATACCCCTGTACTTTTGTACAACTTTCAGGTCTGACTCTAGTCGAGTCCTATGGGCTGCAGAGACCTGCTTGGCAGGGTTCACCCTGAGGATGGGAGGAGTATTGGGAGGGCAACACCTGGTACACCTGGTCGGAAGCAGGGCAGCACGCAGGAGAAGGTGCCATTAGCACTGTGCAGACAGGCAGCGGGCAAGGGAGGCAGCAGCCATGATTCGTTCATTCTGCGCCAGACCAGTGTGCCCGCCATCTTCACCGGCCCGAATCAGGATTGCGGTTGGCTGCTTGAGGACAAGGGATATCCCCTGTCCACTTGACTGTTCACTCCTCTGCGGAACCCCAGGACAGCGCCAGAGCATGCATACAATGATGGTCATTGTGCCACCAGGTGTATCATCAGGAAACAGGCATCCTTAAGCAGAGATTCCAGTGCCTGGACCGCTCTGGTGGCACCTTGCAGTACTCTCCTCAACAGGTCTCCATGCTGCACAACCTGACCACCATGAGCGGACAGCTGTTGGAGGTCGAGCCAGCAGTACTACCTGAGGAGGAGGAGGAGGATCCCCGTCGCCCCAGAGCTAGGAGACATCGACCCATCACCACCCTGGAAGGGACCAGCATCCTTCTGGGAGGGTGCATCCTCACATATATGGAGGTGCCTGACACCTCCCCTGCAATCTCCCTCAATGCATTATGTACTGCCTGTCTGCCAGGTCTCCCCATGTCAGGAAACAGTATTCTTCTTCTGTCCTCCACACCATCCATCAGTGTCTCCAGTTCCATATCAGTGAACCTGTTGGCTCTCCGTGCACCTCTTACACCAGCCATCCTTCCAAACTCCTTCCCCCCTCAGGGCCTTGCTGCAAACCCAGGACTTTAAAAAGGCCGGGGAGCAGCTGGCTCTTTAGAAACCCTTACCTGCATGCTGAATTTCTCAGTGGTGATAACGCTCAAATTAAGACAGCCACACCGCTGAAAAATCCACTTTGGAAGGGTTCATTAGCGCTGGAACTCATTTGTTCACTTTTGGAGCTGAATATGGGGTGGCCCAGCCACGAAAAAACTTCGGCGCTAATGGCCACAAAAAGATGGGGGGAGCACCAGCTTTCCAGCGGTGCTGAATTTCGGGCTCTCGATATCTTCCCTGCTTGCAAAATTGTTACAATTTTCTAAATGCAGACTTTGGTAAAAGTACACTGCTGGGAACATTCAGAATAGCAAAGTTCTGTCACTCAAGCTAGCCCATCTCAGGTCAGTGATTTATGTCAGCTTTAGTCTTATGTCAGACTCTCTTTCATCATCTCATCATTCTGACTCTTTTATCCTCTGCCATTTGGACTTCCATACTTCATTGTGCCACTCGGACATAGCCTCCTCAATTTGTGTTTCTGGAACTCTCCTGCTTCATTGTGCAATGTAGTTCATTCATTTTGTTGAGTCAGGAAGATTTTCATGCCTTTATATGTCACTCACACTTCCACTTACTTGGTGCCCATTTTCTCTTTGCTTTAATTGGATATATTTGCTTCTCATGTCACTTAGATTCTCTCATCTTGTCACGTCACTCCTACTCTTTAGCCCCAGGTGGATTTCTCAGTTCTCAGCCAGGTGGACAGCCGTGTGAAATCAAAATGATTCATCTCGAAACAAAAATGACAGCATGATCCTTACTTGGCTTGGATTGTGTTTCCTGGAATATGATACAGGAAGCTGAAGGTTATGTATGGAAGGCGAGGCTAAATATAATCAGCTTAGCAGCAAAACAGGGGCATGAGATTTGGACAGCGGGGTTTAGAACTGGTAAGAAAGTAGATTAAGGGAGGGGCAGAATTGCTAATAACAAAGGATCAGACAGTTATCAAAAGAGATGACTTATCCTCAGATAAAATGACTGAGCCCATTTGGTTGGAAACATGTGACACCAGTGGAGAGACATTTATAATTAGGAATCTTTGAAGACTAACAGAGCAAAAGCCGATATGGAACTATTTGAGCAAATAAGTTGAGCTTTAAAGAAGAGAGAGTGCTAATTATTGGCAATTTAATTGCCAAGAAATAAAATGGAATGACAGTGTGATATTTCAAAAGGGGAAGTTAATTGATGTAGCTGGTGCGGGATTTCCAGCAGTGTGTATATTAAAATGGGGATCCAAGGAATAGCTTATGCTTGATCTAATCTAATCAGCAGCCAGTCTGAGGCAGAGGACAATCTGGAGATTGGAGCGTAATTGAATACTAGCAATCACATACCATTGAATTCAGTCTTGTGGCTGAGCTAGAGTGCTGGATTCCTCTGAAACCTAGAACATTATTGCACATCCATAGAACCGCAGTGCAGTACTGAGGGAGCGCTGCACTGTCAGAGGTGCAGTCTTTCAGAATAAATGTTAAACCGAGGCCCTGTCTGCCCTCCTAGGTGGATGTAAATTGCCCCAGGGCTCTTTCGAAGAAGAGCAGGGGAGTTCTCCCCGGTGTCCTGGCCAATATTTATCCCTCAACCAACATGACTAAAACAGATTAACCATTATCATACTGCTGTTGTGGGAGCTTGCTGTGCGCAGTTTGGCTGCTGTGTTTCCTACATTCCAACAGTGACAACACTTAAATTCTACTTCATTGACTGTAAAGCATTTTGGAACGTCATGAGGTTGTGAAAGGCGTTATATAAATGCAAGTTTTTCTTTTTTCTATGGTAGTGAATCACCTAAATATAAGCTGGTTGATCCAAATGATGCCAAATTCTTTCACTGTGCTGAAGTCAAGCCATCAGGTTAGATATAGAATTGACTGTTTCAAAAAAATACATACTGGAGAGGTTACAGAAATAAATAGGATACGTTAAGTGGCTGAATGGAAGGGAGGAGAGAATTTGCAAAAGTAACTATGTTAGAAATTATTTAAAGCAATGGGATGAAACATTGGAAAATATACAAAAGCCAAAGTAATGGGTACCAAGATGATAACTGGGGTAAACAAAAGGAATCAGAGTGGATGTTAGAAGAAATTAAAAGAACTTTGACTTCATTGCTCGATGCGAGATATTGCTACTGCACTTTTGCCGCTGAATCTAGTTGTTGCTAATCCAGCACTTACAGTAATTATCGCTTCTCTACATTTTCTATGTAATAGTAAACCCAGCTTTAATGGAATAGTCCTTGTTAAGTAAAACCAATTAAGGTAATTATTAGATGGAGAATCTCACTTGACTGAACCATTTTTCCCGGATTTTTCAAATTGGATATAGGAATTAATACCTTCCACTGTCTTACAATTATGAATCTGTTATGAGTCATACAAAGACAGTATCTCATTATTCTTCACTGCTATATCAATATCTGATGAGTTTCAAGCACTTTAATCAATGGCCGTTCATTCAGAAATAGCAATTTAAAGGGATACAAACAACATTAACATAATTTGGCATATCACATTTGTCCTGTGTAGGCATGTAGTAAATTGTTTTTTTTGAGGTAAAATACTAATTCTATAATTGCAACAATGTAAAACTACCCTACAAAGTCCACTATATCCATATCTATTTATCAATAAATTAAAAATGCCATGTCAGCACATGTGAACGTCAAACTGCAGATGTCACATTGCAAATGTTACACTCTATACAATAAAATGTTAAATGGTATGCATGAATTCCACACTTTGTCACAGTAGTGAAAGAATCTTAAAGTGCTGTGATGCTTTTGCCGCCATTCACCCTCCCTCAGGTTCAGTAGCAGCCGTTTTTATCCTCTTTGCCCAGTTCGAAGTGGCAATCTTTCCACCCTTCCAATTGAATGCTGGCACTGTGCTGTTACCACTCCAGTTTCATGCTGGTACTGATCTCCCCTTTACATTTTCAAACCGGAACTATTCTCTCCATTTCCAATCTTATCCTGGCACTCTTCCTCCACCCCCTCTTCTAATTTCGAACTGGTGCCATTTATTTCTCCCCCCTCCAATTTTATGCTCGTACTCTCCTGCCTTCTTCACCTTCAGCATGGCTCCCAATTCCAATCTACAGCTGCTGCTCCAAGTGACTGAACACCATTGCATATAGGGAATTTTTATGAGATCGAGCATTCCTGCCCATGCAATGCTGTGGTGTTGAATTGTTGGAAGCAGCAGGGAGGATTCACGAGCCATGTTGAAGGGGCATAACTTCTTCATAGCAATTAACCTTTGAATGAACATATCCACTGTTTAATTAACATTAATTATGCTTTGTAATGCAAACATCTACATTTTAGCAGCAGAATCATAAATTAGTCTTGATTTTCCACTGCCAAATGCAAAAGAAGATGGGCGGGAGTTCTATCCTTTTGGTTCGCTCCCCACTTTATGCCGTGATGCAGTTTTTGGGGGTGGGGTGAGTGGTGGTGGGAGCTGGTGGCGTGGAGGAACCAGTGGCATAGGCACAAGACAGTGGGGCTGAAATTCAGGGTCTCAGATTCCTCTTAATGCCCGTTTGTAGCGGTCATTCTGAAAAATCGGATAGCCGCCGCTTTGGGGTTAACTAGCTGACCCGACCTAAATTCAGACCAGGGATTTTTCAGCCCGGAACCCATCCCGCCCAAGTGGTTGCACCGCCAACTTTAATCAATAAAAATACTTACTTCCCGATATTCAGCTGAACCCATCGATCCCCTGCCATGCAGTGCCCCCGACAAGTTTTTCTGTCGGTGCACCCTTTGCAGACTGAGTGTGGCCCGGCAGCGCGGCAGCCCTTGAAGGGGGGCCCACTGCTGCGGCTGCAATGGAAACATTACTGCTGGCCGACGCCGATTGGCTGGCAAAATACTGGCCCGGGTTTGGTCGGCCCGCGCAATGGGCAGCCTGGCCCAGCCGAAACCCTCCCTGGTGGCCCAGTGGCCAAAGATAAAAAATGATTGAATCCCTCCCCTTTAACGGAGCGGAGAGAGCGTGGTGACACACACGGGCTGTGATGTCAATACGACTCCACTGCTGATTTAGGACCAAGATGAGGAGGAACTTCTTCGCTCAGAGAATTGTGAACCTGTGGAATTCGCTACCACAGAAAATTGTTGAGGCCAGTTCGTTAGATATATTCAAAAGGGAGTTAGATGTGGCCCTGACGGCTAAAAGGATCAAGGGGTATGGAGAGAAAGCAGGAATGAGGTACTGACGTTGCATGATCAGCCATGATCTTATTGAATAGTGGTGCAGGCTTGAAGGGCTGAATGGCCTACTCCTGCACTTATTTTCTATGTTTCTATGTTTCTAATACAAAATAAAGTGTAGTGAATCAATAGATTTTCATCCCTTGCTGCTTTTTAAAAAATATTCAATATTTAAAAGAGTTTCCAAACGTGAATATTCAGCTGTTAAAGCTGAATTACCTTCCTAACCTGAACAAATGGGAAAACTGCCTCAGTACCAGCACAAATGGCTCAGCAAGCCAGGGAAGGGGCACCCAGGGTCTCACACAGAGCACTCCAGCTTTGTGCAGGGGGTCAACACTGCAAGACTGGCCCTCTACCCACAGGGGCCAGTAGGCCCTCCAGAATGAATGATGTGTGACTACATCACTGAGGCCGTCACTGCCAGCAGTGTTGCCCCTACCATCTGGCTCCAGTGCCCAAAGAAGCTTCATGACCTCAGACCACTTGTCAAAGTCAGTGACTGCATCTTCAAAAGCCGTCTCCTACCAACTGCACCACTAGCCTCACACACTGCTCAATGCAGGACCCCCAATCACTCACCTACCAACAATCTGCACCAATGTAGAGGCAATTCCCTCATTCCTCACCTCACCTCCTTGGAGGAGACGGTGGTGGTCATTTTTGGCAGGGGCATGGCTGAGCCCTTGGCCAGCGGCAGGGCTGAAGGGATACAAGATGCGGGTATCCTCATTCTCGCATGCACCGCTTTCTTTCCCGCCCTCCCGTCGGCACATTGCACCCTTATGCCTTCCTCATTTCACACACCCAAGAAATGCAGCCTGCCCAGACAGTGGGTCAACAAGAACGGGCAGCCTGCCCAGACAGTGGGATTGCAGGTGGATGATTTCATCCCGGTTATCCCGGCCACAAAGGAGCTGTCTGTGATGCACCCTTCCATCTGATTCCTCCTCTTAGCTTCCTCCTCTCTTGCATCTTCCTCTTCCCTCTGCAAGCGGATGTTGTAACCGTGAAATGACAGCATAAAATGCTGGCAATACTCAGTTGGTCAGGTAGCATGCCGACATAAGAGGTGAATTCTGTTTTTCTCTCAGGATGTTGCCTGACCTGCTGAGTATTCACAGCATGTTCTGTCTCCTCAAAGGCCTTCATTTACCATCCAAACTCTTGCAAGTGTCCAGCAGCACTCCCTACACACTTAAAACACTTTTCACATCTAATGCAGTAAGTCACCACTTCAATAAAATCAAAAGATCCCAGTGCAAACCCTTAAATTCAAACTTTCCTGAATTACGTGTGTGCCCCTTTAAGAGCTGCAGACATTGCCACTGTCAGCCTGCTTGCACGCCAGGTTAACCTGACATGCTTCGGACCCAGCGCTGAATTCAGCGCCAGGGTCAAAGTTCGCGTTGGTAGACATTAAGTCGGCATTGCACACCGATTGACATCATCATGCCGCCACTTATTTTTCCAGGACGCTGCCAATTACTGGCAATGCAAAGGGGGAGGGCAATATGCCTGCTGCCATGGGTCACATCATTAGCTGGCGAAAGAGCAGCGGACACCATTTTATCGCCATTTCATGGTGCTACGGAGTGTCGGTAAGGAGATGAATTTCTAGCCCGTAGTTTCTCATGAGCCTTTGTGCCAACTGTTAATTATTTCCTCCTCAAGTAACATTATAAAACCATTATGTACGTGCGCATGTCTTGTCGAACAGATTCCAGATATCCATCACACTTCAGACATTATACATTGCGCAGGACATATCTGTGTGTTTGACTTGAAAAAACATCTGGTTTAAAGAACTAATTGGAGGCAGTAACCAGCTCGGGGCGGGACTTACTGCACCCAGCGCAGAGGTCCTGCCCCCACTGCTGAATTGGGCTTACCACCCCTCAAAAAAATTGGGGTAGTTCCAGTAGCGATAACAGGGCGAGTTGTGCAGCGCTACTCAGATGTTCCGCGTGCTATCGGCGTGCAATGCTCATGCGCTTCAACGCCCCCTCCCTTTTACTTAAGGCAGAGGGCCGCTGCGCACTCTGCAAGGCTTCTGATGGCCTCCACCAGAGCAACGTGGAACTGGGCCTGCAGCCAGGCACCCAGAACGAAATGCCGGGCTGCACGATGGCAGCCCCATCCACGGAATAAAACAGATAGGTTAACCGAGCTGAGAGTCGGCAAAAAAAACTAAGATGGCGCAGGGGCGCCAACGACTTCCCCTTTAACTTCCGCCCTGGGAGCGGAGGTCGGCCAGCTTCATGATCCGCAAAGCTGGCCGCTGACACCCGCTCGCGGGCCGCAGGGCAATATCTCCTGTGCGGCGAAAGAAGTTGGCACACGGCACTGAAGGGTTGGCGCGCATGGCGATGATGTCATCGCCGGTTGCCTGGCGGCCCGAGACACCCTCCGGGAGGCATTAATGGGCCTCAAAAAAAGCGCCAATTTTTCCCCCCACAAAGGCTCGCATTTAGAATGTACAGAGAAAAACTCTCCAACAATTAAACATGCTGGAGCCACAGGTTTACAGAATACACATCTAAGCTTAGCAGCATAATAATACATTCTGTTTTACATGGATTAATGACATTTCTCTCAAACAGTGTATCCTCTGACTTACTCTGAGCAGCACCATAAAGATTTGCGAGAATTATTCTAAAACCAGTATGTCAGCAGACATTCTCTCTCTATTACATCATTACGCCTATCAGAGTTAATCATATTGAAAAATATTTCAAATTCTGGACATTTCTGTGCTATGTTTACAACTGATTAGCGTATAAATGTTTTCAAGGTAAAGCTTATATTAAGTACTTCTTAAAACACAATGGTGTGGAAATTCGTTCTGTTGTCACCTCTGTTTGCGCCCCAGTTGGGCGGTAATGGCGGCAGGTTTGATTAACGGACTGGTGGCCAGCTGCTAGCACCCTGCGAATTATGTTTATGTTTCTTTTCATGATTTTTTTTTCCACATGGACGCCTCTCTTTTGGCCCTTCGAGGCCGGCTCTGTAGCTTGGGGATTTTCAGTTGCTCAGCCGGCCTAGTGCACTAAGAGAGGTGAGGCACACCTCCCTTTGCGCTCCGCCCCACTCTCAGGGTCCAGCTGATGAATTTTGTCATGCATCCTACATGGCTACTGTTGGTACTATCACAAGGTGTGCCACCAGAGGGCACAGCAGTGGGAGACTTGTAGGTTACCTGTACAGGTGTGCCTGGCCTCGTATAAAAGGCAGGTCACCAGGTGTGATCCTCACTCTGGGGTTAACTAATAAAGGACTAAGGTCAGTACAGTTCAAGT
The DNA here is from genome assembly GCF_044704955.1 of Pristiophorus japonicus. NCBI lineage: Eukaryota > Metazoa > Chordata > Chondrichthyes > Pristiophoridae > Pristiophorus > Pristiophorus japonicus. Next base: position 39,531,720 of record NC_091984.1, on the reverse strand, counting down.
ACAACACACTGCCTCGTGGAATCATTACTAGAGCATCTAAGGGCACTACAATTGGTGATGAGATTACGAACCTTCACGCGAAAATGGCTACCCTTGGTACGTTGCAGCAGTTCACCGATGGTGATGATTGGGACGCCTTTTTGGAGAGGCTAGAACGTTTCTTTACAGCAAACAACCTGGCAGGAGATGACCCGGCTATACTGGCTGATAAGCGCCAAGCTATCTTGCTAGCCAGTTGTGGGCCCACCTTCCATGGCCTCGTCAGAGACTTGCTGGCACCAGCGAAGACAACGATCAAGTCGTACAAAGAGCTTGTAACCCTGATCCAGGAGCAACTCAAGCCCAAAGAGAACATCCTCACAGCCAGACACCGGTTCTATACCCACCGACGGCCCGAAGGCAAGGAAATGGCGAAGTATGCCGCAGACCTCAGGACGCTGGCGGCACCGTGCGAGTTCGGCAACCACCTCAACGAAGCGCTGCGGGACATTTTTGTCATTGGAATTGGCCATGAGGGTCTTCTTCACAAGCTACTGTCGGCGGATACCACAGTCACACTGCAGAAGGCCATCTCTGTGAGCCAGTCATTCATGACATCGACCTGCGGCTCTAGGCAGATGACTCATCCTCAGGACTCAAAGCAGGTACTGTGCACAGAGTGGCGCCGTTTAGAGGCTTGACTGTAGAGCGCGAAACCTCTCAGGGAAGAGAGACCAGACCCCCGAGTCCCTTAATTCAGAGTGGCCGAGGGGAAGTAATCAAGTTTCACCATGCTGGCATTGCGGAGGGAATCATAGGGCTCACCAGTGCCGCTTTAAAGACTATGTATGTAAAGGCTGCAGCACAAAGGGCCACCTCCAGCGAATGTGTAAGATAAATATTACTCACTGTGTCGATGAAGTGTCTGCAGATGGCCAGGAATCTGGGGTGGATTATGAATCGATAGGCAGAGAGACAGCCCAGTCCCACGGGGAGGTACATAGCATGTTTACCTGCACCACCGAGTGTTCCCCGCTGAAGATGGAAGTCGAGATAGAGGGAGTTCCTGTCTTCATGGAAGTGGACACGGGGGCGAGCCAGTCAATGATGAATCAAGGAGCCTTTGAGTAGCTATGGGACAATCAGGCTGAACGACCTGAGTTGTTCCCGGTTCAGGCGAAGCTCCGCACCTACACCGATTAAATTATCCCAGTCGTTGGTAGTGCGTATGTAAAGGTACTCCATGATGGCGCGGTGCACAAGTTACCTCTGTGGATTGTTGCAGGTGATGGACCAATGCTGCTCGGCAGAAATTGGATGGAGAAGATCCATTGGAAGTGGGAAGATTCACCCCTCCAACGATCGACGTCCAAGAAACATAGAAACATAGAAAATAGGTGCAGGAGTAGGCCATTCGGCCCCTCTAGCCTGCACCACCATTCAATGAGTTCATGGCTGAACATGCAACTTCAGTACACCATTCCTGCTTTCTCGCCATACCCCTTGATCCCCCGAGTAGTAAGGACTTCATCTAACTCCCTTTTGAATATATTTAGTGAATTGGCCTCAACAACTTTCTGTGGTAGAGAATTCCACAGGTTCACCACTCTCTGGGTGAAGAAGTTTCTCCTCATCTCGGTCCTAAATGGCTTACCCCTTATCCTTAGACTGTGACCCCTGGTTCTGGACTTCCCCAACATTGGGAACATTGTTCCTGCATCTAACCTGTCTAAACCCGTCAGAATTTTAAACGTTTCTATGAGTTCCCCTCTCATTCTTCTGAACTCCAGTGAATACAAGTCCAGTTGATCCAGTCTTTCTTGATAGGTCAGTCCCACCATCCCGGGAATCAGTCTGGTGAACCTTCGCTGCACTCCCTCAATAGCAAGAATGTCCTTCCTCAAGTTAGGAGACCAAAACTGTACACAATACTCCAGGTGTGGCCTCACCAAGGCCCTGTACAACTGTAGCAACACCTCCCTGCCCCTGTACTCAAATCCCCTCGCTATGAAGGCCAATGTGCCATTTGCTTTCTTAACTGCCTGCTGTACCTGCATGCCAACCTTCAATGACTGATGTACCATGACACCCAGGTCTCGTTGCACCTCCGCTTTTCCTAATCTGTCACCATTCAGATAATAGTCTGTCTCTCTGTTTTTACCACCAAAGTGGATAACCTCACATTTATCCACATTATACTTCATCTGCCATGCATTTGCCCACTCACCTAACCTACCCAAGTCACTCTGCAGCCTTATAGCATCCTCCTCGCAGCTCACACTGCCACCCAACTTAGTGTCATCTGCAAATTTGGAGATACTACATTTAATCCTCTCATCTAAATCATTAATGTACAGTGTAAACAGCTGGGGCCCCAGCACAGAACCTTGCGGTACCCCACTAGTCACTGCCTGCCATTCTGAAAAGTCCCCATTTACTCCTACTCTTTGCTTCCTGTCTGACAACCAGTTCTCAATCCACGTCAGCACACTACCCCCAATCCCATGTGCTTTAACTTTGCACATTAATCTCTTGTGTGGGACCTTGTCGAAAGCCTTCTGAAAGTCCAAATATACCACATCAACTGGTTCTCCTTTGTCCACTCTACTGGAAACATCCTCAAAAAATTCCAGAAGATTTGTCAAGCATGATTTCCCTTTCACAAATCCCTGCTGACTTGGACCTATCATGTCACCTCTTTCCAAATGCGCTGCTATGACATCCTTAATAATTGATTCCATCATTTTACCCACTACCGATGTCAGGCTGACCGGTCTATAATTCCCTGTTTTCTCTCTCCCTCCTTTTTTAAAAAGTGGGGTTACATTGGCTACCCTCCACTCCATAGGAACTGATCCAGAGTCAATGGAATGTTGGAAAATGACTGTCAATGCATCCGCTATTTCCAAGGCCACCTCCTTAAATACTCTGGGATGCAGTCCATCAGGCCCTGGGAATTTATCGGCCTTCAATCCCATCAATTTCCCCAACACAATTTCCCGACTAATAAAGATTTCCCTCAGTTCCTCCTCCTTACTCAGTTCCTCTGCGCTTAAAGGCAAAGCAAGCCTTCATCTGAGAGTAGACATGGTACCGGAGAGCAGACCAGCATGGCACCCGAGACACAGACTGCTCAGCACTGCATGGAGCTGATCCAGCTGAGGCGACCTGAACGCACCTTCCAGGCTCCAATGGCAGGACTCCGGAGGAAGAAAATCGGATCCAGAGGCAACTTCACAGCTTTGGAGGCAGAACCCGGGGAGAAGAGGATCACCGCAGTCAACATCGTGGATGGAGGAAAGATGGCGCTCAAACCACGAGGTGAGGCGCTGAAGAAAAAGATGGCCGTGGCCAGACCACGAGGTGCAGCGCTGATGAAGCAACACGTGGCACCAAACAGAGAAGCGGATTGGGGTAAAGAAAGCAAGGGCCTCTTAAAGGAGGCCTGCAACCCACTACAATGTAAGAGACAGTTCCACACACTCAAGCAATGTAATAGTAACTGTAAGTCAGAGACAAAATGTGTAACTGATCTTGTAAAATGTGTAACTGATAATCTGAATTGTGTGCATGCAACCAGCGAGGAAAAGTCGCGCAATCCCGATCGGACCCACAGAGTGTCCATCATAAGTAAGGAAAAGTTGTGAGATGCAGGATTTCAGCTGTACACAGCGGGCAGACACCCATCGGGAGCATACAGGTCCAGCGAGCTACCCAATGCTGTAGCCTGCGTCCCGGGGACCAGAGTCATGCACCATGGAGTGTGGCCACAGGCAGCCAACACACACGAGCTGTAGAGCAAGCGACCTCAGCAGGGCAAGGCACCGGTATCGGTACCATGCCCCTGGTCGGCTCCACCTCTCAGGCAACCGATAGCACCAACTGCCACGAGCCTGAAGGAGCAAGCTGTACTAAGGCGCAGTCCCCAGACCCCATCACCACCACGGCCATACCCGTAGATGTAGGGTCACCCGCCACAGATCTCCCAAAGGAAACAAGCTCCAGCCAGGATCCCAAACCAAGAAAGGACAGGGAGGTCACAGGCACCTGTGAACCGTCCCGACACTAGGGACCACGACAACAGCCCCGAGAGCAAGCTACGCGAGCCAACCAGGTTCCCACTGCCAGCACTGGGCACTGAGCCGCCACCAGACTGCAGGGACACAACCCAGCAGCTCCGGAACTAGCTTGTCCTCACGCACTGGTCACTGCAGCGATAAGGCATCTAACGTACTTGTTGCACCATGGAACCACCAAAAAAAAATGCGAAACCCACTTTCCTGAACTTGAATGTATATGAATGCCAGGAGCCCCTGCCATAATCGATTTGGGGGGGAGGGGGCGGATTAGGGACACACACACACACAAACAGCAACCACCAGCACGCTACTGCACCAACTACTCACCCTCGGTTGAAGTTATGATGTATGTGGCACTCAAATCACTGACTCCACACAGTCTGGTGTTATAGTAACTGCTGTGACCTTGGTTGTTTATTGTGTAACTCCAGAGTGCCCTTCAGGTGTGGTGGGCAGCCTTTTATACTCTGTCTCACAGGTACTTTCGGGTCTCCCACCACAGTGCCCCTTGTGGCGCACCATTGTAACTATACATTTAATGTACATGGACAATACATAACAGAAGGGACCCACCATGGGTCAACCAGACAGAGCCCACATAGAGCTAAGCCCACATGGAGTTAACTAATAAAGGACTAAGGTCACTACAATTCAAGTACAACACACTGTCTCGTGGAGTCATTACTAGAACATCAAAGGACACTACAAATTTTGTGGCTGTGGACGCAAACTATTTCCCAGCGCAAAATGTACTGCCAGTCGCGCCCTAATTAACCTCTCTCACGGTGTCGGACTTTTTTTTAATGCAGGTCCAATCTCAAGCCCTACATTGTGAGGGAATCAGGTGGGCAGTTGGGCTCGAGATTGGACCTGTCAGCTGCTTAAAAAAAAGCTAGCCACCGCAGCAGCAAAATCAACAAACATCTCGAGGTGGCAACAAATCCAAAGTGGGCACAAAATTAGACATCATCAGAATCCAAGTAGCTGATTAGCTGCATATCTTGGAGCATGGTGGAGCCCAGTGGAGGGATCGGGACCCAGGAGCAGGAGTAGGAGAAACGAAGGTCGGAAGCAGCGAGGAACGGAGGTCGGAAGTGACAAGGAGCGGAGGTCGAAAACAGCGAGGAGCGGAGGTCAGGTGTGGCAAGGAGCGGAGGTCGGGATTGGCATGGAGTCGAGGTTGGGATCGGCGAGGAGCGGAGGTTGGATATGGCGAGGAGAAGATGTTGGATACGGCGAGGACCGGAGGTCAGAAGTGACAAGGAGCAGAGGTCAGGAGTGGCGAGGAGCAGAGGTCGGAAGTGGCGAGGAGTGGAGGTTGGAAGTGGCGAGGAGTGGAGGTCGGGAGTGGCGAGAACCGGAGGTCGGGAGTGGCGAGGAGTGGAGGTCGGGAGTGGTGAGGAGCGGAGGTCAGGAGCGGAGGTCGGGAGTGGTGAGGAGCGGAGGTCAGGAGCGGCGAGGAGTGGAGGTCGGGAGTGGTGAGGAGCGGAGGTCGGGAGTGGCGAGGAGTGGTGAGGAGTGGAGGTCGGGAGTGGCGAGGAGTGGAGGTCGGGAGCGGCGAGGAGTGGAGGTCGGGAGTGGCGAGGACCGGAGGTCGGGAGTGGCGAGGAGTGTAGGTCGGGAGTGGCGAGGAGTGGAGGTCGGGAGTGGCGAGGAGTGCAGGTCGGGAGTGGCGAGGAGTGGAGGTCGGGAGTGGCGAGGAGCGGAGGTCGGGAGCGGAGGTCGGGAGTGGTGAGGAGTGGAGGTCGGGAGTGGCGAGGAGTGGAGGTCGGGAGTGGTGAGGAGTGGAGGTTGGGAGTGGCGAGGACCGGAGGTCGGGAGTGGCGAGGAGTGGAGGTCGGGAGTGGCGAGGAGCGGAGGTCGGGAGCGGCGAGGAGTGGAGGTCGGGAGTGGTGAGGAGCGGAGGTCGGGAGCGGCAAGGAGTGGAGGTCGGGAGTGGCGAGGAGCGGAGGTCGGGCCGGCGAGGAGTGGAGGTCGGGAGTGGCGAGGAGCGGAGGTCGGGAGTGGCGAGGAGCGGAGGTTGGAAGCGGGGTGGAGCAGAGGTCGGGAGTGGCGAGGACCGGAGGTCGGGAGCGGAGGTCGGGAGTGGTGAGGAGTGGAGGTCGGGAGCGGCAAGGAGTGGAGGTCGGAAGCGGCGAGGAGTGGAGGTCGGGAGTGGCGAGGAGTGGAGTTCGGGAGCGGCAAGGAGTGGAGGTCGGGCCGGCGAGGGGTGGAGGTCGGGAGTGGCGAGGAGTGGAGGTCGGGAGTGGTGAGGAGTGGAGGTCGGGAGCGGCAAGGAGTGGAGGTCGGAAGCGGCGAGGACCGGAGGTCGGGCCGGCGAGGAGTGGAGGTCGGGAGTGGCGAGGAGCGGAGGTCGGGCCGGCGAGGAGTGGAGGTCGGGAGTGGCGAGGAGTGGAGGTCGGGAGTGGCGAGGAGCGGAGGTCGGGAGCGGAGGTCGGGAGTGGTGAGGAGTGGAGGTCGGGAGTGGCGAGGAGTGGAGGTCGGGAGTGGTGAGGAGTGGAGGTTGGGAGTGGCGAGGAGTGGAGGTCGGGAGTGGCGAGGAGTGGAGGTCGGGAGTGGCGAGGAGCGGAGGTCGGGAGCGGAGGTCGGGAGTGGTGAGGAGTGGAGGTCGGGAGTGGCGAGGAGTGGAGGTCGGGAGTGGCGAGGAGCGGAGGTCGGGAGCGGAGGTCGGGAGTGGTGAGGAGTGGAGGTCGGGAGTGGCGAGGAGTGGAGGTCGGGAGTGGTGAGGAGTGGAGGTTGGGAGTGGCGAGGACCGGAGGTCGGGAGTGGCGAGGAGTGGAGGTCGGGAGTGGTGAGGACCGGAGGTCGGGAGTGGCGAGGAGTGGAGGTCGGGAGTGGCGAGGAGCGGAGGTCGGGAGCGGGGTGGACCGGAGGTCGGGAGTGGCGAGGAGTGGAGGTCGGGAGTGGCGAGGAGTGGAGGTTGGGAGTGGCGAGGACCGGAGGTCGGGAGTGGCGAGGAGTGGAGGTCGGGAGTGGCGAGGAGCGGAGGTCGGGAGCGGGGTGGAGCAGAGGTCGGGAGTGGCGAGGACCGGAGGTCGGGAGTGGCGAGGAGTGGAGGTCGGGAGTGGCGAGGAGCGGAGGTCGGGAGTGGCGAGGAGTGGAGGTCGGGAGTGGCGAGGAGCGGAGGTCGGGAGTGGCGAGGAGCGGAGGTCGGGAGTGGCGAGGAGTGGAGGTCGGGAGTGGCGAGGAGCGGAGGTCGGGAGTGGCGAGGAGCGGAGATCGGGAGTGGCGAGGAGTGGAGGTTGGAAGCGGGGTGGAGCAGAAGTCGGGAGTGGCGAGGACCGGAGGTCGGGCCGGCGAGGAGCGGAGATCGGGAGTGGCGAGGAGCGGAGGTTGGAAGCGCGGTGGAGCAGAGGTCGGGAGTGGCGAGGACCGGAGGTCGGGAGTGGCGAGGAGCGGAGGTCGGGAGTGGCGAGGAGCGGAGGTCGGGAGTGGCGAGGAGCGGAGGTCGGGAGTGGCGAGGAGCGGAGGTCGGGAGTGGCGAGGAGTGGAGGTCGGGAGTGGCGAGGAGCGGAGGTTGGAAGCGGGGTGGAGCAGAAGTCGGGAGTGGCGAGGACCGGAGGTCGGGCCGGCGAGGAGCGGAGATCGGGAGTGGCGAGGACCGGAGGTCGGAAGCGGCGAAGAGTGGAGGTCGGGAGTGGCGAGGAGCGGAGGTCGGGAGCGGCGAGGATTGGAGGTCGGGAGTGGCGAGGAGCGGAGGTCGGGAGTGGCGAGGAGCGGAGGTCGGGAGTGGCGAGGAGCGGAGGTCGGGAGTGGCGAGGAGCGGAGGTCGGGAGTGGCGAGGAGCGGAGGTCGGGAGCGGCGAGGATTGGAGGTCGGGAGTGGCGAGGAGCGGAGGTCGGGAGTGGCGAGGAGCGGAGGTCGGGAGTGGCGAGGAGCGGAGGTCGGGAGTGGCGAGGAGTGGAGGTCGGGAGTGGCGAGGAGCGGAGGTTGGAAGCGGGGTGGAGCAGAGGTCGGGAGTGGCGAGGACCGGAGGTCGGGAGTGGCGAGGAGCGGAGGTCGGGAGTGGCGAGGAGCGGAGGTCGGGAGTGGCGAGGAGCGGAGGTCGGGAGTGGCGAGGAGCGGAGGTCGGGAGTGGCGAGGAGTGGAGGTCGGGAGTGGCGAGGAGCGGAGGTTGGAAGCGGGGTGGAGCAGAAGTCGGGAGTGGCGAGGACCGGAGGTCGGGCCGGCGAGGAGCGGAGATCGGGAGTGGCGAGGACCGGAGGTCGGAAGCGGCGAAGAGTGGAGGTCGGGAGTGGCGAGGAGCGGAGGTCGGGAGCGGCGAGGATTGGAGGTCGGGAGTGGCGAGGAGCGGAGGTCGGGAGTGGCGAGGAGCGGAGGTTGGAAGCGGGGTGGAGCAGATGTCGGGAGTGGCGAGGACCGGAGGTCGGGCCGGCGAGGAGCGGAGATTGGGAGTGGCGAGGAGTGGAGGTCGGAAGCGGCGAGGAGCGAAGGTCGGGAGTGGCGAGGAGCGGAGATCGGGAGTGGCGAGGTGCAGAGGTCGGAAGCGGGGAGGTGTGGAGAAAGGGACCAACGAGGAGCATCCTATGAATTCCAGGGAGAGAGGTCCTGTGGGAAGGAGGATGGTGGACAGTAGGAGTATGCTTGTGTTTGTATGTAAGTACTAGGTTAATGCAGCAGAGCCTGGTCTCCAGTCATCTTGGATCCCCTTGCCACTGGACCAAGACCTTGCTCTATCAAGCCCATGTGGTAGTTGGTGTGCAACAGCCAACCCACGTTAAAAGAATTCATGCACAGGCATCTTCTACCGCTTAAAATCAAGTTCAGGAACTGGAATGTCAGGATCCTCATGGACAATTCCAACAGCAACAGACTGGTACGTCATACTGCCATTGTTGCCAGGGAACTCAGACACTTTGACGTAGACATCACTGCCATAAGCGAGACCCGGCGGGCAGGGGAAGGCCAGCTCAGGGAACAAGGTGGTGGTTACACGTTCTTTTGGAAAGGTAAACTAGAAGAAGAACGCTGCCTCCATGGGGTGGCCTTCGCCATAAAAAATGAGCTAGTTGGCCATCCCAGAGACTCCCCCTGTGGGATAAATGAACGACTAATGACCCTTTGGCTCACCCTAGCCCAGAAGCAGTGCACAACCATCATCAGTGCATACGCCCCAACATTGGAAGCTGCAGGTGAGACCAAAGAGGAATTCTACTCCAGCCTTGAAGAATCCCTGTCTCGAGTCCCAACGGGAGACAAGCTGATCCTCCTTGGTGACTTTAACACCAGAGTTGGGAATGAGATGGCCTCTAGGGAGATGTGGTCGACAGAGAGGGGTAGGGAAAACCAACTCCATCGGTACCCTCCTCCTGACAAAAAGTTTAGAACATGGCCTTGTCATAACCAACACCTTGTGCCATCAGAGAGACAAGTACAAGTCTTCACGGCAACTCTTTCGATCCAAGCACTTGCATCTGCTAGTCTATGTCATCGTCCGAGCGAGGGACCGCAAGGACATGTGCATCACTTGTGCCATGACAGAAGCTGACAGCTGCTGGATGGATCACCGCCTAATCCACTCTGTCACCTTCAACAACGTAGCCCCAAAACAGCGGCGGCAACAGAAACAATGCCGCAGGAAAATCAACGCTGGAGCACTCAGAGACCCTGCTAAGAAAGCCCTATTCAGCCAGCGCCTCACTGCCAACCTGGCGACTCCCAGTGATCCAGAGACACAGAGTGTCCACAGTGCCTGGTCTGCCCTCAAGGCTTCCATAATCAGACCTGTGAAGAGACTTTCGGTCACTCGACGAGGAAACACCAAGACTGGTTCGACGAGAACGACCAGAAGATCCAGGAGCTAATAAGCTGTAAGAGCAAGGCATTCTTAGAATGGAAGCAGCAACACAACTCCAGAGCAAGAAATCAGCTCTACAGATATCTGAAGGCTGAGGTACAACAAAAAACTCGCGACCTAAAGAACAGATGGTGGGTGGAGAAAGCGCTGGAGATCCAGCAACTAGCCAACAACCACGACGTACGTGGATTCTAGATTAATTCCGGAGATGAGGAGGTTGACTTCTGAGGAAAGGTTGAGTAGGTTGGGCCTCTACTCATTGGAATTCAGAAGAATGAGAAGTGATCTTCTTGAAACGTATAAGATTATGAGGGGGCTTGACAAGGTGGATGCAGAGAGGATGTTTCCACTGACAGGGAAGATTAGAACTAGGGGACATAATAGAATAAGGGGCTGCCCATTTAAAACTGAGTTGAGGAGAAATTTCTTCTCTCAGAGGGTTTGTAAATCTGTGGAATTCGCTGCCTCAGAGGATTGTGGAAGCTGGGACATTGAATAGATTTAAGACAGAGATAGACAGTTTCTTAACCGATAAGGGAATAAGGGGTTATGGTGAGCGGGAGGGAAGTGGACCTGAGTCCATGATTGGATCAGCCATGATCATATTAAATGGCGGAGCAGGCTCGAGGGGCCATATGGCCTACTTCTGCTCCTATTTCTTATGTTCTTATTTTCTTATGTTCTTCAGCGCAGTCAAGACTACCTACGGCCCAAGCACCCAAGGTCCTACCCTACTAAGGGCTAAGAACGGAGAGGTACTCATCAAGGTCGGAGAGGCAGTCAGTGCCCGCTGGAAGGAACACTTCAAAGATCTCCTTAACTGAGACTCTGCCTTCGACGTGAGTGTCCTCGATTCCATCCCACAGCATGCTACCCGCCACCATCTCAGCAAAACCCCAACCCTGCATGAGGTTGAAAAGGCCTTTCGACAACTGAAGAACAACATGGCCTCAGGCGCAGATGGAACCAAAGCATTAAAACATGGTGGAGAAGCACTATTGGCATGAATATATGTCATCTCTCTTATTTGGAAGGAGGAGAGCATGCCAGGGGATCTCATAGACGCTGTAATCGTGAACATCTTCAAGAAAGGGGATAAGTCCGATTGCGGTAACTACAGAGGCATTCCCTGCTATCTACCACAGGGAAAGTTATCGCAAGAATCCTCCTCAACCACCTTCGCCCTGTGGCAGAAAAGCTCCTCCCAGAGTCGCAATGCGGATTCGCCTCTAAGGGGCACAATGGACACGATCTTCACCGCACGACAAATTCAAGAGAAATGCAGGGAACAACCCCAACCTCTGTACATGGCCTTCTTTGACCTGACAAAGGCCTTTGACACTGTCAACCGTGAGGGATTATGGAGCATACACTTCAAATGCGGCTGTCCTCAAAAATTTGTCACCATCCTCCGCTTGTTTATGATGACATGCAAGCCGTGATCCTGACTAATGGATCCACCACAGACCCAATTCATGTACAGACTGGGGTGAAGCAAGGCTGTGTCATTGCACCAACACTCTTCTTGATCTTCCTTGCTGCAATGCTACTTCTCACCATCAGTAAGCTTCCCGCTGGAGTGGAGATAATCTATAGAACAAACGGGAAATCATTCACCTCCGTCACCTTCAAACCAGATCGAAGGTCGTGCCATCCTCTGTCATCGAATTACAATATGCAGATGACGCTTGCGTCTGTGCATACTCAGAGGACAAACTCCAAACCATCGTCAACACGTTCACCATTGCGTACGAGAGACTGGGCCTTACACTAAACATCCGTAAAACAAAGGTGCTCTACCAACCTGCTCCCACCACACAGCACTGCCCCCCGATTATCAAAATCCATGATGAGGTCTTGGACAACGTGGACCATTTTCCACACCTCGGGAGCCTACTGTCAACAAGGGCAGACATCGATGATGAGGTCCAACACTGCCTTCAGTGTGCCAGTGCAGCCTTCGGTTGCCTGAGGAAGAGAGTGTTTGAAGACCAGCACCTTAAAACTGGCATAGAACAGTAACGATACCTGCCCTCATATATGCTTCTGAGACATGGACTGTATACAGCAGGCACATCAAAACACTGGAGAAGTACCGCCAACGCTGCCTCCGGAAGATCCTGCAAATCCATCGGCAGGATAGGTGCACCAAGGTCAGTGTTCTCGCCCAGGCCAACATCCTCAGCATCGAAGCATTGACAACGCTCGATCAACTCTGATGGACGGGCCACGTCGTCTGTATGCCCGATACGAGACTCCCAAAGCAAGCGCTCTACTCGGAGCTCCGACACGGCAGACAAGCCCCAGGTGGGCAGAGGAAATGCTTCAAGGACACCCTCAAAGCCTCCTTGAAGAAGTTCAACAACCCCACCGACACCTGGAAATCCCTGGCGCAAGATCGCTCAAAGTGGAAGAGAATAATCCGGGAAGGTGGCGAACACCTCGAGTATCTTCGCCAGGAGCAAGCGGAGACCAAGCGTAAACGGCGGAAGGAGCACATGACAACCCAAGCACTTCAACAAACTGGCACTTCAACCAATGTCCTTTCAAAAACCGTCTGTCCAACCTGTGACAGAGACTGTAGTTCCCGCATCGGACTTATCAGTCATCTGAGAACTCATTTTTAATGTGGGAGCAAGTCATCCTCGACTCCGAGGGACTGTCTATGATGATGATGAATTAACCTCCAACCGAATTTCCACCCCAATATGTGTGCGTGTGTATGAAAGAGAGTCAGACAGACAGAAACACTGATTATATGCTTGTATCTTTTACTTGTGATCAAATAATAAAGATTCAATTAGCTTCAGAAATGTATCAACCTGAGAGAGACACAAAAAGACTGACAGAACAGTCTTTGCTAATCCGAATTTGAGTTCTTTTAAAAAAAAATAATTGAATTTTGAAAGCATCTTAGGCAAACAGAAAGGCTTTTAACATCACCTATATTTTCAAACATTCTAATTTGTGACAGTTCTGACAGAGAGAGAGAGACAGTGAGACGCATATCCCAGAACTAATCACAAACTGCTGAATTCAATGTTTGCAGAAATCTCTGAAAAACGTACAAACCAGTGCCTCCATCAGTATTTTCAGGCCCATGCCCCACCTCCCCTTCCCTTATTGCTGATATTTACCAGGAAAGTAGCAATGTGCTAAAATACCACGCCCCACGTCCCCCAGCTATGCCAAACCTCAGCATCCCACCAGAGTTCTGTCAAACTCCAGGACCCCTGCCTTAGTTCTGCCAAAACTGAGTGATACCAAAACCCAGGACTGCCTGCAGTATGACCCAGGCACACTTCTCTCCTCAACACTGCTCAATACTGTCTACCTACTGCAAACTGGTACATTTTGCAAATCATCTTCCTGTACATCCCCAGCTTTAAAAATGTTAATAGGTAAAATGAAATACTTCGGCAAAGGAATATATATAAAATATAATGGTCATTTACCTCTGGTATTCACAGAATAATGGACAGAATTGTAATCAATGCAATGAATTCAATCCCTCAAGCGATGGTTTCAAACTCCAGAATATAATGTAATAAAATGGAATTTGACTTAATCAGTTGCAATGATCCTGATGTTACAGCGTACATGGCATGAATGTTCATATTGTAAAACAACACAATACCTTAGGCTTTCTGTTGGTATATGTATTGTAACAGGCTGGAGCAAGCTCAGGACCCAGTGGTCAATTACAGACTAGAGCTTAGTGTTCAAAACAAGTGAGGTTTATTCATCCATGGCAGCATACACATTTTCACTCTTAGCTCCTTTTTCCCTAACCTCCCCCAACTGACCCACTTCCCTCTGTTTTATCCTTCCAGGGTGAGAGTTCTTCCTAGAACATAAGAACATAAGAACATAAGAATTAGGAACAGGAGTAGGCCATCTAGCCCCTCAAGCCTGCTCCGCAATTCAACAAGATCATGGCTGATCTGGCCGTGGACTCAGCTCCACTTACCCGTCCGCTCCCCGTAACCCTTAATTCCCTTATTGGTTATTGATACATTCAATGAGCTAGCCTCAACTGCTTCCTTGGGCATAGAATTCCACAGATTCACAACCCTCTGGGAGAAGAAATTCCTTCTCAACTCGGTTTTAAATTGGCTCCCCCATATTTTGAGGTTGTGCCCCCTAGTTCTAGTTGCTGGTTCCTGATTGACCTTAATTGTCTTGAAAGATTTCTCTAAGCTGTACTGCCTTGCCTCAGTCATTTTGACAGTTTATACAATTTTTTAAAGCAGTAGCCCTATACTGAGAGCTCTCAAAAGCCTATTGTTCACATATTGTCATTCTCTCACTCTGTTGCAATATATATAACATTTGTGCGTGTCTTGCATCTACTGTGTTCATTCGTCTCCAGACATTACATCCCTTACAGAGATAAAACAATCTTTTAAAAACAGAGGAACAGCTACCGACATTTCCAATCTACATAGAAAGTCCCAAGCTGCATATAATTAGCTTCTAATTATTTTTAGAAGTAGCACCCAAAAAATGTATACAAAATTACCCCAGGTCTACTTTCATCTTTTCCCTTTGATTTCTGTGTAAACACTGCATGGCTGCTTTCAGTGTAAAATCCTTTGTGTAGCTTGCTTAATACCAGCTAGAATGGGTGTCTTGAGTGCAGAATGTTGAGCTGCAAAATAAGTGAATGCCTCAGCTCTCTCTGAATAAATGACTTCTTGGCAGTTTCTGGATTTAAGTGTCCTGACATGTAGTCAGAAAGAAAGACTTGCATTTATATAGCGCCTTTCATGGCCACTGGACATCTCAAAGTGCTTTACAGCCAATGAAGTACTTTTGGAGTATAGTCACTGTTCTTGTTATGTATTGTCCAGGTACATTAAATGTATAAGTACAATGGTGCGCCACAGAGGGCGCTGTGGTGGGAGACCTGAAAGTACCTGCAAGACAGAGTATAAAAGGCTGCCCACCACACCTGAGAGGCACTCTGGAGTTACACAATAAAGGACTAAGGTCACAGCAGTTACTACAACACCAGACCGTGTGGAGTCAGTGATTTGAGTGCTACATACATCACATTGGCGACAAGGACACGGACGAACTTCACGCAACCATGGCTACTCTGGGCTCGCGAAAGGATTTTACGGTGGGCAATGATTGGGAGGCCTTTATGGAAAGGCTTGAGTACTACTTCACAGCAAACGACCTGACGGCGGACACGGATGCAATGAGAGTGAAGCGTAAGGCGATATTGCTTTTCAGTTGTGGCGATGAGGTTTACTGTCTCGTCAGGGATTTGCTGGTACCCGTGAGCATCAGGGACAAGTCATATGAGGAGCTGATCGCACTCATTCATGACCAACTGAAACCGAAGGAGAGCATCCTCACGGTCCGGCACAAATTCTACCACCACTGCAGACCTGAGGGCTAGGATGTCACCAAATATGCTGCGGACCTCAGGAGACTCACGGCGCCTTGTGATTTTGGCACACACCTTGACAAGGCATTGCGAGGCGTTTTTGTTATGGGGATTGGCCATGAGGGTCTCCTTCACAAGCTGCTATCCCATGAATCTACAGTCACCCTGAAGCAAGCCATCACCATCAGCCGGGCGTTTATGACCTTGACTTGCAGCACCAGGCAGATGATCCACACAGTCTCGAACCCGGCAAGTACTATCCACAGGATAGCGCCCACCACAGACAAAACTGCAGAACGTGGCTCTGCCCGGGGCGGATGGCATGGATCTCGGGGTCCTGGAACTCAGAGTCCGCCGAGGGGGGCTAATCGAGTAGCACCATGCTGGCGCTGCGGAGGAAACCATGGGGCTCACCGGTGCAGGTTTGCGGAGTATACGTGCAATACCTGCCACACGAAAGGCCACCTTCAGCGCATGTGCAAAAGAAACACGACTCACCGTGTGGCTGAGGAGATGGCAGATGATCTACTATCCAGCGAGGAGCAGGCAGAAGAAGATGAGGTGCTCGGACTATATATGTGCACCGACGATTCGGTTCCAGTGATTATGGAAGTCAAGATTAATGGAGTCCCAGTGAGTATGGAAGTGGACACAGGATCGGGTCCGTCGTTGATGAGTCAGGAAACTTTTGATAAACTGTGGGTTAACCGAGCTGCACGACCCAAGCTGATCCCGGTCACGGCGAAGCTGCGTACCCACACCAAGGAACTGATTCCTGTCCTCGGCAGAACGGATGTGCAGGTATCTCACGGGGGCGAGACGCACGGTTTACCTTTGTGGGTCATTGCAGGCGATGGGCCGATGCTCCTCGGCAGGAGGTGGATGGGAAAGGTCCGTGGGAGCTGGGAAGACTTCATCCCTCCACAGACCGCTGTCCCCCGTGTTCCCAAAGAGCAGCGCCGACGGAGCTGGAGGAGAAAGAAGCCACACACCGACGAGCAGACCCTGGAAGAGCAGGCGTTGAACGGCGAACCCATCGACGGCCGACAAACCGGGTGGGGGGGGGGGCGTGCGGAGAAAAGTCGAGCGGCGGTGGCGGCTACGGCAGCCACAGGAGAGGCGGCAGTCACTGGGACCACAGTGGCTACGGAGGCAGAGGAGGCTACGGAGGCAGAGGAGGCTATGGAGGCAACGGAGGCTACAGAGGCGGAGGAGGCTACAGAGGCAGAGGAGGCTACGGAGGGGGAGGAGGCTACGGAGGCAGCCAGCTGCAGGACGTGCGCCTGTGGTGCCGGGACGTTGCCGCGAGAGCGGGCCCAGTGAGGGCGAGTGCGAGCGGCGGCTGTTCCACACCAGCCTCAGCCGGCTCTACCAGTATGGTGGAAGAATCTGGTGAACAGAACAAGAACGAGCTGTTATGCTTGGTGCTCGGCCCCTAAAACGTGAGTACGTAAATTACAAGAGATATAACTCTGGAGAGTTCTTGGCTGCTGGCTTCTTCACCTTCTTTCCCACTTTCCCCTGGGGATCCGTCGTGGGGGGGTTGGATGATCCCGAGGCGCCCGTGCCGTTGATCCGCTTCGGGGAGCCATTCATCACATTCCTCTTCTCGCTGGGAGCCGGGGTTTGAGCAGTGGCGGCAGGAGGAGCCGTTCCAGCGGCTGCAGCATACAGCTGCAGTATCAGTCATGTTCGTGGCCGTTTTTCTTTTTTTTTTCTCTTCTTTATCCCCTCTATCCCTTAACTGCAGTAAAACGCCAGGCCAGCGAGCTCAAGCTGGTGGCGAGCCTCGTGGCTGCAAAGAACAAAGGCAAGCAATACAAAAAACTAAAATGTCGGCGCCCAAGGGAAGCCTCATGGGAACCACAAGGGAAATGCACCCGAGAGCCTTAAAAGGGCCTTACACCGTTGGCGGTCCCCACAAAAAGACTTTTGTAAGACAAGAGCGATTCTAAATGTGTAACGTGATTTGTATGATGAAGTGATTTAGGATAAGAAGTGATATTTTGATGCTGAATGGTTACTGTGTTTAAAATGATGGATATGAGTGATTTACGAAAAGAGTTAATACCACGAGGTACAAGTAATAGGGTTAATGGGTCCTTGACTAACATGCCCAAGGGGCCAATGCGATTTCTGATTTTATGTGATTCATGCAATGGTTCAGCGGCTGCAGATGAGCCGCTAAGGCGACTACTGAGATCAGAGGCAACGCACTAGTTGCGATACCCTGTCTCAGCACAGCCCATCACCTTGGGCAAAAAAAAGGGGCAGTACACTGCCACCGTACCTCACCCAGTGGAGCTGGGATTAAATAACTGTTCAGTGCACCTGCAACCTTTTGACATAACATTTGTACCATATATCATATGTACCATACAAATGTACTGCCTATGTATACCTGCTTTCTGTTGGAGGTTATGCTCGTGTACTTCATCACCCATGTAAGGACTGCAAACATCACATAAGCTCTATATGGGGGGGAAGAGCGAAGTGGATGATCATGGACTCACACTCACAAACCAACCAGGACGAACAAGGCCGAGGTTACCGGCAATGGCTTTTGGAACTGGGGGGGTGAGTGAGATGTTATGTATTGTCCAGGTACATTAAATGGTACAATAAATAAATAAGTACAATAGTGCGCCACAGAGGGCGCTGTGGTGGGAGACCTGAACGTACCTGCAAGACAGGGTATAAAAGGCTGCCCATCACAACTGAGAGGCACTCTGGAGTTACACAATAATGGACTAAGGTCACAGCAGTTACTACAATACTAGACCGTGTGGAGCCAGTGATTTGAGTGCTACATACATCACAGTTCTATTGCATGAAACACGCACACAAATTCTCACAAACAACAATGTGATAATGACCAAATAATCTGTTTTTGTTATGTTGATTCAGGGATAAACATTGGCCAGGACACCAGGAATAATTCCTCGGCTCTTCTTTGCATTAGTGCCATGGGATTTTTTATGTCCACCCGAAAGGGCAGATGAGGCCTCGGTTTATCGTCTCATCCGAAAGACGGCAACTCCGACAGTGCAACATTCCCTCAGCGCTGCACTGGAGTGTCAGCCTAGATTTATGTGCTCAAGTTCCTGGAGTGGAACTTAAATCCACAACCTTCTGACTCAGAGGTGAGTGTGTTACTCACTGAGCCACAGCTGACACCCAGTCAATCATCACAGCCCCCGGACATCACTGCAGGAGTTCCTCAGGCAGTCTCCTAGGCCCAACCATCTTCAGCTGCTTCATCAATGACCTTCCCTCCATCATAAGGTCAGAATTGGGGATGTTCGCTGATGACTGCACAGTGTTCAGTGCCATTCGCAACTCCTCAGACAATGGAGCAGTCCATGCCCACATGCAACAGGACCTGGGCGATATTCTGTCTTGGGCTGATAAGTGACAAGTAACATTCACGCCACACAAGTAACAGGCAATGACTATCTCCAATAAGAGAGAGTCTAACCACCGCCCCTTGACATTTAACAGCATTACCATCGCTGAATCACCCACCATCGACATCCTAGGGTTCACCATTGACCAGAAGCTTAACTGGACCAGCCACATAAACACTGTGACAACAAGAGCAGGTCGGAAGCTGGGTATTCTGCGGTGGGTGTCTCATCTCCTGATTCCCCACTATCTACAAGGCACAAGTCAGGAGTGTGATGTAGTACTCTTAACTTGCCTGGATGAGTGTAGCCCCAACAACACTCAAGAAGCTCGACACCATCCAGGACAAAGCAGCCCGCTTGATTGGCAGCCCATCCACCACCTTAAACATTCACTCCCTCCATCACCGGCGCACCGTGGCTGCAATGTGTACCATCTACAAGATGCAATGCAGCAACTCACCAAGGCTTCTTTGGTAAACCCGTGACCTATACCACCTAGAAGGACAAGGGCAGCAGACACATGGGAACACCACCACTTCCAAGTTCCCCTCCATGTCACACACCATTCCTTCATCGTCCCGGGGTCAAAATCCTGGAACTCCCTCCCTAATAGCACTGTGGGAGTACCGTCACCATAAGGACTGCAGCGGTTCAAGAAGGTGGCTCACCACCACCTTCTCAAGGGCATATTAGGGATGGGCAATAAATGCTGGCCTTCCCAGCGACACTCACATCCCAGGAACGAATAAAAAAAAAAGGAATATCACATCCAGGGCAATAGTTAAAAATTGAGTCTTAATACTGGACTCTCAGCAACCAGTGTGGGATTCTGGAAGAAAAGTTAGACCATGGCATGGAGAATACTTGTGGACCTAGAAATTGGTTCGCGCTGGCCTGCGTCAAAGTGGGTGGGTCCCATGAGTGGTGGCTACCCGTGGTCCCTTTAAGGACCATTGGTTCGGCCCCATGTAGACCACGTTTTCCTGAACGCAGCCAGCCCAGCGCTAGCTATATTTTTCTGGATAAAGATTTGGGCCTGACTGCTTCCTTGGATGTTTTTGCAAAGATCTATGGCCGGACGATTGACAGCATCAGCAGGTGATTTTGTGTCTTGCATGCTTGACCCTTTGCTGAACAATTATCATGGGTTTAATTTCCACTGCAGTAATAACATGTGATTGGAGTTGACCTGGCTTGCCTGTAGTTTTGGCCTGGCATTTTCTGCTTGACATTAAACTAGTTGCTAGAGACTTGATGCTAAGTTTCCACATCTGCTGCCTGGTGCTTGATTAGATTAACTGCTCAGCAGAGTTCTGAAAGCTTATCTAAGGTGTGCTCATTCTCCAGGTCTCAGTGACACAAAATTTTAGAGAAACATTTTCGATAATCTGTTTTTCGCTTTTACGACCTTTTGCTGTTTGCTGATGTGAAGCATGTGAAAAAAGTATTTGCAGATTCATTCTTATGTGGTTCAGCCTTTTGAAATATGCTGTATTTTATCTGCGCTTTCTTAATTTTTTCATAGCCTACTTCAGTTCCAGTATTGGATAGAATGTTGAATCTATCTTGCAAATATTCTCCTTAATGCAAAAACGAAGCTCTCTTTCGTCTGGTATTTTTTTTAATTCATTCCGGGATGTGAGCGTTGCTGGCAAGGCCTGCCTTTATTGCCCATCCCTAATTGCCCTTGAGAATGTGGGTGAGCACCTTCTTGAACCGCTGCAGTGCTGTTCGGGAGAGAGTTCCAGGATTTTGACCCAGCGACGATGAAGGCATGGCGATTGATGATGTCAAAACCCATATTGGTACATTCACACAATTTCATTGAATTGGGGTGGGTTATCAGAGAAATAGAAAGGACAATTAGTCAGTGAGGTTGACTGCCATGTTCCCACCCTGCCCACCATTTCACACTGCTCCCATCCTCCATCCCCACTGGGATGGTCAACGACCACGCCATCACTATCCGCAACATGTAGATACTGGTAGAGAGGTGGGGTCCGCTGAGCACCCCCCACACACATTCCACCCCACTATTTGCCTGCTTACTGCTGTTGTCTTCACAGACCCAAGAGGCCAGCAGGAGAAGGGTGGCGATGGTCATCATGGTAAACCTTACCTTTTCAGACTCTGGCTGAGTCCAAGGACTAATAAAACCCTGAAATTCTGATCTGTGGGGTTGTTTTTGCAGTAGTGCGAGAATTTGCCACTATCACAGCAGCGGGCTTTTTCTTGGTGGGAGTCTCGATCTAGGAAAATAGGTCAGGGCACTACCACTACCCGGTCTATGATAGGAAAATCCAGGTCGCGCGTGCCTACCAATGAAGCAGAGTTGGATGGAGAGCAGCGTCTCTATGAATGGGATTATGGAGCGAACAGAATGCTGTTGTGAACTGGGCAGTGGGCAGTTGGATGTGCAAACTCCTCTTTTAAAAAAAAAAATTGAAACTCTATTAATTGTGAAATATAAAATTGCTTCGAATAAACCAGAATGCATAATTTTTAATTATCTGAACATTCAGATAGTGGAATTCTTTCCTGTTAATGGAAATGTGATGGAATTGATCAAGTGAGCACTTCTGGCCACATGACTGTAATCTATAACTCCTTGGACCTTGGAGAATCCTGACACTTTAAAATTATAGTACCCTGTCTTGCAGCTGCTAGGTGTCCATGGGAAAATGGATGAACAAGCTTTCTGTAGTAAACACTGCCTCTGTGACTTGCTTTATGTATCTGTTCACAGCATTGGCTATTGTTACCAATGTTCCCAGTGCTTACCTGGAATGACTGTCGGGGGTTTTTGCTCTGCCCAATTACGGGGGTCTTTGGTGGCTGTTGGTGTATTGGGCCTCTCTGTCCCTTCCAGGGGACGGTCCAGCAGCTTATGGCTCGCTGACCACTTAACTGGCGGTTTCGAAGCACCCTAGCACCCCTATCTGGTTCTAACCTCAGAATTTTGGTGGATTATGAGCTTCCACAAGGGAAAACAAAACACTCAGAGACAAGTGGTCCTTGGAACGAAAAAAAACCGGATAAGTCCAATTTATTAACCACGGTAAGTTTCCAACAAGGTCAAACTTCATCAAAACACATATCTGATTCACACTTATAAACTATTGAAAATCTATGGAAAGAAACGGACACAACGAAAACCTTACACAATTTTATCTTTACAAGACATTTCCAACACCACCCCACCACCCTTTTTACCTGACTGACCTCGGCTGACAGTTGGGAAAAGAAACCCCAGGATAATACTTACGATTCCTTTTGACAGTTATTTTTTTTTTAGCCTTCGGATGGTTGGTTTACGGGGTAGCTGGAGTGAATGTTGCCTCTCCCAGTTACTTCAGTCTCCGGTTCTTCAGCTGGTTGGCCTCGGAGTGTTGTTCGGTGTGCGGCTCGGCTTCTTGAGACGATGTTGGGCCTCTCGGTAGTTGGGTTGTATATTCTGCACAAAAGTCGAGTCCAGGGCCCGTTCAATGGTAGGTTTCCCAGCCGGTAACAGTCCGTCTCCGTTCTCTCTTATTTCTGTCTGTCTGTGACTGCTACTGCTCCTCGACTCCTTCTCCTACTGCTCCAGCTGCTTCTCCCCCTCCGTGGTTCCGTAGGTCCTATATTTGTATCCAATTTAGTTCTGGCCTTTTCGTGCCCAAACTCAGTTGGTGGTCCATTGTGTAAGTTTGGGCGGGGAGATAGCTTTGAATATTTAATCAGAAGATGTCACAGGTATGGGTATGTGTGAGGACAGGGGTTTGTTTCAGTGCACATTAGTGCCTCAAAGTCTGCTGGTCCATTGTAACAGTCCTGGGAGTCAATCGGTTTGGGCCTCCCCTTTGATGGGCCATCACCGCAATGATCTCATGACTATTGTCCACTGTCCCTATTAATTAGGTAGATGATGGTCCACATTCATAATTTGATTAGGGGTGAGTCATATTTTTGAACTGGGCCGGGTAGTCCCCATTGGTTGAGGGTTTCCCCGCTTCAGGCCTGACTCGACCCCTGATTGGCCTGCCAGAATGCACTTTTCCCCCATTGGCCAGTGCCTCTGTCTCGCTTGTGAGCCAGACTCCACAATATCTGTATCCGTCCACATGTTTCCTAGCCTGCCTGGTCTGAGGATTTTACTTGGCCAAAAATATTCATTTAAAATGTATAGGACGATCCCATCTTGGTTTTCTTGTCCTTAGGGTGTTCCAATAAAATGTGGCCGTGGATTTTTGAACCTTACATGACCCCACTATATAAATGTTCAGGGCAGTTATAAACTTTAACGGTACGAGCAGTGCAGCGCCGATAGTGGAGGTGGGCTATCGGTTGGGTTGAAGCGTATGGCATATCTTATTGATGGCTTCCTGTGTGAAAGCCAGCACTGTTCCTCGGTCAGCATCTTGATCTGTATATTCTGGTGTGAGGGTACTGGCAGGTGGGTACTATGCTCTTCCTTTGCTGCCTGACCAGCCTGGCTCCCCTTTCCTTCCTCCAAAATGCAAGATACAGGGAACATGTAAAAGTAAATGATAAAGCAGTTGTCAGTGGCAAAAATATCCAAAGGTGGCTGAGGATGACCCTTTTTACAGATTCTTATAAAGTACCGTTGGCTCTTAAAATCCAGTCTGCCTTTTCTGTATCACTTAACAACACTGGGCATGCATTTTATACAGACGTGAGTGGTGCTCAGTGTAAATGGGGCGGTAATGACAGAAAATGGGACATATGATGCCAGCACTTCATGTCTGTCTCATCTCAAATAGGAACATTAGGAACATTAGGAATGGAGTAGGCCATTCAGTCCCTCGAGCCAGCACCTATCTCAGTCTGGAAAGCTCCAAGTGATCCAGCATCCATAGCCTTTTGTGGGAAGAGTTCCAGATTTCTACTCCCCTTTGTCATAGTTTTGTTAATGTCTCTTTGCTACTTCCTGCTCTCCTTTGTACTACTTACTGTCCCTCCCAACTTAGTGTCATTTGTAAACTTGGATAGACAACTCTCTCTTCCTTCATCCAAATCATTAATAAATATGGTGAACAATTGAGGCCGCAGAACAGATCGCTGGCGAACACTACTTGCCACATCCTGAGCACTCTCATTTTTGCTAATAATCTTTTGTGTGGAATCTTATTAGACACTCCATTATCTATATTATGAATGACCTAAAAAATTCAGCTGTATAAGTCAACATGACTTACCCTTAACAAAACCATGTTGGCTCTCTCTGATCAGCTCATAGTTCAAATGCTCATAGTTCAAATGCTCAGTCACTCTATCCATAATGATGTTGAGGGGGTTGACTCATCAGGGGAGGGCAGCAGCTGCCAAGTTCATGGCACCGTGGCTGGCTCTGCTGCACAGGAGGGCAGGAAAAAGAGTGGGAGAGCGATAGTAATAGGGGATTCAATCGTAAGGGGAATAGATAGTCGTTTCTGCGGCCACAAACGAGACTCCAGGATGGTATGTTGCCTCCCTGGTGCAAGGGTCAAGGATGTCTCGGAGCGGGTGCAGGACATTCTAAAAAGGGAGGGTGAACAGCCAGTTGTCATGGTGCACATTGGTACCAACGATATAGGTAAAAAAAGGGATGAGGCCCTACGAGACGAATTTAAAGAGCTAGGAGCTAAATTAAAACGTAGGACCTCAAAAGTAGTAATCTCAGGATTGCTACCAGTGCCACAAGCTAGTCAGAGTAGGAATTGCAGGATAGCTCAGACGAATACGTGGCTTGAGCAGTGGTGCAGCAGGGAGGGATTCAAATTCCTGGGGCATTGGAACTGGTTCTGGGGGAGGTGGGACCAGTACAAACCGGACGGTCTGCACCTGGGCAGGACCGGAACCAATGTCCTCGGGGGAGTGTTTGCTAGTGCTGTTAGGGATGAGTTAAACTAATATGGCAGGGGGATGGGAACCAATGCAGGGAGACAGAGGGAAACAAAATGGAGACAAAAGCGAAAGACAGAAAGGAGATGAGTAAAAGTGGAGGGCAGAGAAACCCAAGGCAAAAAATAAAAAGGGCCACTGTACAGCAAAATTCTAAAGGGTCAAAGTGTCATAAAAAGGCAAGCATGAAAGCTCGGTGCCTCAATGCAAGGAGTATTCGGAACCCAGGAGAGGGCTCTGAGCCAGTTAGAGTGGGTGAGAACTCAGATGAACAGGACCCCAAGAAAGAATGCAAAAGGCAGGAGGCAACAGAGCAGAGTAGCACTGGGGTAAGTGTAAACCACAAGGTGATAGGAAGGGACAATATGTATGAATATAAAGGGGCTGCAGGAGGGGTCAAAACTAAAAATCATGGTTTAAAAGCTAGTATTAAAACACTTTACCTAAACGCACACAGCATTCGAAATAAAGTAAATGAATTGACGGCACAAATCATTACGAATGGGTATGATTTGGTGGTCATTACAGAAACGTGGTTGCAGTGGGGCCAAGATTGGGAATTAAACATACAGGGGTATCTGACGATTCAGAAAGATAGACAAGAAGGGAAAGGAGGTAGGGTAGCTCTGTTAATAAAGGATGATATCAGGGCAGTTGTGAGAGACGATATTGGCTCTAATGAACAAAATGTTGAATCATTGTGGGTGGAGATTAGAGATAGTAAGGGGAAAAAGTCACTGGTGGACGTAGTTTATAGGCCCCCAAATAATAACTTCTTGGTGGGGCGGGCAATAATCAAGGGAATAATGGAGGCATGTGAAAAAGGAACGGCAGTAATCATGGGGGATTTTAACCTACATATCGATTGGTCAAATCAAATCGCACGGGGTAGCCTTGAGGAGGAATTCATAGAATGCATACGGGATTGTTTCTTAGAACAGTATGTTACAGAACCCACAAGGGAGCAAGCTATCTTAGATCTGATCCTGTGTAATGAGACAGGAATAATAAACGATGTCCTAGTAAAAGATCCTCTCGGAATGAGTGATCACAGTATGGTTGAATTTGTAATACAGATTGAGGGTGAGGAAGTAGTGTCTCAAACGAGCGTACTATGCTTAAACAAAGGGGACTACAGTGGGATGAGGGCAGAGTTGGCTAAAGTAGACTGGAAACACAGACTAAACGGTGGCACAATTGAGGAACAGTGGAGGACTTTTAAGGAGCTCTTTCATAGTGCTCAACAAAAATATATTCCAGTGAAAAAGAAGGGCGGTAAGAGAAAGGATAACCAGACGTGGATAACTAAGGAAATAAGGGAGAGTATCAAATTAAAAACCAATGCGTATAAGGTGGCCAAGGTTAGTGGGAAACTAGAAGATTGGGAAAATTTTAAACGACAGCAAAGAATGACTTAGAAAGCAATAAAGAAAGGAAAGATAGATTACGAAAGTAAACTTGCGCAAAACATAAAAACAGATAGTAAAAGCATTTACCGATATATAAAATGGAAAAGAGTGACTAAAGTAAATGTTGGTGCCTTAGAAGATGAGAAGGGGGATTTAATAATAGGAAATGTGGAAATGGCTGAGACCTTAAACAATTATTTTGCTTCGGTCTTCACAGTGGAAGACACAAAAACCATGCCAAAAATTGCTGGTCATGGGAATGTGGGAAGGGAGGACCTTGAGATAATCATTATCACTAGGGGGGTAGTGCTGGATAGGCTAATGGGACTCAAGGTAGACAAGTTCCCTGGTCCGGATGAAATGCATCCCAGGGTATTAAAAGAGATGGCGGAAGTTATAGCAGATGCATTCGTTATAATCTACCAAAATTCTCTGGACTCTGGGGAGGTACCAACGGATTGGAAAGCAGCTAATGTAACACCTCTGTTTAAAAAAGGGGGCAGACAAAAAGCAGGTAACTATAGGCCGGTTAGTTTAACATCTGTAGTGGGGAAAATGCTTGAAGCTATCATTAAGGAAGAAATAGCGGGACATCTAGATAGGAATAGTGCAATCAAGCAGACGCAACATGGATTCATGAAGGGGAAATCATGTTGAACTAATTTACTGGAATTCTTTGAGGATATAACGAACATGGTGGATAGAGGTGTACCTCGGATGTGGTGTATTTAGATTTCCAAAAGACATTCGATAAGGTGCCACACAAAAAGTTACTGCAGAAGATAAAGGTACGCGGAGTCAGAGGAAATGTATTAGCATGGATAGAGAATTGGCTGGCTAACAGAAAGCAGAGAGTTGGGATAAATGGGTCTTTTTCGGGTTGGAAATCGGTGGTTAGTGGGGTGCCACAGGGATCAGTGCTGGGACCACAACTGTTTACAATATACATAGTTGACCTGGAAGAGGGGACAGAGTGTAGTGTAACAAAATTTGCAGATGACACAAAGATTAGTGGGAAAGCAGGTTGTGTAGAGGACACAGAGAGGCTGCAAAGAGATTGAGATAGGTTAAGCGAATGGGCTAAGGTTTGACAGATGGAATACAATGTCGGAAAATGTGAGGTCATCCACCTTGAAAAAAAAAACAGTAAAAGGGAATATTATTTGAATGGGGAGAAATTACAACATGCTGCGTTGCAGAGGGACCTGGGGGTCCTTGTGCATGAATCCCAAAAAGTTAGTTTGCAGGTGCAGCAGGTAATCAGGAAGGCGAATTGAATGTTGGCCTTCATTGCGAGAGGGATGGAGTACAAAAGCAGGGAGGTCCTGCTGCAACTGTATAGGGTATTAGTGAGGCTGCACTTGGAGTACTGCGTGCAGTTTTGGTCACCTTACTTAAGGAAGGATATACTAGCTTTGGAGGGGGTACAGAGACGATTCACTAGGCTGATTCCGGAGATGAGAGGGTTACCTTATGATGATAGATTGAGCAGACTGGGTCTTTACTCGTTGGAGCTAGAAGGATGAGGAGTGATCTTATCGAAACATTTAAAATAATGAAAGGGATAGACAAGATAGAGGCAGAGAGGTTGTTTCCACTGGTCGGGGAGATTAGAACTAGGGGGCACAGCCTCAAAATACGGGGGAGCCAATTTAAAACCGAGTTGAGAAGGAATTTCTTCTCCCAGAGGGTTGTGAATCTGTGGCATTCTCTGCCCAAGGAAGCAGTTGAGGCTAGCTCATTGAATGTATTCAAATCACAGATAGATAGATTTTTAACCAATAAGGGAATTAAGGGTTCCAGGGAGCTGGCGGGTAAGTGGAGGTGAGTCCACGGCCAGATCAGCCATGATCTCGTTGAATGGCGGAGCAGGCTCGAGGGGCTAGATGGCCTACTCCTGTTCCTAATTCTTATGTTCTTATGTTCTTATAGATACTAGTAGCTTCCCCACAACTAATGTTAAACTGGCAGGCTGGTAGTTACCTGGTTTCTCTATCTCACCCTTCTTAAATAATGGTGTGACATTTAAAAATTTCCAATTTAACGATACAATTCCTGAATCAAGAGCGCTTTGAAAGATTATGACTAATGATTCTGCTATTTTGTCACCTAATTATTTCATTTTTCTCGGGTGTAAGCCCATTAGTCCTGGCGATGTATCTATCCTCAGTCCTATTATTTTCTCCATTACCATTTTATCTTATATTGAATCTGATAAGTTTCTCCCATTGATTTATTTTTAGTTTCCCTTCTATAGTGAAAATGGTTACAAAGTACTTGTTTAATAAATCTACCATTACCTTGTTGCCTATTACAATATCACCTGCATCTGCCTTTAATGGACCCACATCTCACTTAGCTACTCGCTTATTCTTAATATATTTATAAAAACTTTTACTATCTATATTACCTATATTACTTGCAAGTTTTTTTTCATCTTTCATTTTTGTAGCTCTTAATATTTTTTTTGTGTTCCTTTGTTGCTTTTACTACACCAGGCTGAGCAGCAGGAGACAGAAAGTAGGGATAATGTGCAGGTACTCTCATTGGCAAGATGTGACTAATGACATTCCGCATGGGGTTTGTGATGAGGCCTCAACTATTCACGGTATTTATTAATGAGTTCAATGATGAGATAGTGAGCCACCTATCCAAGTTTGTCAATGATACAAAGATAGGTGGCATTGTAGGCAATGTAGATGGAAGCATAAAATTACAACGAGATATTAATAGAGTAAGCGAATGGGCAAAACTGTGGCAAATGGATTTCAATACAGGCAAGGGTGAGGTCATCCACTTTGGACCAAAAAATGATAGAACTTCCAAATGGTAAAAAGCTGGAAACTTCACCAAACACAGCAGCAGCACCAACACCACCACCACCAACAACATTCTCCACAATCACCTGATGCTGCTCAGGACAGAGGGCATCAGCACCCGACCACATTGCTGCCCTGGACTCCATGGCCTCACCATGGCCACATTTACTTCAATTGACCCTGTACACCCTGACTGCCACATGACGCATCAGGTTGGCACCAGTCTACACCAGCATCATAAAGCATCCCTGCAATGCCCAAGCCATTCCTTTCATACTCATCACCATTGTGCAGGGTACCTTTCTGTCTGACCATTCACTACAACTCACTAAGTCACTTCCAAAGATGCACACAAACCTGTCCTTGAAAACAAAGTGTTGAAAATAAAAATGTCAATGTTTCACAACACATTAGCAGAAATTCTACATGAACATTAGCTAAAACACTCAAGTGCATAACCTTGTGTTTTGTTAGTTGGCATGCTGGTTCTAGAATAAGGGTGAGTGTGAGGAGTGGCTCGTGAGATGGGGATGTGATAATGCAGATAGAGAGAGAGGGATGGGTGGAGGTGCAAGGTAAGTTGGTGTGAGTAAGGATGTGCAGCAGTAAGGTATGGAAGGCAGAGTGTTGAGGAAGTGATGAGTGGCACAGTAGGATGAGGTTGAATGTAGCTTTGCAGTAACGTTTCGTGATCTACTGAGATCATTAAAAGGTTTGCGCCACTGCAGCCAGTTCCTCCTGATGTCATCCCTGCTTGTGCCTTCTTGTGCAATGTGCAGCGTTGGTGTCCTGGGAGGTGTCTTCCACCCATTGGAAGGGAAGAGAACCTCCCTGTGTTTTGCGACTCCCTCCATAAGCATCTGGAGGGAGTCATGTAGCATCCAGTCTCTGGGAAATGGTGGAAACGCGACAGAGTGAGTCCCTGTGCAAGTTTCTGCCCTCGGAAATGGAAGTTGTGAAATTTATTAATGTGCCCGACAAAATTCATTCAGCCACTATCTTTTCTCTTGAGTTCTGTTGCAGCCGACAAATGTATAATGAGTGAACCCCAATGCTGTAGAACACTGACAGAACAACTGTCAAAAGGCAAGATGGCCATTGTCTCTTTAAGGAAACCGGCTGAGGACGCATCATCAAATGATGTCATTAGATCCGCCTCATGTTAATTGGCTTGGATCCTCCCAAGGCGGGCTGAACAAGCCGCATCAACAGATGGTTGTTGTGAGAGGGCAAGCTGGAGCCGGGAGCACGTTCCCCACACGCCACCAATACCGGCCGCCCTCGACGCGCCACCATTGGTGAAATAGTGGCCCTTATGAAGGAGATATTGGCCTTGGAGGGAGTGCAGTGTACATTTACCAGAATAATATCTGGACTCCAAGAATTAAATTATGAGGATAGATTACACAAACGTACTGTACACCCAGGAATTTAGAAGGTTAAGGGGTGATTTGATTGAAGTTTTCAAGATATTAAGGGGAACTGATAGGAGAGAGAGAAAGAAACTATTTCCACTAGTTGGGGAGTCCAGGCCGAGGGCATAAAGCCTAAAAGTTACAGCCAGTTAGGAAATACTTCTTCACGCAAAGGGTTGTACATGTTTGGAACTCTCTTCCACAAATGGCAGTTGATGCGAGGTCAATTGTTAATTTTAAATCTGAGATTGATAGATTTTTGTTAGCCAATGATATTAGGGGATATGGGGCAAAGGATATGGAGTTAGATCACAGATCAGCCATGATCTCATTGAATGGCGGAACAGGCTTGAGGGGCTAAATAGCCTACTCCTGTTCCTGTTTTCCTATATTTCTCCTAGTCTGCTGGATTACTCCTTTCGTGCTGTTTGTGTAAGCCACTTCCTTCAGTTTTATACTCCGCCTTACCTCATATGTTGACCATGGTTGCTTGACTGGAGTTCCTCCCACTCTTGCTCTGTAGTTTTACCTGTTTACCAGCCCAGTTTAAGGTGTTCAGCTTCAATTCATTTCTTCGAATTCAGCCTTGGTTGTGTGTAATCTTTCCCCTTCTTAAAAATAATGTCAAATACTATCACATTATGGTCATTGTTTGCAAGATGTTCTCATTATGGTTAGATTACTAATTAATTCTGGGCCATTATGTAATGTACAACTGCCCAGTTCCACTGTTGGCTGAAAATTATGATAAAAAGTTGGCCAGCCACAAAATGGGTGAGGTTCTATCATAATAGTTCTTTGTCCCATTTCCTGCCCCTGCTCCCGGGAAACTGCCCTACTGGAGAAATCTGGTAACAGATGGAAAGAAAAATAACACCTTCATGGACCCACTAGGATTCCTTCATAGATACTTTGGAGTCCAGGGGGCCGGAATTGCACCCCGCCGAAAGCGCGGCACATCTACCGTGTTTCAACTGTTTTTACACAGCGGTGGACACGGTGGCCTCTTGCGCAAAATTCCGCTCTGTGTTTTTTTTTCGAACGCCCAGGAAGTCGATCATAATAGGGGCGGAAGTGCGGCAGTGAGCGGAAGTTCGGTAAGTAGAGGGGGGGAAGTGGGGGGGGCGGGCGGAGTGTTCGCCGTTGTCATTCATCAGCGCAGTGATGATGATGTCATCACGCTGGTGAGCGTCACCATGTCTCTCCCCTTTACTTAAAGGGGAGAACCGTTGCGAGCTCTGCGATTCTTTAAGTTAGGCCCACTGGTCCACCAGGGACGGTTTCGGCCAGACCAGCGGCCTGGCACCCGAGAGGGGGGTGCCAGGCTCCCGTGGCATAATTATCGCCCAGACCTGGCAGTCGGCCGACAAAAAAAATTAAGATGGTGGCCGGGCCAGTAGGTCCTCCCCTGTAATGGCAGCTGCGCCGCCATTTTATAGGCACTCCAAGCAGAGTGCACCGACAGAGAAAGCTGTTGGTGGCACCGAGTGGCGGCAGCAACATTTTCAGCATGGAATTTCACAGTGGCGGGTGGGGGGGGGTGATCTCGGCAGTGCGCGCTCTGATGACGCACTTAGGATGGATTGGCAGCAGCGGAGCGGTAGTGGGGGGCAGTGGGTCACCACCAGGATACTGCAGGAGCGGAATTTTCAAAATGGCGGCCATTCCACGAAAGATTGGCGCTGTTGCACTCTGCAGCATTGCTGCCAATTTCCGGCGGTGAAAGGCCTTAAGGGAAAGGGCAATTTCGGCCCTCAGGTGTCTCCGGATTGA
This sequence comes from Pristiophorus japonicus, assembly GCF_044704955.1. Taxonomy (NCBI): domain Eukaryota; kingdom Metazoa; phylum Chordata; class Chondrichthyes; family Pristiophoridae; genus Pristiophorus; species Pristiophorus japonicus. Next base: position 39,499,764 of record NC_091984.1, on the reverse strand, counting down.
AAATTTATGCATAAAGAGATTGAAAAAGAGTAGAAAGTGAACAGAAAGACAAAGGGAGGGCAACAAGAATCATTTATAGGCCAGAAGACAAGCAGAGAAACTGTTAAAGAAAGAGAGAAACTGTAGAAAACGTGTAGCCCATATAAAAAATAGTGTTAGCATTCTACAAAAAGGGTGCAGTGGTTATTTAATATACAGATAATTATTTTTATAGTTATAATATGAAGTTTGTCACAGGAGATGAACCTTTTGTCATTAAGAAACTGAAAGACATGAAGGTCTGTAAGGCACAGATGGAATGCAAAAATACGAATACTAGAATAAACCAATATAGAAACAAGGCATTGCTGTGTTAAACCTTGCAACGCTTATTGAGGGTTGTCGCTAGCGAATTGCAAGATAGCTACTGTGATTCCAATCTTTAAAAAGCTCAGAGGCACAATGCTGGGAATTATAGGCCTGTTAGTGTGACATCTATTGTAAGAAAAATACTAAACTTTGTCGTAAAATAAACAATTGAAGAGTATCTAGAAATGGCAAACCAATATATCCAAGCCAATAAAGCTTTATAACAGACAGATCGTAGCTCACAAATTTATTGGAATTCTTTGAGGAGAAACAGTGGGTGGATAAAGGGAAGGTTGACTTTCAAAAGTATTTGTTAATATCCCACAAGATTTGTGGCAAAAGTGAAAGCTCAGTGGACCCGAGCTGAAGTAGTAAATTGGATTATTAATTAGCTAGATAATAGGAAACAGAAGGTAGTTATTAATGGTAATAATATTAATTGAGTGCTTGTGACCAGCAGAGTCCCTCAGTGAACAGTCCCAGAAAACAGCATTGTTAATAAATGTATTAATATCCAACAGGGTTTTCTGAGAAGATGGATTTAATTCAGATATGCAGTTAACAAAGTGAGCAGGTGAATTATAAATTGCACTTAACATACCAGTTAATGCATACTGCACTAAAATAATAAATATGATCACCATGGGGTGGGTAATATTATGCAACTTGCATTAGGGAAAAGATTTAATTGTGTTAATGTGATGGACCTGAGGATCTCTCCTGGTTCAGATCGTATATTTTTTAATTCAATTTTAAACTAGGTCAATGCCCTGGGATTTTTAAAAATGGACTTGAGCCAGCAATTTCCGAGACTAAGCTATTGTTTCTGCTGCTTGGAATACAATGCTGATTTGTTCGGTTTGTTGCCTTGTAATGCTTTGAAATCTGCCAACCAATTTCTGCGCCCTTTGCAGGACAATCGAGGTCTCATTTTGTCATTCCTATCGGAAAAGTGCCAAACAATGGAAACTGTCAGACAGGAGCGACTTGATTGTGATTGCTGTGTCACCGTCGGGTCTTCTGTTGATGTGGACAAACGTTATCTCTAATGGTTGAACCAACAAAGATGAGTTTGCTTTTCAAAAGATAGTCAGGTGCACATTGAATGAGCATCTTCCGGTGAAAGTATTTTAAAATTAATTCTTAGGACATGGGTGTCGCTAGCAAGGCCAGTATTTATTGTCCATCTCTAGTTGTCCTTGCACTGCCAATCAATACGTGAGCCATCTCCTGTTACTGTGCCTTTTGTCTTAGTTTTGATCGACAATTCTGAGACGGAAATTGCCCCTCTCCTTAAGGCCTGTTACCACCGCAAATCGGCGGCCACGCTGCGGAGTGGAGTGGCCGCTGACTTTTTGGTGGAATGGCTGCTGCTAGCCCAATTTTCCTCCCCCGAGTTTTCCCGGCGGTGCCCCGATCTTCCCCTTACTGCTCCGCTGCTGCCGATCCGCGGTATGCGCATCATCACCGTGCGCACCGCTGATCTAACCCTCCGACGGCGACATTCCACTCCGAAAATCTTTGGCCCACCCGGTGGTCCAGTGAGGCTGTGGCCTTCAGCAGCAGCGGTGTGGCTTCCCTTAAAGGGGAGGGCCTACTGCCACTGCCGCCATGTTTTTTTTTGTCGGTCGACTGCCAGGATGGCCCGACAAGTGTGCCCCTGGGTTCGGCCGGGCCGTCAGCAGGCAGCCTGGCACCCCCTCTTGGGTGCCAGGCTGCTGGCATGGCCGAAACCCTCCCCAGTGGCCCAGTGGCCTGAAGTTTTAAAAGCGCAGAAGCTCTTCCCTTTGAGTGAAGGGGAGAGCCGTGGTGATATGGCGCCGCGATGACTCTACACTCCGCCCCCCCCCCCCCCACCAACCTCCGCCCCTCAGTTGCTGTCACCCCTGAGACTTTGCTCCTCAGGTGTAGTCAACCCCCCGCTATTATGACCGACTTCCAGATCAAAACAACAAAAAAAACCCAAGGAGCACAATTTCGCGAAAGAATCGACCTGAACCGCAGCTGCGGTAAAAGCAACCGTAAAGAGGTGGGAGCACCCCGTTTCGGGCGGGGGGCAATTTGTACCCCTCTGTCTCCAGAGCTAGTGCAGGCTGGGAATAAATGTGACAGCTGCTTCAGTTCATGTGATTCAACCATTTAGCTCCACATCATAATGGTGAGTTGGAACTTTATGATCTTGCAGCCTATATTTGTCGTATAACCTGAATAAAAGAATACTCCTTAGAATAAAGCACTAATCTCAAAATTACTGGTATTGAAGAACAGGTACATGTGAAATTTAAGCAGTGTATTTGCATCTAATCTACTGTTCTTTTTGCGTATCTGTATAATCTGTATAATAGAGGCCAAAACTTCTGTCACCCTTCCAGTACATTCTTGCCATAACTCCGGTGGGAGTGAGCCAGAAGGGTTAAAAATTTGGTCAGATATGGCGAAGCCTGGCTTTAAGTCAGGGATTCCTTGGGGTTTTGCCCCTCACAGGGCCAGTGGAGTAGGAGTGGGCGAAAGCAGGGACTCCTAACACCAGAAGTTCTTGCAGCTCGACCTCACTGTCAGCGGGCGCATTAGTGGTGGTAGTATTCCGGGCTGTCAAATGGTGCATGTGTGCCCTACCTAGGGGTCCAGGCCGAGATTGTGGTCTGGACACACAAAGGTTCTGCTGGTAAGTGATGAGTTTTTGGCCCTCTTATAAAGTGAGCCAATTGGGACATTCTTTATATGTAACCCAAAATCCCCCCTCCCACCCCGCACCCCCCGGACAGACTGCCAGAGAGGAGAGAGAAGATTATTTGAATTGATCCTGTTCAGGAAGCTTAATGGCCTTTACTTCTTCCTATTTTATGCTCTTTTCAATAATTAAAAATCAAATCAAAGGAAAATGTGGAGAAGTTTGAGATTACGTGCTGCCTTTCTGCCTGGTAGAGACTGGATGAAGATGAATGATTGTGAGTGACCCAGAAATTGTTGGCTTTGCAGCTGGAAAATGTGGAACCCAAAATACCTATGCGCTCAGCTGGAAGAGGAGGCTTATAGTAAATTGCTCATTGGATCATGCTTCCCTCCTAATAAGCCCAGAATTTGCAGACAACTTGCGCTCAAAAATAAGGCGTAATTGCTGCGCAATACCGATTTCTGCCTCAAAAGATCAGACTTATGCTCATTCCTACAGGTTCTATGCCTAAATTTCTTTGATCATTTGAACAAGTTCAACGACACTTTCATCTGATCCTCCACTGTACATTAAAGTTGCCCTGCCCCCCTCCCACCCCCACCCGAAAGTGCATACATTGCAAATTTCCCACATTATGTCAGTTCAGGCTTCCTTTGAATATATGAGATTGACAAAAGCAATTCCAAGCAGTCTTGGAATTGAATTTTACATAATGCCAGATATACACATTTAATGAAAGATGTGTTTTACAAATCAAAATATATTAAACAGCAATATCAAACTGAATTAGTAGTGAGATGGGTGCCAAATAATTACAGCAAAATGGAAATTGTCTGCATTAGCTTTTCTCACTGAGTGAAATAACAATTAGAATCCCCCCTCTGCAGTGCCGAGGCCTGTCGAGATGGATGATAATTGGCCACACACACAAAAGCAGGACAAACTAAAACGAAATAAAAATATGGCTGTGATTTGTAAGGATGGTGTATAGGCTTGACTTTGATAAAACTCAGCTTCATAGGTTAAATAGTGAAATATTATTTTTATACTGTTGTTTATGTATTTCAGTGTTAAACAGGTCTGGGGCTATCAAGTTTCACTGCTTTGCAAATGAAACAACAAAAATGCATCAGCGATATATGTTCATAAAGAATTCCAATAAATATGACGGCAAAGTATAATGGCTTAAATGGCCATCATTCCTGAAACACTCGAATGATAACCTGGATTTAAATTATTTGTAAACTTGATCATAACAAATGTTTGTAAGCAATAAATTCTGCACAGGCTTACTGGGCGGTGTAGGTCCCTAAATTCTACCCACAGGGTAAAAGGAATGGATAATTCATGGTTAAAAAAGAACAAGCACAAGTGACCTTTATTTAATGAAATTGCAAAATTATTATTAAACTAGAATTCTCTGTCAACACAAAAAGTTTAGAACGACCAGAGAGTTAGAGCTGCCAACTGCAGTTTGTTTTTGAATAGTCAAATGCTTGTATTAATGCAAACTTACTTTCTCTGCAATTAATTTGGCAAGGAATTGAACCATTGGAGTTGAAGTTTGCTAATGTCACTCCATTATTTAAGAAGGGCGGGAGAGAGAAATGAGGGGCTGAATTTTAATGGAGAAGCTGGGTTTGGAGATGGGGCCCGGGGCGGGGGGCTCTGAAATGGTCGGGAAACCTGGGCGAACAGGTTTCCCGCAGAATCTGCTGAATTTAACGGCCGGGCCTGATTTGCATGGGAAGCCTCTGTTTCCCATCTAGCAGCCAGCCAGAGTAGGCCTGAGGCAAGAGTGGGGTGGTGGTGGGAGGGAGGGGCGGGGTCTGAAGAGATTTGGGTCTAAGAGGAGCACGGGGAAGGCTGGATGAGCAACGGGGTTTGGGGGGCAGGGAGAGAGGCCGCATGGAGGGATCGGAGGCCTTGTGGGGGGAGTCTCCGATCGCGGAGGGTGCGTTAGGTAGGGACACTGGATCCTGGAGGTTAGTGTAGTACTTACTGCCTGGATCCAGCAGTCCTCGCCTGGCATTAGCTGGCAGGTTTCATGAGGTGTGCAAAACCTGACCAGTTAAAGTTACACTCAAAATGAAGGTTAAAGCAGTGGCTTTCAGCCTCATTATAATATTTAAATAGACAACCCACTTCCTGACAGCGGAATAGCTGTCTCCCTGTCCCATCTCCATTAAAACTGGAAGAGGGTGGGTTGGAGGTGGGTTCAGGTCAGGATTCAGATTCCACACTTTAATTCCGTACCCAACCCGAACCCACCCTTTTGTTTTAAGTTAAAATTCCCTCCAAGTATCTACAGGCATGTCAGTTTAGCGGGAATTTACTAGAATCTGTCACTAGGGATAGAGTGGCTGAATATTTGAACAAATATGAGCTGATCAGAGAGAGCCAGCATGGCTTTGTTAAGGGTAAGTCATGTTTGCCTAATTTAATTTTTTGAGGAGGTCACTAATAAGATAGATAATGCAGTATCTATGGATATAATCTATATGACCTTCCAGAAGGCATTCAATATAGTTCCACTCAAGAGATCATTAGCAAAAATGATAGCGCGCAGAATCGGAAGTAGACTTTTGACTTGGGTTGGAAATTGGTTGGGAGGTAGAAGGCAGGAAGCGGTGGTAGAGAGTAGGTACTCTGATTCCCCAGGAAACTGTTCTGGGACCTCAGCGTTTCACCATATTTACTGATGATGTGAATGAAGGAATAGACAGTAGTTTATTCTAAGTTTGCAGATGACACTAAATTAGGAGGGACAGTAGTGCAGATTAGAGCAGGAAGTTGCAAAGGGATGTAGACAGGTTAAGGCTTTGGCAAATGGAGTTCAATGTGGGCATGTGGAGGTCATCCACTTTGGACCCAAGAAAGATAAATCAGAGTACTTTCTAAATGCTGAGAACTAGGAACTGCAGAGGAGCAAAGACATTTGAACATAAGAAATAGGAGCAGGAGTAGGCCATTTGGCCCCTTGAGCCTGCTGGGAGTTTAAATAACCGAATTATTAAAAGCCAGTAGACATGCACCAAAAGCAATCAAAAAAGCTGATGGAATGTTGGCCTTTATCTCAAGCGTGCTGGAATATAAGGGGGAGGACAATATGTTTCAGTTGTACAGAGCATTGGTACAGACCCCATCTGGGGCACTGCACTCACTTTTGGGCACCGCACCTCAGGAAGCATATATTGGTCTGAGAAGGATACAGTACAGGTTCACCAGAATGATACTCTGGCTCAGTGGGTTAAATTACAAGGACAGGTTGCATAAACTTGGCTTTTTTCCCTTGGGTATCGGTGATAGAGGGGTGACCTTATAGAGATGTTTAAAATGTTAAAAGGATGTGATCAGGTGGATACGGAGAAATTATTTCCTTTGTTGGGGTATTAAGAACAAGGGGACACTTTGCACTTTGCAATTTTTCTCCATTTAAATTATTATTTACTTTTCTATTCTGCCAAAGTGGATAACCTCACATTTTCCCACATTATATTTGATCTGCCAAATCTTTGCACACTCACTTAGCCTCTCTATATCCCTTTGCAGATTTTTTGTGTCCTCGTCACAATTTGCTTTCCCACCAATTTTTGTATCATCAGCAAACTTGGCTACATTACACATGGTTCCTTCATCCAAGTCATTAACATAGATTGTAAATTGTTGAGGCCCCAGCACTGATCCGTATGACCCATTTATCCCGACTCTCTGTTTTGTGTTAGTTAGCCAATTCTCGATCCATGCTAATATATTACCTCCAACCCCGTGAACTTTTATCTTGTGCAGTAACCTTTTATGTGGCACCTTATCGAATGCCTTCTGGAAATCCAAATACATCACATCCACTGGTTCCTCCTCATTCACGCTGCTTGTTACATCCTCAAAGAACTCCAGCAAATTTGTCAAACATGATTTCCCTTTCATAAAACCATGCTGACTCTGCTTGATTGAATTATGCTTTTCCAAATGTCCTACTACTGCTTTTTTAATAATGGACTCCAGCATTTTGCCAACAACAGATGTTAGGCTAACTGGTCTATAGTTTCCTGCTTTCTGTCTACCTCCTTTTTTAAATAAGGGTGTTACATTTGCGGTTTTCCAATCCGCTGGGACTTCCCCAAAATTCAGGGAATTTTGGGAGATTACAACCAATGCATCCACTATCTCTGCAGCCACTTCCTTTAAGACCCTAGGATGCAAGCCATCAGGTCCAGGGGACTTGTCCGCCTTTGGTCCCATTATTTTACCGAATACAATATTACTTCTTTAGTGATAGTGATTGTATTAAGTTCCTCCTTCCCTATAGCCCCTTGATTATTCACTATTGGGATATTTTTAGTGTCTTCCAATTTTAGCTGTTAACCAATCCTCTACACATGCTAATATATTACCCCCAATCCCATGAGCCCTTATCTTACAAAAGCAACTTTTTAGGTGGCACTTTATCGAATGTCTTTTGGAAATCAAAATGTATAACATCATTGGTTCCCCTTTATCTACCCTGCTAGTTACATCATCAAAAAACTCGAATGAATTTGTTGAACACGATTTTCCTTTCATAAGATCATAGAAAATAGGAGCAGTAGTAGGCAATTCGGCCCTTTGAATCTGCACGGCATTCAATATTATCCTGGCTGATCCTCTAACGCAATACCATATTCCTGCTTTTTCCCCATACCCCTTGATACCCTTTGTTTCTAGAAATCTATCTATCTCCCTCTTAAATATATTCAGTGACTCGAACTCCACAGCCTTCTGTGGTAGAGAATTCCACAGGTTCACCACCCTCTGAATGAAAGAATTTCTCCTCATCTCGGTCTTAAATTTCCTACCCCGTATCCTGAGACTGTGACCCCTTGTTCTAGACTTCCCAACTAGGGGAAACATCCTCCCCGCATCCCGTCTATCCAACCCAGTCAAAATTTTATACGTTTCAATGAGATCCCTTCTCATTCTTCTCAACTCTAGTGAATACAGGCCTAGTCGACCCAATCTCTCCTCATACGACAGTCCTGCCATCCCAGGAATCAGTCTGGTGAACCTTCGCTGCACTCCCTCTATGGCAAGTATATCCTTTCTTAGATAAGGAGACCAAAACTGCACACAATACTCCAGATGCGGTCTCACCAAAGCCCTGCATAACTGTAGTATGACACCCTTGCTCTTGTACTCAAATCCTCTTGCAATGAAGGCCAACATACCATTTGCCTTCCTAACTGCTTGCTGCACCTGCATGTTTGCTTTCAATGACTAGTGTACAAGGACACCTAGGTCCCTCTGTACATCGACACTTTCCAAGCCATCAACATTTAAATAATACTTTGTCCTTATGTTTTTCCTACCAAAGTGGATAACTTCACATTTATCCACGTTATACTGCATCTGCCATGTGTTTTCCCACTCACTCAATCTATCTAAATCACCTTGCAGCGTCTTTGCATTCTCCTCACAACTCACAATCCCACCTAGTTTTGTGTCGTCAGCAAACTTGGAAATATTACATTTGGTTCCCTCATCCAAATCATTTATATGTATTGTGAATAGCTGGGGCCCCAACGATCCCTGTGGTATCCCACTAGTCACTGCCCGCCACCCCGAAAAAGGCCCGTTTATTCCTACACTCTGTTTCCTGTCAGTTAACCAATTTTCAATCCATGCCAATACATTATCCCCAATCCTATGTGCATTAATGCACACTAACCTCTTATGTGGGACTTTATCAAAGGCCTTCTGAAAATCCAAATACACTACATCCACTGGTTCTCCCTTATCTATTTTATCAGTTACAACTTCAAAAAACTCCAGTAGGTTTGTCAAACATGATTTTCCTTTCATAAATCTTTGACTTTGTTTAATCCCATTGATATTATCTAAGTGTGCCGTTATCACATCCTTTATAATAGACTCCAGCATTTTCCCTACTACTGATGTCAGGCTAACCGGTCTGTAGTTCCCCGTTTTCTCTCTCCCCCCTTTTTTAAATAGTGGGGTTACATTTGCCACCCTCCAATCTGCAGGAACTGTTCCATAATCTATAGAAGTTTGGAAGATGACAACCAATGCATCTACTATTTCCATGGCTACCTCTATTAGTACTCTGGGATGCAGATCATCCGGCCCTGGGGATTTATCTGCCTTCAGTCCCATTAGTTTCTCCAGCACTATGTTCTTACTAATTATTATTTCCTTCAATTCCTCTTGTTCACTGGACCCTTGGTTCCCTAGCATTTCTGGGACGTTATTTGTGTCCTCTTTCGTGAAGACAGAAGTGAAGTATTTATTTAATTGTTCTGCCATTTCCTTGTTCCCCATTACAAATTTTCCTGTTTCTGTCTGTAAAGGACCTATATTTGTCTTCACTAATCTTTTTCTTTTTACGTACTTGTAGAAACTTTTGCAGTCGGTTTTTATGTTCCTTGCAAGTTTGCTCTCATACTCTATTTTTTCCCTCTTAATCAATTGCTGAATTCTAAACTGTTCCCAATCCTCAGGCTTGCTACTTTTTCTGGCAACTTTGTATAACTCCTCTTTGGATCTAATACTATTCTTAATTTCTTTTGTTAGCCATGGTTGAGTCACTTTTCCTTTTGTGTTTTTACGCCAGAAAGGAATGTATAACTGTTGCAATTCATGCATTCGTTCCTTAAATATTAGCCATTGCCTATCCACCGTCATGCCTGTTAATGAATCTTCCCAATCTATCATAGCCAATTCATTCCTCATACCTTTGTAGTTTCCTTTGTTTAGATTTAGGACCCTAGTTTCAGATTGGACGACTTCACTTTCCATCTTAATAAGAAATTCAATCATGTTATGGTCACTCTTCCCTAAAGAACCAGAGAACTCACTTTGGGAGTGGAAGCAAGTCTTCCTTGATTCTGAGGGACTGCCTATGAGGATGATACAGAACCACTAAATGAGTAGTAAACCCTCATTTGTCACTAAACTATTTTGTGAGTAACTAATTTACATGTTCCACTATCCAGTGGTTAATTAAATTAGCAATCGTAAATTATTTTAATTTCTGCAGATGTAACCCCTTATCAACAGAAAATGACTGATACAAGTGAGTGAATTACAGCATTGAGGCTGTCAATGAAGGAAAGTGGTAACTTTAAAAAAATCATTCTCAATATGTTGTCAACACTGCCAGGGTCAAATTTATTCCGCATCTCAGGTTGTCGTAAAATGGTAGTGATATGGGTTCTATGGGAAGGTCATACACTCTGCAATTTTCTGTCTCTTTTAAATATGTTCTGCACTGGTAGGACTAATCCCGTGACCGGAAAACTACCCCTATATCTGTACAGTGAAGAAAAAGTTATGTGCATATAATTCACCTCCCAAACCCGTGATCTCGACCACCGAGAAGGACAAGGGCAGCAGATAGAAACATAGAAACATAGGAAATAGGTGCAGGAGTAGGCCATTCAGCCCTTCAAGCCTGCACCACCATTCAATAAGATCATGGCTGATCATTCCCTCAGTACCCCTTTCCTGCTTTCTCTCCATACCCCTTGATCCCCTTAGCCGTAAGGGCCATATCTAACTCCCTCTTGAATATATCCAATGAACTGGCATCAACAACTCTCTGCGACAGGGAATTCCACAGGTTAACAACTCTCTGAGTGAAGAAGTTTCTCCTCATCTCAGTCCTAAATGGCCTTCCCCTTATCCTAAGACTGTGTCCCCTGGTCCTGGACTTCCTCAACATCGGGAACATTCTACCCGCATCTAACCTGTCCAGTCCCGTCAGTATCTTGTATGTTTCTATGAGATCCCCTCTCATCCTTCTAAACTCCAGTGTATAAAGGCCCAGTTGATCCAGTCTCTCCTCATATGTCAGTCCAGCCATCCCGGGAATCAGTCTGCTGAACCTTCGCTGCACTCCCTCAATAGCAAGAATGTCCTTCCTTATGTTAGGAGACCAAAACTGAACACAATATCCAAGGTGAGGCCTCACCAAGGCCCTGTACAACTGCAGTAAGACCGCCCTGCTCCTATATTCAAATCCTCCAGCTATGATGCAGGGGAACACCATCACCAGCACGTTCCCCTCCAAGTTACACATCATTCTGACTTGGAAATATATCGCCATTCCTTCATTGTCTTCCCTCCCGAACAGCACTGTGGGAGTACCTTCACCACAGGGTTTGCAGCGGCTCAAGAACGCAGTTCAACATCACCTTCTCAAGGGCAATTAGGGATGGGCAATAAATGCTGGCCTTGCCAACGACACCCACATCCCATGAATGAATAAAAAAACAGAGAGGGAAAAAGCATGAACTACAAGAACTATTGACTATTCAGTGATCTGAAACTTGACTCGCTGACGACAAATAGCTTTACCTCAGCACCACTTCTCTTGACCCGTCTACTGTCTCTAAATTGTCAGACTGCTTGCCCGCCATCCAGGATTGGATGAGTAGAAATTTTCTCCAATTAAATGTTGGGAAGACCGAAGCCATTGTCTTTGGTCATCGCCACAAACTCCGTTCCCTAGCCACCAACTCCATCCCTCTCCCTAGCATCTTCTGAGGCTGAATCAGACTGTTCACAACATTGGTGTCATATTTGACCCTGAAATTAGCTGCTGACCACATATCCGTGCCATCAATAAGACCGTTTAATTGTACCTCAGTAACATTGCCCATCTCCAACCCCAGCCTCAGCTCATCTGCAGCTGAATCCCTCATCCATGCCTTTGTTACCTCTAGACTTGACTATTCCACGTTCTACTCTCTGTAAACTTGAGGTCATCTAAAACTCTGCTGCCCATGTCTTCACTTGCACCATGTCCAGTTCACCCATTACTCCTGTGCTCGGTGACCTACATAGGCTCCCGGTTAAGCAACGCCTCAATTTTAATATTCTCATCATTGTTTTCATATCCCTCCATTGCCTTGCCCCTCCTTGTCTTTGTAATCTCCTCCAGCCCCACAACCCCCTGAGATATCTGCCCTCCTCTAATTCTGGCCTCTTGAGCATCCCTGATTATAATCGCTCAACCATTGGTGGTTCATTGGTGCTCCAGCTGTCTAGGCCATAAGCTTTGAAATTCCCTCCCTAAACCTTGGTTGTAATTTACCAAAATTTCCTGGATTCTGGGGAAGTCCCAGCAAATTGGAAAACTGCAAATGTAACTCCCCTATTTCAAAAAGGAGGCAGACAAAAAGCAGGGAACTATAGACCAGTTAGCCTAACATCTGTGGTTGGGAAAATGTTGGAGTCCATTATCAAAGAAGCAGTAGCAGGACATTTGGATAAGCAAAATTCAGTCAGGCAGAATCAGCATGGATTTATGAAGGGGAAGTCATGTTTGACAAATTTGCTGGAGTTCTTTGAGGATGTAACGAACCGGGTGGATAAAGGGGAACCAGTGGATGTGGTGTATTTGGACTTCCAGAAGGCATTTGACAAGGTGCCACATAAAAGGTTACTGCACAAGATAAAAGTTCATGGGGTTGGGGGTAATATATTAGAATGGATAGACGATTGGCTAACTTACAGAGAACAGAGAGTCAGGATAAATGGTTCATTCTCTGGTTGGCAACCAGTAACTAGTGGGGTGCCACAGGGATCAGTGCTGGGACCCCAAATATTTACAATCTATAATAATGACTTGGAAGAAGGAACTGAGTGTAACGTAACCAAGTTTGCTGATGATACAAAGATGGGAGGAAAAGCAATGTGTGAGGAGGACACAAAAAATCTGCAAAAAGATATAGGCAGGCTAAGTGAGTGGGCAAAAATTTGGCAGATGGAGTATAATGTTGGAAAGTATGAGATCATGCACTTTGGCAGAAAAAAAATCAATGAGCAAGTTATTATTTAAATGGAGAAAGATTGCAAAGTGCCGCAGTATCTCAGGACCTGGGGGTACTTGTGCATGAAACACAAAAGGATAATATGCAGGTACAGCAAGTGATCAGGAAGGCCAATGGTATCTTGGCCTTTACTGCAAAGGGAATGGATATAAAAGCAGGGAAGTCTTGCTACAGCTATGCAAGGTTTTGGTGAGGTCACACCTGGAATACTGCATGCAGTTTTGGTTTCCATATTTTCGAAAGGATATTCTTGCTTTGGAGGCAGTTCAGAGAAGGTTCACTAGGTTGATTCTGGGGATGAGGGGGTTGACTTATGAGGAAAGGTTGAGTAGTTTGGCCCTCGACTCATTGGAGTTCAGAAGAATGAGAGATGATCTTATCAAAATGTGTAAGATTATGAGGGGGCTTGACAAGGTGGATGCAGAGAGGATGTTTCCACTGATGGGGAGACTAGAACTAGAGGGCATGATCTTAGAATAAGGGGTCGCCCATTTAAAACAGAGATGAGGAGAAATTTCTTCTCTCAGAGTGTTGTAAATCTGTGGAATTCGCTGCCTTAGAGAGCTGTGGAAGCTGGGACTTTAAATAAATTTAAGACAGAAATAGACAGTTTCTTAATCGATAAGGGGATAAGGGTTTATGGGGAACGGGCGGGGAAATGGAGCTGAGTCCATGATCAGATCAGCCGTGATCTTATTGAATGACAGAGCAGGCTCGAGGGGCCGTATGGCCTGCTCCTGTTCCTATTTCTTATGTTCTTATGTAACCTCTCTACCTCTCTTTCCTCCGTTAAGAAGGTCCTTAAAATCTACCTCTTTGACCAAGCTATTGGTGATCTGCCCTAATTTCTCGGTTATGTGACTCGGTGTCAAATTTTATTTGATAACGCTCCTGTGAAGTGCATTGGGATGTTTTACTATGTTACAGACGCTATATAAATGCAAGTTGTTGTTGTTGCTATTCCTCAAGAGCTCACATAATCTGAGAAGTAAAATGTCTTGCTTGGCTACGATACATTTGGTGGAAGGTTAGCACTTAGCAGATGCCCTGTTATACCCGATTTATCCAGGGGTTCCTCCGAAGTTACTGTGGCTGATTGGGCAACACCACCACCCCTGAGAAAACTCTGGCATCTATCTTTAACAAAATTCAGTCAGAAATTTCTACCAAGTCGGTTTATTGATTAATATGAGAGTGTACTCAGTTTTAAATTTAAAGGATATAGTTCAGTACTGTAAGCTGTAGAACGTCAGCTAATTCTGTGTTCAATTCCTAGCTGAATAAAGCTGAGAACATTTGAAGAGGAAAAAGGGGAGACAAAAATCTGTGTAAATGATCAACAATCAGTCAGAGAAGCCCAGCCAAATGTCCAGTGTCTTCCCACCTACATCCGCAACTCCTCCAACGCTTTAACAGTTTTCAGTTTCCTGGCCCCAACTATCTCCTTTTCACTATGGACGTCCAATCCTTCTACACTTCCATCCCCCACCAGGATGGCTTGAGGGCGCTCCGCTTCTTCCTCGAGTAGAGGCCCAACCAGTCCCCATCCACCAACACCCTCCTCCGCCTGGCTGAACTTGTTCTCACATTGAACAACTTCTCCTTTAACTCCACTCACTTCCTCCAAATTAAAGGTGTTGCTATGGGAACCCGCTTGGGTCCTCGGTATACCTGCCTTTTCATGGGATATGTGAAACATTCTTTGTTCCAGTCCTAATTAGGTTCCCTCCTGTGGTATATGTAGCACACAAATCACTGACTCCACACGGTCTGGTGTTGTTATAACTGCTGTGACCTTAGTCCTTTATTGTGTATCTTCAGAATGCCTCTCAGGTGTGGTGGGCAGCCTTTTATACCCTGTCTTGCAGGTACTTTCAGGTCTCCCACCACAGCGCCCTGTGGCACACCATTGTACTTATACATTTAATGTGCCTGGACAATACATAACATCTCACTCCCCCCCAAGTTCCAAAAGCCATTGCCGGTGACCTCGGCCTTATTTGTCCTGGTTGATTTGTGAGTGTGAGTCCATGATCATCCACTTCCCTCTTCTCCCCCATGTGGAGGACCCAGTGCAAGCATGTGGTATTTGCAGTCCTTACATGGGTGATAAGGTACACGAGCATAACCTCCAACAGAAAGCAGGTATACATAGGCGATACATTTGTATGGTACATATAATATGTGGTACAGATGTTATGTCAAAAGGTTGCAGGTACACTGAACAGTTATTTAATCCCAGCTCCTCTGGGTGAGGTACGGTGGCGGTACACAGCCCCTTTTTGCCCGAGGTAATGGGCTGCGCTGAGACAGGGTATTGCAACTGGTGCGTTGCCTCTGTTCTCATGAAGTGGTCGCCTTAGCAGCTGCTGAACCATTGCATAATCACCTAAATCGAAAATCGCAATAGCCCATTAGTAATGTTAGTCATGGATCCATATCCTTTTTACTTGAACCTCGTGGTATTAACTCTTCCCGTAATTCATGGCAGATGAATACGTGGCTTGAGCAGTGGTGCAGCAGGGAGGGATTCAAATTCTTGGGGCATTGGAACCGGTTTTGGGGGAGATGGGACAAGTACAAACCGGACGGTCTGCACCTGGGCAGGACCGGAACCAATGTCCTAGGGGGAGTGTTTGCTAGTGCTGTTGGGGAGGAGTTAAACTAATATTGCAGGGGGATGGGAACCTATGCAGGGAGACAGAGAGAAACAAAAATGAGGCAAAAGCAAAAGACAGAAAGGAGATGAGGAAAAGTGGAGGGCAGAGAAACCCAAGGCAAAGAACAAAAAGGGCCACTGTACAGCAAAATTCTAAAAGGACAAAGGCTGTTAAAAAAGCAAGCCTGAAGGCTTTGTGTCTTAATGCAAGGAGTATCCGCAATAAGGTGGATGAATTAACTGTGCAAATAGATGTTAACAAATATGATGTGATTGGGATTACGGAGACGTGGCTCCAGGATGATCAGGGCTGGGAACTCAACATCCAGGGGTATTCAACATTCAGGAAGGATAGAATAAAAGGAAAAGGAGGTGGGGTAGCATTGCTGGTTAAAGAGGAGATTAATGCAATAGTTAGGAAAGACATTAGCTTGGATGATGTGGAATCTATATGGGTAGAGCTGCAGAACACTAAAGGGCAAAAATCGTTAGTGGGAGTTGTGTACAGACCTCCAAACAGTAGTAGTGATGTTGGGGAGGGCATCAAACAGGAAATTAGGAGTGCATGCAATAAAGGTGCAGCAGTTATAATGGGTGACTTTAATATGCACATAGATTGGGCCAGCCAAACTGGAAGCAATACGATGGAGGAGGATTTCCTGGAGTGCATAAGGGATGGTTTTCTAGACCAATATGTCGAGGAACCAACTAGGGGGGAGGCCATCTTAGACTGGGTGTTGTGTAATTAGAGAGGATTAATTAGCAATCTCATTGTGCGAGGCCCCTTGGGGAAGAGTGACCATAATATGGTGGAATTCTGCATTAGGATGGAGAATGAAACAGTTAATTCAGAGACCATGGTCCAGAACTTAAAGAAGGGTAACTTTGAAGGTATGAGGCATGAATTGGCTAAGATAGATTGGCTAATGATACGTAAGGGGTTGACTGTGGATGGGCAATGGCAGACATTTAGAGACCGCATGGATGAATTACAACAATTGTACATTCCTGTCTGGCGTAAAAATAAAAAAGGGAAGGTGGCTCAACCGTGGCTATCTAGGGAAATCAGGGATAGTATTAAAGCCAAGGAAATGGCATACAAATTGGCCAGAAATAGCAGCGAACCTGGGGACTGGGAGAAATTTAGAACTCAGCAGAGCAGGACAAAGGGTTTGATTAGGGCAGGGAAAATGGAGTACGAGAAGAAGCTTGCAGGGAACATTAAGGCGGATTGCAAAAGTTTCTATAGGTATGTAAAGAGAAAAAGGTTAGTAAAGACAAACGTAGGTCCCCTGCAGTCAGAATCAGGGGAAGTCATAACGGGGAACAAAGAAATGGCAGACCAATTGAACAAGTACTTTGGTTCAGTATTCACTAAGGAGGACACAAACAACCTTCCGGATATAAAAGTGGTCAGAGGGTCTAGTAAGGAGGAGGAACTGAGGGAAATCTTTATTAGTCGGGAAATTGTGTTGGGGAAATTGATGGGATTGAAGGCCGATAAATCCCCAGGGCCTGATGGACTGCATCCCAGAGTACTTAAGGAGGTGGCCTTGGAAATAGCGGATGCATTGACAGTCATTTTCCAACATTCCATTGACTCTGGATCAGTTCCTATCAAGTGGAGGGTAGCCAATGTAACCCCACTTTTTAATAAAGGAGGGAGAGAGAAAGCAGGGAATTATAGACCGGTCAGCCTGACCTCAGTAGTGGGTAAAATGATGGAATCAATTATTAAGGATGTCATAGCAGCGCATTTGGAAAATGGTGACATGATAGGTCCAAGTCAGCATGGATTTGTGAAAGGGAGATCATGCTTGACAAATCTTCTGGAATTTTTTGAGGATGTTTCCAATAAAGTGGACAAAAGAGTACCAGTTGATGTGGTATATTTGAACTTTCAGAAGGCTTTCGACAAGGTCCCACACAGGAGATTAATGTGCAAAGTTAAAGCACATGGGATTGGGGGTAGTGTGCTGACGTGGATTGAGAACTGGTTGTCAGACAGGAAGCAAAGAGTAGGAGTAAATGGGTACTTTTTGGAATGGCAGGCAGTGACTAGTGGGGTACCGCAGGGTTCTGTGCTGGGGCCCCAGTTGTTTACATTGTACATTAATGATTTAGACGAGGGGATTAAATGTAGTATCTCCAAATTTGCCGATGACACTAAGTTGGGTGGCAGCGTGAGCTGCGAGGAGGATGCTATGAGGCTGCAGAGTGACTTGGATAGGTTAGGTGAGTGGGCAAATGCGTGGCAGATGAAGTATAATGTGGATAAATGTGAGGTTATCCACTTTGGTGGTAAAAACAGAGAGACAGACTATTATCTGAATGGTGACAGATTAGGAAAAGGGAAGGTGCAACGAGACCTGGGTGTCATGGTACATCAGTCATTGAAGGTTGGCATGCAGGTACAGCAGGCGGTTAAGAAAGCAAATGGCATGTTGGCCTTCATAGCGAGGGGATTTGAGTACAGGGGCAGGGAGGTGTTGCTACAGTTGTACAGGGCCTTGGTGAGGCCACACCTGGAATATTGTGTACAGTTTTGGTCTCCTAACTTGAGGAAGGACATTCTTGCTATTGAGGGAGTGCAGCGAAGATTCACCAGACTGATTCCCGGGATGGTGGGACTGACCTATCAAGAAAGACTGGATCAACTATGCTTGTATTCACTGGAGTTCAGAAGAGTGAGCGGGGACCTCATAGAAACGTTTAAAATTCTGACGGGTTTGGACAGGTTGGATGCAGGAAGAATGTTCCCAATGTTGGGGAAGTCCAGAACCAGGGGTCACAGTCTAAGGATAAGGGGTAAGCCATTTAGGACCGAGATAAGGAGAAACTTCTTCACCCAGAGAGTGGTGAACCTGTGGAATTCTCTACCACAGAAAGTAGTTGAGGCCAATTCACTAAATATATTCAAAAGAGAGTTAGATGAAGTCCTTACTACTCGGGGGATCAAGGGGTATGGCGTGAAAGCAGGAAGGGGGTACTGAAGTTGCATGTTCAGCCATGAACTCATTGAATGGCGGTGCAGGCTAGAAGGGCTGAATGGCCTGCTCCTGCACCTATTTTCTATGTTTCTATGTTTCTATATCCATAATTTTAAACACAGTGACCATTCAGCATTGAAATATTAACTCTTATCATAAGTCGTGATTCATATCCATTATTTTAAACACAGTAACCATTCAGCATTAAAATATTAATTCTTATCATAAACCCATCATCCTACATTCACATAGCTCATTTAGACTTGCTCTTGCCGTACAAAATTTTTTTTGTGGGGACCGCCAACGGTGTAAGGACCTTTTAAGACTCCCGGGTGCATTTCCCTTTTAAGACGCCATCTTGTGGTTCCCACGAGGCTTTGGTTGGGTGCCGCCATTTTAGGTGCTCTGCTGGCCTTTGTCTGCAGAGCTCCGTTGCCACAAGGCTCACCACCGTCTTGAGCTCGCTGGCGAAGAAAGAACAGAAGGGACAAGGAAGAAAGGAAGGGAAAAAAAACGGCCCAGAGCAACCCATCTTGGCAGAAGTGGCTCCCTGGACTCGACCAGTCACAGTCCCTGTGAGTCCCTTTGTACTTGCTGCCGCATCCGCCCCTCTGGCTCACGTTCTCCTGAGTCACACCAGCCGCCGCCGCAGCCGCCGCTCTCACCGTTGTCTCCGCACTCGCCACCCCTCCTGCGGCCGCTGTAGCCGCCTCTCCTGCGGCCGCCGTGACCGACACCATCGCAGCTGCTACTGCCGTCCGACTTTTCCTCTACGTGGGCCCCCCGGATCCGCCGGCCCTTGATGGACCTCCCGCTCATCGCCCGCAGCGCCCGCTGGCCCGCACCCCAGCAATCGGCCCGCACCTGCAAACTTGCTCTTCAGGGTCTGCTCGTCTGTGGAGGCTGAGGCTGCAGAATTGCTTGAGGTCAGGAGTTCTGGGTTGCGGTCGCCTGTGTGTGGATTTAGGCTGCAGCTCCAGCTCGGTCGGCACTGCTCTTTGGGAACCCGGGGGACAGCGGTCTGTGGAGGAATGAAGTCTTCCCAGCTCCCACGGACCTTTCCCATCCATCTTCTGCCGAGAAGCGTCGGCCCATTGCCTGCAATGACCCACAAAGGTAAACCGTGCGTCTCGTCCCCGTGAGATACCTGCTCATCCACTCTGCCAAGAACAGGTATCAGTTCCTTGGTGTAGGTACGCAGCTTTGCCGTGACCGGAACCAGCTTGGGTCGTGCAGCTGGGTTGACCCACAGTTTATTGAAAGTTCTCTGACTCACAACGATGGACCCGATCCCGTATCCACTGCCATACTCACTGGGACTCCGTCAATTTTTACTTCCATTATCACTGGGGGCGAATCGTCGGTACACGTATACAGTCCCAACACCTCATCTTCTTCTGCCTGCTCCTCGCTGAACAGTGGATCATCCACCATCTCCTCAACCACATGGTGAGTCCGATTTCTTTTACACATACGCTGAAGGTGGCCTTTCAAGTGGCAGGTATTGCACGTGTACTCCGCAAACCTGCACCGGTGAGCCCCATGGCTTCCTCCGCAGTGCCAGCATGGTGCTGCTTGATTGGCCCCCCTCAGCGGACTCTGAGTTCCAGGACCCCGAGGTCCGTGCTCTCTGCTCCGGGCAGTTTTGTCCGTGGTGGGCGCTATCCTGTGGACAGTGCCTGCCGGGTTCGAGACTGTGTGGATCATTTGTTTGGTGCTGCAGGTCGAGGTCATATATGCCCGGCTGATGGTGATGGCTTTTGTCAGGGTGACTGTGGGTTCCGTGACTAGCAGCTTGTGAAGGAGGCCCTCGTGGCCAATCCCCATAACAAAAACGTCCCGCAACGCCTCGTCAAGGTGTGCGCCAAAATCACACGGCGCCGCGAGTCTCCTGAGGTCCGCAGCATATTTGGTGACATCCTGGCCCTCGGGTCTGCAGTGATGGTAGAATTTGTATCTGGCCGTGAGGATGCTCTCCTTTGGTTTCAATTGGTCACAAATGAGTGCGACCAGCTCCTCATATGACTTGTCCCTGGCGCTCGCGGGTGCCAGCAAATCCCTGACGAGACAGTAAACCTCATCACCACAACTGGAAAGCAATATCGCCTTACGCTTCTCTCTCAGTGCGTCCGTGTGCCCCGTCAGGTCATTTGCTGTGAAGTAGTACTCGAGCCTTTCCGTAAAGGCCTCCCAATCATTGCCCACGATAAAATCCTTTAGCGAGCCCAGAGTAGCCATGGTTGCGTGGAGTTCGTCCGCATCCTTGTTGCCAATGTGGTGTATGTAGCACTCAAATCACTGACTCCACACGGCCTGGTGTTGATATAACTGCTATGACCTTAGTCCTTTATTGTATAACTCCAGAGTGCCTCTCAGGTGTGGTGGGCAGCCTTTTATACTCTGTCTTGCAGGTACTTTCAGGTCTCCCACCACAGCGCCCTCTGTGGCGCACCATTGTACTTATACATTTGATGTACCTGGACAATACATAACACCTCCCTCACATCTCTCTTCTGGTACATTGATGACTGTATCGGTGCCATTTCCTGCTCTCGACCTGAACTAGAAAATTTCATTCACTTTGCATCCAATTTCTACCCTTCCCTCACCTTCACATGGTTCATCTCTGACTCTTCCCTTCCCTTCCTCGACTTCTCTGTCTCCATCTCTGGAGATAGGCTTTCGACCAGTATCCACTATAAGCCCACTGACTCCCTCTTCATAGGCAGTCCCTCGTATCGAGGATGACTTGCTTCCACACTAAAAATGGATGAGTTCTCAGTTGTTTCAATGAAGGACCTAATATTCCAGATCCCGAACTATATCTTGAAGGGTCGAAGATGCCTGTGCGTGGATTTTTTTAACGTGTGGTGGTCGTTGCACACCAATCACCACACGGGCTTGACAGAGCTAGGTCTTGACCCAGTGGCAAGGATTAACCAAGACAATTGGAGACGTTAGACCACACTTGGAGCACTGCGTGCAGTTCTGGCCGTATTACAAAAAGGATATAGAGGCACTGGAGAGGGTGCAGAGAAGACCCACAAGGATGATACCAGAAATGCGAGGATATACTCCCACAGCTACCTGGACTACACTTCCTCCCACCCCACATCCATTCTATTCTCCCAGTTTTTCTGTCTCTGTTGCATCTGTTCTGACGACGCCACCTTTCACACTAGTGCTTCTGACATGTCTTTCATTTTCCTCAACCGAGGATTCCCCTCTGACGTGGTTAACATGACCCTTGACCGCGTCCGTTCCATTTCCTGCACCTTTGCTCTTGCCCCTTCCCCTCCCTCTCAGAACCTGACAGGGTTCCCCTCGTCCTCACCTTTCACCCCACCAGCCTCCACATTCAACGGATCATCCTCCGCCATTTCTGCCACCTCCAGCATGATTCAACCACCAATCACATCTTCCCCATCTCTCTCAGCATTCCGAAGGGACCGCACTCGCCGCGACACCCTGGTCCATTCCGCAGTCACCCCCAGCAACCCCTCCCCTTCCCACAGCACCTTTCCGTGCAGGAGCAGGAGATGCAACACCTGTCCTTCTACCTCCTCCCTTCTCACTATCCAGGGCCCTAAATACTCCTTCCAGGTGAAACAGCGGTAACCGCTGCCCATCTTTGGCTCCCTTTCCCCCCCCTCCGCCCTCCCACGCCTATGTTTTTTTCTCCTTGTCTCCAACGACAGCTGTTCATTATTCCGCCATTTACACCCGATCTTGACTTATCCTTTTCTAACTCCGGCCATTCCCATTTCAATTTGGCCCATCATCCCTTTTGTCTCTCTAATCTCTCCTGCCGTCCACCCTATCACAGACCTTCCCTTTTGTTCTTTCTTCCCCTCCCACGTTCAGTGCTTCTTTAGAATGTATTCTTTCCAAACGCTAGTCAGTTCTGTCGACCTGAAACGTTAACTCTGCTTTTCCCTCCACAGATACTGCCTGACCCGCTGAGATTTCCAGCACTTTCTGTTTTTATTTCAGATTCCAGCATCCGCAGTAGTTTGCTTTTGAAATAACATTATGTGTTGGGAAAGGTGTCATTTAAAGGCCGTGGAAGCATAAACTTGAATCCTGTAACCAAACTAACGGATGCAGCTACTTAAATATTAGGAATGTTAAATTGAAAAATAACACTGAAGATAATAAATTGAAGAAATGAGCTATAGGAAGCCAATCACTTACAAAAAAACCCTGTGTTTTTCTGTGGCAATCATTTCCCCATACTTTTGACTCATATTTTGGACAGATTACGCAGTCTGGTCGTAATGGCAGTGGGACCACTGTACTTTGTGTGTACAATGTTGTGGTCGTGAAGTGACCTGTGTTCAATAGGTCAGGTTTTTGGAATTATTACAATATGTTCCCTGTGCACACTGGCCCAGGTGCAGGCTGGAGGATGTGGGGGAAAGGTAAATTATTAGTCATGACCTGGTGAGCTAAGGCAGATTTCGCTGGTCATTTGCAGGTAGCTGGTCAGGGTTTGTTGATATGGCCTGGTGCTTGCTTATCCTGACCCATGCCACTATGATTACTCTATTCTTGCAACAGCTCGACCAGAGAATAATCTATCTGAATCACTTTAAAACAAAATTGATTTTAAGGAGTGAAATAAGACCCCAACATTCTTTCAAAAACAGTTGAATAAAAATTTGTGAAATATAGAGAAATATAGGAAAAAACCTATGATAAGAACAACACAGTGCTACATTTCAAGATGCATACAAGGTCAGTTCCACGTTATTAGTTCTATCGCTCATGGAGGTTCCCTTACCCCCATTCCAAACAAGCATTACAGTAAAAAGGAGCAAATCCCACAGAACAGTGTTAGATGTTCACTTAAATATTTTCACATCAACTCTACGGCCTCAATGAGTTAAGGCATGAAATCGGTACAAGCACTCTGCCGTACAGAATTCAGTCAGCTGCAGAATTGCAGTCGAGTAAGTACTTGGCACAAGGACTGCTTTGCTCATTCAGTAATTCCCCTGCACTCTTGGTGCACCTTCTCTCCTGGCACACAGCACTGCAGCATATCCCCAATTATTTGTTTCTAACAGTGAAGTTCATCACTCTGTCTCTTATCTCGAAGTGATTAGGTAATGGTGCAAGTCTGGAACACAGGCCGTGCTTGCGATAACATGGAAGGTCGAAGTTGAACATCATAAAACTGCTGAAGACCCATTCTAGTTGCTGACTGCTAGTTGTATGCTCTCCTTCAATAAATCCATGCACTGACCCTAAGCTCTATCTTCTCCTTATCTGCCCTAAACTAACTTGGAAGCTGTGAAATATTGCAGTTCTGTGATACCCATCTTTTCATTTCAAAACACGACACGCACTGATAAATCCAAGGGCAATGCGCTTTCATAATTATTCTATTATGTTCTCTGAGCCTGACATGGATTGTCCATGTATTCTGCTCTCTCTGCTTCAAGGAACTATGATAAACGGATTACTTTCCCTGGCTGACAACCATTGCCTCACACTAAAAATAAGAACTGATTAGGGCAGGGTTTCTCTGGTATGCTCTGCCTTTTCCGCGCTTTCTTTAACTTCTCCTCAATTGGGTTTGGAATGCAGAGTAATGACCTAACCCGGGATAAAGGGTCATTGTGCCCTCTCACCATGGTGACAAAGAGAGAGGAGAATTGGAATCATTTTATCTATTGTCGCACTACTGCCATTAAAAAGAAATTTGAATTCACAGGTCATTTTCTAGTAATATGCCACTCAAGTGTGGCATTTTAGCTTCTGTACTACATTCAATAAGAAACACCACATTGCACAAAATTTTCAATACTTCTAAATTTCAAATGCAGTGTCTCTTTAGAGGGAGGGGGCAATTTATGCCAAACAGAATTCAATTTAAATGTATGTCAACCGGTACAGCAGAATATTTGCATATCAATGCTTAATTCTGGCAATAGAAAGGAGCTAGGGAATGGCGTTTTGTTAATTGGGAAATGACCTCAATCTGAAACTTCAGTGAGCAATCTGTTTCTAACTGCTTAAACCTCCTACAAATGGCAGCTTGCACATTTTAAAGGTTAAAAACTGCTGGATGAATCGTGCTGATCTTTCGTGTCATATATCTTTAAAGGGTTGCTGTCACCATGGCAATGAGTCTGAGAAGGTATTTTACCCTGTTACTGCACAGATAGGATATTGTGATTACACTAATTTGTGAGTTGCTACAAATATTAGTTTTATTTATGTTTTAAGAAAAGAAATAAGACAAAGGTATGAACATCACATTGATAAAGCTGCAGCAGTCTGCGGCAGCGTTTACTTGCTATACCATCCAATATGGCAGCTTGGCAGCATAGTATTTATAGCAAACCGGATAGACTTGAGAACTTCTTGACATAGTGACATTGCCCCTTTAAGAATTATCTACAAATTAGCAATGTCAAACATATTAATGTGACAAGTGCGGTTTTTTTAAATTAAAGGAATAGAGAGAGTTCAGGGGGGAATTGAAAAAGGATAGAAGAAGAGCAAAGAGAGAATATGGGAAAAGATTAGTGGGTAACAAGAAAGACAACCCAAAAATCTTTAGTGCACATATAAAAAGGAAAAGGGTAGTTAAAAGAGTGGTGGGCTCGATTAGAGACTTGGCTGAGGGCATGACTGAGGTAATGAATGAATACTTCTTATCCGTCTTCACAAAAGAGGATGAAGTTAATGTCGCAGTAGAGGAGAAGGGAGTAGAGATATTGGGCAGGGTAAAAATAGATAGAATTGAAGTATTTAATAGCTTGGCATCTCTCAAAGTCGGCAAGTCATCTGGTCCAGATAGGATACAGGCTAGATTGCTGAAAGAAGCAAGGGTGGAGATAGCAGAAGCTCTGACCACAATCTTTCAATCCTTCTTGGATATGGGAGTGGTGCCAGAGGACTGGAGGATTACAAATGTTACAACCCTATTCAAAAAAGGGGAGAAAGGGATAAACCTGGTAGCTACAGGCCAGTTAGTCTAATGTCAGTGTTGGGAAAACTACTAGACAAACTACTAGACAAGATCAAGGACAAAATTAATTCTCACATGGAGAAGCATGGGTTAATAAGGGACAGTCAGCATGGGTTTCTTAAAGGCAAATCGTGTGTGTCTAACCTGATTGAGTTCTTTGATCAGGTGACAGAGACAGTTGATGAAGGTAGTGCAGTAGATGTTGTATATATGGGGCTGGACTTTTGACTTTTGAGATTTTGGGGTGGTAATGGTGGCGGGGCTGTCCTGACACCACCTGGAAAAAGTTTGCGCCCTCGTCTGCAAAATTCGGCAAAAAATTAGGTTCCATGATTGAGGGCGCAAAATCAGATGTTGCACAAGGAGGTTTTTGCGCTCAAGTCAAAAATCGCGGCGTTAATAAAGTTTTGTTGATTTAAGGAACTTCATTGTTGTTCAGTGCCCTGCAACATAACGTTGTATATTGCATTGTTTTATTTTGGTGGGGTGGGTTTTTACAACTTTGTTGCAGTAACATTTATGACTCAGTATTTGCCATTGGTGTCTTGTGCATCATTCCAACATTTACCGGAGCTATGCCTTTATGGGGGCACATAGCGTGTCCAGTACTAGTTTCTTCCATTTAGGAGAGCCGGTCCATTATGAGCTGGTGACGTGTGACTTTTAGTATGGCAACATCAGCCATGAACTCATTGAATGACGGTACAGGCTCGAAGGGCCGAATGGCCTACTCCTGCACCTATTTTCTATGTTTCTATGTTTCTATCTCCACGCTGCCTTCCCCGTGGATGGTGTAGCTATCCAAGGGGGGTCTCGCCAGGTTCCTCTTCATCGTCCTTCGTGTCCTCCTGAGGTGGGTATGCAA
The DNA here is from genome assembly GCF_044704955.1 of Pristiophorus japonicus. Lineage (NCBI taxonomy): Eukaryota > Metazoa > Chordata > Chondrichthyes > Pristiophoridae > Pristiophorus > Pristiophorus japonicus. Next base: position 39,473,416 of record NC_091984.1, on the reverse strand, counting down.
TCCCCACTGACAATGCCTGGCCCCTCATGAAGGCCAAGTTGTGCAGCATGCAGCACCCCACAATAAATTTGGATACCTGTTGAGGGGAGTATTGAAGGCTTACTCCAAAGCCGTCCATGCATTTGGTCTGCCTGTAGGAGATAGTATATCTCTATCAGCACTTCCTTTTGGAGGCCTAGCCTTCTCACACTTCTCATCAGAGAGCTGGAGGTATGAGCATTGGTGCCTGTAATCCCACGGGGGGTAAGCCCTCCGCCCCGGGCGTCTTCAGCCTCTCCTCATCTGTGGGCCGACAAGGCCAAGAGTCTTCTTCTAGCTTTACGCTGCCTGGCAATAGCATGGAGTATGATACACTGTTTGTAAATCGAAGCTTCACGCAGCGTGATGTGAGCAACCGTTGCAGTCAATGTGACCTGCAATGTAGGATCCTCATCCCTCCATTTAAAAACGCTGCCAATAGTGCCTGCTGCACCCTGGGAATGCGTAGTTTTTCAAACGTTTTCTGGGGTGGGCATTAAATGAGGAGTTAGGGCCGAATTTTGCATCCGGGCGCTAGCAGAGCATTGCACGACAATTGACGTCATGATCTCAGTGAAACTAGAGGGCGGGCCGGTAAGTTTTGTGCCGCCGCAAACCATGAGCCGAATTTGCTGGCCGGGTGGTAAAAGCTGGACACCCGGCATTACACCTAGAAACAACATTTATCGCCCCTACAATCCAAAAATCCAGCCCATGGACTTTCAAACGGTATTTGATAAAGTTCCACACAACAGGCTTATTCGGGAAATAGAAGCCCATGGGCTTAAAGGGATGATGGTAACTTGGGTATGTAATTGGTTAAACGATAGGAGGCAGAGAGTATTGGTGAATGGATGTTTGGCTAACTGAAGGGAAGTATGCAGTGGGGACCTCAAGAGATTGGTATTAGGACCATTACTTTTCTTGTTATCTATAAATGACCTAGACTTGGGTATAGGGATTGCAATCTTGACATTGGTGGATGATACAAAACTTGGCAACGTAGTAAATAATAAGGGGGATCGTAGCAGACTTTAAGAGGACATAGACAGACTGGTGAAATGGGCAGGCACATGGCAAATACAATGTAATGTGGACAAGTATGAAATGATGCACTTTGGGATGAGCAACATAGAGAGACAATATAATCTAAATTATATTATTTTGAGGGGAGTGAAAGAGCAGAGGGACCTGGGGTTGCATATTCACAAATCTTTGAAGCTGGCAGGATAAGTTGACAAGGCAGTTAAGAAAGCATATAGGATAGTTGGCTTTGTAAGTAGGGGCAGTAAATAAAAAACAACAAAATCATGTTACACCTTTACAATTGACTGATTAGCGGGAATATTGTGTACTATTCTGGGCATCACACTTTAGAAAGGATGGCCCTTACGGCTAAAGGGATGAAGGGGTATGGAGAGAAGGCTGGGGTGGGGTACTGAGGGAATGATCAGCCATTATCTTACTGAATGGTGGTGCAGGCTCGAAGGGCCGAATGGCCTACTCCTGCACCTATTTTCTATGTTTCTATGTTTCTATGTCAAGGTCTTGGAGAAGGTACAGAGGGGGTTTACCAGGATGATGCCAGGGGTGAGTGTCTTCAGTTATGCAGAGAGATTGGAGAAGCAGGGATAGTTCTTCTTAGAGCAAAGAAAGTTAAGGAGCAATGTTTGTCGTATCTCAAAGGTCACGCGCAGGCCGCCCACCAGCTTTTACAGTGTGAATACCGTGCATGCGCAGAAATGTAAAGGGATCACGCATGAATGAAACAGACTGTGCTGAACAAAGCGCAGCTTACAGGGAACGTTGTGAAGGTGAGACCTAATAGATGTATTCAAAATAATGAAAGGTTTCTATAGAGCAAGTAGGGAGAAACAGTTTCCAATGGCATGTGGATCAGAAACCAGAGGTCATAGATTTAAAATAATCCTCCCAATAAACTTCCGGTGTCAGTTCAGAGTTGTAGGTTTTCATACATTTATATAGCGCCTTTAGCATAGTGAAACATAACAAGGCGCTTCAGAGGAATATTATGAGATAAAATTTTGACACCGAGCCGCATAAGGAGAAATTAGGGCAGGTGACCATAAGAACATAAGAACATAAGAAATAGGAGCAGGAGTAGGCCATTTGGTCCCTCGAGCCTGCTCCGCTATTCAATTAGATCATGGCTGATTTGATCTTGGCCTTAACTGCACTTCACTTTCCCAAAAGCTTGGTCAAAGAGGTAGGTTTTAAGGAGTGTCTTGAAGGAGGAAACAGAGGTAGAGAGGTGGAACGGTTTAGGGTTTAGGCAGAGAATTCCTGAGCTTAGGGCCCAGGCAACAGAAGGAACGGCCATCAATGGTTGAGCGATTATAATCAGGGATGCTCAAGAGGGCAGAATTAGAGGAGCGCAGACATCTTGGCGGTTGTGGGGATGGAGAAGATTACAGAGATAGGGAGGGGTGAGGCCATGGAGGGATTTCAAAACAAGAATGAGAATTTTGAAAGCAAGGCGTTGCTTAACCGGGAGCGAATGTAAGTCAGCGAGCTCAGGGGTGATGGGTGAGTCGCTGGAGAAACATCACCAACGATGTCTCCGCAATATCCTACAAATCCCCTGGGAGGACAGACGCATCAACGTTAGCGTCCTTGACAAGGCCAAATCCCCAGCATTGAAGCACTGATCACACTTGATCAGCTCTGCTGGGCAGGCCACATAGTTCACATGCCAGACACGAGACTCCCAAAGCAAGCGCTCTACTCAGAACTCCTTCACGGCAAACGAGCCAAAGGTGGGCAGCGGAAACGATACAAGGACACCCTCAAAGCCTCCCTGATAAAGTGCAACATCCCCATTGACACCTGGGAGTCCCTGGCCAAAGACCGCCCTAAGTGGAGGAAGTGCATCCGGGAGGGCGCTGAGCACCTCGAGTCTCGTCATCGAGAACATGCAGAAATCAAACGCAGGCAGCGGAAAGAGCATGCGGCAAACCAGTCCCAGCCACCCCTTCCATCAACGACTATCTGTCCCACCTGTGACAGATACTGTGGTTCTCATATTGGACTATACAGCCACCAAAGAACTCATGTTAAGAATGGAAGCAAGTCTTCTTTGATTCCAAGGGACTGCCTATGATGATGATAATGATGGATGAGTGGGACATGGTGCGAGTTAGGACATGGATAGCCTAGTTTATGTAGGGTAGAATGTGGGAAGCTAGCCAGGATTGCATTGGAATAGTAAAGTCTAGAGATCATCATCATAGGCAACCCCTCGAAATGAGGATGACTTGTTTCCAGGCCAAAAAAGGATGAGTTTTTAAAAAAGGAGGGAGAAAGAAAACAGGGAATTATAGACCGGTCAGCCTGACATCGATAGTGGGTAAAATGATGGAATCAATTATTAAGGATGTCACAGCAGCGCATTTGGAAAGAGCTGACATAATAGGTCCAAGTCAGCATGGATTTGTGAAAGGGAAATCATGCTTGACAAATCTTCTGGAATTTTTTGAGGATGTTTCCAGTAGAGGGGACAAGGGAGAACCAGTTGATGTGGTATATTTGGACTTTCAGAAGGCTTTCGACAAGGTCCCACACAAGAGATTAATGTGCAAAGTTAAAGCACATGGGATTGGGGGTAGTGTGTTGACGTGGATTGAGAACTGGTTGGCAGACAGGAAGCAAAGAGTTGGAGTAAATGGATACTTTTCAGAATGGCAGGCAGTGACTAGTGGGGTACTGCAAGGTTCTGTGCTGGGGCCCCAGCTGTTTACACTGTACATTAATGATTTAGACGAGGGGATTAAATGTAGTATCTCCAAATTTGCGGATGACACTAAGTTGGGTGGCAGTGTGAGCTGCGAGGAGGATGCTATGAGGCTGCAGAGTGACTTGGATAGGTTAGGTGAGTGGGCAAATGCATGGCAGATGAAGTATAATGTAGATAAATGTGAGGTTATCCACTTTGGTGGTAAAAACAGAGAGACAGACTATTATCTGAATGGTGACAGATTAGGAAAAGGGGAGGTGCAACGAGACCTGGGTGTCATGGTACATCAATCATTGAAGGTTGGCATACAGGTACAGCAGGCGGTTAAGAAGGCAAATGGCATGTTGGCCTTCATAGCGAGGGGATTTGAGTACATGGGCAGGGAGGTGCTGCTACAGTTGTACAGGGCCTTGGTGAGGCCACACTTGGAGTATTGTGTACAGTTTTGGTCTCCTAACCTGAGGAAGGACATTCTTGCTATTGAGGGAGTGCAGCGGAGGTTCACCAGAATGATTCCCGGGATGGCGGGACTGACCTATCAAGAAAGACTGGATCAATTGTGCTTGTATTCACTGGAGTTCAGAAGAATGAGAGGGGACCTCATAGAAACGTTTAAAATTCTGATGGGTTTAGACAGGTTAGATGCAGGAAGAATGTTCCCAATGTTGGGGAAGTCCAGAACCAGGGGTCACAGTCTAAGGATAAGGGGTAAGCCATTTAGGACTGAGATGAGGAGAAACTTCTTCACCCAGAGAGTGGTGAACCTGTGGAATTCTCTACCACAGAAAGTTGTTGAGGCCAATTCACTAAATATATTCAAAAAGGAGTTAGTTGAAGTCCTTACTACTAGGGGGATCAAGGGGTATGGCGAGAAAGCAGGAATGGGGTACTGAAGTTACATGTTCAGCCATGAACTCATTGAATGGCGGTGCAGGCTAGAAGGGCCGAATGGCCTACTCCTGCACCTATTTTCTATGTTTCTATGTTTCTATGAGTTTACAGGTGTTTCAATGAAGGATGTAATATTCCAGATCCTGAACTACATCGTGTGGAGTGGAAGATGCCTGTGTGTGGATTTTTTTAATGTGTGGTGGCCATTGCACACCAGCTTGACAGAGCTACGGGCTTGATAGAGCTAGGTCTTGGTCCAGTGGCAAGGAATAACCAAGGGGACTGGAGACCTGCTCTGCTATATGGGCCTAGTGCGCACACATGTCGCAGTGTGGGCTGGCATGTGCTGCCCCTGGGCCTTCGCCTCTTCTGGACAGCTTCAACAGCGGATGAGCTGAGACAAGGGTGGAGACCGGCCGTGTTACGGAGGTGGAATTATACCATCTTAGTTATGCTGTGGATCTGTGGTTGAAAGCTTATTTCAGGGTCAAATATGACACCAAGGTTGCGAAAAGTCTGGTTCAGCTTCAGACAGAAGTCGAGGAGAGGGATGGAGTCAGTGGCTAGGGAATGGATTTTGTAGCTGGGACCGAAAACAATGGCTTCGGTCTTCCCAATATTCAATTGGAAAAAATTTCTGCTCATCCAGAACTGGATATCGGACAAGCCACCTGACAATTTAGAGACTATGGAGGGGTCGAGAGGGGTAGTGAGGTAGAGCTGGGTGTCATCAGCGTACATGTGGAAACTGATGCTGTGTTTTCAGATGATGTCACCAAGGGGCAACATGTAGATGAGAAATAGAAGATGGCCAAGGATAAATCCTTGGGGGACACCAGAGGTAACGATGTGGTGGTGGGAAGAGAAGCCATTACAGGTGATTCTCTGGTTACGATTAGATAGATAAGAATGGAACCAGGCGAGTGCAGTCCCACCCAGCTGGACGACGGTGGAGAGATGTTGGAGAAGGATGGAGTGGTCAACCGTGTCAAAGGCTGCAGACAAGTCAAGAAACATAGAAACATAGAAAATAGGTGCAGGAGTAGGCCATTCGGCCCTTCTAGCCTGCACCGCCATTCAATGAGTTCAAGGTTGAACATTCAACTTCAGTACCCTATTCCTGCTTTCTCGCCATACCCCTTGATCCCCCTAGTAGTAAGGACCTCATCTAACTCCTTTTTGAATATATTTAGTGAATTGGCCTCAACAACTTTCTGTGGTAGAGAATTCCACAGGTTCACCACTCTCTGGGTGAAGAAGTTCCTCCGCATCTCGGTCCTAAATGGCTTACCCCTTATCCTTAGACTGTGACCTCTGGTTCTGGACTTCCCCAACATTGGGAACATTCTTCCTGCATCTAACCTGTCTAACCCCGTCAGAATTTTAAATGTTTCTATGAGGTCCCCTCTCATTCTTCTGAACTCCAGTGAATACAAGCCCAGTTGATCCAGTCTTTCTTGATAGGTCAGTCCCGCCATCCCGGGAATCAGTCTGGTGAACCTTCGCTGCACTCCCTCAATAGCAAGAATGTCCTTCCTCAGGTTAGGAGACCAAAACTGTACACAATACTCCAGGTGTGGCCTCACCAATGCCCTGTACAACTGTAGCAACACCTCCCTGCCCCTGTACTCAAATCCCCTTGCTATGAAGGCCAACATGCCATTTGCTTTCTTAACCGCCTGCTGCACCTGCATGCCAACCTTCAATGACTGATGTACCATGACACCAGGTCTCTTTGCACCTCCCCTTTTCCTAATCTGTCACCATTCAGATAATAGTCTGTCTCTCTGTTTTTACCACCAAAGTGGATAACCTCACATTTATCCACATTATACTTCATCTGCCATGCATTTGCCCACTCACCTAACCTATCCAAGTCGCTCTGCAGCCTCACAGCATCCTCCTCGCAGCTCACACTGCCACCCAACTTAGTGTCATCCGCAAATTTGGAGATACTACATTTAATCCCCTCATCTAAATCATTAATGTACAGTGTAAACAGCTGGGGCCCCAGCACAGAACCTTGCGGTACCCCACTAGTCACTGCCTGCCATTCTGAAAAGTACCCATTTACTCCTACTCTTTGCTTCCTGTCTGACAACCAGTTCTCAATCCATGTCAGTACACTACCCCCAATCCCATGTGCTCTAACTTTGCACATCAATCTCTTGTGTGGGACCTTGTCGAACGCCTTCTGAAAGTCCAAATATACCACATCAACTGGTTCTCCCTTATCCACTCTACTGGAAACATCCTCAAAAAATTCCAGAAGATTTGTCAAGCATGATTTCCCTTTCACAAATCCATGCTGACTTGGACCTATCATGTCACCTCTTTCCAAATGCACTGCTATGACATCCTTAATAATTGATTCCATCATTTTACCCACTACCGATGTCAGGCTGACCGGTCTATAATTCCCTGTTTTCTCTCTCCCTCCTTTTTTAAAAAGTGGGGTTACATTGGCTACCCTCCACTCCATAGGAACTGATCCAGAGTCAATGGAATGTTGGAAAATGACTGTCAAGGATGAGGAGGGATAGTTTGCCTTTGTCGCAATCACAAAGGGTGTCATTTGTGACTTTGATGAGAGCCGTTTCGGTACTGTGGCAGGCGTGGAATTCAAAGGATTCAAGGGGTTGGAAGGATTCAAACATGAAATGGGAAAGATGGCCATGGATTTGGGAGGCAACAACACTTTCAAGGACTTTGGAGAGTGAAGGGAAGGTGGAGATGGGGCGGCAGTTTGCAAGAACGGAGGGGTTGTTTTTTTGAGCAGAGGGATGATGATGACAGATTTCAGGGAGAGGTGGACAGTACCTGAGGAGAGAGAACTGTTAACAATGTCAGCTAACATGGGAGCCAGAAAAGGAAGTTGGGTGGTCAGCAGTTTGGTGTGATTAGGGTCAAGGGAGCAGGAAGTGGGTCTCATGGACAGGATGAGCTCGGTAAGGTCATGAGGGGAGATCGGAGAGAAACTGGAGAAAAATGTGCGATCAGGGCTAAGGCAGAGTATCCGAGAGCAGCGAGATGAAAGGAGGCAAAATGACAGGAGGGAACGGTCAGGGAGGGAGCAAGAGAAAAGGAAAGAGAGGGAGTAGTATTGAATGGCTCGGGTCCGGGGCGGTAGCCAAAGTACGCACGTGAATAGACGCGGTAAAAGCTCAGGTTACATAGGCCTGTAATTAGAATTAGTAAGTCCTTTTAACTGAATACTTTTAGCTCCCGTAAAAGACCTCATCATTTTAATTATTCATTTTCTCTAATTTTAACCATTTCAGAGTTGCTCCAGTGCTGCCGCTGATCTTCCCGTACCCTCCTTCAGCTGGAGGTTAGAAGGATAATGAACTCGAAGATGTTATGTATGTATGTAAACCTCACCAAAATGTAAGACTTGCCACTAGGGGACACACCTGTGGGAGACCTAAAGGTCACCGGTGCACCGGTGCACCCTGGGGCAAGCAGGTATAAAAGGTGATTCACCACGCTGCTTCTCCACTCTGGAGTCTGAATAATGAGACCAAGGTTGCAACAGTTTGAGCTTACAATACAGTCCTGTGGATTTATTCTGAACATAACAGAAATGATCCTTGTCATTGATTGAAGGACGGTACTGTATGGGAAAATGGGTTGCAGTTTATTGTGGAGTTTGGATAACAGGAACACGGGAAGTGACCTGTCAAGAAAACAATGTACTGTGTGATTGTTCTGTTGTATTTCAGTTGGATTGCAGAACAGTGAACAGAAAATTATCCTCAACATGGAAGAAAAGAACCATGGACTGTGGAGTAGCACATGTGTGCTACCACCAAAGACCAATTTCACTCCTCTGAGTTTTTCAGTAAAATCTGGCTGACTGAGTTTTCTCACAGCTTCTCTGAGTTTTCAAACTCTTGCGGAACACAAAAAAGGCTGACTTTATTGACAAGTGAATGGCCAAAAGTTGAGCCTAGTGCATTTTTGTTCCATTTCACTTTAATATTCATTTACAAAATTTATAACTGAGTGAATTTATTTTTATTTGAAGGAAAATTAATTGAAAAAAAATCAGTGAGAAATTAATAAACAGATATGAAGGACTTTGACCAATCAGGTGTATCGGATACTTGGGCATGCAGTGGAGCTGATGGGACATGCGCACTGGTCTGGACGAATCCGAGGTGAGATGGCAGCCACAGACTTTGTATTTATTTCTGCCCGGTTCAGCCACTTTTTTTGGTGAAAATCCCTCAGCAAATGGCAAAGGAACTATTTCAAAGTTTCCGATGAGGAAAATCTGGTATTATCACAAGCAAGTTTTAGCTTGATATTTAGCTTGTAGAGGCTGGGATTTTCCTGAGCATTCGCTGTTTGCCTCTTTCCCTCATTCCACTTACGGACATGCAGGGAAGCTTGCTCAGTTGGAGAAAGAGTGAGATCAGAAAGAAAGCTGGAAATGGACATCAGCTCAGTGAATGTGGAGGAATTGGATGATCTGCTGTTCAGTTTCACTGCACAAGGTCTGGGGTACTTTATACCACCATTGTGATAGAGATAGATTCAGTATTTTGCCAGTTTTAACGTTGGCATCTCCCCCTTTGTCCATTTCAGATGACCACAGTAACAATTGTTGGGACAAATCAAGAATCACTCGAGTTAGTAAATGAAAACAAAAATTGAGGTGCGTTTATAAAACCTGTGACACCTGCCTGGATGTGTCATAGGAGCCCTGCTTTCACCTCCTCCACTTCACAAGAGGGACTGCCACACCATGAAGTATCTCCTGCAGGATAAGCAGTTTATGAACTTCTGGGTCAGGCACAGGTTTTCTCATACCTTTATACTTCATAGAAGCTTTCATGTTGCTGTATTCTTCAAATCCACCACAAGGTTCACCCATCAGATCAGGCAATCTGCAGTGGATATCTTGGCATCATCATAGGCAGTCCCTCGGAGTCGAGCATGACTTGCTTGCACACTAGAAATGAGTTCTCAGGTGACTGAAGAATCCAATGCGGGACCTATAGTTTCTGTCACAGGTGGGGCAAACAGTGGTTGAAGGAACAGGTGAGTGGGGTGCCTGGGTTCCCGTGCACTCCTTCCACTGTTGGTGCTTGGCTTCAGCTTGCTCTCAGTATTCGAGGTGTTCAGCGCCTTCCCGAATGCTTTTTCTCCACTTTGGGCGGTCTTGGACCAGGGATTCCCAGGTGTCGGTGGGGATGTTGCATTTTATCAAGGAAGCTTTGAGGGTGCCCTTGAAGCATTTCCTCTGCCCACCTGGGGCTCGCTTGCCGCATCGGAGGTCTGAGTAGAGCGTTTATTTAGGGAGTCTCGTGTCAGGCATGCAGACGATGTGGTCCATCCAGCAGAGCTGATTGAGCGTGGTCAATGTTTCGATGCTGGGGATGTTGGCCTGAGCAAGGACACTGATGTTGGTGCGTCTATCCTGCCAATGTATTTACAGGATCTTGCGGAGGGAGTATTGGTGGTACTTCTCCAGTGTTTTGAGGTGTCTGCTATGAAGCAAGTGACAAATGCTGTGTTTGCAAGGACCAACACCTTCATCAGATTTCCTGTGGAAAGGAAGCATCAGCTGGACTGGGTGTACAGCTTTCACTGGGTGACAGGGTTCGAGTTCAGGGCATTGTAAACAATACCTATATGCACATCAAAGCTCTTCATATTATCTCTATGGCTTACATGAACAGAAAGGGATTTAACTTAATTTATGTTCATTATTATGTGTCATTATGTATGTCCATGGTATGTCCATGGTGGCTTCATTGAATGGCATTATTTGAAGAAGAAACACTGGGCGGATGGTTCTTGGGAGACCAGAACTGAAAAAGCTCCTAACAGCAGACAAGCACTGTTTGGTGTTCTTTGGCTGTGACTTCTGTTGTGTACGCATGTATAACTGACAAACTGAGCCAGGAAAAAGGTAACTTAACTGAACTGTGCTTTTATATAACCAAAAATGGAGTCCCCAAACCGATATGAACCAGCATGAGTACAGCAACTGTACTCCCTGCGGGAGCTGTTCACAATTGCTGTACTCATGCTGGTTCATGCCGGTTTGGGGACTCCATTTTGGGTTATATAAAAGCACAGTTCGGTTAAGTTACATTTTTCCTGGCTCAGTTTGTCAGTTATACACAACATCATTTGGCGACGAGGATGAATCAAATTAACCTCCCTACCGCCCCCGCCCCCCACCCCCCCACCACCACCATCGCCGCCACCTTTCCTCTCCACACCCAGGGACCCTCCAATTCCATGGCCAAGATGGATAAAACATTTTTCTAACTTTAGTGAGTTGGACCGTGACAATATAACACCAGCTTGCCGCCGTGCAATACTTATCCACTGCCTCAGCGCCAAAGGCCAACGCATCTTTGGGGATCTTTGGCCAAATCGTAGCTAGAGCTAGGGGATTTGAGTATAGGAGCAGGGAGGTCTTACTGCAGTTGTACAGGGCCTTGGTGAGGCCTCACCAGAATATTGTGTTCAGTTTTGGTCTCCTAATCTGAGGAAGGATGTTCTTGCTATTGAGGGAGTGCAGTGAAGGTTCACCAGACTGATTCCCGGGATGGCAGGACTGACATATGAGGAGAGACTGGATCGACTGGGCCTGTATTCACTGGAGTTTAGAAGGGTGAGAGGGGATCTCATAGAAACATATAAAATTCTGACGGGACTGGAAGCTTAGATGCAGAAAGAATGTTCCCAATGTTGGGGAAGTCCAGAACCAGGGGTCACAGTCTAAGGATAAGTGGTAAGCCATTTAGGAGCGAGATGAGGAGAAACTTCTTCACTCAGAGAGTTGTGAACCTGTGGAATTCTCTACCGCAGAGAGTTGTTGATGCCAATTCATTAGATATATTCAAGAGGGGGTTAGATATGGCCCTTATGGCTAAAGGGATCAAGGGGTATGGAGAGAAAGCAGGAAAGGAGTACTGTGGGAATGATCAGCCATGATCTTATTGAATGGTGGTGCAGGCTCGAAGAGCCGAATGGCCTACTCCTGCACCTATTTTCTATGTTTCTATGTTTCTATGTTTCATCCTGGTAGCAACAAACCCACACCCCATTTGAAGCCAGGTACAATAGATCTGGATGACTGCATTGACTCAGTCAGTGACTTTCCTCCATGCTGTGCACCTGTGCTTTTACTGAAATGTCAGCCCAAAATAGGGTCACTTGCCTTTGGTGCAGTTTGTACAGCAGTATCTTCAACTAGAGGTGATCCAAAACTCGGCTGCCCGTGTCCTAACTCGCACCAAGTCCCATTCACCCATCACCCCTGTGCTTGCTGAGCTACATTGGCTCCTGGTTAAGTAACATCTCGATTTCAAAATTCTCATCCTTATTTTCAAATTCCTCCATGGCCTCGCCTCTCCCTATCTCTGTAATCTCCTCCAGCCCCACAAATGCCCCTCCCCCCGCAAGATTTTTTTTGTGGTATATATCAACGATTTAGATTTGAATATCGGGAGTATGATTAAGAAGTTTGCAGACGACACTAACATTGGCTGTGTGGTTGATAATGAAGAGGAAAGTCATGGGCTGCAGGAGGATATCAATCTACTTGTCAGGTGGGCAGAGCAGTGGCAAATGGAATTTAATTCAGAGAAGTGAGAGGTGATGCACTTTGGGGGGGCTAATAAGGAAAGGGTATACACATTAAGCAGTAGGCCACTTAATAGTGTAGATGAACAAAGGGACCTTGGAGTGCTTGTCCACAGATCCCTAAAAGTAGCAGGCCAGGTGGATAAGGTGGCTAAGAAGGCATACGGAATGCTTGACTTTATTGGCTGAGGCATAGAATATAAGAGCAAGGAGGTTATGCTTAAATTGTATAATACTTTCGTTAGGCCACAACTGGAGTACTGCGTGCAGTTCTGGTTGCCGTATTATAAGAAGGACGTGATTGCACTAGAGAGTGCAGAGGAGATTTCTAGGACGCTGCCTGGAATGGAGAATCTTAGTTATGAGGACAGATTGGATAGGCCTAGTTTGTTCTCATTGGAACAGAGGAGGTTGAGAGGAGACCTCATTGAGGTGTACAAAATATTGAGGGGCCTGGACATAGTGCATAGTAAGGGTCTATTTCCATTGGTGGAGGGGTCTATAATGAGGGGACATAGTTTTAAGGTGGTTGGTGGAAGGTTTAGAGGGGATTTGAGGGGGGAGTTCTTTACACAGAGGTTTGTGGGGATCTGGAACTTGTTGCCTGGAAGAGTGGTGGATGCAGAAACCCTCACTGCTTTTAAGAGATGGTTGGATGGGCACTTAAAGTGCAATAACCTGCAGGGTTACGGACCTGGAGCTGGTAATTGGGATTAGACTGGATGACCTTTTGTTGGACGGCGCAGATATAATGGTAAGCACTGCACGGAATAGAATACGGCCAGGGTGATCTCCTGGACTAGTTTCGATTGCCTGGATGGGTCGGAGAGGAATTTTCCCAAATTTTTTTCTCCCTAAATTGGCCTGGGTTTTTATCTGGTATTTGCCTCTCCCAGGAGATCACATGGCTCCGGTTGGGGTGGAGTGTAGATGTTTACAGTATAAGGGGTGTCGCAGTTGTGTGAGGCGGACTGGTTGGGCTGGGTGCTCTTTGCCTTTCCGTCATTGTTCGTGGGTTTATATGTAACCTTTCGGGCTGCTGACGAAGGGCAGTGCGGCTCTTTGTCGGCCGGCACGGACAAGATGGACCGAAATGGCCTTCTTCTGCGCTGTAAATTTCTATGTTTCTATGTTTCTATGTTGCAATGTCTGCGCTCCTCTAATTTTGGCCTCTTGAGAATCCCTGATTATAATCGCTCAACCATTGGTGGCCGTGCCTTCTGTTGTCTAGGCCCCAAACTCTGGAACTCCCTGTCTAAACTTCTCCGCCTCTCTACCTCTTTCGTCCTTCGAGACACTCCTTAAATCATAGCTCTTTGACCAAGCTTTTGGTTAACGGAGCTCATTTTTACTTACTTACTCCTGTGAAGAGCCTTGGGACGTTTCACTACATTAAAAGCGCTATATAAATACACGTTTTTGATGTTGTTGTTTGGTGTCCAGGCCAAAGTACTTCACTGCTCTCAGAGGGTTTCAAAAGTAGCAGTCCTGGCCACATGTCTCCACTGCAGTATTGTGAACTGTTCCTCAACTTTAGTGTTGGCGTCGCAACCTCCCCATTGATACCAAGTTTCAGCCCTGTAAGAGTTGCTGCATCACTTAGAAACATAGAAACATAGAAAATAGGTGCAGGAGCAGGCTATTCAGCCCTTCTAGCCTGCACCGCCATTCAATGAGTTCATGGCTGAACATGAAACTTTAGTATCCACTTCCTGCTTTCTCGCCATACCCCTTGATCCCCCGAGTAGTAAGGACTTCATCTAACTCCCTTTTGAATATATTTAGTAAATATACTTTCCGTGGTAGAATTTTTTGTTCTCAATTCAACTGTGCTATGTGCAGATATATTATTCAAATTATGGGAAAGGTCTCACATCAGAAAATCTGATGAGGTGCAGCCTGTCCTCCAAACTCTAAATGCAGGCAAGCCTGCAGCAAAAACCAGCTCAAGCCCATTTTTGCCCCTTTTGGAAAATCAACCTCCCGTTGGCCACATATTCAAACTGATCCAATGCAAGAACTGTGACATTCTGTGAATTCAGTGTGACAACTAGGAGTTCTGTCACATTTCATTGAACTACATACATGTTCCAACATAGAAACAGTTCATTTGGCCCAACCAGTCTATGTCAACAGTTATCTCCCACATGAAAAAATAGTCGCAATCATATTTACCCACCTTGTTTCCACATCCCTTTATCCCATTTCCTTCATCCACCTATCTGATCTCATCTTGAATGTTGATCTATTTTCTGCACTAACCATTAACTGTGGAAGTGAATTCCACAGCCTCATATCTCTCTGAGTAAAGAGCTTTCTCTTGCTCCCCGTTTTAGTCTTACATTTAGGGGAGAAATTGACCTCCGCCCGAAACGGGGCACACCTTCTGTGCTTTGTAGTTTTTCTCCTCCGCATGGGTTGTGGTGGAGGTGCTGTTAATATTCGGCACTTGGAAGTTTTTTTTGGTAGGGGCGTATGTAGTCGCAGCTGAGGGGCTGAAGTGCCCTTGTAGTGGCACGGCCGCCCCCACCACTCATCAGCGTCGCTGATGATATCAGCGCATCGCTGATGATGTCAGCGCGGCGAGGACGTGCCACGTCATGCTGACACGTCACAACGTCTCTCCCCTTCAGTTAAAGGGGAGGGCCACTGCGAGCCCTGCATATTTTTCAGTTCGGTCCACTGGGCCACCAGGGAGGGATATGGCCGGACCAGCGACCTGGCACCCAAGAGGGAGTGCCTGGTTGCCTGTTGGCGGCTCGGCTGTACCCCGGGGGCATAAGTGTCAGGTCGACCTGGCACTCGGCCAACAATAAAAAATAAAATGGCATCGCTGGCAGCGCCACCTCCCATTTAAGGGCGGCCACGCCGCCGACCAACAAGTGCACCGACACAAAAAGCTGTCAGGGCAATGGCCGGTGGTGGCGGCGCTCCTGCGGGGCAATTCCACAAAAGGGGTCGGTGTGTGTAGGCCGCGGTGGGAAAACGGGCGGAACGGTGCCCGACACTGTTCTGCCCCAATGAAGGGAAATTTGCAAAATGGTGGCCCTTCTGCGGAGAGTCGGCGGCCAGAGGCCTTTTCGGGGGGGGGGGGCAATTTTGGCCCATTAATCTTTTATCTATGACCCCTCGTTCTCGACCCACCAATGACTGTTAACAGTCTTCTTCTATTTCTCCTGTCCCATCCGTTCATAATTTTACACACTTGGATCAGATCGGCGAGTAATTTGCGTTGTACGAATCTAAAAAAACAATTGTTCAATTCATTCTTCATATTTGTATTCCCTTATACCATGGAGCATCCTAGTGAATCTGCATTGTATCTTCTCTAGAGCCTTAATATTCTTCCTGTAGTATATCTGAAATGTTAATTTTATTCATCATATCACTCATTTTTCTTTCAACCTCTTCATGATTCAACTCATGTCTGATAATATTCTGTTGATTAAAAGCTGATGTGAAACATTTATTAAATATCTCTGCTATTATTTGATCATCATCTACAAATTAACAATACTCTCCTCTCAGGGGTCCCACCTCACTTTTAACAATTCCCTTTTTACTGATATACTTGTCAAGCACAGTGCTGTTTCTTTTGATGATTCTTTGATGGCTCCAGGGTAAACAAGGCTGGGAACTCAATATCCAAGGGTATTCAACATTTAGGAAGGATAGACAGAAAGGAAAAGGAGGTGGGGTGGCGTTGCTGGTTAAAGAGGAAATTAATGCAATAGTAAGGAAGGACATTAGCTTGGATGAGGTGGAATCAGTATGGGTGGAGCTATGGAATACCAAAGGGCAGAAAACGCTAAGGAGAGTTGTGTACAGACCACCAAACAGTAGTAGTGAGGTTGGGGACAGCATCAAACAAGAAATTAGGGATGCGTGCAATAAAGATACAGCAGTAATCATGGGCGACTTTAATTTACATATAGATTGGGCTAACCAAACTGGTAGCAATGCGGTGGAGGAGGATTTCCTGGAGTGTATTCGGGATGGTTTTCTTGACCAATATGTCGAGGAACCAACCAGAGAGCTGGACATCCTAAACTGGGTGATGTGTAATGAGAAGGGACTAATTAGCAATCTTGTTGTGCGAGGCCCTTTGGGGAAGAGTGACCATAATATGGTAAAATTCTTTATTAAGATGGAGAGTGACACAGTTAATTCAGAGACTAGGGTCCTGAACTTAAGGAAAGGTAACTTTAATGGTATGAGACGTGAATTGGCTAGAATAGACTGGCGAATGATACTTAAAGGGTTGACGGTGGATAGGCAATGGCAAACATTTAACGATCACATGGATGAACTTCAACAATTGTACATCCCTGTCTGGAGTAAAAATAAAACGGGTAAGGTGACTCAACCGTGGCTAACAAGGGAAATTAAGGATAGTGTTAAGTCCAAGGAAGAGGCATATAAATTGGCCAGAAAAAGCAGCAAACCTGAGGACTGTGAGAATTTTATAATACAGCAGAGGAGGACAAAGGGTTTAATTAGGAGGGGGAAAATAGAGTATGAGAGGAAGCTTGCTGGAAACATAAAAATTGACTGCAAAAGCTTCCATAGATATGTGAAGAGAAAAAGATTAGTGAAAACAAACATAGGTCCCTTGCAGTCAGATTCAGGTGAATTTATAATGGGGAATAAAGAAATGGCGGACCAGTTAAACAACTACTTTGGTTCAGTCTTCACGAAGGAAGACACAAATAACCTTCCGTAAATACTAGGGGACCGAGGTTCTAGTGAGAAGGAGGAACTGAAGGAAATCCTTATTAGGTGGGAAATTGTGTTAGGGAAATTGATGGGATTGAAGGCCGATAAATCCCCGGGGCCTGATAGTCTGCATCTTAAGGAAGTGGCCCTAGAAATAGTGGATGCATTGGTGATCATTTTCCAACAGTCTATCGACTCGGGATAAGTTCCTCTGGACTGGAGAGTAACTAATGTAACACCACTTTTTAAGAAAGGAGGGAGAGAGAAAACGGGTAATTATAGACCAGTTAGCCTGACATCGGTAGTGGGGAAAATGTTGGAATCAATTATTAAAGATGAAATAGCACCGCATTTGGAAAGCAGTGACGGGATCGGTCCAAGTCAGCATAGATTTATGAAAGGGTAATCCTGCTTGACAAACATTCTAGAATTTTTTGAGGTTGTAACTGGTAGGGTGGACAAGGGAGAACCAGTGGGTGTGGTTCTTTGGACTTTCTAAGGCTTTTGACAAGGTCCCACATAAGAGATTGGTGTGCAAAATTAAAGCACATGGTATTGTGGGTAATGTACTGACGTGGATAGAGAACTGGTTGGCAGACAGGAAGTAGAGAATGGGGATAAATGGGTCCTTTTCAGAATGGCAGGCAGTGACTAGTGGGGTGCTGCAGGGCTCAGTGCTGGTACCCCAGCTCTTTACAATATCTATTAATGATTTAGATGATGGAATTGAGTGTAATATCTCCAAGTTTGCAGATGACACTAAGCTGGGTGGCGGTGTGAGCTGTGAGGAGGATGCTAAGAGGCTGCAGGGTGACTTAGACAGGTTAACGTGTGGCAGATGTAGTGGATAATGTGGATAAATGTGAGGTTATCCATTTTGGAGGCAAAAACATGAAGGCAGAATAGTATCTGAATGGCAGCAGGTTAGGAAAAAGGGAGGTGCAACGAGACCTGGGTGTCATGGTACATCAGTCATTGAAAGTTGGCATGCAAGTACAGCAGGTGGTGAAGAAGGCAAATGGTATGTTGTCCTTCATAGCTAGGGGATTTGAGTATAGGAGCAGGGAGGTCTTACTGCAGTTGTACAGGGCCTTAGTGAGGCCTCACCTGGAATATTGTGTTCAGTTTTGGTCTCCTAATCTGAGGAAGGACATTCTTGCTATTGAGGGAGTGCAGCGAAGGTTCACCAGACTGATTCCTGGGATGGCAGGACTGACATATGAGGAGAGACTGGATCGACTGGGCCTGTATTCACTGCAGTTTACAAGGATGAGAGGGGATCTCATAGAAACATATAAAATTCTGACGGGACTGGACAGGTTAGATGCAAGAAGAATGTTCCCAATGTTGGGGAAGTCCAGAACCAGGGCTCATAATCTAAGGATAAGGGGTAAGCCATTAGGACTGAGATGAGGAGAAACTTCTTCACTCAGAGAGTTGTGAACCTGTGGAATTCCCAACCGCAGAGAGTTGTTGATGCCAGTTCATTAGATATATTCAAGAGAGAGTTAGATATGACCCTTACGGCTAAAGGGATCAAAGAGTATGGAGAGAAAGCGGGAGGCAGACAAAAAGCAGGAAACAATAGACCAGTTAGCCTAACATCTGTGGTTGGGAAAATTATCCCAATTGGAGTCCATTATTAAAGAAGCAGTAACAGGACATTTGGAAAAGCAAAATTTGGTCAGACAGTCAGCATGGATTTATGAAGGAGAAGTCATTATTGACAAATTTGCTGGAATTCTTTGAGCAAGTAATGGACAGGGTTGATAAAGGGAAACCAGTGGATGTGGTGTATTTGGACTTCCAGAAGGCATTTGACAAGGTGCCATATGAAAGGTTACTGCACAAGATAAAAGTTCACGGGGTTTGGGGTAATATATTAGCATGGATAGAAGGTTGGCTAACAAACAGAAAACAGAGAGTCAGGATAAATGGTTCAATCTCTGGTTGGCAATCAGTAACGAGTGGGGTGCTGTAGGGAATTAGTGCTGGGACCCCAACTATTTACAATCTATATTAACGACTTGGAAGAAGGGACTGAGTGTAACATAGCCAAGTTTTCTGACTTTACAAAGATGGGAGGAAAAACAATGTGTGAGGAGGACATAAAAAAGCTGCAAAAGGACATAGACAGGCTAAGTGAGTGGGCAAAAATTTGGCAGATGGAGTATAATGTTGGAAAGTGTGAGGTCATGCACTTTGGCAGAAAAAAATCAAAGAGCAAGTTATTATTTAAATGGAGAAAGATTGCAAAGTGCTGCAGTACAGCGGGACCTGGGGATACTTGTGCATGAAACACAGAAGGATAGACTGCAGGTAAAGCAAGTGATCAGGAAGGCCAATGAAATTTTGGCCTTTATTGCAAAGGGGATGGAGTATAAAAGCAGGGAAGTCTTGTTACAGCTGTACAGGGTATTGGTGAGGCCACACCTGGAATACTGCGTGTAGTTTTGGTTTCCATATTTACGAAGGGATATGCTTGCTTTGGAGGCAGTTCAGAGAAGGTTCACTACGTTGATTCCGGGGATGAGCAGATTGACTTATGAGGAAAGGTTGAGTAGGTTAGGCCTCTACTCATTGGAATTATGAAGAATGAGTGGTGATCTTATCAAAATGTATAAGATTATGAGGGGGCTTGACAAGGTGGATGCAGAGAGGATGTTTCCACTGATAGGGGAGACTCGAACTTGAGGGCATGATCTTAGAATAAGGGGCCGCCCATTTAGAACTGAGATGAGGAGAAATTTCTTCTCTGAGAGGGTTGTAAATCTGTGGAATTCGCTGCCTCAGAGAGCTGTAGAAGCTGGAACATTAAATAAATTTAAGTCAGCAATGGACAGTTTCTTAAACGATAAGGGGATAAGGGGAACGGGCAGGGAAGTGGAACTGAGTCCATGATCAGATCAGCCACGAGCTTATTGAATGGCGGAGCAGGCTCGAGGGGCGCTATGGCCTACTCCTGCTCCTATTTCTTATGTTCTTATATTGTGGTCACTATTCCTGAGGTGCTTAGCCACAATTAGCACATCTACCTGATCTATTTAATTACACATAACCAGAATTAGCAATGCCTCTGAGCTGGTTGGCCTACTAACATAGGTTTGGTGATGAATTAGTCTGGCACGTGGGCTGAAAGGTATGATTCTAATAGTATGACTATGTCAGGCTGTTGCTTGACTAATCTGTGGGACAGCTCTCCCAATTTTGGCACATCTCCAGATATTAAAAGAGGACTTTGCAGGATCGACTGGGCTGGGTGTGCCGGTGCCTCAGTCAATGCCACATGGTCGGTCCAGTTTTATTTTTGTTTCTTGTAATGGTTTGTTACAGCAGAGTGGTTTGTTAGGCCATTTCAGTGGGCAGTTGAGAGTTAACCACATTGCTGTGGGTTTGGCATCCAGACTAGGTAAGGACAGCAGATTTTCTTGCCAAACAGACATTAGTGAACTCAATGTGTTTTTACAACAATCCAGTAGATTCATGGTTACTGTGACTGATGCAAGATTTTTATTCCAGATTTATTTAATTAACTGAATTTAAATTCTACAGATGCCATGGTTGGAGTTGAACTCATGTCCCCGGATTATTCATCTAGTTTGCTGGATTACTAGCCCACTAACATAACCACTATGCTACCGTTCAGTACATCAAGCAGAGCAGGCTTCATTCCTGAGCATTGTGCTGTGGAAAAGAGGCTTTAGAACTGGGTGACCTGTCGCGTTATCAGTTCAGCACCATGCCTTGGTGGAAGATTAGATTTTGACAGGTGTAATTAATTGAAGAGAAATCTCTTGGCTACTTTTCAGAATGAGGTGCTTCTGAAAATTTAATGCGACTTCTGAGGCAACCAGGCAGTCGTCCTCAATGACCATATTTATTTATGCGTTTCCTTTTGCAGCAACGATCATCTACAAAACAGAGGATCCATAGGAATGTGTGGTTCTCAAAATCTCCAATCTTTCGCATTGACTAGTCCATCAAGATTGCCTACAGAGGAGTTCTCCAGGCCCAGAAATGGATAGTCAGATGGCATGTCTCTGAATGGCACAAACATAAAAACATAGAAAATAGGTGCAGGAGTAGGCCATTTGGCCCTTCGAGCCTGCACCACCATTCAATAAGATCATGGCTGATCATTCACCTCAGTACCCCTTTCCTGCTTTCTCTCCATACCCTTTGATCCCTTTAGCCGTAAGGGCCATATCTAACTCTCTCTTGAATATATCCAATTAACTGGCATCAGCAACTCTCTGCGGTAGGGAATTCCACAGGTTAACAACTCTCTGAGTGAAGAAGTTTCTCCTCATCTCAGTCCTAAATGGCTTACCCCTTATCCTTAGACTACGTTCCTTGGTTCTGGACTTTCCCAACATCGGGAACATTCTTCCTGCATCTAACCTGTCCAGTCCCGTCAGAATTTTATATGTTTCAATGAGATCCCCTCTCAGGCCCAGTCGATCCAGTCTCTCCTCATATGTCAGTCCTGCCATCCCGGGAATCAGTCTGGTGAACCTTCGCTGCACTCCCTCAATAGCAAGAACGATCTTCCTCAGATTAGGAGACCAAAACTGAACACAATATTCCAGGTGAGGCCTCACCAAGGCCCTGTACAACTGCAGTAAGACCTCCCTGCTCCTATACTCAAATCCCCTAGCTATGAAGGCCAACATACCATTTGCCTTCTTCACCGCCTGCTGTACCTGCACGTCAACTTTCAATGACTGATGAACCATGACACCCAGGTCTCGTTGCACCTCCCCTTTTCCTAATCTGCCGCTATACAGATAATATTCTGCCTTCGTGTTTTTGCCACCAAAGTGGATAACCTCACATTTATCCACATTATACTGCATCTGCCATGCGTTTGCCCACTCACCTAACCTGTCCAAGTCACCCTGCAGCCTCTTAGCATCCTCCTCACAGCTCACACTGCCACCCAGCTTACTGCCATCTGCAAACTTGGAGAAATTACACTCAATTCCTTCATCTAAATCATTAATGTATATTGTAAATAGCTGGGGTCCCAGCACTGAGCCCTACAGCACCTCACTAGTCACCTGCCTGCCATTCTGAAAAGGACCCGTTTATTCCGACTCTCTGCTTCCTGTTTGCCAATGAGTTCTCTATCCATGTCAGTACCTTACCCCCAATACCATGTGCTTTAATTTTGCACACCAATCTCTTGTGTGGGACCTTGTCAAAAGCCTTTTGAAAGTCCAAATACACCACATCCACTGGTTCTCCCTTGTCTACTCTCCCAGTTACATCCTCAAAAAATTTGAGAAGATTTGTCAAGCAGGATTTCCCGTTCATAAATCTATGCTGACTTGGACTGATCCTGTCACTGCTTTCCAAATGCACTGCTATTTCATCTTTAATAATTGATTCCAACATTTTCCCCAGTACTAATGTCAGGCTAACCAGTCTATAATTACCCGTTTTCTCTCTCCCTCCTTTTTTAAAAGTGGTGCTACATTAGCTACCCTCCAGTCCATAGGAACTGATTCAGAGTCGATAGACTGTTGGAAAATGATCACCAATGCATCCACTATTTCTAGGGCCAGTTCCTTAAGTACTCTGGGATGCAGACTATCAGGCCCCGGGGATTTATGGGCATTCAATCCCATCAATTTCCCTAACACAATTTCCTGCCTAACAATGATTTCCTTCAGTTCCTCCTTCTCACTCGACCCTCGGTCCCCTAGTATTTCCGGAAGGTTATTTGTGTCTTCCTTCGTGAAGACTGAACCAAAGTATTTGTTGAACTGGTCTGCCATTTCTTTGTTCCACATTATAAATTCACCTGAATCTGACTGCAAGGGACCTACATTTATCTTCACTAATCTTTTTCTCTTCACATATCTATAGAAGCTTTTGCAGTCAGTTTTTATGTTCCCAGCAAGTTTCGTCTCATACTCTATTTTCCCCCTCCTAATTAAACCCTTTGTCCTCCTCTGCCGAATTATAACATTCTCCCAGTCCTCAGGTTTGCTGCTTTTTCTGGCCAATTTATATGCCTCTTTCTTGGATTTAACACTATCCTTAATTTCCCTTGTTAGCCACGGTTGAGCCACCTTCCCCATTTTATTTTTACTTCAGACAGGGATGTACAATTGTTGAAGTTCATCCATGTGATTTTTAAATGTTTGCCATTGCCTATCTACCATCAATCCTTTAATTATCATTTGCCAGTCTATTCTAGCCAATTCACGTCTCATTCTCGAAGTTACGTTTCTTTAAGTTCAGGACCCGAGTCTCTGAATTAACTGTGTCACTCTCCAACTTAATCAAGAATTCTACCATATTATGGTCACTCTTCCCCAAGGGGCCTCGCACATCAAGATTGCTAATTAGTCCTTTCTCATTACACATCACCCAGTCAAGGATGGCCAGCCCTCTAGTTAGTTCCTCGACATATTGGTCGAGAAAACCATCTCTAATACACTCCAAGAAATCCTCCTCCACCGCATTGCTACCGGTGTGGTTATCCTAATCAATAGAGGAGCAAGCATTTTAGCAATTGATTATTGCTACTTTATTGGATTTTAGGAGATGACGTGTTTCGAAGAAATTGAAATTTTATGTCCAGTAGTGCAAAGTCCACTTTTTTAACCTACTGAAATCTGATCTGCCAACTGTTATATATTTGCAGATTCTGCTCAATCAGAGTGTGTTGAGTTCACTGAGAGCCTCTGTTCCTATTGTTTCTGTTTATTGCCAACATTTGGAAATGGCAGTTCGGTGTCTAGATTCATGAAAATGTCTGGAATGCATAGACTTTTGCTACTCAGGTGGTTCCTACTTGTTGCGGTGGTACTTGGTACTCCACGTGCGGTCTCACCAGGGCCCTATTTATTTGCAATTCCAGACTTTTAGAAGTTTAGATGTGCAATGTCGTAAGGGGCTGTTGTAATGCGCACAGTCCACTTGGGATGTTATTTCCTCAAATAGTTGAGGTTAGGAATGATATTAGCCTTCTGAATTCGTGTTGGCTACTGTTTACTAGGTTATGAATGTCAGGTTGCTGATTGGAACGTGGTCAGGTACAGCAGGAGTGGCGAATGATCATGGAGTGACGTGATCGGGACCCAGGAGAGGTGTGAGTTCGGGGCCCAGCAGAGGCGAGGGCCCAGGAGAAGCATGGGTCAGGCCACACTGTGATATGTGTGCACACTTGGCCCGTGCAGCAGAGCTAGTCTCCAATCATCTTGGTTAATCCTTGCCACTGGACCAAGACCTAGCTCTGTCAAGCCCGTGTGGTGGCTGGTGTGCAACGGTCACCACACGTTAAAAAAGTCCACGCACAGGCATCTTCCACCCTTCAACATGTAGTTCAGGATCTGTAATATTAGGTCCTTCATTGAAACATCTGTGAACTCATCCCTTTTTGGGATGTGCAAGTCATCCTCGGTACGAGGGACCGGCAATGATGATGACTAACGCACTGCTTGAGGTAGGAGTCCTGATATATTTTAGTAATTACATTCTTTTTTTCAGCTTGCAACCAAGCCTCTGTTAATGCTATTTAGTTGAGATCTTCCTGTAAAATCGCTGCTTTCAATTCCCTCAGTTTATTTCCCACACGCTGTGCATTGTAAAACATGCATTTTAATCATTTTTAAAAATGCTACTCCTTTTCCCATGATTTTTTGTCTAAGCTACATTTAGCTCAGTCTTTTCTCCTTTATGACTAGTCCATTTGATATTTCTCTGCTCCATTTCCCTCTTGCTAAATTATTTTCTGCATGAATATTATCCTGATCTATTTCTCCCTTCCCTATGACCTGATTGCGGTTTGTTTTCTTTTCCCAGTTTCTGCCCCCACCCCTCTCAGTTTAAAAGCTTTACCACTTCAATATTTAACCATTTTGCCAGTACATTAAAGAAAGAACTTTTATAGTGCCTTCCACAGTCTCAGGACGTCCGAAAGCGCTTTACAGAAGTTTTGAAGCGTAGTCACTGTTGTGATGTCGGGAAACGCAACATCCCTGTTCAGATGGTCTCATATGTCCCAGACCTAGTACCCTAAAGTTTATGGGCTGGATTTTCCAATCCTTTGTGCTCCGGGTTTCGCCCTGGAGCAGTGTGAAAGGCGGCGCTCAGGTTTCCTGCCCCGTCGCGATCCTCCGATCCGTTTTTGCGGCGACGCCGAGTAGCACTGCTGGGAAGAGCTGCGCTGGGTGTGCATCGCCATTCTCGTTGTGACACCAGCAGCACTTTGGCCTTTTGCCCAAAGCGTTTACTCGGAACCATGCCCGCAATGACCGTCTGGGAAATCAGAGTGGTCCAGCCATGCCGGCGGTGCAGAGGAAGGTTAAGTGCGAGTGTTTGTTCTTTTAATTTTTTTTTTTAGCAATTTGTGTTGTGGTGGCGTGGGCAATGTCTTTTTGTGGTTTTTTGAAGGTTTTTCTCCTCCCCCTGGCCTCTCCCGGAGTGCACATGGCCCAGCAGTTTAGCGTGCGGGTTTCCCATTTTTGCGCCACGAAAAATGTACAATGCCTCCCTTCGCGCTGCATTCCTTGACGCAAGGCACAGATGCCGAAACTTCCTTTTCAAAGCACAAACTATTGCCCCGACTCCGATTTCGCCCTGAGAACAGAGGAGCCTAAACATGTATTTTAATATCTATCTATGATGTGACTGGCCATTTAACATTTGCAATACTATCAACTTCTATGGCCAGGCGGTGCGTTGCTCTGTATTGGCCAATACCTGCTACCGACTGATAGGTTCCCTGCTGCTACGCGAATACTTGGCGAATGGGGCCCACAGTGCAGTCTGGTTGAGGTAGTTGCCACTGCCTTTATTTCACAATCGTTAACTTACAGGAAACATAAGGTTAAATTCGAAACACAAAGAGATCATTTTACTCTTGACATTTTTTTGCTCCTGTGCGGTTCTTTACCTGATAGACTGGGGATAGACTGCGCTGTAAACACTCTAATGGGTTAGATCAGTGCTGCTTTAATATGCACAGTAAAAGAAGCCCAGGGCAAAAAAAATCAATCTTCTGGTTGATTTTACCCTTTCTCTGTGGGCAGTATGGCACTGCTCTGAGGTGCTGCAAGTAATAGTTCAATGGAGAAACAGCAAAACGCATCCTTTGGAGAAAAGTAAATCACCAAGTGCAAATGTGAGTGGAAGCCCAGATTTAACCTGATCTTCCAGCACAGTGGAAGAAGTGCATTGGGTTGTATGTGAAAAATGATCAAAGTTGGTTAACAAAGCATATATTGATTAGATGGGAACAATTGAAAAAGCAATTGTGTTAACCTAGTCTTGTTCATTTTTTTTTCAAAAAACAGCAACTTGTACAAGGCCATGCAAAGACATGGAGCTCTCAACATAACAGTCATGTTACTCTTTTAAAATTATGGCACACACAAATTGACAGAGCAGTGCATCATGCCATTGGCCATAATGAAGAGCTGCAAGTGCAGTTTACTTATGGTGGAAACACCCCCTGGAAATGGTAGAGCGACGAGCCTCTGTAGCGCTTTTGTCAGGAAGTTAGTGATGTGCGCTGACAGGAAAGCTCTCCTGGATTATTGGGCAAAATGTAGAATCAGTGTTTAGGCAGGCTGAACACCCTCAGTAAGACTCAGCAGTTGATAAAGAGATGTACTAAAACCTGGGGCTGGTAATTGCCCTCCACCCCGCTTGGGGTGGTTAATTCAAATTAATCAAATTACCTCCACCCGCAGGGAGTCAGAGGGAAGAGGCGGAAAATTTGGTAATTTAACGATGTCACTGCCTCCCAGCGCTTTGGGGCACTATTTGAGGCGGTATAGAGGCAAGTTTGCATTCGGAGCGGGGCGGTGTCCATCACCGCCGCACTAAGCACGTCAGCACGGCAGTGATGGCGTCAGCGTGACATGGACGTGTTGCGCCGAGCTGACACGTAGCCACGTCCCTCCCCTTCACTCAAAAGGGAGAGATGTTGCGAGGCCTAGTGAGACCTCCTTGGCACCCATTGGGCCACCAGGGAGGGGTTCGGCCGTGCCAGTGACCCAAGATGGGGTGCCGGACTGTCTGTTGGCGGCCCGGCTGAATTAGCGGC
Source organism: Pristiophorus japonicus (assembly GCF_044704955.1). Lineage (NCBI taxonomy): Eukaryota > Metazoa > Chordata > Chondrichthyes > Pristiophoridae > Pristiophorus > Pristiophorus japonicus. Next base: position 39,446,366 of record NC_091984.1, on the reverse strand, counting down.
TGCCATTGTCGGGATGACTGCAGATTCGTCTGACAATTAAAACAAAATGGTGGCCATGGCAGTGTACCTGCCCCATTAAGCGCGGCCACACTGCCCAACTACTGGCAGCTTCCCATTGCGCAGAAAAGGTGTCACCGCCGGGCGGTAAGGGGTCGGCGCCTGGCCGACAAGGGGTCGGAGTGCCGGGCGGGGTGGGAAGTCAGGGCACGGCGAAATCCCGTTTCCACCACCCCCTGCTTGGGGGCAATTGCGGATAGGTCGCACTCTCTACCTGCCCCCGGTAGGTAAGGCCTTACCGCCCTGCTACCTCCTCTTAGAGGCAGTAACGGGCCTTAACAAAAGGGGCAATTTCAACCCCCTGATGTCATCACATAATTACTTTGGATGGCTCCTTCTGCAACTTCCCAGTGAGTTCCCCATATTCAATGCGAGCAAGCCTTCATGGGCTCTTCTACTTTCTAGTCGTGATTCTGGATTTTGGATGTTTTTATTCACTGTGACACTACAACACACTAACAATGCCAGTGATACTATGATTGGTTCTTTTTCTGGTTGCATTATCTGGTAAAAATCACAGAGGCTGTGAGATTCAAGGCAGTCTGGAATTCCCTGCGTTCATTGTGGCACAGATTGAAAGTTTCTTTCAGGCAAGTCAGTGTAATAAATCAGTCAGTACTTGATTAAGCAAATAGAAACATCATTTGTTTGCAAATTTATTTGTGATCATCAGCACTTTGATCCGCCAAGCAGTAAAAGTCAGATTGAAATAACTGATTCTAAAGTTAACTTATAAGCAAATGGAACAAGGTTTTCTTCCATATCGAGCCTTTTGTGTTCCCTGTTCTGAAATATTTAACGGGTAGAGTCAACCAGGAGCACCTGTAATCCCTCAACTTGAAAAATTAAAAGCTATAAAATTAGTTATGATTGATGTGGTCAGTTTTGTATCTGAGGTAGGCATTTCAAAAATTGAACAGTAGGGAACAGGAGTTAACATTTTATGCTTAGCATGTTCTCAGTTATAAACTGGGAGGGGGAAATCAATAATGATTACACTACAATTTTTTCTATGTAGAAAAGCTGCCATCCAGAAAAAGAAGTGGTTATTCGTCTGGTAGAGTGGCCTTGAATTGAATTGGACAGCCGCAATTTACCAGCAAGTGAAAATTGTGATAAGGCATTCTTTTGCTCTGGAATAGCACATTGTAGACTTCAGCCCTTATGAGAAAATAACAAAACGTGCTAGAAATGTGCAGCAAGTCAGTAAGTACCTGAAAGAGAAAAAAGGTTAATGTTTTGGGTGGGTCTCTTCATTGCAACCAGTTGACCTGCATGATTTAGTTCAGTAAATGAATTAATAGGTATATTTGCTTATAGTGAGACACTGGCATTCATACAGACTTGTGAGGAAGAGGATGAACATTCATTAAATTTGACAAAAATTCATAATTTCGTAGTGGAGAAACAATCAGGCATGGTGTATAATGGGTGGCCAATTCAATATTCCCCATTTTAAACCATCACCCAAAGTTACAATAACCCCCAATGAGCTTAACATAAAAGCATTAACTGAGAAAGAACTGCCTTAATGTCTCATGATGGCAGGATGTCCTTAACAAGGAGACAGTTACCATCAAGAAACCAGCTGAAGGTCCTTCGAGAGTAGTATAGCAAGTGAAACTAACTGAGTGCTGGTGGGGGCGATGGTGGCTCTGGGAAGTGCAGCCAGAACCAAGTCCACGGCATCATGGGTAGCTCAGCTGCACAGGGGGCGAGGAAAAAAAATAGAAGAGCTATAGCGGTAGGAGATTCGCTCGTCAGGGGAGCAGACAGGCGTTTCTGCGGCCGCAGACGTGACTCCAGGGTAGTATGTTGCCTCCCTGGTGCTAGGGTCAAGGATGTCACTGAGTGGCTGCAGGGCATTCTGGGGGGAGAGGGTGAACAGCCAGAGGTCGTGGTCCACATCGGTACCAATTACATAGGTAGAAAGAGGGATGAGGTCCTGCAGGCAGAGTTTAGGGAGCTAGGAGAGATTAAAAAGCAGGACCTCAAAGGTAGTAATCTCTGGATTACTCCCAGTGCCACGAGCTAGTGAGTACAGAAATAGGAGGATAGAGCAGATGAATACATAGCTGGAGAGATGGTGCAGGCGGGGGGGCTTTAGTTTCCTGAGGCATTGGGACCACTTCTGGGGGAGGTGGGACCTGTACAAGCCGGACAGGTTGCAGCTCAACAGAGCCGGGACCAATATCCTTGCGGGGGGGCGGGGTGGTTGCTAGTGCTGTTGGGGAGGGTTTAAACTAGCTTGGCAGGGGGATGGGAACCTGAAACTAGCTTCAGTAGGGAGAGGCTGGAATTAGAAAGCAAAAATAAAAAAGGTGAGTTTGAAGGAGAGAGGAAACAAGTAGGAAGAATGGATAAAAAAACAAACTTAAAAGGATTTTGTCTAAATAACATAGCATTTTATAACAAAATAGATGAATTGACGGCACAAATTGAGACAAATGGGTGTGATCTGATAGCCATTACAGAGACGTCGTTGCAAGGTGACCAGGACTGGGAATTAAATATTCAGGGGTACTTGACAATCCGTAAGGACAGACAGAAAGGAAAAGGAGGTGGGGTAGCTCTATTGATAAAGGATGGAATCACTGCAATAGGAAGAAACGATATTGGCTCAAATGATAAGGCTGTTGAAACAGTTTGGGTGGAGATAAGGAACAATAAGGTGAAAAAGTCACTGGTGGGCATAGTCTATAGCTCCCTAACAGTAGCAATTCTGTTGGTCAGAGCATAAACCAGGAAATAGTGGGGGTTTGTAAAAAGAGAACAGCAATAATCATGGGTGATTTTAACCTCCATATTGATTGGACAAATCAAATTGGTCAGGGTAACCTTAAGGAGGAGATCATAGAGTGCATAAGGGACGGGTTCCTTGAGCAGTATGTCACGGAACCAACCAGGGGGCAGGCTATCTTAGATCTGGTCCTGTGTAATGAGACAGGATTAATAAACAATCTCCTAGTAAAGGATCCCCTCGGAATGAGTGATCATAGCACGGTTTAATTTCAAATTCAGATGGAGGGTGAGAAAGTTGGATCTCTAACTAGCGTACTAAGCTTAAATAAAGGAGACTATGAAGGTATGAGGGCAGAGTTGGATAAAGTGGACTGGGAAAATAGATTAAAGTGTAGGACGGTTGATGAACAGTGGTGTACATTTAAGGAGATATTTCACAACTCTCAAGAAAAATATATTCCAGTGAGGAGGAAAGGGTGTAAGAGAATAGATAGCTACCCGTGGCTAACTAAAGAAATAAAGGACAGTATCCAACTAAAAACAAGGGCATACAAAATGGCCAAAACTAGTGGGAGGACAGAAGACTGGGAAGCTTTTAAAAGCCAGCAAAGAACGACTAAAAAAATGATTAAGAAAGGGAAAATAAACTATTTGTTATGTATGTATGTAAACCTCACCAATATGTTAGACTTGCCACCAGGGGGCACACCTGTGGGAGACCTAAGGGTCACCTGTGCACCCTGGGCAAGCAGGTATAAAAGGTAATCTACCATGCTGCTTCCTCACTCTGGAGTCACATTAAAGAGACCAAGGTCACAACAGTTTGAACTTACAATACAGTCTTGTGGAGTTATTCTGAACATAACAATTGGCAACGAGTAACGGATCACACTTTCACACGGTAATGGCTGCCGTTGGTATTCTTGAGAGATTTGTTGAGGGTGATGATTGGGAACCCTTCGTTGAGCATCTCGACCAGTACTTTGTAGCCAACGAACTGGACAAGGCTGAGACGGCGGTCAAGCGCAGGACGATTCTCCTCACCGTATGTGGGTCTTCGATATATGGCCGACTCAAAAATCTGCTGGCACCGGACAAACCAATGGACAAGACTTACACAAAGCTGTACACGCTGGTTCAGGAACACCTCAAGCCGAAGGAGAGCATCTTAATGATAAGGTATCGCTTTTACATGCACCATCGCTCCAATGCCAGAACGTGGCAAGGTTTGTCGTCGACCTAAGACGCCTTGCTGGACAGTGCAAATTTGCCGGATCTTTGGGGGAAATGTTGCGAGACTTTTTCGTGCTTGGAATCGGCCACGAGGTCATTCTTCGCAAACTGCTGTCTGCCGATTCCCTAGATCTGAGCAAGGCCATCATGATAGCTCAGGCTTTCATATCCACGAGCGACAACACGAAACAGATATCTTCACAGAATCGAAGCTCACCGGCAAGTCATGTGCATAAAATAATGCTTTCAGCAGGCAGAACTGTACATGGCAGGGCCTACACGCCCGCAGAGGCCAGACCTAGGCCTCGGGTGACTCAGAGTTCGCTGTGGGGGTGTGAATGTGTAAACATTAACACCATGTTGGTGCTGCGGGGGCAGTCATACAGCCCATCAATGTCGATTCAAGCATTATGTGTGCAAGGACTGTGGAACAATGGGGCACCTCCAGCGAATGTGCAAACGACCTGTGACTCACCACGTGGCAGAGTCAGGAGAGGACGACCGATCCAGCGAGGATCACGCTGAACGAGCAGGAGAGGCAACTCAACCTGAGGATGAAGAGGAAGTATATGGGATACACACCTTCACCACCAAAAGCCCTCCGATAATGTTAAAAGTTAAACTCAACGGCATTCCAGTCTCCATGGAATTGGACACAGGGATGAGTCAATCAATAATGAGCCAGAAGGCATTCGAGAGGCTGTGGGGCAACAGAACACAGCAACCCAAGCTGATCCCGATTCAGGAAAAACTGCGCACCTATACCAAGGAACTGATACCAGTTATTGGTAGTGTGGACATAAGAGTATCCCATGAGGGAGCGGTGCACAATTTACCACTGTGGATTGTTTCAGGTGATGGGCCAATGCTGCTTGATAGAAGGTAGATGGGGAAGATTCGATGGAACTGGGAAGACCTCTGCATATCTTCTCAGGCGAACGACATTTCCCTTGCTCAAAGGCTGAGCAAGCCCCCACCTTCAGCAGAACCAGGCATCGAAGTGCAGATCCATTTGCAGATCCCAGAGGCACAGGCCGCTCATCACGACCACGAGGAGGTGAAGATCAACCGAGCAGCGGTACAGGTGCGGTACCCACCACCCAAAGCCGACGATCTCTTTGCGATGATGGAAGAGGCTCCAAGTCGACCAAGCAGAGTGGGACTCCGGCCGAAATGATCCGAATGCATCTTCTCGACGCCAGAGGCAAAATCCCTGGAGAGGAAGATCGCGGCAGTCGGCATCACGGACGTGGACGAGAGTGTGTCCAGACCACGGGACGAGAGTGTGTCCAGACCACGGGACGAGAGTGTGTCCAGACCACGGGACGAGAGTGTGTCCAGACCACGGGACGAGAGTGTGTCCAGACCACGGGACGAGAGTGTGTCCAGACCATGGGATGTCGCCGCAATGAAACAGGCATGTGTTGCCCAGCAAGAAAGACGACTGGGCTTGGGTCAAAGGTAAAGGGGCAGCCACTGAGAAGGCCAGGAACCCACCACGTTCCAATAAGTTATTTGCACTATGTAACCCATGTGAGTGTTCTTTTGCGGCTAATGATGCATTATCATATGGGGTTGGGGGTACCTTACAACAAGCCAAAGTAACGGGCGAACACCAACCGGTCATATATGTATCTGACAAAGTACTTGTATCAAGTGATGTGTTATCACACGAGGTTGGGCGTGTTGGTCATCAAGCCAAAGTAGTGGGCGAGCCCCAACCGGTTGCACATGTATCCAATAAGTTAACCAAGGCAGTAGCCTGGGTTCACGGGACAAAAGAGACGTACCAAAGAGTGTCCCAATATTTGCTCGAGTCAGACAAGCTGCCCATTCCACAGTTTTTGGAGAGCAGAGGCACTATTATCAATGCTTTGTTTCGAATATGTCTAACACTGTCTGTGCACTATAACATGATCCGCCACGGGCCAGGCACTGAGAATGGCGTTGATGTCCTCAGTTGGCTACCATTGCCCACCACCGGGGTGGAAACGGCACAGCCCGCAGATCTGCTCATTGTTATGGAAGTGCTAGAGAGAGAGGGGTCAACCGTAATGGCCCCCCAGTTTAGGCCCTGGACCAGCCAGGATCCCACATTACCGCCTGCTAATGGTGAATCGCTAGACTGGGTGTTGCAGCTTATCTGTCGCAAAGATGAAATGCTCAGCCCATCAGAAAGGGGCAACCCTGCAATGTTGCAAAGAAAGGCAGGAAGGTTACACACAGTTGGTGATCCTGGGTCTCCATACCATGGCCCAGGATCCACGGGGACCACGCGGCCTCCCACCACTACTGAAAGTCTCAAGGCCATATCAGCCATCCTTGGCTTGCCAGACCTTAGGGTCAGCGGCAATAGTCCAGAGCGGGCAGCCCAAATCATAAAGCCAAGCCCCACACGTGTCACGGTAGACTCCCCACAGACCCGGCTATCCCAGGTGCTACGCAGTCATCGGACAGAATCACTCAGAACCGAGCCTTCCGTATGCTATCAGCAGAGAATGTACCATGATCGCATGGCTCATCGACGCGACATCAGAATAAATGATGTAGACCATGTTCATGGCCCCAGATGGGCTGCTAGCACTGTATTAGCCAAAGAGGGGAATGGAGTGTTTGTGATGAAAATGAAGTGTTTGTTGTGAAACCATGTAATGGGCAAATGCAGAAAGCATTTGGACCAGACCAAACTGTGAACTACAGATAACCAGGAACCACTGTGAAAGGACCTGGTCCCCAGCGACCCACTAACACAATCGACCTCGCTGTCAATCATGAAGATGAACCCACCATGCCCGTCAGTCCGATCAGACCAGCCGCGTGGCCGTGCAGCAACGATCAGACCAACTTACCTATGCCAGGACTTCAACTTAGGCGATCGACCCAGGAACACAGAGCGCTAGATCGCCTCAACTTGCAAATAACTTGGACTTTAAGACTTTGGGAGGGCGGGGGGAATGATGTTATATATGTATGTAAACCTCACCAATATGTAAGACTTGCCACCAGGGGGCACACCTGTGGGAGACCTAAGGATCATCTGTGCACCCTGGGCAAGCAGGTATAAAAGGTAATCTACCATGCTGCTTCCTCACTCTGGAGTCACATTAAAGAGACCGAGGTCACAACAGTTTGAGCTTACAATACAGTCTTGTGGAGTTATTCTGAATATAACACTATGAAAGTAAATTAACACAAAATATAAAAACAGATAGCAAGAGTTTCTATAGGTATATAAAAAGGAAAAGAATGGCTAAAGTAAATGTTGGTCCCTTAGAGGACGAGACTGGGGAATTAGGAATGGGGAACATGGAGATGGCAGAAACTCCGAACAAATATTTTGTATCAGGCTTTACGTTAGAGGAGACTAACAATATTCCAACAGTGGATAGTCAAAGGGCTGTAGGGGGGAGGAACTTAACACAGTCACAGTCACTAAGGAGGTGGTACTCAGTAAGATAATGGAACTAAAGGCAGCTAAATCCTCTGGACTGATGGCTTGCATCCTAGGGTCTTAAGAGAAGTAGCGGCAGGAATTGTGGATGCATTGGTTGTAATTTACCTGGATTCTGGGGAGGTCCCAGCAGATTGGAAAAATGCAAATGTAACGCCCCTATTTAAAAAAGGAGGCAGACAAAAAGCAGGAAACTATAGACCAGTTAGCCTAACATCTGTGGTTGGGAAAATGTTGGAGTCCATTATTAAAGAAGCAGTAGCAGGATGTTGTGGAAAAATATTTCCGAGACTGTATTTAAAGAGAGGTTTATTAAATCGGAGACAAAGCTTTGGGAGAAGTGTTAGAGACCCGCGCCTGCTGAACCACTTCTCAATTTGAAATCGCCTGCGAGGTTCCTTTATCTTACAAATTACGTCACTTTACTTCACGTGCCTTAGCAACAGTCCTTATATTACTAGGTTTACAAAGCTTTTCATACAATTACCATTCAAGGCTGGGCTCTTGATATAAGCCAGCCTCGCATTGTGACTGGCCATTATAAACAAAGAAGAGGCCTAATTCCCTTGTTATCACAGAGAGAAAAAAAGAGCGTCAGGCTTCCTACAACCAGTAAAGGCAAGCATACAATAATGCATCAGTATTGTCTCTTACAAAATTCATTCGAGGGGGACAAATGTTTGGTATACTAGTCAAGTGTCCCCCTAGGCTTTATTATGTCCAAAAATCTGCTACAACAGTTCCCCCTTTTGGTCCTGGAGGATGTTCACGAAATCCAGGTGACCACAATGATGGTAGCATGGTGTTTTATATATATATATATATATATATTTGGGGTATGTTACTTTCCTGGTGTTCCGTATGTCCACCTTGCCCGTAGCTCTAGGCTACCCTTCAAAGATAGTGGTCGGTGTCAACGTCGTCTGTTTCTTCATCCTTTGTGTCTTCAGGTATTTCCATCAGGTGTACTTCTTCTTCGGCGATTACACTGGCTACTGGCATCAGTCGGGCCATCATAACTTTACAGCAGATATTAAAACACCCGATAATCAGACAGCAAGTAATTATTATTACAACCAGAATAATTACTCCCATGCATAAGATAGGACCCCCAGGATTCCCCTAATAGCCAGTCAAACCAGCCAGGTTCTCCTACTGGCATGGATAACTTCTTTACCTCCCTTCTTATGTGATCAGCGAGGTTGGTTATGTTTTCTGACTTATCGGGAATGTAAGTGCAACATTCAGCTCCAATTAAGGCGCATGTGCCCCCACTTTGTGCTAGTATATAATCTAGGGCCATTCGGTTCTGGAGTACCATTGTGCGTATGGCTACCATTTCAGCCGTTATGCCCTCCATTGCTTCAGCAGTGTCGTTAGCTATCCATTCCAGTACTCTCTCTAGGTTACGTAATTCATCCATGGTGCATCCTATCCCGAATGGGAGCATCATGACCCCAAATAGCCTCTCTACCGGGGTAAGATCTCGTCTTAGTCGATCTGGCGTTTGTACTTCTGCTAAAGTACGTACCCGTCTGACGAAGGGGACCACATATCCCAAATAACAGGACCCCCTCCAGTCCTGAGGCAACCAGGGGTAGGCCTTGTGCCCACACACAAAATAAGTGCCATTGTATGCTGTTAGATTCGATCCCAATCTCTCTCTCTCAGACCCTGTCGCCACCTAATTTTAGGCTCCCAGTCCTGGCTTCTTGTCTGATTCTTCAAACCCTTCATTTCAAAGAACCCCTGGTTTGTTGTTTTGCTGTCTGTTATGTTCCACCTGGTGAGGTTAAAGTATTGCGTACAATTGCTATATCCTGCTACAAAACCTGTTTCCTCACTGGTCACGTTTCTAGTGAAACAAATGTCAGCGGTGGGCCTTCCAACTCCTGAGGTGTTGGTCAAAACCAGGAACGGGGGTCATACCGACGTATTTTGTTCCGGCTGGTACCATCCATCAAATGCATCCAAAAGGTAACCCCCCGATCTCCACGTTTCTTTATCCCCACTCTGATTCCAAGTATCATTTACTTCTCCTGTACCGTTTTGTCGCATTACCCACTCCGCTACTTCCGAAATGTTAAGGGAGATTGACCTCAAGGGGATGCCTCCTTTGCTATGTCTGGGGATGTGCGAACATACCCAGCAACTAGAAAGGTTCCCAATTTGCGCATAAATATGACATGTACAAAAAGGTATTCACATGTAACTCTCGCTTCGGTCTAGCTAGCAGGCCGGACCTAACACGAACTATGATAATCGCACCGATCGCAACATATAATTTCATCTTATTACTCTATATTTAACAAATAGTCAAAGGCAAAATGGCCGTATGGCTTGCTTGAAGAATCTCTCGTTGTCAATCTGTAAATGGACAACAACAACAACTAATACGTGTGCTAAACGGCTGGTTCAAAAACCTTAAGCTGGGTCCAATGCTTCCATTTTCCGTTCCCTTTAATATCGATGCAGGCACAAGTATCCCCACTGATTATAACCTCATATGGTCCTATCCATTTTGGGGCAAACCCCGGTTTTCCCGGGAGGACCCTTACCATAACGCGACTTCCCGCCAACGGGACTTCAGGGAGCTTTGTAAGTTCTGCTTCTGCGTCTCTTTCTTCCTGATTGTCCCTAACTAATTTACGCATCCCTTTTAATTGAGTACTTAGTTCCAAAACATACCGTTTTATTTTGTCTTTTAATGGGCCTACATCGGCCCCACCTGTTATGGTGTTCTCTGGTAATTGCATCGCCCTTCCTGTCTTTAGTTCATAAGGGGTTAATCCGGTTGTCCGGTTTGTCGTGGCTCTTAACTTCATTAATATAATGGGTAATACTCCTGTCCACGTTTTTCCTGACATTTGCATGGCCTTTGCCAGGGCGTTCTTAAGGGTACGGTTCATGCGCTCTACCATTCCAGAACTCTGCGGGTGGTAGGGGATGTGGAATTTTTGTTTTATGCCCATCAGCTGGCATATTGTTTTTACAATTTTTCCGGTGAAGTGGGTGCCTCGGTCGGAATCTATCTGAAGAGGCACTCCCCATCGGGGAATCACCTGCTCGGTCAATATCCTTGCCACTGTTGAGGCACTCCCCATCGGGGAACCACCTGCTCGGTCAATATCCTTGCCACTGTTGAGGCAGTGCAATCACGTGTGGGGAAAGCTTCCACCCACCGGGTAAATTGATCTATAATCACTAGGCAATATCTTTTTCCATGGGATGGGGGCAAAGGACCTGTGAAATCAATTTGTACGTGTTCCCATGGCCCCCGTGGACGGGGCTGGTGTCCCATTTTAATTTTAATGGGCCTGCCTAGATTATATTGTGCGCACGTAACGCATCGATGGCAATGTTTGGCAATATATCTCCCCATCCCTTTCCACCACCAATCTCTCCCAAGACTCCCGGTCATGGCCTCTCGTCCTGAATGAGGCAGGCCATGATGCAACTCCAATAAGGTATTCTGTATGCATTCAGGCGCCATTACCTTGTTGTTTCGTCTCCAAACGTTATTCTTCCCTTGCGTTGCGCCCTGCTTTGTCCACATACTTATTTCCTCCTCAGAAGTGTCCTGGTGTAGTTTCTCAATACTTATCTGTTCGTCTCAGGCCCCAGCGGCACTGACTGAAGCCTCCTCACACTCTTCCTGTTCTAAGGCCTTCTGGGCAGCTACGTCTGCAGCTTTATTTCCCTGGTGACTCAGCCAATCTGGACTGTTTTGGTTTATTACTGGCTGCTAAAAGAGCTTCTATTCTCAGCTGGTGTTTTATGGGATGTCCGTAGTTGTAATAAAACTCCTTCTCTCCCAAGCTGTCATATAATCGTGTACTACCCCGAATGCATATCTACTGTCCGTATACATATTAACAATCTTATTTTCCGACAATTCCAGTGCCCGGGTGAGGGCTACCAATTCTGCCATTTGGGCTGACGACTCCCCATTAATTCGTCCTAATTCAACTGTCTCTAGATCCTGGTTAACTACGGCCCACTCGGTACGAGGTAGTCCCTCTACGTATTTTCGTGAGCCGTCCACAAACAAGGTTTGTTCTGCGGTTTGAAGGGGTGTGTCTTTTATTCTATCCTCTTCCATATCCTCACCTACCTCTTCGCAAAAGTGGGGTTCCCCCTCACCCATCATACCTTCTGCGGGGTTGTTTCCTACATCTCTAATTATGGTTACCGCTTTGTTAGGTGGTAAGAGGACTGCTTCCCACTTTGCCCGTCTCATATTAGATACGGTTCTCAGTTTTCCTGTGTTTAACATTTCTACCAATGTGTGTTTAGTGTGGAGAATGATGTTTCCAGTCATCACCACAGGCTCGCTTACTTTTACCGCCCAAGCTGCGCAATCTAGCGCAGCTATACATCTGAATAATCCAGTTACCACCGGGCCTTCGGTGGTAGAGTAATAGGCTATAGGTCTCCTTTTATCCCCTTGATCTTGGGTGACCACGGCCGTATAGAACCCACTTTCATTGTTACAGTGGATGTGGAAATCTTTACCCATGTCAGGCAGTCCCAATCCAGGTGCGGAAACTAGTTCTGACTTGAGTTTACTATACGCCTGTTCTTGTTCAGAGCCTCACTCTATGAGGTCTAGGGCCGGTTTCCCCCCTTTCACTAATCTTTGCAATGGCTCAGCAATTTTTGCAAAATCAGGGACAAAGCTCCGGCTGTAATTAAAGAGGCCCAGTACCTTCCTCACCCCCCTTACCGTTACTGGTCTAGGCATGTCCTTGACAGCCTTTTTCCTATCCGAGGCCATTTCTTTCAGCCCCTTTGAGAGGCAATACCCTAGGTACAGGACCTGGGATTTCTCTACCTGGGCCTTGTTGGGGTTAACTTTAAGACCCGCCATCTCCAGAGCCCGTAATACTAAGTATAGGGTTGCCTGGTGTCCTTCCTTAGTTTCTGAGGCTATTAATATGTCGTCAACATATTGTAAAATACTATTTCCTGCCGGTACTTCTATTTGTTTTAGTATATCACTCATGACTCGATGAAATATGGCAGGACTATTATGGAATCCTTGTGGTAATCGGTTCCACGTATATTGTTTATCCTCCACCGTGAAGGCAAATTTCTCTTGTGATTCGGGGTCAAGGGGAAAGGCCCAGAAACCATTGGCTATGTCCAGGACTGTAAAGATCTTATGTCCAGGGGATAATCCATTAAGGATTGTGGAGGGGCTGGCCACTATTTGGTGTAATTTGTGGGTGACTTTGTTAAGGGCAGTGTAATCGATAGTGAGTCTATAACTCCCATCTGGTTTCCCTACCGGCCAAGTTGGGGAGTTAGTGGTGCTAACTGTTTCTCTTAAGATGCCCTTTTCCACTAGCCCTTTTACTATTTCTACAACCGCTGTTCTAGCTTCAGGTCTTATAGGGTATTGTCGGTGTGGTTTATGAGGTGGTCCAGGGACTTTAATAGGATCCATTTTCGCCTTTCCGGTATCCAATTTTCTGGGCACAGAGGCACAGATGCCTCCATACCCTCCAGTCCTAGTGAGCCAACCGATACTTTCCACATGGTGGGCTATCTGTCCCAAATCTCCCTTACTGCCATTCGCCCTTGGCCATGTCAATTTTCCCTTGCCGCAATCAATCAGGGCCTTGAATTCCCTCATTACGTCATTTCCCAATATTGTTCCCTCACGATTCTTGCATACGTAAACCCTCATGGGTATATATAAATTATCAATTTCCACCAATTGGGTGGTGCTCAGGTAGGCCAGTGTGGGCCGTCCTTGTATTCCGTTTATTAGAGCCTTCTTGTCGGTGATGGGAAGGGGCATATTAGTAATGGATATTGAGGCTCCCGTGTCCACTAGCATCTCACACTGTCAGCCCCCTACTAGTGCAGACACATATATCCTTCCCTCCTTTTTACTTTGTACAGGGGCCGCCGGACATCACAGGATGGCTTTGTACGCCTGCCACTGCTGATATTCCTGTTCTGACAGGGTCCTTGCCTTATTAGGAGAGCCCTGTTTACCATAGCATGTCGCTTCCAGGTGTCCTTTTTTACCACAATGTGTGCACTGCTTTTCACTACCTTTTCCTCTGCACTCCCTGGCAAAATGCCCCGGTTTCCACAATTATGGCAAGTCCTCCTTTTCTGCCCTGCTCCTGTTCCCGTTGTTCCCGTGGCAGAGACCTTTTCCTGCTTTATCTTTGTCTGAGATTTTTCATCGCCCCCTCCCTGGACGCCACTAGCCCACTCAACCAGTTCATCATAATCCTGGGTTACAATTACTCCCATTTTTATAATGGTCTGGTGTGCAGCGGATAGTCCGTCCTTGAATGCCTGGATAAATGCTCGGTCACCGCGGCCCGGGTTTCCCTGTCCAGAGCATTCTTGATATATCTGGAATAATCGTTCCCCATACTCTGAGGCTCCTTCCCCCTTTTGTTGTTTGGTTGTAGTAATTTTACCCCAGTTAGTAGGGGCATTACCTAAAACTCGTTGGATCTCGGTTTTAAAAGGGCCAAAGGCCGCCTGTTGACCATCTACTTCGGTGGTTAAAGGTACTGCGTGTGTCCAGCGTCCCCCTGAAAAGTCGGCATTGGCTGCTACCGCGGCTCCTCCGGCCACTACTCTCCACCGATCTGCCGGGCAAGCCGCTCGGACTAGTTGGTAGATATCTCTGAGGTGTAGTTGGTGGCCCACCCAAACTGTATCCAGCTCTGCCCAAAATTTGGTATTCGCACACCGGGGCTGTAATTTACCCAGGGATGCCATTACCTGCTGTCTCTCGCCGGGAGTAAAGGGCTTATAGGTCACAGTGGGATTCGCTGCAGTTCCTCCCCTTGTGACTGGCGCCACCGGGAAGGTTTCTAAATCTTCCTGACCCGGGGCGGTTGCTTTGCATTGATAATTCTCGTAAGGGGGCAACGATCCCCCCCATTGAGATCGATCCTGGATCTGTTGTTCCAGCGCCAGGCACTTCTTTTCCCACTCTATATTTTTCCTTTGTGCCTGGTTTAATTGTTTACTTTTTTCATCCATTTTCTCTTTAACCTCCTTAACCTGTTCAATTAGTCCGGCTAACTAGTGCACCAATAATACTCCGGCTTTTTTAGTTTTTCTTTTGTTTAGCTATCCAATTTCGCTGTTGTTCTAACATCTGGGATACGTCCCAACCGTCCTTTTGCATTTTCTTTATTAAGACCTGTCGATCGGTCATATAGAAATTAATTAACGATCCGGCGGCCCGCATTTCACATTCCCTTCCTTACCTTCCATGTTCACCAGTCTTGGACGTTTCCCTTTGTTCCTGTAATACTCACGGCCACGACTACTCTGTGGGGACCCTTTGTCTTCACAACAAAGCTAGCGTGTTTCCTTACCACCGGAGTTTCAGCTCTAGGTTGGAGTGATCAGCTCCCTCCCGCACCGACCTTATTTACTGAAGGAAAAAAAATCAAACTGGTTAGTCAGCCTCCTCCCCTATCTACTTACTCATACCTTATACACTATCCCGTCGTGCCTGTACGCCTCTCTTTCAGTCTCTAACACCAGATTCCAGATACTGTCTTAATTGATCACGTCTGATCAGACAGTATCCTGTTCGTGACGCCATTATGTTGTGGAAAAATATTTCCGAGACTGTATTTAAAGAGAGGTTTATTAAATCGGAGACCCGTGCCTGCTGAACCACTTCTCAATTTGAAATCGCCTGCGAGGTTCCTTTATGTTACAAATTACGTCACTTTACATCACGTGCCTTAGCAACAGTCCTTATATTACTAGGTTTACAAAGCTTTTCATACAATTACCGTTCAAGGCTGGGCTCTTGATATAAGCCAGCCTCGCATTGTGACAGGCCATTATAAACAAAGAAGAGGCCTAATTCCCCTGTTATCACAGAGAGAAAAAAGAGTGTCAGGCTTCCTACAACCAATAAAGGCAAGCATACAATAATGCATCAGTATTGTCTCTTACAAAATTCATTCGACGGGGACAAATGTTTGGTATACTAGTCAAATGTCCCCTCGGCTTTATTATGTCCAAAAATTTGCTACAACACAGGACATTTGGATTCGCAAAATTCAGTCAGGCAGAGTCAGCATGGATTTATGAAGGGGAAGTCATGTTTGACAAATTTGCTGGAGTTCTTTGAGGATGTAACGAACAGGGTGAATAAAGGGGAACCAGTGGGTGTGGACTTCCAGAAGGCATTTGACAAGGTTCCACATAAAAGGTTACTGCACAAGATAAAAGTTCATGGGGTTGGGTGTAATATATTAGCATTGTTAGAGGATTGGCTAACTAACAGAAAACAGAGAGTCGGGATAAATGATTCATTCTCTGGTTGGCAACCAGTAACTAGTGGGGTGCTGCAGGGATCAGTGCTGGGACCCCAACTATTTACAACCTATATTAACGACTTGGAAGAAGGGACTGAGTGTAACATAGCCAAGTTTGCTGACGATACAAAGATGGGACGAAAAGCAATGTGTGAGGAGGACACAAAAAATCTGCAAAAGAACATAGACAGGCTAAGTGAGCGGGCAAATTTTGGCAGATGGAGTATAATGTTGGAAAGTGTGAGGTCATGCACTTTGGCAGAAAAAAAAATCAAAGATCAAGTTATTATTTAAATGGTGAAAGATTGCAAAGTGCCGCAGTACAGCGGGACCTGGGGGTACTTGTGCATGAAACACAAATGGATAGTATGCAGGTACAGCAAGTGGTCAGGAAGGCCAATGGTATCTTGGCCTTTATTGCAAAGGGGATGGAGTATAAAAGCAGGGTAGTCTTGCTACAGCTAGACAAGGTTTTGGTGAAGCCACACCTGGAATACTGCGTGCAGTTTTGGTTTCCATATTTATGAAAGGATGTACTTGCTTTGGAGGCAGTTCAGAGAAGGTTCACTAGGTTGATTCCGGGAATGAGGGGGTTGACTTATGAGGAAAAGTTGAGTAGGTTGGGCCTCTACTCATTGGAATTCAGAAGAATGAGAGGCGATCTTATTGAAATGTATAAGATTATGAGGGGGCTTGACAAGTTGGATGTTTCCACTGATGGGGGAGACTAGAACTAGAGGGCATGATCTTAGAATAAGGGGACCGCCCATTTAAAACAGAGATGAGGAGAAATTTCTTCTCTGAGTGTTGTAAATTTGTGGAATTCACTGCCTCAGAGCACTGTGGAAGCTGGGACATTGAATAAATTTGAGACAGAAATAGACAGTTTCTTAAACGATAAGGGGTTAAGGGGAGCAGGTGGGGAAGTGGAGCTGAGTCCATGATCGGATCAGCCATGATCTTATTGAATGGTGGATCAGGCTCGAGGGGCCGTATGGCCTACTTCTAATCCGATTTCTTATGTTCTTATGAATTCTTTAAAGTACTGAGTCATGTTGAAAATGTTTGAGAAGAAGACAAAGAGCATAACATGTGGAACCTGCATATTCAGCAGAGAAAATAACATTTCCCATTTAGAATGTTAAGTTTATTTGTCAGATAAACATGAGAAGGGTGTGTTAGCTAGGATGGTATAGGCTGGCATGATTTGATGAAGATGACCTTTGCCCTCCCCATTCCACTGTTCTGCCCATGAGAGAGAAGTAACATAAAATAACTTCTTCCACATTATGGTGATATCATTGTTTACTATGTAGGTATTTGATGTGAAAAGTGTTCTGTCTAATGTTCATATGATGAGAGTGACTTGATTTGGTTGAAGGGAAATGTCACTGGTTGGAAATGTGTTGGGTGACTAGAAAAAGTAACAGTCGATGATCAGATAAATCCAAAGCTCTCACATGAGAAGACAGCTGTACAGCATGAGTAATTCCAACATTCTTAGGAAGACAGAGAGCCTCTAACATTGTTCCTGGGAAGAACAACAGAATGGTTGCACAGAACTTTACAAGGAAATCTCTTGGTAGCAATACCAAGCCTTTGCTGGTTAGGAAATGGACTCCAACAGAGGTAATTTTGTGAGTTCTGCTCCCAGTGTGGAGCCTCACTAGACAGGAGTGTTGATTGCAGAATCAGCCCTATAATGTTATAGCCTTATCTCTGGCCCATGCTCCTAGCTCGTGAGACTCTCGCCCAAGCGCCTGATCTCTAGGTGTCAACAGACTTATTTGTCCAAAGAATTAGTCTAAGAAGAAAATAGTGACTTGCATTTATATAGCACCTTTCACGACCTCAGGACATCCCAAAGCGCTTTACAGCCAATAAAGTCATTTTGAAATGCAGGGCTGGATTTTTTGAACCTTGGCAGGTCCATGGTGGGTGACATCAGTGATGGGTTCCGATCCCGCTGCTGTCTCCATCTCGCTGGCTGAAATGTTATTCCCCTTATTGGGTTGTTAAGCCCGCCCAGCGTGTTTTCCGGCCAATTGGAGGAAAAGGGTGTGGTGATGTCATTTGATGACATATCAGCCGGTTTCCTTAAAGGGACCATGGTTAATTTTATTTTGACATTTGTGCTATCATTGTTCTACAGCATTGAGATGCTGCAAACACCGACAAGCACTGCACAAAGGTGCATGGCTGCACCCAGGCTCTCCCATGACTCCCTCCATATGCTTATGGAGGGAGTCACAGCACACAGGGAGGGTCTCTTCCCTTCCTATGGGCAGAATAAACTTCCCTAGGAGATCAACACAACCTGGTTGCAAATTGCAGAGGAGGGCACAATCAGGGAGTTAGGAGGATCTGGGTGCAGTGCTGCAAATATTTCAATGATCTCAGTAGATCACGAAACGTTAGTACAAAGCCACACTCAACCTCATCTTGCTGTGCCTCTCATCACATCCCCATCACTCTGCCTTTCCTATCCTACTCCTGCACATCCCTACTCACACCAATTTACCTTGCACCTCCACCCATCCCTCTCGCTCTACATTATTGCATCCCCATCTCACTAGCTACCCCTCACATTCCCCATTAAGTATGGAAGAACAAGACTGAGTACTGTGAGCTAAAACTGATGTGACCTTAATCTCTTTAATACAACTCCAGAGTGCCTAAGCATCATGGCAGACAACCTTTTATACTCCCTTGCACGAGGTGTGCAGGTGACCCTTGGGCCTCCAACAGTTGCGCCCTCTGGTGGCAAGTCTTACACAGTTACAATGTTTACATACATAACATCACTCCCCCCCCCCCCCCCCCAAAAGTCTTTGACACAAATTATTTACAAGTTGAGATGATCCGGAGCCCTACGCTCCCTGGTTGATCGTCTGAGTTCAAACTCTGGCATAGGTGAGTTGGTTGGACCATTGCTGCACTGCGGCGCGGCTGGTCGGAGAGGACTGTTGGGAATGGTGGGTTCATCCTCTTGATTGACAGTGAGGTCAATTGCTGGTTGGGTGTGTGTTGGTGGATCGATGATGGTGATGTCCTCTTCAGATTGTTCCTGGTTGTCGGTGAACCGCAGTGTGGTCTGATCCAAATGCTTTCTGCACGTTTGTCCATTCAATAGTTTGACTATCAATATTTTATTCCCCTCTCTGGCCAAGACAGTGCCAGCAACCCATTTAGGACCATGACTGTAATTAAGGACAAACACAGGGTCGTTAACATCAATGTCACGCGATCGTGGTACATGTTTTGCCGGTGATGCCGGTTTCCACATGATCATTTAAATCCGGACTAGGGAGAGCCTGGTTTTGAGTGCTCTCTTCATTAACAATTCTGCAGGGGGAACCACAGTGGGGTCGTGTCTGGTAGCTGAGCAGAACCCGAGATAAGTGGGTCTGCAAGGAGCCTTCCGTCATGCATTTCAAGCTTTGCTTGATAGTTTGGACTGCCCGTTCCGCTTGACCGTTGGATGTAGGCTTAAACAGGGCAGACCTGACATGCTTGATGCCATTGCGGGTCATAAACTCGTTGAATTCCGAGCTGGTGAAACACGGTCCATTGTCACTGACAAGGACGTCAGGCAAGCCATGGTTGGCAAACATAGCTCGGAGGCTTTCAATGGTGACAGTGGATGTGCTGGATGACATGATTACGCATTCAATCCATTTAGAGTAAGCATCCACGACAACTAAAAACATCTTTCCAAAAAAGGGGCCAGCAAAATCTACGTGGATCCTGGACCACGGTTTGGAGGGCCATGACCACAGACTCAATGGAGCCTCCCTTGGTGCATTGCTCAGTTGTGAGCACGTGTTGCACTGGTGTACGCATGACTCTAGGTCCGAGTCAATGCTGGGCCACCAAACGTGCGACCTGGCTATAGCCTTCATCATGACTATGCCTGGTTGGGTATTGTGTAGGCCGCGTATAAACGTTTCCCTGCCTTTTTTTTGGCAAAACCACGCGATTACCCCATAAGAGACAATCCGACTGGATGGACATTTCATCTTTGCATCGGTGAAACGGCTTCATTTCATCTTGTATTTCCCCGGGAACGGCTAACCAGCTCCCATTGAGGACGCAACTTTTTACGAGTGATAGCACAGGATCCTGGCTGGTCCAGGTCCTGATCTGGCGAGCAGTGACGGGTGACCCCTCGCTCTCAAAAGCATCCATGACCAGATGCAAGTCTGCGGGCTGCGCCATTTCCACCTCGGTAGTGGGCAATGGTGGCCGACTGAGAGCATCAGCACAGTTCTTCGTGCCTGGTCTGTGACGGATAACATAGTCATAGACGGACAATATTAGCGCCCATCTTTGGATGCAGGACGAATCATTGATGTTTATACCTTTGCTTTCTGAAAACAGCGAAATGAGCAGTTTGTGGTCGGTTTCAAGCTCAAACCGGTCCAAATAGGTATTGGTGAATTTTCTTAACCCCATATATACGTGCTAACGCCTCTTTCTCGAACATACTGTAGCCTATTTCAGCCTTAGACAGACTTCTAGATGCAAATGCAACCGGTTGAAGTTTGCTCGATACATTGTAACACATAGCTGATCCCATACGTTGATGCATCACAAGCTAGCATTAATCGTTTACTTGGGTCATACAGTACAAGTAACTTATTAGAACAAAGTAGGTTTCTGGCCTTCTCAAAGGCTGTCTCTTGAGATTTACCCCATACCCAGTCATCACCCTAACGTAGCAACATGTGCAACGGTTCCAGCAAAGTGCTTAACCCAGGTAGAAAGTTACCAAAATAGTTGAGGAGTTCCAGGAATGAACGCAGCTCCGTCATATTCTGAGGTCTGGGTGCATTCTTGATGGCCCCTGTCTTTGAGTCCGTGGGTCTGATGCTGCCTGCCACAATCTTTCTCCCCAAAAATTCAACCTCTGGCGCCAGGAAAACACACTTGAAACATTTCAGCCTGAGTCCCACTCTGTCTAGTCGACTTAGAACCTCTTCCAGGTTGTGCAGGTGTTCGGTGGTGTCACGACTGGTGATCAGGCTGCAGTCTTGAAACACAACAGTGCGTGGAATTGATTTCAGCAGACTCTCCATGTTCCTCTGAAAGACGGCAGCAGCCGAGCGAATCCCGAAAGGGCACCTGTAGTATATAAACAGTCCTTTGTGCGTGTTGATGCATGTCAATCTTATAGAAGATTCAGCCAGCTCCTGTGTCATGTTGGCGGAGGTTAGTCCAAATTGGTGAACGACTTCCCCCCCCTGCTAACGTTGCGAACAGGTCATCCGCCTTGGGTAGTGGGTACTGGTCCGTAAACGAGACTCGGTTGATCGTTACCTTTAGTCTTTGCAGATTCTGACCATGCCATCGCTTTTCAACACCGGAACAATAGGATTGGCCCACTCGTTGAACTCGACTGGTGATATAATTCCCTCTCGTTGAAGTCTGTCCAGTTCGATCTCGACTTTGTCCCTCATCATATATGGAACCGCTCGAGCCTTGTGATGAACGGGCCTTGCATCGGGGACTAGATGGATCTGCACCTTGGCGCCTGTGAAGTTGCCGATGCCTGGTTCAAATAGCGACGGAAACTTTCTCAGCACTTGGACGCACGAGGCATCATCCACTGAAGATAGTGCTTTGATATCATCTCAGTTCCATCAAATCTTTTCCAGCCAGCTTCTGCCAAATAACATTGGGCCATCGCCTGGTACAATCCAGAGTGATAAATCATGTACAGCTCCATCGTATGATACCTTAACTGCCGCACTACCAATGGTTGGTATGAGCTCCTTGGTGTAGGTGTGCAGCTTTGTCTGAATCGGGCTTAGTTTGGGCCTTTGTGCCTTGTTGCCCCACAGTTTCTCAAAAGCCTTCTGGCTCGTAATTGATTGACTCGCCCCCGTGTCCAACTCCATTGATACCGGAATACTGTTCAATTTGCCTTTTAGCATAATAGGAGGGCTCTTGGTGGTGAAGGTTTGTACCCCATACACTTCTTTCTCGGGTTGAGTTGCCTCTCTTGTTTGTTCTGCGTGATCCGTGCCGGTTCAATCATCCTCTGCCGACTCTGCCATGTGGTGAGTCGCAACACTCTTGCACATTCGCTGGAGGTGCCCCATTGTTTCGTAGCCTTTGCATACGTAGTGCTTGAATCGACATTGATGGGCTCGACGATTAACCCCGCAGCGCCAACACAGTGCTAATGGATTTACATTCACGCCCAATGGCGGACTCTGAGTCATTCTAGGTTTTGCAGCTGCAGACGTGTAGGCCCTGCCATATGCAGTTCTGCCTGCTAGCAACGTTATTTAATGCACAGTACTTGTCGATGAGCTTTGATGCTGGGAAGATATCTATCTGGTATTATCGCTCGTGGATATGAATGCCTGGGCTATCGTGATGGCCTTGCTCAGGCCTAAGGATTTGGCGGAGAGCAGCTTGCGAAGAATGACCTCATGGTCGATGCCAAGCACAAAAAAGTACTGCAGCATTTCCCCCAAAAATCCAACAAATTCGCAAGTTCCCGCAAGGCGTCTCAGGTCGGCGACATAACTCGCCACGTCCTGGTCCTCGGAGCGGTGGTGCATGTAGAAGCAATATCTGGCCATTAAGATGCTCTACTTCAGCTTGAGGTGTTCCAGAACCAGCCTACACAACTCTGTATATGTCTTCTTCATTGGATTCTCCGGTGCTAGCAGATTCTTGATGGGGCCGTATATTGTGGACCCACACACGGTGAGGAGAATCGCCCTGCGCTTGATCGCTGTATCGTCCCCATCCAGCTCATTGGCCACGAAGTACTGGTCGAGATGCTCAACGAAGGCTTCCCAGTCATCACCCTCTACAAATCTCACTAGAATACCAACGGTAGCCATGACTGCGTGAAAGTTCATAATCTGTTACTCGTCACCAATTGTTAAGTATGGAAGAACTCCACAAGACTGAGTACTGTGAGCTAAAACTGATGTGACTTTAGTCTCTTTAATACAACTCCAGAGTGCCTAAGCAGCATAACAGACAACCTTTTGTACTCCCTTGCACGAGGTGTGCAGGTGACCCTTGGGCCTCCAACAGTTGCACCCTCTGGTGGCAAGTCGTATACAGTTACAATGTTTACAGACATAACACTCCCCCTCATCCAAGAGCAATCATACCAACTAACAACACACAAGGGTAGGCACTTGGGTGTTTTATGCAATATTCATGTAAAGATTCTGTTAATGTGGTGTCAAACATTGAAACCTTTATTTGTAATACTTTGCGTTCTTGGACAGATTTCTTTGCACTCTTGGAAGTGGCTTAGTGAGTTGCAATGAATGGTAAGACATAACGGTACCCCCGCAATGGTGATGAGCGTGAAAGGAATGACTTTGCCATTGTAGGGGTGTTTTTGTTGGGGTTGGGCCAACCTGATGCATCATGTGGCAACCAGGATGTACAGCATCAATTGAAGTAAATCTGGCCATGGTGCGACCATCTCTGGCCTTCCAGGCAGCAATGTGGTTGGGTGCTGATGCCCTATGTCCTGTGCAGCAGCAGGTGATTGCGGAGAAGATTGGTGTTGTTGCTGATGCAGCTTGTGTGCCTGGTGCTGCTGGTGTTGGGGTTGATTGTGGTGGGATTCTGAGGACCAAGGTGAGAGAGTATAAAGTGCACCCATGCTGATGGAATAGATGGCACATGAAGTCGAGATGTCAGAACCGATCTGTTAGTGGTGGGAGAGGTAATGAGGTCAGATTGTGTAAAGACTTGCAGCATCCTGAATCTGTATTGAAAATATAATTTGGGGAACCTAGTGGTTAAGGGAACATTTCTCAATCAGCTGGGAGCTTTGATTTGACATTTGAAGCTGTCAACTCATCAGCTGATTGAATGACGAGTGACCTCCCGCCTCAGCTTCACAGACGAGGTCTAGGCACAACGGGAAACCAGTGGGTGGCCTGTCAAATTCAAAGAGCTGGGGAAAAAGCATTGTTCAGTGGCTGTAAACAAGCCACTAATGATTTTAATTGCATCCCCCGCTGCTACGTATCGGAGCTGCTCAGTGCTGACAGACCCGACATTTGGTAAAGGCGTGTGATGGCAGGTTCACAGTGAGGTCCCGACCCGCCACTGATCGTGTCCGCTGACACCCTCCACAAAATCCAGCCCATAGTCATTGTTGTAATGTAAGAAATGTGGCAGACAATTTGCATACAGCAAGCTCTCATAAAACAGAAAAGTGATAATGACCAGATAATCTGTCTTAGTAACATTGGTTGAAGAATAAATATTAGCCAGGACACCAGAGAGAACTCCCCTAGTCTTCTTTGAAATAGTGGCATGGGATCTTCTACATGCACCTGAGCGGGCAGACAAAACCCGTGTTTTACATCTCATCCTAAAGATAGCAACTCTGATAGTCCCTCATTACTGCACTTGGGTGTCAGCCTAGATTGTCTGCTCAAGTCTCTCGAGTGGGACATGAACCCACAACCTTCTAACACAGAGGTGAGAGTTCTACCACTGAGCCACAGCTGACAGCCTACCTGAACAAGCTACAGTATTAACCAGTGCAGAATTTCTGGATCATCAGCTTTGAGTTAGGTAATCAGATGTGGATGATGTGGCTAGTCTGCTCCCTCAGGTAAGCATCTACCAGCTGCCGTGAAGGATTCTTGAAGGGGATGGAATTCGGTAGCACAATTATTATCAACCACATGCTGTCAGTGGTGATTTTCCTTATGCATAGCAATAAGGAGAAAGTATCAGCACAGCTAGTACTTATGGTGTTAATTTTTGTGATTTAGTGCTGCTGCTCGAGAGTTGTGTGTGACAGGAACACATATCAGGAACTCAGCTGTGAAGATCAGCGTTCAATTCATGGCCTGTACCATTTCTTGTCCATTAATTTTAATGGATGGAAAATTGTGCGGGCCGGGAAATGAGCCTAACCTCCATGCCTGCAATCCCAATATGCACTTTTATTACTTCAAAATTATCCAGATATAGTGCCATGGAATAAAATACAGCATTGCTACAGATAATTCAGATGTAATACATAAAAATGACAGCTTATAACAAAATTAATTTAATGGCAATACTTTATTAAGCATGCAATGCAGTGTTTATGTGCCTGATGTATGGTAAAGGTTCAGTTATAGTTTGAAGAGGATGTATAAATAAATCAATTGTACCAAAGTGTCACACTAATGATAAAATGCAGTGATAACATTTTACCCAAATGTGATAACATTTCTAAACATTTCAAAACCATTATTTTTTATATTTTGAATGTTCAGAATATGTAATTTATACACTGTGATATTTAACTTTATTGTGAATTCACTATGAATTATTAGCATAATTCCCTGTTGAATAATTTCCAATGTACTATCAATAGTAAAAACAGATTTTCTAAAATGTAAACAGACTATAAGACCTTATTACCTTAACTTATTGAAATTGGGGAAAGCAGCCAAAGTCATGAATTAGATTATTATAAAATGCAATTTGGACTTTAAAAGTGAGAGTATTAATAATTGGATTAAAACAAAAGTACTCATTCAATAGCACCCTTGGAGTTATTGTAACAAGTCTAGAGAGAGGAATGATGTTCTGTTTTTCTTTTCTTTTTTTCTTTAGATCAAACCCATTCACATTTTACTACTTTAAATAATTGTTAAGTGTTTCAGTTGTAATGAACATTTATAATGTTTCTCTCCATTAACCAATTAATTCCCAGCATATTATCTCAAGGAGTTTTACAATTGACTCTTCATAAATATCTCCTAACTGTTTAGAAGCACATTAATTATGCAAAGTGTCCTTCTGAGTGAGGCGGTAACGGGGCGTGAACGGCTGGTCGGTGGCATTGGCGTGGGTGCTGCCTGATGGGAAATTCGGTTGTCCTTTTTTAAGGGCGTAAAGATTTGCCGCCCCGCCGACTACCGCCATGGGAATCATGACCTCAGTGCACGTTCAATTTCTCCTTGGCGTCAGTCTCGCCAAATCTACTTTGGTCATCTCACTTACTGACTGGCGGCGATGATGCCTGAAAAAGTTGGCGTGCACAAGGTGGGGAAACGAATCCGGGCCGTTATACATAGAGCTCGCGGTCCGTGCTGCGTTGGCTGCTCACACAGTTCGAAGGTGCTGGCGGCTTCGACTACTAACTCCTAAGCTTCAGTACAAGCATCTTGGAGACATTGTTGGCTTCACCATCGGATACATTTGGAACTAGCATATCGCTGTTACCTCTGCAAAGTTATGGGGGCAGTGATCGCAAACCACGTCACCCTGCGGCGACGATTTTAAAGGCGCCAGCTACAGAGACGGCTTATGGCAAATGTGGAAGCTCGCCAGAGGAAAGACCCCAGACGGTGAGGCAGAAGGCCATACAGTCGCAGGACCTCGCTGTCAGTGGCAGTGAAAGTGACAGCAGCTCTCAACTTCTATGCTATCAGCTCCTTCCAGTCTCCTGTAGGTGATATATCAACATCTCGCAGTTTGCAGTACATTCCTGCATTCGCCAAGTCACCAATGCTCTCTACAGCAAATGAATTGATTACATCAAGTTCAGCATGTCCAGGGAAGACCTGGATGAGCACTCCCGTGGCTTCACCAGGATAGCGGGCTACCCTATGGTTCAAGAGGCCATCGATGGTGCGCATCTGGCATTGCGGGCTCCTCCTCACCTTGCCAGCCTATTCTGCTGGCCATCTGCTGAAGACATCGCGCCCCAATCTCCAAACCTCCATGCATACAAATGTCAACACAAGATTGTGACAAATGAAACAAATTTTTATTTACAGAAAATACCATAGTGTGCTATAAAGAAGCACTAATGGACCCCAGGACGCCATCATCCACGGCAAACAATAATTGACACCAGTCCCCTTGAAACATTATCACCCACATCAGGACGAGGCCGGGGAATTAGTAATGGAGAACATGGAGATGGCAGAAACTCTGAACAAATATTTTGTATCAGGTTTTACAGTAAAGGACACTAATGATATTCCAACAGTGGATAGTCAAGGGGCTGTAAGGGGGGAGGAACTTAACACAATCACATCACTAAGGAGGTGGTACTCAGTAAGATAATGGAACTAAAGACGGATAAATACCCTGGACCTGATGGCTTGCATCCGAGGATCTTAAGAGAAGTAATGGCAGGGATTGTGGGTGCATTGGTTGTAATTTACCAAAATTCCCTGGATACTGGGGAGGTCCCAGCAGATTGGAAAACTGAAAATGTAATGCCCCTATTTAAAAAAAGGAGGCAGACAAAAAGCAGGAAACTATAGACCAGTTAGCCTAACATCTGTGGTTGGGAAGATGTTGGAGTCCATTATTAAAGAAGCAGTAACAGCACATTTGGAAAAGCAAAATTCAGTCAGCATGGATTTATGAAGGGGAAGTCATATTTGACAAATTTGCTAGAATTCTTTGAGGATGTAACGAACAGAGTGGATAAAGGGGAACCAGTAGATGTGGTGCATTTGGACTTCCAGAAGGCATTTGACAAGGTGCCACATAAAAGATTACTGCACAAGATAAAAGTTCATGGGGTTGGGGGTAATATATTAGCATGGCTAGAGGATTGGCTAACAAACAGAAAACAGAGAATAGGGATAAATGGTTCATTCTCAAGTTGGCAATCAGTAACCAGTGGGGTGCCGCAGGGATCAATGCTGGGACCCCAACTATTTACAATCTATATTAACCACTTGGAGGAAGGGACCGAGTGTAACGTAGCCAGGTTTGCCGATGATACAAAGATGGGACGAAAAGCAATGTGCGAGGAGAACACAAACAATTTGCAAAAGGACATAGACAGGCTAAGTGAGTGGGCAAAAATTTGGCAGATGGCGTATAATGTTAGAAAGTGTGAGGCCATGCACTTTGGCAGAAAAAAAATCAAAGAGTAAGTTATTATTTAAATGGAGAAAGATTGCAAAGTGCTGCAGTACAGCGGGACCTGGGGGTACTTGTGCATGAAACACAAAAGTTTAGTATGCACGTACAGCAAGTGATCAGGAAGGCCAATGGAATCTTGGCCTTTATTGCAAAGGGGTGGAGTATAAAAGCAGGGAAGTCGTTCTACAGCTATACAGGGTATTGGTGAGGCCACACCTGGAATACTGTGTGCAGTTTTGGTTTCCATATTTATGAAAGGATATACTTGCTTTGGAGGCAGTTCAGAGAAGGTTCACTAGGTTGATTCCAGAGATGAGGGAGTTGACTTATGAGAAAAGGTTGAATAGGTTGGGCCTCTACTCATTGGAATTCAGAAGAATGAGAGGCGATCTTATAGAAACGTGTAAGATTATGAGGGGGCTTGACAAGGTGGATGCAGAGAGGATGGTTCCAATGATAGGGGAGACTAGAACTAGAGGGCATAATCTTAGAATAAGGGCCACCCATTTAAAACTGAGATCAGGAGAAATTTCTTCTCTGAGAAGGTTGTAGACCTGTGGAATTTGCTGCCTCAAAGAGCTGTGGAAGCTGTGACATTGAATAAATTTAAGTCAGAAATAGACAGTTTCTTAAACGATAAGGGAATAAGGGGTTGTGGAGAGCGGACAAGGAAGTGGACCTGAGTCCATGATCGCATCAGCCATGATCGTATTAAATGGTGGAGCAGGCCCGAGGGGCCGTATTGCCTACTCCTGCTCCTATTTCTTATGTTCTTATGTTCTTATCCACGTGCAACAGTTCACATTACTTCATCATGGAACAAGGCCAACATCTCTGGCCACTATCAGACAATTCTTTATTGGCTCATCCAACTGCAACTATTTACATGATTTCACATTCGAGCAAGGTCAACATTTCTGGCCACTAGCACACACATATTTACTAGCTATTTCTCAGTGCTTTCCTACCCCTTCTCTTCTCCCCCCCTCCCAGACCTACTGCTCCTTCTCAATGGGGTCTCAGTGCCTGCAGCAAGGCTGATCGAAGGTCACTGTGTTGTTGCCGGTGCCACAGCTGATGGCCTAGCAGGACGTTTCACACCAGCTCAGGCCTTGGAAGGCCCAGTTGCCGACTGCATCACCTCAGCATGGGCGACAGCACTTTGTGGTGGATGGGTTGCAGAGAGCAGCAGGGGCAAGTTCAGAATGATGTTGTCCTGAGAGAGGACATCACATTCCAACAGGCCACAAAGCCACACTGGTACTCCCCCATGGCAGAGCCTCAGCATCTGGAGCTATCTGGGTGAGCACAGTTTGCTGCTATGCTTCGCTAACTTTAGTTCCCCAGACACCATGGCAGCCGTCAGTGACTACATGGATTCAAGTTGGCTCTGCATCGTAGCAAACTGCGACTGCAGTGCACCACAGATCTGATTGATTCCACCACGCACTGAAGACATGACAGTCTGCAGGCCTACTATAGCATCGGCCTGATGCTCAATAGCTACTGCCACGTCAGCCATAGCCCGTGCCACCATGTTTGGGACCCCATGGTCACTTGAAGCATTCAACATCCATCGGTATCCACCAAGGATGGGCTCGATGGGCTACTGAGTCAGAAATACAATCGTTGAGGTGGCCTCCACCACGCTCAAAGCAAATGCATCAACACTCTCGGGCACCCTTGACAAAATACCCAGCAGATCACTGTGCATCTGCAATGACTGTTTTGCAAGATCCATTAAGTCGGCCTCATCATCAGATTGCTGCTGAGCATCACTCAGGCGCGCACTCACCCTCCGCGGAGCTGGCCCCCTGATTTCCCCTCCCCCATGGCGTTGCTGCAGGCCACTGGATCCTGGAGCATCACCCACCTCTATTCCCCCTGACCACACCCGACAAAAAGCCCCGCTCTATGAGGACGCTGGATACTCTGTCGTATCCAGAGAGGTGTCCCCCGCCTCCTCGTCCCTTCCATCATCACCCAGAGTTGAAGGCTGACGTGAAGGCCCTGACCATCTGTGTCATCATCTGAAAGCACAAAGCCAGAGAAGAGTGGTTACCTGCAGGGGAAGGGTCCAGGAGCGGCAAACGCATTTAACAATGGCAGTCTCATGGAAAGAGCTGAAGGATTGTGGTGTCAGGCCTAAGTGGCCTGCCAGATGGTGCAAAGGAACTCAACATACCATCACTGTCCATGGGGGGGTTGGCCTTACCCATCGCCATGGCACCAACTTAAATGCCCATCAGGGCCGAGATCCATTCTTCCAACAGAGTTCGGTCCTGGAGATCAGAATCCCCTCCTGAAGTCCTCACCTGCTCCCTGCAGTTGTGAGTGAGCTTGTCCTGTGAGATTAAAGAGAACGTCTGAGTTAGAGCCCTTCTATCAGTGTGTCCCAAGTGCCTTACATAGTTTAGTAGATGTAACTGTATGAGAATCTTCACAGTTCGATGTAACTTCCATTCGCTGCGTAGTCTTGCTGTGGCAATGCTTGAATTAGGGGGCCAGAGGACCTAACAGTAATGGGGAGGCTACCATCTTCGAGACGCATATGGGTCTGCAGAACCAAGTAGCAAGGTTAACAGTGCATACAGGCCCTTGCAGTGGGTAAGGCTTCAACTGGGAATCTTGCATCTTGCTTCATCCATGTAGAGCATGGATGCCGAGACACTACATTGAGCAGAGAGAGCATAGCATGTTGACGTTTCACATATAGGATACTCGCCCTCACCAGCCGCATCATCTTGTTCCACTTTTGTAGGCATTGAGTGGCTGTCCTGGCCACATGAAACTTGTCATGAGATTTCTCTCCACAGGCCTCTGTGAGTCGGTACTCGCCGCCTCTCCAGGGCATCAAGGAGTGCATCCAGGATGGCGTCCGAGAACCGATGGGCATGCTGACGAATTGCTGCTGCAAGGTCTGCCATCCTCACCGGCTGAGTGAGTGTGGAGGAAGCAAATATACCCACAGCTTCAAATATTGCTTAATGCCCAGATGTTGAGGCTCCACTTAACGGCCCACTCATTGTCGCTTACCGCCTCCAGGGAAGCGTGCAACGCTGCAATCCACTTTTCAGGCGGTAAAACTGAATTTCGCATTTCGGGGTCGCGACTAATGCCTAGCGTTAAAAAATCCTCTCTGCCAGTGACACCGCCTCAAAATCGACGGTATCAAATTTCGACCCCATAGAAAGTTGATTTTAAGTAATTTTGAATTGTTTAAAGTTCATCTTGAAATTTTAGAAATAGGAATGAATTTATACCAGTGTGAGCAACATTTGTTTAAACAGCTGCAAATGTATCAACTATCATTGGAATGTTGATTTTTTAAATTATTGAATTCGGTTCTCCCTGATTTGTGATACACATTATGCCAATGCAGTACAATCACCTGTTCAGACAAATATTAGGAAAGCAGAATTAAATAAGCATTTCAACCAGTGCCTTTCTTTCTGTGATCTGAAGCCACATGTAAAAATGTTTGGATAAATAACTTGGAAAATTAAATATCTGAGTAAATTATTTTTTCCCCCAGAAGCTAAGCCTGTAAATAACATGCCATTTATACTGTTTGTTATGTTTTAATAACTCAATTAAGTGTTTTAATGAAAAATGG
Source organism: Pristiophorus japonicus (assembly GCF_044704955.1). Classification (NCBI taxonomy): domain Eukaryota; kingdom Metazoa; phylum Chordata; class Chondrichthyes; family Pristiophoridae; genus Pristiophorus; species Pristiophorus japonicus. The sequence goes on along the minus strand of NC_091984.1, from coordinate 39,415,060 downwards.
ATAACTGTAATGTGTAACCAGTGATGACAAACAGACGATCAATAAAGATTTATGTGAAATGCACTGTATGGGACAAAATGATTTCCTTTTGACCTGTGGCTGGATTCAGGGGCTCTCAGTTTCAAGGGTAGATTTTACAAATTCATGCAGAGCTTCCTATGCCAGGAATGCACCTTTGGGAAATTGAGTAGCACATCCTGGGGGAGTTTCAGCCCATTATTTTACTGTGGGGCCCACTGACCTCTGCGCCAGATGTTGGCAATATGCATTCGTGAGGCGTAAAGGTCTATGCCGGGAGCGCAAATTAGCAGAATCAACCCTGGGAGAACATAACAGGGATTTAATGGGAAAGAGCAAAATGTAATTGCAAAAAAATGCCTTTTGTCAAATTTGTTTGTTAACACTCCTGTGAAGTGCCTTGGGACGTTTTACTACATTAAAGGCGCTATATAAATACAAGTTGTTGTTGTAGGACCAGACCCCATGCAAGGTAACAAGAGCTTCCCAAGGGTGCTGGAACAAGTTCATTTTACTCAAGGTTTACTGCTATGTGACAACCACTGTCCTTTGTAAATATCGGTCTCTTTGCCACAGAGATTGCTGTGTGGCTCATTTCCTTTCCTTTTGCTCAGAACAATCGCACCTTGCTGCTTAATCGTAACTTTGTACAAAACATGAATTGAGATTGGTGCAGATTGCTGAGACGAGTGTGAGTCGGAAAATTGGGCGAAGGACTGTTTCTTGCCTGGTTCGTACTGCGGCGATTTTCCAATATATATAAAATTGTGGCCAAAGTGCTGCTGTACAATTCATACAGGAGCTTCTTTAAAGCACATGCACAGTAATATAATAGCTGTCAGCCAGGGTCTCACTAACGTGCTTGAAGACAGAGGGCAGTAGGAGTCATCTTCTATAAAAAGCAGGAAACCAGACTCCTTAAGGGACCATCTAGCACCCCAGAGCCTGAGATGATACCTGCGTTGATGGGCAGAGGACAGTGTGGTCAGCGCATTGATGCTGGGGATGTTGGCCTGAGCGAGAACACTGATATTGGTGAGTCTGTCTTCTCAGTGGATTTGCAGGATCTTGCAGAGGCAGCGTTGGTGGTACTTTTCCAGCACTTTGCGGTGTCTACTGTATATAGTCCATGTCTCTGAGACATATAGGAAGGTGGGTATCACTGCTGCCCTGCAGACCATAAGCTTGGTGCCAGATTAGAGGTCCTGGTCTTCAAACACTCTCTTCCTCGGGCGACCGAAGGCTGCGCCGGCACACTGAAGATGGTGTTGGACCTTGTCATCGATGTCTGCCCTTGCTGATAGTAGGCTCCCGAGGTATGGAAAATGGTCCATGTTGTCCAAGGCCACGCCGTGGTTTTTGATGACTGGGGGCAATGCTGTGTGGCAGAGGAAATGTTTAAAGGACACACTCAAAGCCTCCTTGATAAAGTGCAACATCCCCACCGGTACCTGGGAATCCCTAGCCCAAGACTGCCCTAAGTGGAAGAAGAGCATCCGAGAGGGTGTTCAGCACCTCGAGTCTCATCGGCGAGAGCGTGCAGAAATCAAGTGCAGACAGCGGAAGGAGCATGCGGCAAACCAAGTTCCCCACCCACCCTTTCCTTCAACCACTAATATGGCAGGGGGATGGGAATCTACGCAGGGAGGCAGAGGGAAGTAAAAAGGAGGAAGAAGCAAAAGGTAGGAAGGAGAAAAACAAGAGTGGAGGGCAAAGAAATCAAGGGCAAAAATCAAAAACTGACACATTACAACATGATTCTAAAAGGACAAAGAGTGTTAAAAAAACAAGCCTGAAGGCTCTGAGTCTCAATGCGAGAAACATTCATAATAAGGTGGATGAATTAACTGTGCAGATAGCTGTTAACGGATATGATATAATTGAGATTACAGAGACATGGCTCCAGTGTAACTAAGGCTGGGAACTCAACAGCCAGGAGTATTCAATATTCAGGAAGGATAGACAGGAAGGAAAAGGAGGTGGGGTAGCGTTACTGGTTAAAGAGGAGATTAACGCAATAGTAAGGAAGGACATTAGCTTGGATGATGTGGAATATATATGGGTAGAGCTGCGAAACACCAAAGGGCAGAAAACGCTAGTGGGAGTTTTGTACTGAGCACCAAACAGTGGTAGTGAGGTTTGGGATGGCATCAAACAGGAAATTAGGGACGCGTGCAATAAGGGTACAACAGTTATCATGGGTGACTTTAATCTGGGCGAGACTGGGCTAACCAAACTGGTAGCAGTACTGTGGAGGAGGATTTCCTGGAGTGTATAGGGATGGTTTTCTAGACCAATATGTCGAGGAACCAACTAGAGAGCAGGCCATCCTAGACTGGGTGTTGTGTAATGAGAGAGGATTAATTAGCAATCTGGTTGTGCGAGGCCCCTTGGGAAAGAGTGACCATAACATGGTACAATTCTTCATTAAGATGGAGACTGACACAGTTAATTCAGAGACTATGGTCCTGAACTTAAAGAAAGGTAACTTCGATGGAATGAGATGTGAATTGGCTAGTATAGACTGGTGAAAGATACTTAGAAACATAGAAACATAGAAAATAGGTGCAGGAGTAGGCCATTCGGCCCTTCTAGCCTGCACCGCCATTCAATGAGTTCATGGCTGAACATACAACTTCAGTACCCCATTCCTGCTTTCTCACCATACCCCTTGATTCCCCTAGTAGTAAGGACTTCATCTAACTCCTTTTTGAATATATTTAGTGAATTGGCCTCAACAAATTTCTGTGGTAGAGAATTCCACAGGTTCACCACTCTCTGGGTGAAGAAATTCCTCCTCATCTCGGTCCTAAATGGCTTCCCCCTTATCCTTGGACTGTGTCCCCTGGTTCTGGACTTCCCCAACATTGGGAACATTCTTCCTGCATCTAACCTGTCTCACCCCGTCAGAATTTTAAACGTTTCTATGAGGTCCCCTCTCATTCTTCTGAACTCCAGTGAATACAAGCCCAGTTGATCCAGTCTTTCTTGATAGGTCAGTCCCACCATCCCGGGAATCAGTCTGGTGAACCTTCGCTGCACTCCCTCAATAGCAAGAATGTCCTTCCTCAGGTTCGGAGACCAAAACTGTACACAATACTCCAGGTGTGGCCTCACCAAGGCCCTGTACAATTGTAGCAACACCTCCCTGCCGTTGTACTCAAATCCCCTCGCTATGAAGGCCAACATGCCATTTGCTTTCTTAACCGCCTGCTGTACCTGCATGCCAACCTTCAATGACTGATGTACCATGACACCCAGGTCTCTTTGCACCTCCCCTTTTCCTAATCTGTCACCATTCAGATAATAGTCTGTCTCTCTGTTTTTACCACCAAAGTGGATAACCTCACATTTATCCACATTATACTTCATCTGCCATGCATTTGCCCACTCACCTAACCTATCCAAGTCGCTCTGTAGCCTCATAGAATCCTCCTTGCAGCTCACACTGCCACCCAACTTAGTGTCATCCGCAAATTTGGAGATACTACATTTAATCCCCTCGTCTAAATCATTAATGTACAGTGTAAACAGCTGGGGCCCCAGCACAGAACCTTGCGGTACCCCACTAGTCACTGCCTGCCATTCTGAAAAGTCCCCATTTACTCCTACTCTTTGCTTCCTGTCTGACAACCAGTTCTCAATCCATGTCAGCACACTACCCCCAATCCCATGTGCTTTAACTTTGCACATTAATCTCTTGTGTGGGACCTTGTCGAAAGCCTTCTGAAAGTCCAAATATACCACATCAACTGGTTCTCCCTTGTCCACTCTACTGGAAACATCCTCAAAAAATTCCAGAAGATTCCTCAAATGGCTAATGGTGGATAGGCAATGGCAGACATTTAAAGATTTGTGCACATTAGTCCGAGAGCATTTGAACGTGAAGGAAACCATTCTGATGACAAGGTACTGGTTCTACACCTACAAAAGGTCTGAAGGCCAGCAAGTGGCAAGTTATGTCGCCGAGCTAAGACGCTTTGCAGGACATTGCGAATTTGAAGGACATTTGGAGCACATGCTCAGAGACTTTTCATACTTGGCATTGGCCATGAAACCATACTTCGCAAACTTTTGACTGTAGAGACCCCAACCTTGAGTAAGGCCATAGCGATAACCCAGGCATTCATTGCCACCAGTGACAATACGAAGCAAATCTCTCAGCACACAAGTACTGTGAACAAAGTGATGTGGTTTTCGAATCGTAACGTACAGGGCAGGTCACATATGCCTGCAGCTGCACATCCGCAGATGTCTCAGAGTCCACCATCAAGGGTGATGAATGCAAGGCCATTAACACCTTGTTGGCGCTGCGGGGGTGATCATCGTTTCCATTTATGCCGATTCAAAGAGTACGTTTGCAAGGGCTGTGGAACAATGGGACACCTTCAACAAGTGTGCAGGCGAGCTGCAAAGCTTATTAAATCTGCAAACCACCATGTTGCAGAGGAGGACAGATCCATGGAGGATCACGACAAACCAGAGCCTCAGATTGAGGAGGCAGAGGTACATGGGGTGCACACATTCACCACGAATTGTCCCCTGATAATGCTGAATGTTAAACTAAATGCACTCCCGGTGTCAATGGAGCTGGACATGGGTGCGGGCCAGTCCATCATGGGCAAAAAGACTTTCAAAAGATGGTGGTGCAACAAGGCCTCAAATCCAGTCTTAACTCCAATTCGCACGAAACTAAGAACTTGCACAAAATAACTGATTCTTGTAATCGGCAGTGCTACCGTAAAGGTCTCCTACGATGGAGCGATGCACAAGCTACCACTCTGGGTGGTACCGGGTGATGGTCCCACGCTGCTCGGCAGGAGCTGGCTGGGAAAGATACTCTGGAACTGGGACGACGTCCGAGCGCCCACTGATGACACTTCGTGTGCCCAGGTCGTGAACAAGTTTCCTTCGCTGTTCGAACCAGGCATCGAGCAATGCCAAGAGCAAAAGTGCAGATCGACCTAATTCCGGGGGCACGACCCATCCATCACAAGGCGAGAGCAGTACTGTACATGATGAGAGAAAGAGTAGAGATCGAGCTAGACCAGCTGCAAAGAGAGGGCATCATTTCACCGATCGAGTTCAACGAGTGGGCCAGTCCTATCGTCCCAGTCCTCAAGAGACATGGCACCATCAGAATCTGTGGCGATTACAAAGTAACTATCAATCGTTTCTCCCTGCAGGACCAATACCCACTACCAAAGGCCGACGACCTCTTTGCAACGCTGGCGGGAGGAAAGATGTTCACGAAGCTGGATCTGACTTCAGCCTACATGACGTAGGAACTGGAAGAATCATTGAAGGCCCTCACCTGCATCAACACGCACAAAGGTCTTTTTGTTTATAACAGATGCCTGTTTGGAATCTGATTAGCGGCGGTGATATTCCAGAGAAACATGGAAAGTTTACTGAAGTCTGTCCCGCACATCGTGGTCTTCCAGGATACACCTTGGTCACAGGTTGGAACACAGTTGAGCATCTGCAGAACCTGGAGGAGATCCTTAGTTGACTCAACCACGTGGAGCTCAGGTTAAACCTCTCGAAGTGCGTTTTCCTGGCACCTGAAGTGGAGTTCTTGGGAAGGAGGATTGCGGCGGACGGCATCAGGCCCACCAATGCGAAGATGGAGGCAATCGAGAATGCACCGAGGCCACAGAACGTGACGGAGGTGCGGTTGTTTCTGGGAGTCTTGAACTACTTTGCTAACTTCTTACCGGGTCTCAGCACCCTGTTAGAACCACTGTGTGTCTTACTATGAAAAGGGGATGAATGGGTTTGGGGCAAAAGCCAAGGAAATGCCTTTGTAAAAGCGAGAAAATTGTTATGCTCAAACAAATTGCTCGTGTTGTGTGATCGATGTAAGCGTTTGGTACTAGCATGTGATGCATCATCATATGATGTCGGGTGTGTATTGCAATAAGCTAATGATTTTGGGAAACTGCAACCGGTTGCTTATGCATCCAGGAGTCTGTCCACAATAAACTCTGCGACCTGGTCAGGGTGGTACTGTAGGCTGCCTCCAGAATGATCCAGGCATCTGAAGTGCTGCTTTAGGACTCCAGTTGTCTTTTCAACGATGTTGCGAGTCGCTTAGTGACTTTTATTATAACGTTTCTGTGTTTCAGTGACAGGATTACGCAGAGGGGTCATCAGCCAACTGGCAAGGCCATATCCTTTATCCCCCCAGCATCCAACCGTGACCTTCTGGCGAATTGACAAACAGGTCAGGGATAGCACTTTCACGTAGGATGTGCGCATCATGGATGCTGCCAGGAAATGTAGCATTTACTGTCTGAATTGTTTGATTGTGGTCGACAACAAGCTGCACATTTAGTGAGTGGAACCCCTTTCTGGTACGAAACACCTCCGTGTTCTTTAAGGGTGCTTTCAGGGAAAGGTGCGTGCAGTCTGTTGCTCCCTGTACCTTGGGGAACTGTGATCTGCAGAAACCCAAAGCCCTCTCGGTCTGTGCCTCCCTGTCATTGGGAAGCTTATGAAGTCCATCCTGCGAGCAGAAAGGGCTTCAGTCACCTGTCGAATGCAGTAGTGTGTAACGTGCTGAGAGATATGGCATATGTCATCAGCTGAAGCCTGAAAGGATCCAGATGCGTAGAAGGCTAGGGCAGCAGTAACCTTCACCTCAACTGACAGTGCGGTGCTGATGGTGCTGGAAGGCTGCAGATCACCCTTGATGAGTTGACATATCTCATTGATGACCTCCTTCCAGAATCGCAGCCTCCTAAGACGAGCATTTTCAGACAAGTTCAGATAAGATTGCTTTTCCAAGTACCTTCGTTGGCGATCTCCTCCTCTGTCTTCATTTCTGTCTACGCATTACTCTGCCACCTCTTCGATTGATCCTTTCAGTAACCAGTGTGTGAGCAGTTGCAATTAAAGGCAGGGAAAGCATAGGCCCCATATCACTAGCAATAATTACTTTCACTAATTTAATATAATCTCAATACACTATACTCTCTAATCACTGTACTCTACAGTCTCTGTAAACATAGAAACATAGAAACATAGAAAATAGGTGCAGGAGTAAGCCATTCGGCCCTTCGAGACTGCACCGCCATTCAATAAGATCATGGCTGATCATTCACCTCAGTACCCCTTTCCTGCTTTCTTTCCATACCCCTTGATCCATTTACCTGTAAGGGCCATATCTAACTGCCTCTTGATTATATCTAATGAACTGGCATCAACAACTCCCTGTGGTAGGGAATTCCACAGGTTAACAACTCTCTGCGTGAAGAAGTTTCTCCTTATCTCAGTCCTAAATGGCTTACCCCTTATCCTTAGACTATGTCCCCTGGTTCTGGACTTCCCCAACATCGGGAACATTCTTCCTGCATCTAACCTGTCCAGTCCCGTCAGAATCTTATATGTTTCTATGAGATCCCCTCTCATCCTTCTAAACTCCAGTGAATACAGGCCCAGTCGATCCAGTCTCTCCTCATATGTCAGTCCTGCCATCCCAGGAATCAGTCTGGTGAACCTTCGCTGCACTCCCTCAATAGCAAGAATGTCCTTCCTCAGATTAGGAGACCAAAACTGAACACAATATTCCAGGTGAGGCCTCACTAAGGCCCTGTACAACTGCAGTAAGACCTCCCTGCTCCAATAGTCAAATCCCCTAGCTATGGAGGCCAACAGACTATTTGTCTTCTTCACTGCCTGCTGTACCTGCATGCCAACTTTCAATGACTGATGTACCATGATATCCAGGTCTCGTTGCACCTCCCGTTTTCCTAATCTGCCGCCATACAAATAATATTCTGCCTTCGTGTTTTTGCCACCAAAGTGGATAACCTCACATTTATCCACATTATACTGCATCTGCCACTTGTTTGCCCACTTACCTAACCTGTCCAAGTCACCCTGCAGATTTTTAGCATCCTCCTCACAGCATACACCACCACCCAGCTTAGTGTCATCTGCAAACTTGGAGATATTACACTCAATTCCTTCATCCAAATCATTAATGTATATTGTAAATAGCTGGGGTCCCAGAACTGAGCCCTGCAGCACCCCACTAGTCACTGCCTGCCATTCTGAAAAGACCCGTTTATCCCGATTCTCTGCTTCCTGTCTGCCAACGAGTTCTTTATCCACGTCAGTACATCACCCCCAATACCATGTGATTGATTTTGCATACCAATCTCTTGTGTGGGACCTTGTCAAAAGCCTTTTGAAAGTCCAAAAACACCATATCCACTGGTTCTCCCTTGTCCACTCTACTAGTTACATCCTCAAAAAACTCTCGAAGATTTGTCAAGCAGGATTTCCCTTTCATAAATCCATGCTGACTTGGACCGATCCCATCACTGCTTTCCAAATGTGCTGCTATTTCATCTTTAATAATTGATTCCAACATTTTCCCCATTACTGATGTCAGGCTAACTGGTCTATAATTATCCGTTTTCTCTCTCCCTCCTTTCTTAAAAAGTGGTGTTACATTAGCTACACTCCAGTCCATAGGAACTGATCCAGAGTCAATAGACTATTGGAAAATGACCACCAATGCATCCACTATTTCTAGGGCCACTTCCTTAAGTACTCTGGGATGAGGACTATCAGGCCCTGGGGATTTATCGGCCTTCAATCCCATCAATTACCCTAATACAATTTCCAGCCGAATAAGGATTTCCTTCAGTTCCTCCTTCTCACTAGACCCTCGGTCCCTTAGTATTTCCGGAAGGTTATTTGTGTCTTCCTTTGTGAAGACAGAACTAAAGTATCTGTTTAACTGGTCCGCCATTTCTTTGTTCCCGATTATAAATTCACCTGAATCTGATTGCAAGGGACCTACGTTTGTTTTCATTAATCTTATAATCTTCACATATCTATAGAAGCTTTTGCAGTCAATTTTTATGTTCCCAGAAAACTTCCTCTCATATTCTATTTTCCCCCTCCTAATTAAACCCTTCGTGCTCCTCTGCTGTATCATAACATTCTCCCAGTCCTCAGGTTTGCTGCTTTTTCTGGCCAATTTATATGCCTCTTCCTTGGATTTAACACTATCCTTAAATTTCCCTTGTTAGCCACGGTTGAGCCACCTTCCCCGTTTTATTTTTACTCCAGACAGGGATGTACAATTGTTGAAGTTCATCCATGTGATCTTTAAATGTCTGGCCATTGCCTATCCACTGTGAACCCTTTAAGTATCATTCGCCAGTCTATTCTAGCCAATTCATGTCTCATACCATTGAAGTTACCTTTTCTTAAGTTCAGGACTCTAGTCTCTGAATTAACTGTGTCACTCTGCACCTTAATATTATGGTCACTCTTCCCCCAGGGGCCCCGCACAACAAGATTGCTAATTAGTCCTTTCTTAACACACATCACAAAGTCTAGGATGGCCAGCCCTCTAGTTGGCTCCTCGACATATTGGTCTAGAAAACCATTCCCAGTACACTCCAGGAAATCCTCCTCCACCGCATTTCTACCAGTTTGGTTAGCCCAATCAGTATGTAGATTAAAGTCACCCATGATATCTGCTGTACCTTTATTGCACACATACCTAATTTCTTGTTTGATGCTGTCCCCAACCTCACTACTACTATTTGGTGGTCTGTACACAACTGCCACTAGCATTTTCTGCCCTTTGGTATTCCGTAGCTCCACCCATACTGATTCCACATCATCCAAGCCAATGTCTTTCCTTACTATTGCATTAATTTCCTCTTTAACCAGCAACGCCACCCCACCTCCTTTTACTTTCTGTCTATCCTTCCTAAATGTTGAATACCCCTGGATGTTGAGTTTCCAGCCTTTATCACCCTGGAACCATGTCTCCGTGATGCCAATTACATCATATCCGTTGACTGCTATCTGCGCAGTTAATTCGTCCACCTTATTGCGAATACCCCTCGCATTGAGGCACAGATCCTTCAGGTTTATTAACACCCTTTGCCCCTTTAGAATTTTGCTGTAATGTGGCCCTTTTTGCTTTTTGCCTTGGGTTTCTCTGCCCTCCACTTTTACTTTTCTTCTTTCTATCTTTTGCTTCTGCCCCCATTCTACTTTCCTCTGTCTCCCTGCATAGCTTCCCATCCCCCTGCCATATTAGTTTAACCTCTCCCCAACAGCACTAGCAAACACTCCCCCTCGGACATTGGTTTTGATCCTGCTCAGGTGCAGACCATCCGGTTTGTACTGGTCCCACCTCCCCCAGAACCGGTTCCAATGTCCCAGGAATTTGAATTCCTCCCTTCTGCACCACTCCTCAAGCCATCCTGCGATTCCTACTCTGACTAGCACGTGGCACTGGTAGCAATCCTGAGATGACTACTTTTGAGGTCCTACTTTTTAATTTAGCTCCTAGCTCCCTAAATTCATCTTGTAGGACCTCATCCCGTTTTTTACCTATATCGTTGGTACCATATGCACCACAACAGCTGGCTGTTTACCCTCCCCCTTCTGCACCCGCTCCGAGACATCCTTGACCCTTGCACCAGGGAGGCAACATACCATCGTGGAGTCTCAGTTGCGGCCGCAGAAACGTCTATCTATTCCCCTTACAATAGAATCCCCTATCACTACAGCTGTCCCACTCTTTTTCCTGCCCTCCTGTGCAGCAGAACCACCCATGGTGCGATGAATTTGGCTGCTGCTGCTCTCCCCTGATGAGTCATCCCCCTCAACAGTACCCAAAGCGGTGTATCTGATTTGCAGGGGGATGACCGCAGGGGACCCCTGCACTACCTTCTTTCCACTGCTCTTCCTGTTGGTCACCCATCCCCTATCTGGCTGTGTACTCTTTACCTGCGGTAAGACCAACTCACGAAACGCGCTATTCACGTCATCCTCAGCATCGCAGAATTTGCAGAGTAAATTCACCCGCAGCTCCAGTGCCATACTGCGGTCTGTCAGGAGCTGCAGCCGGATACACTTCCCACACATGTAGTCGTCAAGGACACTGAAAGTCCCTGACTTCCCACATAGTACAGGAGGAGCATAACATGTGTCCGAGCTCTCCTAGCATGACATAACCCTTAGATTAACTTAATTTAGCAACAGGTTACTTACTGATAAAGAAAAGAAAAAGAAAAGCTACTCACCAATCACCAGCCAATCACTTACCCCCTTAGCTGTGATGTCACCTTTTGATTTCTTTCTACTTCTTCTTTGTCTTCTCTCCCTGCTGTAGCTGCACCGGCTGGCTCCACGATGACTGATGGGCCTCGATAGGCCGCTCCGACATCCCCGGACTCCCGCTGCCCATACTCTCTATGCTGTATACCAGTCAGTTTAATAGACCCCAACAATATCAGTAAATTATTTCACTATGTAAAAGCTATTTCCAAAATAATGTCAATATATAAAACCTATTTCCAAAATAACTTGATAATACCTACTTTATATACCCTTTATAGACCCTGTTCCAATATTCTGAGTAGAATTATCTTTAAATATAGCTCCCTAAATAACTCACAACTATGCCTCCACCCTTCCTTTGATCTTCAAAATGGCATCGGTAGTGCCCATTTCCTTCTCTTCAGTCCAGTAAAAGCAACTATTTCTCAGCACTCTTTTGGGCCTTGCATTTTTTTAATGAATTTTACAATTGTTGTACAGTGTCTTCTAATAACGTAAGGTTAAACATCAATACAAGGGTTGCAAACAATGGCCAGGCCAGGCAAGGATGAAACGTAACGCAACTGTAACTGTCACCAACATAACTTCACGCAAAGCGTTCATTAATGAGCCGCTGACGCAACAGTCTTGCAGCTGCGTAACTACCACATGGCTTTTCCAGTGGGGTGGGGTGGTGGGAGGGCGGGGGGGGGAGTCATGGGTTCATCACCAGGCTGATTGTCCTCCCCGAGGTCCTTGTCCTGCTCCTCTTCCGCTTCCCCTCTCTCCTGAGGTGGACCGGCAATCCCATCTGGCAATTGTTGTCCTCTCCTGATAGCTAGGTAATGCACCATGCAGCACACCACAATAAACTCAGCGACCTGCTCAGGGTGGTATTGTAGGTTGCCTCCTGAGTGGTCCAGGCATCTGAAGTGCAGCTTCAGCACTCCAATTGACTTTTTGACAATATTGCGTGTGGCTATATAGCGTTCGTTGTAGCACTTCTCGGCTTCTGTCTGAGTCTTTCGCAGGGGGGTCATGAGCCAGCTGGCAAGGCCGTATCCTTTATCCCCCAGCATCCAACCGTGACCTTGTGGCTGACTCTTAAACAGGTCAGAGACAGTGCTCTCACGCAAGATGTACGCATCATGGATGCTCCCTGGAAAATTTGCATTTACAGCCATGATTATTTGCTTGTGGTCGACAATGAGCTGCACATTCAGGAAGTGAAATCTCTTTTGGTTACGGTAAAACTCTGCATCCTGTAAAGGTGCTCGCAGGGCAATGTGCGTACAGTCTATTGTTCCCTGCACCCTGGGGAAGTTTGCTGTTCTCGAGAACCCCAAAGCCCTCTGAGTCTGTGCTTCATTGGTTTGTAAAGTCCATCCTGCAAGGGTTTCAGTCACCTGTAGAATACAGCAATGTGTGGCATATTGAGAGATGCAGCAAATGTCACCAGCTGAGGCCTGAAATAAGCCCGATGCACAGAAGGAAAGTGCCACAGTAACCTTAACCTCAATGGGCAGTGCGGCCCTGATGGTGTTGGTAGGCTACAGATCTCCCTTAATTAGCTGCCATATCTCACTGATGACCTCCTTTCGGAAGCGCAGCCTTTTAACGCATGTGTTATTGGACAAGTCCAGGTATGATTGCTTATCCCTATAAATGTGTTGGATGTAAGGTCTTCTCCTCCTCAGCAGTCTGCCACCTTTTTGATTGGGCACATAATGCTCTTCAATAAACTTTCTCCCATCTCTATTCTGCAGCATGTGAGTAGTCAATACTGGTTGAGAAATTACAGGCACCATCATTATAAATCACTATAAATGCCCTAATCTGTCTCCAAAGTTCTTAAATTTTCCTCAACAAACACAATATAAACTCGAAATTGAACACAATATGATTAGATAATTGGCAAGATTCTAAAACGCTCTTAAAATCACTCACAAATTACTTCACTGCTCCCATCAACTTGAAGCAGCCTTTTATTAAACCACCTCCGATTTACAAAATGGCGTCCATGCTGCCGGTGAGTGCAGCTTTTCTTGAGCGCCTTTTGGGAGAGCGATCATTTGGGTGCAATATGAGCGAAATGTCGAAGGTAACGCTCGGCGATAATCTGGGCGATATTTGGGTGTTAGTTTCCATTATAAACAGTATTCTGGGCCTTGCCTGAGTGATGAAGTTAGATTTTATTAAAAAAAATAGGCCGGGCAATTCAGTTCATTCCTGCATGCCGAAAGTTCCACTGGCGATAAATAGGTGATAATCTGGCGCTAGTTTCCATTTCTCATCAGAAATGGGCAATAAACTGAATCTTGGCAGTTATATCGGCACCAAATGGGCGAATATTTGCTGAAATTCTAGCCCCTGGTCTTCAAACACTATCTTCCTCAGGCGACCGAAGGCTGCACTGGCACACTGAAGGCAGTGTTGGACCTCGTCATTGACGTCTGCCCTTGTTGACAGTAAGCTCTCGAGAGTAATGTCCAGTACCCTGGTAGCAGTCACGATTCCTTCATTTTACATCTGTTCATCATGTTACCATTATTTGAAAGGGGGTAAGATGCTGTCCTGGGTGTTATGCGTGTATGTAAAGCTCACTAATATGTAAGACTTGCCAATAGGGGGCACACCTGTGGGAGACCTAAGGGTCACCTGTGCACCCTTGGCAAGCAGGTATAACAGGTAAATCCACCATGCTGCCTCCTCCCTCTGGAGTCTGAATAAAGAGACCAAGGTCACAACAGTTTGAGCTTACAATACAGTCTTGTGGAGTTACTCTGAACATAACAAATTGGCGGCGAGTAACGGATCATGAACTTTCACATGGTAATAGCTCCCATTGGTATTCTTGAGAGATTTGTTCAGGGTGATGATTGGGAAGCCTTCATTGAGCGTCTCGATCAGTACTTCGTGGGCAACGAACTGGACAAGGCTGAGACGGCGGTCAAGTGCAGGGCGATTCTCCTCGCCGTATGTGGTTCTTCGATATATGGCCTCCTCAAAAATCTGCTGGGACCAGACAAACCAACGGACAAAACACACAGAGCTGTGCATGCTGGTTCGGGAACACCTCAAACCGAAGGAGAGCATCTTAATGGCCAGGTATCGCTTTTACACGCACCATCGCTCCAAGGGCCAGAACGTGGCGAGCTTTGCCGCCGACCTAAGACGCCTTGCGGGATAGTGGGAATTTGCAGGATCTTTGGGGGAAATGTTGTGGAACTTTTTCGTGCTTGGAATCGGCCACGAGGTCATTCTTTGCAAACTGCTGTCTGCCAAATCCCTAGATCTGAGCAAGGCCATCATGATAGCCCAGGCTTTCATCTAAGAGTGACAACACGAAACAAATATCTTCACAGAATCGAAGCTCACCGGCAAGTACTGTGCATAAAATAATGTTTTCAGCAGGCAGAACTGTACAGGGCAGGGCCCTCATGACCGCAGAGGCCAGACCTAGGCCTAGGGAGACTCAGAGTCCGTCGTGATGTTTGAATGCGTATCCATTAACACCATGTTGGCGCTGCGGGAGCAGTCATAGAGCCCATTAATGTCGATTCAAGCACTATGTGTGTAAGGGCTGTGGAACAATGGGGCACCTCCAGCGAATGTGCAAATGATCTGTGACTCACCATGTGACAGAGTCAGGAGAGGACGACCGATCCAGCGAGGATCACGATGAACGGGCAAGAGAGGCAACTCAACCTGAGGATGAAGAGGAAGTATATGGGATACACATATTCACCACCAAAAGCCCTCCGATAATGTTAAAAGTTAAACTCAACGGCATTCCAGTCTCCATGGAACGGGTCACGGGGGCAATTCAATCAGTAATGAGCCAGAAGGCATTCGAGAGGTTGTGGGGCGACAGAGCAAAACGACCCAAGCTGATCCCAATTCAGGCAAAGCTGCGTGCCTACACCAAGGAACTGATACCAGTTATTGGTTGTGCGGACATAAGAGTATCCCATGAGGGAGCAGTGCACGACTTACCACTGTGGATTGTTTCAGGTGATGGGCCAACGCTGCTTGGCAGAAGGTGGATGGGGAAGATTCGATGGAACTGGGAAGACCTCTGTGTACCTTCTCTTGCCAACGACATCTCCCTTGCTCAAAGGCTGAGCAAGCATCCATCTTCAGCTGAACCAGGCAGATCCATTTGCAGATCCCCGAGGCACAGGCCGCTCATCACGACCACGAGGAGATAAAGATCAACCGAGCAACGATGGAATAGGCTCCAGGTTGACCAAGCAGAGCGAGACTCCGGCATAAACGATCCGAATGCGTCTTCCCGATGTCAGAGGCAAAATACCTGAGGAGGAAGATCGCGGCAGTCGGCATCACGGACACGGACGAGAGTGCGTCCAGATCACGGAATGAAAGAGCATCCAGACCATGGGACGAGAGTGCGTCCAGACCACGGGATGAAAGTACGTCCAGACCATGGGACGAGAGAGTGTCCAGGCCACGGAATGTCGCCACAACGAAACAGAGGCATGTGTTGCCCAGCAAGGAAGATGACTGGGTTTGGGACAAAGGTAAAGGGGTGGCCACTATGAAGGCCAGGAATCCATCACGTTCCAATAAGTTGTTTGCACTATGTAACCCATGTGAGCGCTCTTTCGCGGCCAATGATGTATTATCATACGGGGTCGGGGGCACCTTACAACAAGCCAAAGTGGCGGGCGAACCCCAACCAGTTGTATATGCATCTAACAAAGTATTTGTAGCAAGTGATGTGTTACCGCATGGGGTCGGGCATGTTGTACAGCAAGCCAAAGTAGCAGGCGAGCCCCAACTGGTTGTACATGTATCCAATAAGTTAACCAAAGCAGTAGCCTGTGTTCATAGGACAAAAGAGACGTACCAAAGAGTGTCCCAATATTTGCTTGAGTCAGACAAGCTGCCTATCTCACAGTTCTGGTAGAGCAGAGGCACCACTATCAATGCTTTGTTTCGAATATATCTAACACTGTCTGTGCACTGTAATATGATCTGCCACGGGCCAGGCACTGAGCATGGCGCTAATGCCCTCAGTTGGCTACCATTGCCCACCACTGGGGTGGAAACAGCGCAGCCCACAGACCGGCTCGTTGTCATGGACGTACTAGAAAGTGAGGGACGGCAGTTCGGGAGATTGAGGCCCTGATAAAAGGACGTGGAGCTCGGGAGGAGGAGCAGCAGTTCGGGAGATCGAGGCCGAAGATAAAAGAAAGAAGTAAAAAGAAATCGATGTGTGATGTCACAGCCAAGCGGGTAAATGATTGGCTGATGGATTGGTGAGTATTTTAACTTTTTTTTCCTTTGTTTTATTTCCTTATCAGTAGGTAACCTTTGACGCTGCTGCCAAATTAAGTTAATCTAAGGGTTAAGTCATGGCAGGAGAGCCCAGACCTGTGTCATGCTCCTCCTGTGCTATGTGGGAGGTCAGGGATGCTCCCAGTATCGCTGACAACTACATGTTCGGGAAGTGTATCCAGCTGCAGCTCCTGACAGATCGCATTGCGGCACTGGAGCTGCGCATGGATTCACTCTGGAGCATCCGCGATGCTGAGGATGTCGTGAATAGCACATTTAGTGAGTTGGTCACACCGCAGGTAAAATTTATTCAGGCAGGCAGGGAATGGGTGACCATCAGGCAGAGCAGTGGAAGAAAGGTAATGCAGGGGTCCCCTGAGGTCATCCCCTTCCAAAACAGATACACCACCTTGGGTACTTTTGTGGGGGGGGGGGGGTGACTCATCAGGGGAGGGCAGCAGCAGCCAAGTTCATGGCACCATGGTTGGCTCTGCTGCACAGGAGGGCAGGAAAAAGAGTGGGAGAGCTTTAGCGGTAGGGGATTCGATTTTAAGGGGAATAGATAGGCGTTTCCGAGGCCGCAATCGAGACTCCAGGATGGTATGTTGCGTCCCTGGTGCAAGGGTCAAGGATGTCTCGGAGCGGCTGCAGCACCTTCTGGAGGGGGAGGGTGAACAGCCAGTTGTCGTGGTGCATATAGGTACCAACGATATAGGTAAAAAACAGGATGAGTTTTGACAAGACGAATTTAGGGAGCTAGGAGTTAAATTAAAAAGCAGGACCTCAAAGTTAGTAATCTCAGGATTGCTACCAGTGCCACGTGCTAGTCAGAGTAGAAATAGCAGGATAGCTCAGATGAATACGTGGCTTGAGGAGTGGCGCAGGAGGGAGGGATTCAAATTCCTGGGACATTGGAAGTGGTTCTGGGGCAGGTGGGACCAGTATAAATCAGACGGTCTGCACCTGGGCAGTTCCTGAACCGATGTCCTAGGGGGAGTGTTTGCTAGTGCTGTTGGGGCGGGGTTAAACTAATACGGTAGGGGGATGGGAACCTATGCAGGGAGATAGAGGGAAGTAAAATGGGGGCAGAAGCAAAAGATAGAAAGAAGAAAGATAAAAGTGGAGGGCAGAGAAACCCAAGGCAAAAATCGAAAAGGCCACATTAGAGCAAAATTCTAAAGAGATAAAGTGTCTTAATAAGACAAGCCTGAAGGCTCTGTGCCCCAATGAGATCAGTATTCGTAATAAGGTGGATGAATTAACTGCACAGGCAGCAATTAGTGAATATGATATAATTGGTATCATGGAGACATGGCTCAAGGGTGACCAAGGCTGGGAATTCAACATCCAGGGGTATTCAACATTCAGGAAGGATAGATAGAAAGGAAAAGGAGGTGGGACAGCGTTGCTGGTTAAAGAGGAAATTAACGCAATAGTAAGGAAGGACATTAGCTTGGATGATGTGGAATCTGTATGGGTGGAACTGCGGAATACCAAAGGGCAGAAAATGCTAGGGGGAGTTGTGTACAGACCAGCAAACAGTAGAAGTGAGGTTGGGGACAGCATCAAACAAGAAATTAGGGATGCGTGCAATAAAGGTACAGCAGTTATCATGGGCGACTTTAATCTACATATAGATTGGGCTAACCAAACTGGTAGCAACACGGTGGAGGAGGATTTTCTGGAGTGTATTAGGGATGGGTTTCTAGACCAATATATCGAGGAACCAACTAGAGGGCTGGCCACCCTAGACTGGGTGATGTGTAATAAGAAAGGACTAATTCGCAACCTTGTTGTGCGAGGCCCCTTGGGGAAGAGTGACTTTAATATAGTAGAATTCTTTATTAAGATGGAGAATGACACAGTTAATTCAGACACTAGGGTCCTGAACTTTAGGAAAGGTAACTTCGATGGTATGAGATGTGGATTGGCTAGAATAGACTGGCGAATGATACTTAAAGGGTTGACGGTGTACAGACAATGGCAGACATTTAACAATCACATGGATCAACTTCAACAATTGTACATCCTTGTCTGGAGTAAAAATAAACCGTGGCTAACAAGGGAAATTAGGGATAATGTTAAATCCAAGGAAGAGGCATATAAATTGTCCAGAAAAAGCAGAAAGCCTGAGGACTGGGAGAAATTTAGAATTCAGCAGAGGAGGACTATGGGTTTAATTAGGAGGGGGAAAATAGAGTATGAGAGGAAGCCTGCTGGGAACATAAAAACTGACTGCAAAAGATTCTATAGATATGTGAAGAGAAAAAGATTAGTGAAGACACACGTAGGTCCCTTGCAGTTAGCATCAGATGAATTTATAACGGGGAACAAAGAAATGGCAGACCAATTGAACAAATACTTTGGTTCTACCTTCCCAATGAACCTTCTGGAAATACTAAGGGACCGAGGGTCTAGTAAGAAGGAGGAACTGAAGGAAATCCTTATTAGTCAGGAAATTGTGATATGGAAATTGATGGGTTTGAAGGCCGATAAATCCCCAGGGCCTGATAGTTTGCATCCCAGAGTACTTAAGGAAGTGGGCCTAGAAATAGTGGATGCATTGGTGATCATTTTCCAACAGTCTATCGACTCTGGATCCGTTCCTATAGACTGGAGGATAGCTAATGTAACACCACTTTTTAAAAGAGGAGGGAGAGAGAAAACGGGGAATTATAGACCAGTTAGCCTGACATCGGTAGTGGGGAAAATGTTGGAATCAGTTATTAAAGATGAAATAGCAGCGCATTTGGAAAGCAGTGACAGGATCAGTCCAAGTCAGCATGGATTTATGAAAGTGAAATCATGCTTGACAAATCTTCTAGAATTTTTTGAGGATGTAACTAGTCGAGTGGACAAGGGGGAACCAGTGGATGTGGTGTATTTGGACTTTCAAAAGGCTTTTGAAAAGGTCCCACACAAGAGATTAGTGTGCAAAATTAATGCACATGGTATGGGGGTAATGTATTGACATGGATAGTGAACTGGTTGGCAGACAGGAGGCAGAGAGTTGGGATAAACGGGTCCTTTTCAGAATGGCAGGCAGTGACTAGTGGAGTGCCGCAGGGCTCAGTGCTGGGACCCCAGCTCTTTACAATATACATTAATGATTTAGACCTGACTATCCCGGGTGCTACGCAGTCACCAAACAGAATCACTCAGAAATCAGCTTTCTTCATGCTATCAGCCGAGAATGCACCATGATCACACAGCTCCTCCACGCGACATCAGAATAAATGATGTAGATCATGTTGAGGGCCCCAGATGGGCTGCTAGCACTGTATTAGCCAAAGAGGGGAATGGAGTGTTTGTAATGAAAATGGAACGTTTGTTGTGAAACCATGTACTGGACAAATGCACAGAGCACTTGGACCAGACCAGACTGCAAACTACAGATAACCAGGGACCACGGTGAAAGGACCAGGCCCCCAGCGACCCACTAACACAAGCGACCTTGCCATCAACCATGAGGATCAACCCACCATGCCCGTCAGTCCGATCAGACCAGCCCCGTGGCCGTGCAGCAACGATCAGACCAACTCACCCATGCCAGGACTTCAACTCAGGCGATCAACCCGGGAATGCAGGGTGCCAGATTGCCTCAACTTGCAAATAATTTATACATAAGACTTTGGCGGCGGGGGGGGGGGAGGGGCGTGGAGTGATGTTATGTATGTAAACCTCACCAATATGTAAGACTTGCCACTAGGGGGCACACCTGTTGGAGACCTAAGGGTCACCTGTGCACCCTGGGCAAGCATGCTGTCTCCTCACTATGCAGTCTGAATAGAGACCAAGGTCACAACAGTTTGAGTTTACAATACAGTCTTGTGGAGTTATTCTGAACCTAACACTGGGTACTAACGATACATGGCTGATGATCCTCTTGAGGCAGCCATGAAGAGGAATGGGGTGACAATATTATTTGTCCATGCCTTACCAGAATTCCTGTGGGATAGATGACTGGCATGTTAACCCGAAGTTTCGATATTTGGATAGATGGGGGGAGATGTTTGCAGCATAGCCCAAGATCTCCAAAACCATATCTGCGTTGGCTGAGAGTGCTCAACTGAGGAATCAGCCCTATGATTCATGATTCTTAAAATTCATGCACAGTCAAGGTCTCGTGCAATTTAATTTAATTTGAAATTGAAAAAATAATTTCTCAATGTTTTGCAACATTTAACTTCACTGCTGTAATCTATTCCAAGAATTCTTCTATTTCCGTTGAAGATTCTCAGTGCCATTAATCTTTTGATAGTAAACTCACGACATTTACTGCTGCAGATTTGAAGTCATTAGACGACGATATAATACCTGCATCACTAGGTCTGTTGAGTTTGATTTGATTGGTAGAAAGATATTACTCGTTATAACTAATTGCTAGATTTCAAAGTGTTGAGATATGAAACACAATTTAAAATTGTAGTTTTCTGTCATATTCAACTGAGATTTATTGGCAGTCAGCATCGAATCATACAGCATAGAAGGAGGCCATTCAGCCCATCATGCCTGTTTTAATGTTAAATGTTATTTAATATTTTACTTATTGTCGAACCTTGTCACTTATGGAAGCAATTTAATCAACTACTCATGCTCTCAAATTACTATTTTCAATTACCTTTTATTCTGCTAAATTTAAACTTCTGTTAAACAAAACTCAAAACCATTCCAGTAACAGTTTCAGTGGCAGTTACCAATTACACAATATGGCAGGCTGATTCTAAGTCTAAAAAGTGTGAAATATAGTAACTTGTGAGTAAGTTGTGATGTTTATCCTTTTTGTGGGGCCTTTAAGTACAATGCTGTGCATGCCACAGCTGACTGAATTAACGTCTTGTAATTTATATTGACTCAGTGACTTGTAGCTGATTGGAAAGTGTTAAAAGAGCATTACGAGAGATGTATTGTGATTATCCAGTTTTCTGTGATTCCGATTATCAGCTCTGAGTTTCATAAAAATGACTACAGGAAAATTGTGTCCGCTATCACCTGTTAAAATCAACAAAAAGAGATTATTTAAGTCCTTTTAACTAAATTATTTCTTTTAAGATGGTTTTTATGATTAAAATAGTTAATATATTTTTATTATTATGCTTCCTTGCATTTTGGATTTTTGATGTTTGCAGCAACTCTTTTTAAAAGATTTCCATTGGTTGAAAACTGACCATAGTTTTTCATCCAATTAAAAGCCTAGCTAGGGCTGGATTTTTGTCATTTTTTCAATCATTTATCACCGATTTACCATCGAAAATAACACCGGTGGTAAATTCATCGCAGATTACCACCGAAATATCGCCGATTTCATAATTTAGCACTGAAATACCATCGGTGTTAAATTCATCAGTGATTTTCCACCGGTGGTAAAAAATACCACCGATGTTATTTTTTTGCCATTTTTATGACATCATTAAGTGTGCAACACCGAAATACCACTGAAAATTACCACCAGAGGTAAATGAATCAACACCACCATTTTTACCTCTGGTCTAAATTACCATCGAGTAAAGTGCAGTTTTATCTGATTGAATCCAGTGCTACGGACACCATTTTAAAAAACAGAGCAGCAGTCCATTCCATATGAAGGCGGAGTTTTGCACAGACATCTTTATGTAAGTTCAGAGCTAGATTTTAAGGTTGTTTGAGGCTTCTAGTGGATTATTTGAGAAAATTGGAGGACATTTTATGGATATTTAAGAAAATTGGAGGACATTTGAGGACATTTTGAGAACATTTTGAGAACATTTTGAGAACATTTAAGGATATTTGAGGACATCGGCAGCTCATAAATCAATGCTTTGCTTGAACAGTGAGAGTTATGTTTCACCTTTACCGCCCACTCTATTGTTGAATTTTACCCTTCATTTTCTAAAAGTTAGACACAGTACAAGAATGGATAGGTTTAACAAAATGTTATAAAATGTTGTAAACTTTGAAAAATGTAAAAGTCAATAAATAAATAATTTTTTAATTTCAACGATTTAAATTTTTTTGCGACAGCATCAATATAACAACAATAACACAACAAGAACAACTACAAAAACTCCAACATCAACAGCAAGAACAGAAACAGCAATAACACATCAGCCCCCACCCTGTACTTCTTTTACCTGCGGCCAAGACTCCAATACCGAAATACCACCGAAAATTACCCACCAGAGGTAAATTCATCAAATACCACCATTTTTATCACCCGCAAAAATACCACCCATTTTACTTTGAGTGTTGCATGATCAAAACTAAGAACGAAATACAGTTAGCCCGACCACCGGTCATATTTGATGAAATGAGTGGCCTTGAGTGAAAGTGGTATTTCGGTGGTAAAAAGTGACGCATTTTTAAATAGCACCGAAATACCACCAGAAAACCAGTGGTAGGGCTAAATGATGAAAACCCAGCCCCAACTCGGTTAATCTTTGATGAGAAAGTTGTATCCAAGTGCTGCCGTTGATGAATAATCCTGCCAGCTGGAGCCAACTCTTCTCTGCAGCATTTGAGGGGTCAATTCATATATTTATAACTGTGGCTATCCGGCTTAGGAATCAATAACATATAGAAATCATTCAAGCTCATGTCATGAAGAATCTCCAAGCACTAAGGAATGCCCAATTACCACTGTGTGGAATACAGCACTTTCGGCAGCAAGTGTATATTTAGCTTCGATGTCATATTTTCTGGTGTGAATTCAACACAGTGGTAACAGTTGCTGCGAGTGAACTGAAGATGCCAATTTAGCCAATTACTGGGAGACAGATCACATTAATTTAGTTAGTCTGCCATTTTCCACTATTTTAAACCCTCTTTGCCATCAGTATAAGTTACATTCCAACCAGATTTTATCACCATTGTCAGGCATAAGTCAATGGGTTTTCAGTTTTTTTCCAATTTGACAGAATTTGCAATAAAAAATGACTGTTCAAACCTTTAGGTTGCATAATAAATTATCACAGAGCAATACAAATGACATTTTTCAACATAGCGATGACGTGTTAGCATTACATTATATAGCTGCATTTTTCTGAATAAGTGCTTATGAGAAGTTAGCAATTATAACATTTTTGGGCCGAAATTAGACGTATAGGATAGACATTGGTCCTCATTGCACCCATTTCTGGGCAGAAAATGGGGCAAAAAAGACCAATTTCGGTTTGCAATACCCTGCGCCTGATCTAAGTCTGTATTACAAGTTCTTTCTTTGTTTTATAGAAAGGACATTTACCCCTTTTTGCAACGATGCTTCATACAGCAGGAGGTGGAGTGCACAATAGCAGTGGGGCATAATAGAACATAAGAACATAAGAAATAGGAGCAGGAGTAGGCCAGTTGGTCCCTAGAGCCTGCTCCGCCATTCAATAAGACCATGGCTGATCTGATCATGGACTCAGCTCCACTTCCCTGCCCACTCCCCATAAGGCTTTACTCCCTTGTGCATAGCAGTTCAAAGTTCAGATCGCATAGAGTATTTCCAGAAGAAACACCATATTAGTTGATTTGCTAATCCCTGGCCTTGGGAAGGAATTGACCTGGGCTGCTTGGATTACTCAGGAAATTGTGATCATCTTCATAAACATCTTCTGCTTACAGGCCAATGCTGAGGGAGAAGACCTGGGCAGGTGGAGAATTAGCCATGCTAAAGCAGCTCACTGAATATGAAGAGATGACCCTTGGTCTATTTGACAGAAAAGCTGTGAAAGAGATTGGCAAGAGCAAATTTAGAGGCATGGTGCCACGAGCCAGCAAATAGCCTCCCTTTATCATGATCCATCTTTTAATCTGCTCTGCTGGGCAAAAACTATCTTATGACATTACCTCACATTCAAGGCATTGTCTTGGAGATGCATTGTAAGTCTTGTCCTTTTCCTATTGCTGTGAGCTCTTCCCAAAATGATGTGAGACCAAGTGACAACACAGATCCTGACACATTACAACAACATTGTGTCAGACACTCCACCTACCCCTAGGAAATTAAAGGAAGAGATTGAGCAAGGCGCACAAGGTAAATCACAATTCGTGAGGAGCAGAAGAGAAAGAAGAAAGATCTGACCTGGCTGCAAGCCCGCGCCAAATGACAACTGTAAAGGCAAATTACTAGTATTCTATTAAGCCTGTCTTCAGATAATGCAAGAGCAAAATATGCTTGTTACACCCTTTGGAGCAGCCATGAACAGCATGTCAGCCGTGGTGAATTACTGCGCCTCCGTCATCACTGTAATCTTGTGGGAGGGATTTATGGAAATGTTGAGAACCATGGAGCAAATGGCATCTTCATGGCCACTGCAGTGAAGCCAAAAGGAAGTGAGGCAACAAGCACCGAACATTGTTCTCTCTGTGTCCTGAGGCGTGTCGTTGTATGAGACTGTCACTGCCAGATTTGACAGACTGCGAGATTGTTCGGAAAGATCATTGATAGCAGGCTTTACCCATATCAGAGACACTTTAGGACTGCTGCAATGCAGATCAATTGTCATCCAGATGGAGTACCTAGCACTGGCAGTGCGGGTGGGGTGGGAAGTGAGGGGAGGGGGTGGTGGCAGGAGATGGGCCCTGATGAGGTGGGTTCCTCTCAATGATGCAACAGATCCTCCACCTCCAGACAAGCCTTGCAAACCTTAAACCTTAAATATGTGGAGGGCATGTGTAACTTAATTGTAGGAATGAGTGAGCTAACACTTATAGCTCTGCTTAATATTTTTAGACATTGTGCAGCAGTGTGTCAATGTGTATGCCTTTCTTTACTGCTGCTGTTATTTACACCCTGTGATGACTGATAATGTCATCCCTTACCAGTGACCCCCAGTCATTTGCTCAAATAATTGGGGACCTATTTAATGACCCATTTTTGAACCCTTTTAGTTGAAGCTAGTACTCATTTTCTGGTGTTTCTGTGAAGTGGATGATATTGATATTATCATTGTGTTGGCATAACAAATTTCCATTGTTTATCCTTAATAGTTCTTCCATTAGTCATATTGTGTAATTATAGTTTCTCTTTTGGTAAAATAACAAATGTTGCATTTATATTAGGAGTATCAGACTGAGACTAGTTTCAGACAGGAAGCACCTCGATCACAAGGTGCGTCACAGGAGATTGTCACAAAACATTAGGGGGTCAAAATTGATCAAAGGGAAGTTCCGCCCATTTACTGTCAAAGTCCACTAAGCTCCTGACGATACTTTGGATGGAACTTTGGTCAAAAAAGGAGGAAAAAAGCACCCGGCGGCAAAATTATGCATTACACGCTGATTCTGGGTGGTAGAGGGCGGTAGGGGGATTCTGGGCGGCAAAATGGAATCCTGGAGAAAGTTACACTGAGGCTGGAGTCGGGCCCAGTGAGGAGGAGGCGCTCCAAAAAAAATGTTCAAAAAATAAAACACAAAAAAAATCACAAAATCTTCAGAGGACCCTTTAACACAAAATCGCTGCAAAAGAAGTAAAAAAAAAAAATCTCACTTACCTTTTCTTGCAGGTTTTTATACCTACTGTTCAGGTAAGACCTGCTTCCACGCGGCGGTCTTTTCTCATGCAGGAGCGGAGGACCGCTCAGATGAATCTCGGGCGGGAGGACTTTTTTCAGCGTTGCACACCAGCGCACGCCGGCGGACGCTCCCCAGCGGCCCTTCCAAACTGCCGGCGTGAAGGCCTCACCAATCTCCCACGGAGGGGAGAGCACCAAAAAAACAGGCAAACCATCGAGAAAACTCGGCGGTAGCCGGCAGTAGGACCATCAATTTTGGCCCCGAGGAAATGTGGCAGCCCAGATAAGTTGGTTGACAGACATGAAACAAAGTATTAGGATTAATGGATGATGTTCAGATTGGAGAAGGATGGGAGTGATATACCCCAGTGGTCAATATTGGGTTCACTTTTGTTCTTAATATATATAGATGATTTGGATTGGGATGTAGGGAGCATGCTTATGAAATTAGCTTATGACACAAAAGTAGTGGATTTGGTGAACAGTGAGGAAATCTATAAAAGACTTCGGAGGACACAGACATATGGACAGAGGTGGCAGACACAATGGAATGTAGAGAGGTGAGAAACAATGCATTTTGGGAGGAAAAATAAGGAACGGCAGCAATAAAGATGCTGAAGGGTGTAGAGAAACAGAGAGACCTAGGGGTTTTAATTCGTTGAAGGCCGATAAAACCATAAAGAAAGGCTAGTAGCATTTCGTTTTTATAAACAGGGGCATATGGCACAAGAATAAAGAGGTTATGTAATGCATTTGTGCAAGGCAATGTTTAGGCCATGGAGTAATGGGTACAGTTTTGGGCACCTCGTATTAGAAATAACATTAAAGTCATGGAGAGCATGGATTCACCTGCATGCTACAAGGAATGAGAAATAATAGTTATATGGAGAAGCTTGAGACAGTGGGACTATTTTCACTGAAACAAAGAAGGTTAAAAGGAGATTTAATAGAGGTTTTTAAAATTATGAAGGGTTTTGATAGGGAATGACGATTTCCTCTGTTTTGGGAGACAATAACGGGAAGGGGCCTTCCATTTAAAACTGCCACTCAGAAAGTGAGGAGTGAAGTTAGAAGACAGAGTTGCAATACTTCGAGCCAGCGCAAACCCGCCAGGGAAGTTTGGTGATTTCACCGCGCCCGGTTCAGTAACTCCCTTAGTGCCCCGTTACCGCCTACCCCCAGAGGCGCTAACGGGAGGCACAAATCAGGCCAATTTCTCCCCCTCTGCAAGACTCTCTAACAGCCAACAAGTTTTAAATTTTATTCTGTGAAGGATACAGTGGAGATACTAGTTGAACCTCCCCAGGGTGAAAGAAATATTCAAGCCTTGGAGAAGAGTTGCTGAGAGGAAAAAAAGTGTTTGGCACGAAAGAAAAAAAAAAGTGGTACATCCACTTCAGGTCAGAGGTTGCAGTAAGGCCAACAATTTCAACAGATGAAGCAAGACTACTGGTGGAGATATCAAAGATAAGAGGTGGCAGCTGTAGTTAGACGTAAATGAATTGAAATGAACAGGATTTTCGATGCTGGTTGGAGGAGATCATCAAGCAGCAATTCTGTGATTGTACTGTGATTGCAAGTTGTGAGCACAGGAGCCATGCAATGTGAGGTAACTTGATGACTGTAGAGAAAATCATCAGCTAAAGAGTAGATAGGGTTGAACGATGAGTGCCAGAGATCATTGATATGAAGAAGGAACAGAGTGGGAGAGAGTATAGGGCCTTAAAGAACTCTATATTCTTCAACTAATGGAAAAAGAGTCAGAGAAAAGAACACGAAGTACACCACAGATAGAGAGATTTGAAAAAAAAAATTACTTAGCCATGAATACTTTGGTGGGAAGACATCGAACAGCAATGTGTTTACACTGAATGATGCCAGACCTTGTCAAAAGGCCAGAGCTTTTGAGGTGATGGAATTTCACAGCAACTTTTGTAACTGTAGAAAGTTTTGTTCCAAGAACAATAGAGTCATAGTTTAAAGGACACAAGGAATAACATTTCCTAGTTATAGAGTGAAGGTAAAAGAAAGGTGGACTGAGAGAAACCGGGTGGGTGGGCAGTCAAAAATGAGCAGGTTACTGACTTGCTTGGAACTTAACCTTTTAGTGCCATTTTGGATTTTCAGCCCCAGGGTTGTGCAGGCGGATGAGATGTCCGCCTAAAGCACGTGGGGGCCTCTTGAATTTATGCGAATCAGAATCCTGTTACATCAACCGGACTCCAATTGCATTGAACTGGGGCCTGAGCAGGGAAGCCATTACAGTTTTCCTGCCATGCTAAAGCAAGTCTGCACACAGAAGACACCTTTCATGTAAATGTAAACATTTCTTTGTTGGGTCCGGAAGGAACTGGAGTGCTCCTCTGACTCCACGGGCAAAGTCACGATCTTCTCCGCCCTGGACTTTTGGCCCTTCCCGCCCCTGAGATAATGCTGAACCTAACAAGCCCCACAAAATGCCTGCTTGCTGGTGAGGCTTTCCTTGGTGGGAGCTGGCAACCTCTGGCCACGCAGACGACTTCTTGTAATGTATGTACATAAGGTCTGCCCACCAACAGGGGGCACTACCGTTGGAGGTCCTAGGGTCATAGGTACAGTTGTGCTGGGCCCGGTATATAACCTGAACTTCACCTTTGTATCTTCACTTGTGGAAGCCATTAAAGACTGACCAGGTTACACCGAGTCACTGGCTCACAGTATGGAGTTCATTGTATCTTTTCATACACCACACTTCTGCCGCCTAGCAACCAGCTGCCACCTTCCACCTATTTCAGGTGGGAAAAAGACTGCTGGCATGTAGGTGAGTCCAGGAGATACAAAACATCGGGGCCAAAATTACCCTTCGCCCCAAACGGGGCGCACTTACCGTTTTTGTAAGTGTCTCTCCGCCCCAATGCATGAGGCGGATAATCCGGTGAAATTCATGACTTTTTTTTTCCAACGGGGCGGATGTGAGGTCGTTAGCGGGGCGCGTGTGCGGGTGGGTCGGAATGGCCGTCGCTCCGAGTCATCAGCACTGCGCTGTTGTGTCATAATGTCGCTCCCCTTCAGTTAAAGGGGAAGGTCGCTGCAAATTCTGCAGCCACTTTAGTGGTACACTGGACCTCAGACAGGCCTGCGGCCCGGTACCCAAGAGGAGGTGCCTGTTGGCAGCCCAGCTGAACCTGTGGCCACCATTGTCGGGCCGACTTGGTAGTCGGCCGACAATTAAAATAAAATGGTGGCTGCGGCAGTGCGCCCTCCCCTTTAAGGGCAGACGCAGCGCCCAGCCACAAGAAGCTTTTCGCCAGGGAAAGCTGTCGGGGGCGCCGAACGGCAGCTGATCCGCTCATGTGACAATTTCTCATGTGACAATTTCCCATGCAGGGCAGAAAGGGGTCGCCGCAGGTTGATAAGCGGTCGGTGTGTGCCCGACAGGGCAAGAAGATGGCTGGAGCGGTCCCGTGCACAGCTCCAAAAATAAAGGAGGGCAATTTTCAAAATGGCAGCACCTCCAAGCCAACTGAGCCTCTTTGAGAAAGGGGCAATTTCAGCCCCATCAGGTCTGAAACTTAGGCCAGCGGACACATTTCGCATTTGCTCCACCCTCTAGCAGAATGCAGGGATGATCGGTTGCGGCCAAAGAACATGCTTAAAAATGGACCTTCGCCATTAGGAAAAAAAATTAATTCACGCAATCATCATTCACTTTAAATAACGCTCCCTAAGCGCCCAGCCTCCCTAGCAACGCCTCCTGCAGCTGTCGGCGTTGTCACCCGGCGATGCTGCAGGGGGCGGAACCAAAGCTTGGGTCCGGGGCGCTAGCAGGACAATGCGCCGCAAACCTTGATGGGAATTTCACGGGCACTGGTATTCTTGCCACGCCCGGTCGCAAAGCCTTGTCATTTGTTTACATGTACCAATTTGAGGGCGTACGCATCTTCTGTCCAACAGCTATTTTCACCGCCATTTTGTGTGAATTTTGATAATGGGTGCAATTCTGGTGCATCAGAGTTAAGCCCCAAATTCTGGCCCTCATTTGCCCTCAAAAAAATCATGGCATTTTAGACTCTCAGGCCTAAAAATTTGGGTGCCCCCCGTTTGTGGGTGGTAACACTTGTGAGGTGTGAGACTTTGCGCCAGGCGCAGAAGTCTCGCCTCTCACGATGAATTGGGGTTACCACCCGCGAAACGAAGTGGAGCACTAAATCAAGCACTCCAATTCCTTTCTGGGACGGTAGCGGGGCACAGGGCTAGGGAACGGGTCGCACAGCTCAGCAGCGCTATGCACTAGACCGCATATGAGGGGCTCTTCCCTGAATTAAAGGGAAGGACCCAAGCTGCAAACACGACAGCATTAAAAAGGGTCCTTTCTGGACCACCAGGGAGTGGGGTTGCTGTGCAATCAGCCCATCATTCAAGCAAAGTGCTGGCCTGACCAATTGTGGCACAGACCCCTCGGCCAAAGCGGCAACGGGGCGGACAAGGTAATCGGACATTTTTTTAGCAACAGCCAGCCACCTCCCCTTTAAATTTCGTTCCGCTAGCGGCCGTGTCCCATGAAGCTCTCACTGTCATCGCCCAGCGATATCCAATTTAGGGTCCAGGGTGCACACGGTGATGATGTCACGATCTCCTGCCGCAGGAAATCGGGGCGCAATGCCGTAGTACCGCCGCTAAACTCCTGTCGAATTTAGCGGAAGTTGTTGGCGGCACCGCACTCGATTGCAAAGTCATTTGCACCCCTTTCGCGCCCCAGGGGTGGTAACAGGAGGTGCAAATGACCGCAATTTCTCTCCATCAGTCTATACTTTGTCCTCTACTGTCCAGTCCTGTTTCCATACTTTTTCCTTCTTTTGTAGCAGACTCCATGCTTACAGCAATCCCTACTTTATTCTTCAAAGTCAAATTATCCTCCAGCAGAAGATTCCATTGAATAGCCACGAACCAATTTGTTCTGAGTGCTTCTGCTCGAAATTGCCCAAATTTGCAATTTTCCAAAAGTTTCCATTACCTGATGGGAAAAGATCCCTCTTTCCTTCAAATGTTCAACATTGATAAGTGCATCTGTGATGAGGTTATTTTTCACAACTTTTTTTAGATTATCAAAGTGATTTGTCAGTTTATCTAGCACTATCAGACTTTGTGTCAGGTTCTGTATCTCCCAGAGACGTTCTGCAAGGTATAACTTATTTTTCAGGTATCTTTCATTTCCTTTGTTTCAAAATATTATTTCAATCTCTCAGTTTATGTCCTTGCCTTCATCACCTTGAGGTTGAACATTTCTATCACTTTTCCAGCTTGCCTCCCAGCCTAAGTCCTCCATGGGCATGCCAATCACCCCTGTCCCCTCTGCACTGGCTAACTGTACAAGTGAGTTGAGTTCAAAATGCTATATTCACTTTCACTCCATGGCCTTTTCCACCCTGCTTTAGTGATGTCCTCCTGCCTTTCTCTCTACAATGATTCAAAAAAATATAGATGGGCCGGAGAGGAATTTCCTGCGGCTGGATTTTCTGGGAGGGTCAATGGGTCAAAGCATCCCTACAATGCCCAAGACCTTAGTCAGGCCACTCTTGGAATATTGTGTCCAGTTTTGGTTTCTTCACATGGTGGGTAATATTGAGGTTTTGTAAAGGGTGCAGAGGAGGGCCATGAGATTAATACCCAGTTTAAAGCATGTTAATTTCAAGATAGGCGAAAAAAATTGGGACTCCACACTTTAGAGAAGCATAGACTTAGAGGTGAACTGATTGAGGTTTATAAGATAATGGAGGGAATAGATTTTGTTCCAGTTGAACATTTGTTTCAATTAGATGGGTTAGGGGTCACAAATTGAAGTTATATAAGGCTAGATCTCGATTAGATGACAGGAGGTATTTTTTCCCCAGAGAATAGTGTAGCTCTGGAACAGGCTGCCATTTCATGTGACGGATACTGATTCTCTGAATTCCTTCAAGCGAGAGCTGCACCTGTTTCTGGCTGGGCGGAGATCATCTCTTACAGAAAGTAGGTGCTGCCAAGAATTCAGAGCCAGAGTGATCTTCTGGACTAGTTTCGATCGCCGAGATGGGTCGGAGAGGAATTTCTTGCGGCTGGATTTTCTGGGGGGATCAATGGGTCAAAGTATCCCTACAATGCCCAAGCCATTCCTTTCTCATTTATCACCATTGCTGGGGGTTAACGTTATGTGTCACCATTCACGACAACTCACTAAGCCACTCCAAAGGTGCACAGAGATCTGTCCAAGAACGCAAAATGCTGAAAATAAAGGTTTCAATGTTTGACACCACATTAACAGAAACTTTACATGACCATTGGCTAAAACATACAAATGTGTGTTGTTAGTTGGTATGATTGCATTAGGATGAGGGTGAGTGTGAGGGATGGCTAGTGAGTTGTGGAAGTGATAATGTACATAGAGAGGGACGTGTGGAAATGCAAGGTAAGTTAGTGTGAGTAAAGATGTGCAGGAGTAGGGTAGGGAAGGTAGTGATGGGGATGGGATGAGTGACACTTCAGGATGAGGTTACGTGTGCTTTCGTGATCTACTGAGATCATTGAAACATTTGTGCCATTGCAGTCAGGTCCTCCTGACAACATCCCTGCTTGTGCTCTTCTGTGCAATGTGCAACTAGGCTGCATTGGTGCCCTGGCGAGGTTTCTTCCGCCCATGGGAAGGAAAGAGGACCTCCCTGTGTGCTGTGACTCCCTCCGTAAGCATATGGAAGGAGTCATGGGAGAGCCTGGGTGCAGTCATTCACCTCTGTGCAGTGCTTGTCAGTGTTTGCAGTATTTCAATGCCATAGAACACTGATAGCACAAATGTCAAATTATATCTGGCCATGGTTCCTTTTAAGGAAAGCGACTGATGACATGGCATAAATGACATCATCAGACCCGCATCCTTTAACTGGCTGGGAAATTCGCTGGGTGGGCTTAACAAGGCCATTCATCGGAAAGTCATTTCGGAGGCTGGGATAGAGCCAGCAGCGGGGCAGAGACCTGCCAGCGACATCGCTGTAAGGGATAAATTGTAAAAGTTGCAAATAGGTGGTCAGAATTATGCTGAAGGTAGTGAACTTATCAGTATTAGGAGGGTCTGTATAATTGCCTATGTATGTAACACTTGCAAATGTAGGTATAGCACAAATGTATAATGCATTAAACTGAACCTGTAACCTCTGTAATACTTAAACAGCAAAATCAGCAGTTGTTGATCAGAAGTCTCTGAGGAAGAGATAAGGAAGCCAGTTTAGGCGCCTATTATACTGTGGCAAAGTGCAAGTCATGGAACAACACCATAGAAGATGGGCAATTGCATATACCACTCAGAGACAGTTTGATAAGAGTCGACAAATCAATGTAACTTCGCTAATAGAATTAGACTTATCGAGGATTTTGTAGGAGGGTGCTCCTCTCCAAAACCTGTATAAATTGTACGTGAAACCTCTTGTACTTCGGAGGTTTTAGGTTTAACCTTCCCGTGCATTGCTCGTAATAAAACCGGTAAACCTGAGGTATCCTTTGTTTACTTCCGTGGTCGTTATACAGTGGGAAGCTGGGTGAGGTGTCAATTAACTATATCAGTTAGTCCACCTTGAGGGAGAGAAGCCTCCTTTTATCCCAACCAATGGGCAGGTGTCGATTAATTATATCAGTTAGTCCACCTTGAAGGAGAGAAGCCTCCTTTTTACCCCAACAATCACCCACCTCGGACCTGCCCAGGTCAGCAAAATCGTGGCCCCAAATTGGCCTGAGTGTTTTATCTGTTTTTTTTGCCTTTCCCAGAAGATCACATGGTTTCGGGTGAAGCAATATTGTGATACACAACGTATCGCAATTGTATGAGACAGGCTTGATGGACCCAAGGGTCGTTACCTGTCCACCATGGTTCTTGTGTTCATAGATGTTACATTCCAGATATCAGAGTTCAAATTGTCAGAAGTATAAGAAAGAATGAAAGTCAATTATTTCCTGCTGGCTTTTCTGAAATTGGGAAGCAGCTGGGGATTTACAAAGAATCGACAGTCAATAGAGAAGCAATAACACTCTATTTGACATTAGGATGTGCTTAGCCTCTAATTGACCTGAGAATGTACCTATTTACAGCAAGTAGACTTCAAGGCCATGAAGGCACAGACTAGGTTACATACAATTCTATCTTAGCAGCAGAAAAATATTTAGGCCTAGAAATTGGATAGCACAAGAAAACGGGCACAGACACCGCGATGCGAGATATGCTCGCGCCCATTCAAAATCGCAGGCAGCATGTCAACTTTGTGCTACCTGCTAATTATCATGATTGTAACACAAAGCCTGGCGCTGAACGTGCTGCTGACAGGCTGTGTGCTCAGCAGGGGGCCCAAGTTTGCATTGCTCGAGCAAGGCTAGCTTTACGTTAAGAACATAAGAAATAGCAGCAGGACGAGGCTATTTGGCCCCTCGAGCCTGCTCCGCTATTCAATAAGATCATCGCTGATCTTCTACCTCAACTCCACTTTCCTGCACTATCCCCATATCGCTTGATTCCCTTAATATCCAAAAATCTAGCGATCTCTGTCTTGAATAAACTCAACGACTGAGCCTCCACAGCCCTCTGGGGCAGAGAATGCCAAAGATTCACTTTCCTCTGAGAGAAGAAATTTTTGCTCATCTCAGTCCTAAATGGCCGACCCCTTATTCTGAGACTGTGACCTTTAAAGTCTGAAACTCTTACAGCTGAGTTGCTTTCTGCAGATAAAAAAATTGAAAATGTTTCAGCACTACGCAGTCTGCACCTCCTAAAGGGGAGCTGCCTTCTGCTGATCAAAAATGGTGTAAGTGCTTCAGCACTAAAACAAATGGCTCAATGGGCCAGGGAAAGGGGACCCAGGTTCTCGGATGCAGGACTTGAGCTTAGTACAGAGGGTCAACACTGGTTCTGCACAACCTGTCTCTAATAATGTGCAGTCCCTTTAAATATCTGCACATGCTCCATATTTACAATGCAAAAGCTGGGGAGCAGCCTGCATGGGACCTTTCTACCATTCTACCCACAGAGGGCCAGGAGGCCCTCCAGAAAGAAGGATGTGCAACCAGATCACGAAGACGGTCGCTGCCAGCAGTGTTGCCCCCAGGAGCTGGCTCCAGTGCTCAAAGAAGTTTCATGACCTCCGACAAATGGTCATGGTCAGTGAATGCATCTTCAAAAGCCACCAACTGCACCACTAGTCTCTCAAATTGGTCAATGCACGACCCCCATTGCTCAACTACCAACAATCTCTACGAAACTTGAGACACACCTCACATTCCAAAGCGTCACTTCACTCCCTTGGCGGAGACGGTGCTGGCCATTCTTGGAAGAGACATGTCTGAGCCCTTGGCCAGGGGCGGGGCTGAAAGAATACAAGATGCCAGTATCCTCATACGTTATCCTCCTTGTCACATCTCACTTCTCCTTCGTCCCACAATCTCTTCCGATTCACAAGCTGCACTTGCTGCACCCCCCTCCCCTCACCACCATCCTACTCTTGTGCCTTCCTCATTTCACACACACAAGAAATGCAGCCAGCCAGTAGATCAACAAGAAGAGGGAGCGGAGAGTGAAGAAGTGAATAAACACCATCACTTGATTTCACACTCCCAGCCATCAGCTCCTCGAGGTTGCCGCACTGAAAGTCAGCAGCCTTCCACCAGCCATGCTGCGTCCACTGGGGTAGCACTGTGTGACATCAGTAGGATAGGCAAAGGCACATAGAAAGATAGAAATATAGAAAATAGGTGCAGGAGTAGGCCATTCGGCCCTTCGAGCCTGCATCGCCATTCAATAAGATTCTGGCTGATCATCACCTCAGTACCCCTTTCCTGCTTTCCTACCATACCCCTTGATCCCTTTAGCCATAAGGGCCATATCTAACTCCCTCTTGAATAAATCCAACTAACTGGCATCAACAACTCTCTGCGGTAGGGAAGTCCACAGGCTAACAACTCTCTGAGTGAAGAAGTTTCTCCTCATCTCAGTCCTAAATGGCTTACCCCTTATCCTAAGACTGTGTCCTCTGGTCCTGGACTTCTCCAACATTGGGAACATTCTTCCTGCATCTAACCTGTCCAGTTCCATCAGAATTTTATATGTTTCTATGAGATCCCCTCTCATCCTTCTAAACTCCAGTGAATACAGGCCCAGTCGATCCAGTCTCTCCCCAGATGTCAGTCCTGTCATCCCGGGAATCAGTCTGGTGAACCTTCGCTGCACTCCTTCAATAGCAAGAACGTCCTTCCTCAGATTAGGAGACCAAAACTGAACACAATATTCCAGGTGAGGCCTCACCAAGGCCCTGTACAACTGCAGTAAGACCTCCATGCTCTTATACTCAAATCCCCTAGCTATGAAGGCCAATATACCATTTACCTTCTTCACCGCCTGCTGTAGCTGCATGCCAACTTTCAATGACTGATGTACCATGACACCCAGGTCTCCTTGCACCTCCCCTTTTCCTAATCTGCCGCCATTCAGATACTATTCTGCCTTCGTGTTTTTGCCCCCAAAGTGGATAAGCTCATATTTATCCACATTATACTGCATCTGCCATGCATTTGTCCACTCACCTAACCTGTCCAGGTCACCCTGCAGCCTCTTAGCGTTCTCCTCACAGCTCACACTGCCACCCAGCTTAGTGTTATCTGCAAACTTGGAGATATTACACAATTCCTTCATCTAAATCATTAATGTATATTGTAAATAGCTGGGGTCCCAGCACTGAGCCTGCGGCACTCCACTAGTCACTGCCTGCCATTCTGAAAAGGACCCGTTTATCCCGACTCTCTGCTTCCTGTCTGCCAACCAGTTCTCTATCCATGTCAGTACATTACCCCCAATACCATGTGCTTTAATTTTGCACACCAATCTCTTGTGTGGGACCTTGTCAAAAGCCGTTTGAAAGTCCAAATACACCACATCCACTGGTTCTCCCTTGTCAACTCTACAAGTTACATGCTCAAAAAATTCGAGAAGATTTGTCAAGCATGATTTCCCTTTCAAAAATCCATGCTGTCTTGGACCGATCCTATCACTGCTTTCTAAATGTTCTGCTATTTTGTCTTTAATAATTGATTCCAACATTTTCTACATTACTGATGTCAGGCTAACCGGTTTATAATTTCCTGTTTTCTCTCTCCCTCCTTTTTTAAAAAGTGGTGTTACATTAGCTACCCTCCAGTCCATAGGAACTGATCCAGAGTCGATAGATTGTTGGAAAATGATCACCAATGCGTCCACTATTTCTCGGGCCACTTCCTTAAGTACTCTGGGATGCAGACAATCAGGCCCCAGGGATTTATCGACCTTCAATCCCATCAATTTCCCTAACACAATTTCCTGCCTAACAAGGATTTCTTTCAGTTCCTCCTTTTCGCTGGACCCTCGGTACCCTAGTATTTCTGGAAGGTTATTTGTGTCTTCCTTCGTGAAAACAGAACCAAAGTATTTGTTCAACTGGTCTGCCATTTCTTCGTTCCCCATTATAAATTCATCTGAATCTGACTGCAAGGGACCTACGTTTGTCTTCACTAATCTTTTTCTCTTCACAGATCTATGGAAGCTTATGCAGTCAGTTTTTATGTTCCCAGCAAACTTCCTCTCATACTCTATTTTCCCCCTCCTAATTAAACCCTTTGTCCTCCTCTGCTGAATTCTAAATTTCTCCCAGTCCTCAGGTTTGCTGCTTTTTCTAGCCAATGTATATGCCTCTTCCTTGGATTTAACACTATCTTTAATTTCCCTTGTTAGCCACGATTGAGCCACCTTCCCCGTTTTATTTTGACTCCAGACAGGGATGTACAAAAGTTCATCCATGTGATCTTTAAATGTTTGCCATTGCCTATCAACCGTCAACCCTTTAAGTATCACTCGCCAGTCTATACTAGCCAATTCATGTCTCATACCATCGAAGTTACCTTTCCTTAAGTTCAGGACCCTAGTCTCTGAATTAACTGTGTCACTCTCCATCTTAATAAAGAATTCTACCATAGTATGGTCACTCTTCCCCAAGGAGCCTCGCACAACAAGATTGCTAATTAGCCCTTTCTCATTACACATCACCCAGTCTAGGGTTGCCAGCCCTCTAGTTGGTTCCTCGACATATTGGTCTGGAAAACCATCCCTAATGCACTCCAGGAAATCCTCCTGCACCGTGTTGCTACCAGTTTGGTTTGCCCAATCTATATGTAGATTAAAGTCACCCATGATAACTACTGTACCTTTATTGCATGCATCCCTAATTTCTTGTTTGATGCTGTCCCCAACTTCACTACTACTGCTTGCTGGTCTGTACACAACTCCCCCTAGCGTTTTCTGCCCTTTGGTATACCGCAGCTCCACCTATACAGATTCCACATCATCCAAGCTAATGTCCTTCCTTACTATTGCATTAATTTCCTCTTTAACCAGCAATGCTACCCCACCTCCTTTTCCTTTCTGTCTATCCTTCCTGAATGTTGAATATCCCTGGATGTTGAGTTCCCAGTCTTGGTCATCCTGGAGCTATGTCTCCATGATGCCAATTATATCATATTCATTAATTACTGCCTGTACAGTTAATTCGTCCACCTTATTACGAATACTCCCCGCATTGAGATACAGAGCCTTCAGGCTTGTCTTTTTAACACACTTTGCCCCTTTAGAATTTTGCTGTAATGTGGCCCTTTTTGATTTTTGCCTTGGGTTTTTCTGCCCTCCACTTTTACTTTTCTTCTTTCTATCTTTTGCTTTTGCCCCCATTCTACTTCCTTCTGTCTCCCTGCATAGGTTCCCATCCCCCTGCCATATTAGTTTACCCCCTCCCCAACAACACTAGCAAACACTCCCCCAGGACATTGGTTCCAGTCCTGCTCAGGTGCAGATGGTCCGGTTTGTACTGGTCCCACCTCCCCTAGAATCGGTTCCAATGTCCCAGAAATTTTAATCCCTCCCTTCTGCACCACTCCTCAAGCCACGTATTCATCTGAGCTGTCCTGTGATTCCTACTCTGACTAGCACGTGGCACTGGTAGCAATCCTGAGATTACTACCTTTGAGGTCCTACTTTTTAATTTAACTCCTAGCTCGCTAATTTCAGCTTGTAGGACCTTATCCCATTTTTTACCTATATCATTGGTACCTATATGCACCATGACAACTGGCTGTTCACCCCCGCCACCTCCCTCCAAAAATGTGCTGCAACTGTTCCGAGGCATCCTTGACAGGGAGGCAACATTCCATCCTGGAGTCTCGATTGCAGCCACAGAAAGACGCTAAAATTGGTACTCCCTCACCCAGCACTGGTCGCAGGTCAATCTTGAGAGAAGATCCAGCAATTAATGTCTAGGCTTTCACTGTTGTCATTCTAGTAATTTCATTCTTCAGCCGCTCCAAGAAAATCTGCAGTGTGCTCGGTAAGTCACTGCCTACAATAGAATTCCCTACCACTATAGCTCTCCCACTCTTTTTCCTGCCCTCCTGTGCAGCAGAGCAACCTATGGTGCCATGGACTTGGCTGCTGCCGCCCTCCCCTGATGAGCCATTCCCTACAGCAGTACCCAAAACGGTGTATCTGTTTTGGAGGGGGGATGACCGCAGGGGACCCTTGCACTACCTTCCTTCCACTGCTCTTCCTGTTGGTCTCCCATTCCTTATCTGTCTGTGTAACCTTTACCTGCCGTAAGACCAACTCACTAAACGTGCTATTCACGGCACCCTCAGCATCGCGGATGCTCCAGAGTGAATCCACCCGCAGCTCCAGTGCCGCAATCTGGTCTGTCAGGAGCTGCAGCAGGATACACTTCCCGCACATGTCGTCAAGTCGTCAGGGACACTGGAAGCGTCCCTGAGTTCCCACATAGCACAGGAGGAGCATGACATGTGTCCAAGCTCTTCTGCCATGAT
The DNA here is from genome assembly GCF_044704955.1 of Pristiophorus japonicus. Classification (NCBI taxonomy): domain Eukaryota; kingdom Metazoa; phylum Chordata; class Chondrichthyes; family Pristiophoridae; genus Pristiophorus; species Pristiophorus japonicus. The sequence goes on along the minus strand of NC_091984.1, from coordinate 39,375,302 downwards.
TTAACCCCTAGATTAACTTAATTTGGCAACAACAATGATAAAGGTTACCTCCTGATAAAGGAAAAGAAAAAGAAAAACTACTCACCATTCACCAGCCAATCACTTACCCACTTGGCTGTGACAGCACCTTTCGATTTCTTTCTCCTTCTTTGTTTACCATTTGCCCCTGCTGCAGCTGCACCAGCACACCTCTCCGACTCTCCGGACTCGCGCTGCTCTGAACTTGCAAGACAGTCACTAAGAGAATGGACAAGGGTGATTAGTTGAATTTTGATGTCATATTGGATGCATATATGGATAAAGTTGGATTGGAAAGTTTGCTTTGTGATGGCTTTTATTTCAGCAGTGTGGCCAAGTGGCTGCGATGGTCAGTAACAGAGGGAAGGTAAGGTATGGAACAAATGTTGAAAGGGGAATTGGGGTTGTGCTCACTGGTACAGCAGGCGGATGATTCAATTCCAGGTATCCCAGTCAGAAAGGGGCTGTCTCGGTTGTCTCCTTGCTTCCGCTTCCTCCTCTTCTGCTTCTTCCTCTTCATCTTCCTCCTCCTCCCCCTGCGATCAGCTTGTCATCTTTGCTGCCTCTGCTCCATCTCCATGTCAAAATGCCACTAGAGCCCCCAGGACTGGGAGCAAGTGTTGTTTTCAGAGGCTTTCCTTTAATAGCCAAAGCCTTGCAAACGTCCAGCAGCACTCCCATCACATTTTAACAACTTTTTGAAATGTCTTACTCCAAGCCATTACTCCAATAAAATGTAAGGAAACCAGTACAAAACCAAAAATCTAAACTTACCTGAAAGTTGTGTGTCCCTTTAAGAAGCACTGGCAGCAGGTGTATTTTACTGCTGCACGCACGTTCTTCCGCGTGTGAGTTGGAGAGGGTGCTAGTTTTTTATAAATTAGTTCATAGGATGTGGGCGTTGCTGCAAGGCCAGCATTTATTGCCAATCCCTAATTGCCCTGGAGAAGGAATAGTGAGCTACGCTCATCCATGCAAGTGGAAAGCATTCCATCACATGCCTTCTCGATGGTGGAAAAGCTTTGGGGAGTCAGGAGGTGAGGGTGGGACAATTGCTGCACAATATCCAGCCTCTGATCTGCTCTTGTATCCACAGTATTTATGTGGCTGGTCCAGTTAAGTTTCTGGGATGTTGATGGTGGGGGATCCGGCGATGGTAATTCTGTTGAATATCAAGGGGAGGTGATTAGACCCTCTGTTGCTATATACGAACGAACAGGTAAAGAACATCTGGTCCATCGAGTCTGTCCCACCCAATTGCGATACCTTGTGTATCACAACTTATACACTTCACCCCACCCGAAACCATGTGATCTCCTGGGAGAGGCAAAAACCCAGATAGAAATACACAGGCCAATTTGGGGAAAAAAATCTGGGAAATTCCTTTCCGACCCATCTAGTCCAGGAGCTCACTCTGGCCATTAAATTCCCTGCAGTACCTACCTTCTGTAAGAGTTCATCTCCGCCACAGCCAGAAACAAATCCAGCTTTTGCTTGAAGGAGTTCAGTGAGTCTGCATCCATCACACAAGAAGGCAGCTTGTTCCAGAGGTCTGCTGTTCTCTGTGAAAAGAACCACCTCCTGACATCTAACCGAGATCTAGCCTTATACAACTTCAATTTCTGCTGCCTAGTCCTGCCTAACCTATTTAATTGAAATAAATGGTCAGCTGGATCACTGTTTATTCCCTTCATTATCTTATAAACCTCAATCATATCCCTCCTAAGTTTACGCTGATCTAAGGTAGAGTCCCAACTCTTTCAGCCTACCTTGATAACTAAGATGCTTCAGACTTGGAATTAGTCTAGTGGCCCTCTTCTGTACCCTTTCCAGAGCCTCAATATCACCCACCATGTGAGACCAAAACTGGACACAGTATTCCAAGTGCGACCTGACTAATGTCTTGTACAAGGACAAAACAGTACGTCTCGTCTTATACTCAATTGTTCTATGGATACACCCCAACACTCAATTTGCTCTAGCTATCGCTGCTCATGTACCTTTAAGGATGTATGCACTAGAATGCCCAAATCTCTTTCTGTCTCCACCATCTGTAATGTCTTTCCCTGGAGGGTGTATGAACGTTGAGCATGTGCCCTGCCCACATGCATAACATTGCACTTATCTAAGTTATACATAATTTTCCAGTCATGAGCCCAGTCTCTCAACACATTAAGATCTGCCTGAATCAGACTTGTCAGCCTAAACCTGAATGTCATCCCGGTTTTGCGATATGTGGGCATGGACTGCTTCATTATCTGAGGAGCTGCAAATGGAACTGAACACTGTGCAATCATCAGCGAACATCGCCATTTCTGACCTTATGATGGAAGGAAAGTCATTGATGAAGCAACTTGAGATGGTTGGGCCTAGGACATTGCCTTGAGGAACTCCTGCAGAGATGTTCTGGAGCTGTGATGATTGGCCTCCAACGACCACAACCATCTTTCTTTGTGCTAGGTATGACTCCAGCCAGTGGAGAGTTTTACCCCTGATTCCCATTGACTTCATTTTTACTAGGGCTCTTTGATATCAAAGGCAGCCACTCTCTCCTCACCTCTGGAATTCAGCTTTTTTGTCCATGTTCAGACCGTGTCTGGAATTGAGTGATCCTGGTGGCACCTGTACTGGGCATCGGTGAGCAGGTTATTGGTGAGTAAGTGATGCTTGATAGCACCTTCGACGACACCTTCCATCACTTTGCTGATCGGGGGATAATTGGCCAGATTGGAATTGTTCTGCTTTTTGTGAACAGGACATACCCGGACAGTTTTCCAGATTGTTGAGTAGATGCCAGCATTGTAGCTGTACTGGAACAGTTTGGCTAGAGGCATGGCTAATTCTGGAGCACAAGTCCTGAGCATGACAGCCGGGATGTTGTCGGGGTCTTTGCTGCATCCTGTGTGCTCTGCCGTTTCTTGACATCACGTGGAGTGAATCGAATTGGCTGAAGACTGGCTACTGTGTATGATGGTGGGGACCTCAAGAGGAGGCCAAGATGGGCGGCGACATCCAAAATCCCAGATCGTGCGTCAATTGAGCTTTGCACGCCGATTGACCTCATGACTTGGATTATAAATAGATGAAGCGAGCATAGGAAACTGCAGTGCTGCCGACCTGCCCAAAATGGCGGCCACTGGGTTCCATGCTGGAAGGGGCCGAAAGCGAGATGGTTGCCATTTTTTCTTCGGAACCAGCCTTAACGACCGGTGCAAATGGCTCCAATTTCTCGGCCATGGTGCCTTATGTGGTTCAGTGTAAAACAGTGTATCCTTTGACATATTGTCAACAAAGCCACCAGAGGTTTACCAGTAAGTATTAAAACAGAAGCCAAGAATGAACAAACACTAAACCACAGGTATCTAAATACCCTCAATGAAGTTGTTTTCAAAAGCCATTTGCAATTAGTTTAGACTTGCCACCTCCACTGATGCTTAGCAGAACTTATGACCAATTACCTCAATAGAAGATTTATTCAGTGTAAAATGTAAATGATTCGAAAAGAGCAGCTGAACCACCTTGGTCAGGGCTTGGGTATTGGTCACTACAGGGGCTAAATTGGATAGCCACCGAAAACGGGCGCGAGGATCGCAATGCGTGATTAACCCGTGTCCGTGAATTGAAATACAGGCAGCATGGCAACTTCATGTTGCCTGCTCATTATAATGATTTCTGCATGCAGCCAGCACTAACCGTGTTGTTCATTGGCTGCATGCATCAGCAGGGGACCCAAAATTGTAACTTCCGAGCACCACTTGAAGCTCGCCTGTACTGCTTAAAGGGGAGGTGCATTGTGGCTGCAGAAGATGCTGGGAGTCATGCAGGAAGTGAATCTGTCCTGGGAAACAGTGTGGAATAATAATAATAATAATAACTTTTATTTATATAGCGCCTTTAATGTAGTAAAACGTCCCAAGGCGCTTCACAACAGTGTTACAGACAAACAGATAAACTTGACACCGAGCCATAAAAGAAATTAAGGCAGATGATCAAAAGCTTGTTTAAAGAGGTAGGTTTTAACGAGCATCTTAAAGGAGGAAAGAGAGGTAAGAGAGGTGTAAAGGTTTAGGGAGCGAGTTCCAGAGTTTAGGGCCCAGGCAGCTGAAGGCACATCCACCGATGGTTGAGCAGTTGGAGGGCTCAGTTTTGCCCAAGCCCATTTTCTGGCGTATTGCCAGAGTTACGCCGGGTTTTTAGGACTGGAAATGTGCCAGAAAAACATGTCCAAACTTTCCCCAATCTTTATACTGCAATGCGGAGCCACGCAGCGTGGTCAGTCACCTCGGGGGATGGAGCCTGCCGTCTGCGCCGAAAAATGCAGCCGGGCCTTCTGCGCATGTGCAGGAAAAAAACTTGCATTTTTGACGTCGTTGAAATGGACGCGCATGCGCAGTACAGCTTCGAGTTGGCTGTGGCCCTGAGGGAATGCCGGTCCCGGTCCGCTGTGGCCCTGAGTGAGTGCTGGTCCCGGTCCGCTGTGGCCCTGAGTGAGTGCTGGTCCCGGTCCGCTGTGGCCCTGAGTGAGTGCTGGTCCCGGTCCACTGTGGCCCTGAGTGAGTGCCGGTCCCGGTCCGCTGTGGCCCTGAGGGAATGCCGGTCCCGGTCCGCTGTGGCCCTGAGGGAATGCCGGTCCCGGTCTGCTGTGGCCCCGAGTGAGTGCTGGTCCCGGTCCGCTGTGGCCCCGAGTGAGTGCCTTCCTGGTCCGCTGTGGCCCTGAGTGAGTGCTGGTCCTGGTCCGCTGTGGCCCTGAGTGAGTGCTGGTCCCGGTCCGCTGTGGCCCTGAGTGAGTGCTGGTCCTGGTCCGCTGTGGCCTTGAGTGAGTGCTGGTCCTGGTCCGCTGTGGCCTTGAGTGAGTGCTGGTCCCGGTCCGCTGTGGTCCTGAGTGAGTGCTGGTCCCGGTCCGCTGTGGCCCTGAGTGAGTGCTGGTCCTGGTCCGCTGTGGCCCCGAGTGAGTGCTGGTCCCGGTCCGCTGTGGCCCTGAGTGAGTGCCTTCCTGGTCCGCTGTGGCCCTGAGTGAGTGCCTTCCTGGTCCGCTGTGGCCCTGAGTCAGTGCTGGTCCCGGTCCGCTGTGGCCCTGAGTGAGTGCTGGTCCCGGTCCGCTGTGGCCTTGAGTGAGTGCCGGTCCCGGTCCGCTGTGGCCCTGAGTGAGTGCCGGTCCCGGTCTGCTGTGGCCCCGAGTGAGTGCCGGTCCCGGTCTGCTGTGGCCCCGAGTGAGTGCTGGTCCCGGTCCGCTGTGATCCCGAGTGAGTGCCGATCCCGGTCCGCTGTGGCCCTGAGTGAGTGCCTTCCTGGTCCGCTGTGGCCCCGAGTGAGTGCTGGTCCCGGTCCGCTGTGGCCCTGAGTCAGTGCTGGTCCCGGTCCACTGTGATCCCGAGTGAGTGCCGGTCCCGGTCCGCTGTGGCCCCGAGTGAGTGCCGGTCCCGGTCTGCTGTGGCCTTGAGTGAGTGCTGGTCCTGGTCTGCTGTGACCCTGAGTGAGTGCTGGTCCCGGTCTGCTGTGACCCTGAGTGAGTACCGGTCCTGGTCCGCTGTGGCCTTGAGTGAGTGCCGGTCCCGGTCCGCTGTGGCCCCGGGTGAGTGCCGGTCCCGGTCTGCTGTGGCCTTGAGTGAGTGCCTTCCTGGTCCGCTGTGACCCTGAGTAAGTGCCTTCCTGGTTCGCTGTGGCCCCGAGTGAGTGCCTTCCTGGTCCGCTGTGGCCCTGAGTGAGTGCCGGTCCCGGTCCGCTGTGGCCCCGAGTGAGCTCCTTCCTGGTCCGCTGTGGCCATGAGTGAGTGCTGGTCAGTGTGCTCCCATCCCCGCCGAGCATCTCCGGTCCCCGAGTGAGTGCTTTCCCGGTCTGCTCCACTTCCTGCCCCTAGCCCAGGCCGAATGACCTCCGATTTCTTTAACTCTCTACAAGTGTTTTCTTGAGAGGCCACATATGCTGGCCTAAACAGAAATGGAGTAACTATCAGCTGGCCAAAGTTCATCAAATGGCCAGAATTGACGTAGGTGGCTGGTTACGCCCCTCTTGGATGAAAAGAAAACTCACCTAAAAATTTGATTGGGGAAACTGGATTTTTAAGTTAGGCCAGTAAAAGAAGCCTGCTCAAAAAAAACGGCGCAAATCACTGGGGAAAATTGAGCCCATAATGAGGGATGTTCAAGAGGCCAAATTTGAGGAGCGCAGACATCTTGTGGGATTCTGAGGCTGAAAAAGATTACAGAGATAGGGAGGGGCAAGTCCATGGAATGATTTGTAAACAAGGATGAGACTTTTGAAATTGAGGCGTTGTTTAACCGGGAGCCAATGTAGGTCAGAAAGCACAGGGGTGATGGATGATCTTGACTTGGTGCGAGTTAGGACACGGGCTGCTGAGTTTTGGATGACTTCAAGTTTCCGTAGTGTGGAATGTGGAAGGCCGGCCAGGTGTGAGTTGGAGTAGTCAAGTCTAGAGGTAACAAAGGCCTGAATGAGGGATTCAGCAGCAGAAGAGCTGAGGCAGGGGCGGAGGTGGGCACTGTTACAGAGGTGGAAAAAGGCGGTTTTAGTTATGCCACGGATACGTGCCTGGAAACTCATTTCAGGGTCAAATATGACACCTAGGTTGTGAACAGTCTTGTTCACCCTCAGATTGATGCTAGGGAGAGGGATGGAGTCAGTGGTTAGGGAACGCAGTTTGTGGCAGGGACCAAAGATAATGGCTTCTGTCTTCCCAATATTTAATTGGAGAAAATTTCTGCTCATCCAATACTGGATGTCAGACAAACAATCTGACAATTTAGATACCAAGCAGGGGTCGACAGAAGTGGTGGAAAGATAGAGCTGGGTGTCGTCTGCTTACATGTGGAAACTGAATCCGTGTTTTCGGATGATGTCGCCAAGGGGCAGCTTATAGATGAGAAATAAGAGGGGACCAAGGATAGATCCTTGGGGGACACCAGAGGTAACGATGCGGGAATGTTGGAGAAGCCATTGTTGGAGATTTTCTGGCTACAATTAGATAGATAAGAATGGAACCAGGCGAGTGCAGTCCCACCCAGCTGGACGATGGTGGAGAGGCGTTGGAGGAGGATGGAGCGGTCAACTGTGTCAAAGGCTGCAGACCGGGCCAGAAGGACGAGGAGGGAAAGTTTACCTTTGTCACAGTCACAAAGGATGTCATTTGTGACTTTGATGAGAGCCGTTTCGATTCTAGTGCTGCTCGAGGCTATCCTCCAAGAACATCTGCAGTCTTCTCCACTGAGAAGCTGCTCCTGCTTCACTCAGTTCAGAGAAAAGAAAATGAGGTCCCTTCTATTGGAGTAGAGAGCCTGTGTCACCTCCCGGATGCAGTGATGGAAGGTGAACTGGGAGATGTTAGCTGCGTCACCTGCTCCAGACTGGAAAGATCCAGTAGCAAAAAAATTGAGGGCATTGTTGAGTCCGTAACTCTTAAACATAATCACACGAGGCACGTACTGCAGACACAGTCACTCTGTGACCTTCACCTTTATTACCTGGACCAAGGAGGGCTGGACCTGCGAGGGACCTCCACTTATATACCTGAATCTCCAGGTAAGGAGTGTCTCCCACAAGTAGACCCCTTGTGGTCAAGGTGTGCATTTCTGGTAAGTATGTACAGTATGTAGTGGTTACATGAGGGTTACAATTGTATAAGGGTTACAGTAGTATGCTGGTTACGTACATGACATCACTTCCCCCCTCACGTCTTTTTGACTCAAAGGTTAAGTCTATCAGGTGGTCGACGCTGTCTCGTGGAGTGCCGCAGTTGAGGCTCTGGTGGCTGAGCCTTGGCATGCGTTTCTGTCACCTGAGGTGATTCCGGCCTGTCTGGGCTGGCCGCAGTGACTGTGCATGCTGGTGATTCTCCTTGTTACTCGTCCACTGGCAGTGGTGTGGTTGACATCTCATGCTCTTCTTCATGTTCATCGGTGTCTATGCTGAACCTTTTCTTTACTTGGTTCACGTGTTTGCGGCATATCTGCCCATTATTGAGTCTGACCACTATGACCCTGTTTCCCTCTTTACCAATTACGGTGCCCTCCAGCCACTTGGGTCCCAATGCATGGTTAAGTACAAATACCGGATCATCCATTTCTATACACCTCTCCCTTGAGTTACGATCATGGCACTCGATTTTGGACTGGTGCTTGCCCTCAACAATGTATGCCAGGGTTGGGTGGATGAGGGACAGCCACGTTTTGAGCGTACGTTTCATGAGGACTTTCACTGCGGAACTCCTGTGAGCGAGTGCGGCCAGGACCTATAGGCCAGCAGGAGGCGCGATAGGCGGTACTGCAGAGAGGGTCCTTGGATGCGGAGCATGCCTTGCTTTATGACTTGGACTGCACGTTCCACCTGGCCATTGGAAGCCGGCTTGAATGGTGCCGTCAGGACATGTTTGATGCCATTACCCGACATAAACTCCTGGAATTCATGGCTAGTGAAACACGGGCCATTGTCGCTGACCAGAATGTCCAGTAAGCCGTGGGTCGCGAAAACCGTGCGCAGGCTCTCCACATTGATGGATGTCGTGCACGAGTTTAATATGATGCACTCGATCCATTTCGAGTATGCATCGACAATTATCAAGAACATTTTTCCCATGAATGGGCCCGCATAGTCCACGTGAATGCGTGGGCCAGGGCCACGGGCTGAGCGGGGCCTCCCTGGGGGCGTTGCCCAGCTGGGCACACGTCGTGCACCTGCGAACCCAGTGTTCCAGGTCTGAATCAATCCCCGGCCACCATACATGTGACTGGGCAATGGCTTTCATTAACACGATGCCAGGGTGCTCGCTGTGGAGTTCCCTGATGAATGCTTCCCTCCCCTTCTGGGGCATGACCACTCGGCTGCCCCATAGCAGGCAGTTGGCTTGGATGGAGAGCTCATCCATCCGTCTTTGAAATGATCTGACCTCCTCGGGGCACGCCCCGTGCGTGGGCGCCCAATCCCCCGTCAGGACACATTTCTTTATCATGGATAGGAGGGGGTCCCTGTTGGTCCAGAGTTTGATCTGGCGGGCTGTGATGGGGGAGCCTGCGGTGTCTAAAGCCTCAACAGCCATGACCATCTCAGCGCTTTGCTCCGCCGCCCCCTCGGTGGTGACAAGGGGAAGCCTGCTGAGCGCGTTAGCGCAGTTTTCGGTGCCTGGCCGGTGCCGTATGGTGTAGTCATACGCAGCCAGCATGAGAGCCCATCGCTGTATGCGAGCTGACGCATTTGCATTGACCGCCTTGCTGTTGGACAACAGAGAAGTTAACGGCTTGTGGTCTGTTTCTAACTCGAATGGTCTGCCGAAAAGGTATTGGTGCATTTTTTTCACACCATAAACGCAGCGAGTGCTTCCTTTTCGACCATGCTGTACCCACGCTCTGCCTGGGAGAGCGACATGGAAGCATAAGCCACCGGTTGGAATTGTCCGTCTCCATTACCCAGCTGCAACACATACCCAACCCCGTATAATGATGCATTGCATGTTAAAACTAGTTTTTTACAGGGGTCATACGTTAACAGTTTGTTAGAACAAAGCAGGTTCCGCGCCCCGTTGAAAGCCCGTTCTTGACAGTCCCTCCAAAACCATTCGCAACCCTTACGCAGGAGCACGTGTAACAGCTCCAACAATGTGCTTAAGTTCGGCAGGAAGTTCCCGAAATAGTTCAAAAGTCCCAGGAACGATCGCAACTCCGATGTGTTGCCGGACCGGGGCGCACGACGGATCGCCTCCGCTTTGGATTCGGTAGGCCGGATCCCGTCTACGGCAACCCTCCTGCCCAAAAACTCGACCTCTGGGGCCAAAAACACACACTTGGCCTTTTTCAGCCACAGGCCGACCCGGTCCAGTCGGCGTAGGTTACAGGTCCAGGTTGTGGAGGTGTTCCTCGGTGTCTCGACCCGTTATTAGGATGTCGTCCTGGAATACGATTGTGCCGGGAATGGATTTCAGCAAGCTTTCCATGTTTCTTTGAAAGATGGCTGCCGCCGAACGGATGTCAAAAAGACACCTGTTGTAGATGAATAAACCCTTGTGCGTCGTGATGGTGGTCAGAAGCTTGGATTCTTCAGCCAGTTCCTGAGTCATGTAGGCCGAAGTGAGGTCCAATTTAGTCAACAGCTTGCCACCTGCCAATGTGACAAAAAGGTCCTCCGTCCTCGGGAGCGGGTATTGGTCCTGCAGGGACCCGGTTGATGGTGGCTTTGTAGTCACCGCAGATCCTAACTGAGCCATCCGCTTTAAGGACAGGAACAATGGGACTTGCCAGTCACTGAATTCAACGGGCGAAATTATGCCCTCTCTGAGCAGCCTGTCCAGTTCACTCTCTATTTTCTCATGCATCATGTACAGCACCACTCTGGCTTTGTGGTGCACTGGTCTGGCGTCCAGGGTGATGCATATAACTACTTTTGTGCCCTTGAACGTTCCAACACCGGGTTGAAACAGTGACCCGAATTTTTGTAGTACCTGTGAGCATGAGCTTCGTTCCACAGACGAAATGGCGTGCACATCCCCTCATTTCCAATTCATCTCAGCTAGCCAGCTCCTTCCCAAAAGCGCGGGGCCATTTCCCGGAACAATCCAGAGTGGCAGCCGGTTCTGTGACCCATTGTGTGTTATCACCACGTTTGCACTGCCTAGCACTGGAATAATCTCTTGGGTGTATGTCCGTAGCTGCATATTAATTTGTTCCAGTTTGGGCCTGCTGGCTCTGTGTGGCCATAGTTTCTCAAATTGTTGTGCACTCATGAGGGACTGGCTAGCTCCTGTGTCTAGCTCCATGCGCACCGGGATGCCATTCAATAAAACTTTCATCATCATAGGTGGCGTTTTGGTGTATGAGCTGTGGACGTCAGCCACATGAACCCTCTGAACTTCAGCATCCATGGCTTTACCCCAGGCATTGTCCTGCACTGCAAGCCCCTCGCCTGATTCCTCGGTTTCATAGATTAGCCTCGCTACCGGCTGTTTGCAAACCCTAGCCACATGTCCTCTGGCATTACAATTCCTACAGACGAACTGCTGAAATTTGCAGCTTTTCGCATAATGTCTGCCCCCGCATCTCCAGCATTGGCTGAGATCGTTGTTCACAAAAGGACTGTTAGCAGGCATTCCTCTGATTGTTCCCTTGGTTGTTTCTAAACACTCTGATGGTGGGTGTTAATGGTCCCCTTGATGGCGTGAATTGCCCTTCCCCTCTCCATTGTCCCTGTCGGGGGCCCACCTTAGAGTCCGTTTCAGCTTGGGTAGTTACAAAATGCCTTTGTCTGACTGCAAGATCTTGAGCCGTGTTTATCACATTAATTCCTTGGACCGTCGCCACGTTGGACCCAGGACAACTCGCGTAAATTAGCTTGGTCTCTTCTTCCCTGGCTATGAAAGTTTGAGCTATCAATGCTGCCCCTTCTAGAGTTAAGTCCTTGGTCTCTATGAGCTTCCTGAAGATCCCGGCATGGCTAATGCCCTCAATGAAAAAATCCCTTAACATCTCCCCCCTGCAGGCGTCTGAGAACTTACAGAGACTGGCCAAGCGCCGCAAGTTTGCCACGAAGTCCGAGATGTTTTGCCCTTCCCGACGTCCGTGTATGTAGAACCGGTGCCGGGCCATGTGTATGCTGCTCGCTGGTTTTAAGTGTTCGCTGATCAGCTGGCTGAGCTCTTCAAAAGACTTGTCGGCCAGCTTGTGTGGTGCGAGCAGGTCCTTCATCAGTGCATACGTTTTTGTGCCGCAGCTTGTTAGTAGATGTGCCCTCCGCTTGTCAGCTGCATCCTCTCCCAGCCAGTCCTTCGTGACAAAGGTCTGCTGGAGTCTCTCCACAAAAATCGTCCCAGTCTTCACCCACACAGTAACGTTCCTCTGAGCTACCGGTGGCCATCCTCTGGGTTCAGTGATTCCCGTTTCCCGTCGCCAGGTGTTGAGTCCTTAACTCTTAACCATAATCACACGAGGCACGTACTGCAGACACAGTCACTCTGTGACCTTCACCTTTATTACCTGGACCAAGGAGTGCTGGCCCTGCAAGGGACCTCTCCTTATATACCTGAATCTCCAGGTAAGGAGTGTCTCCCACAAGTACACCCCCTGTGGTCAAGGTGTGCATTTCTAGTAAGTATGTACAGTATGTAGTGGTTACATGAGGGTTACAATTGTATAAGGGTTACAGTAGTATGCTGGTTATGTACATGACAGGCATGGTCACCTTGAGGGCCACAGGGAAAGCTGTATTCGCCCTGCTCTGAGGCTGCAGATTTGGTTGCAGGAGGAAGCAGAGTTCTGTGACCACCTCCTTGGCGAAACGGAACCTCCTAATACACTGCTCCTGGTTTAAGTGCAGGGAGGAGAAGTGCTCTGGGAAGTGCCCTTGGGTGGTAACGCCTCCTGCTGAGATCCCTCCTGACCCTCCTGCTCCCCACAATGCGAGCATCTTGTACTCTTCTTGGCTGCCTTCGCTCCATCTCCCAGGTGTACTCGAGCGCGAGGGGGACTGCAAGTCTCCATGATTGTGAGCAAGTGGTGTGAACAGTACCCTGCAAATGAGAAGCAAGGCATTCTCCACTTGCAGTACCATTCCCAGTCATCTCACCAATTTTAAGTAACTGTAGAAAGCTCCAAAGAGTTCCACAAACTTACACAGAGCCAGTAGAAATCAAAAAGAAAGTCACCTGCAAGTTGTTGATGATTCCTTTACACAGCGCTGCTTAAGGGTTCTTCCTGCTGCTGAACGCATGGTCAGCTGGGCGTTAATTGGAGCGGCGGTCAAAACTGGCATATTGTGCTTCAAATTAGCATTTCACACTCATTGACATCACAATCTGCTTCAGTTAAATATCTATAGCGAGTGCAGGCAACGGCAGTGCTGCCGACCTGCTCAAAATGGCGGCCGCAGTGGGACTTGCTGGTTGAGGTTGGAAACGAGTCGGCTGCCACTTTCAAACCGTAACGGCTGTGCTAAAGGCTCCAATTTCACGGCCATTGTTTCCAATATTGACCCCTTAAATTGAAAGCATGACTTTCATTTTGACCTCTGTCCCATTCAAGAATTACACGACTCGCTTCAACCCAGTTCCAGATCTTTGCACCAATCCCACTAATCAATGGTCTGATTTAAAATAGACATCTTTCACCTTGACAAGCAGAAGTCTGTGTTCCATATCTGCGTGCAATGCCGGAAACAGCATCTCTATTTCATTGTTTGAAGGACTGCTGTTAAACTTCTGGCTGCATTTCTCCCTGACGCTGTTGATTTTGTTTGCCTGGCACAATGAGCAAATGAGAGAAGCACCTGGTGAGTTTACTCCTGGATTTGGCTTAATCCATATTCTACAAATCCATGATCCATAGGATCATAAACAAGATCTCTGACTTCTTGTCTATGGCTGATATTGGAGTACTGGAATGAAGTGCTACCAGTCCTTTAAAACCCTTTCACAACCTGTGGGTCCTGCATAATGTGACTGTGGAATGGTGCCTGCAGTTTAAATGTAAATTGTTCAACTATTGACATTCTCGTTGATTGTTCATTGAGAGAACAATTGTCCTCTGCCTAAATCCTACCATTGGTTTATGACAAAATAGAGAGTTTGCAAAGTACCCTCTAGTTTTTCTGAAGTGAAAAATAAATCAGAGTAAAAACTATGGAGACAGACTTAAAAAAAATATTCCAATCGGATTATTAAAGTGATGAAGTGAATGTGCTGGTCTGATATTATTGTGTTGGTTGGAAAGAAGAATGGTTGTGTCAAACAGTATTGTGCACAGGCACAGAGAAAGAGGCAAAATTCTTATTCCAATCACATGCCCTGTCAAATGGCCTTATCCAACATGAAGCATGGGATGAAAAAACATCTATTTAAAATCTTATGTGGATTTTTACTGCAGTTAATTTTTGGTCATATGGTTTTAGAATAATTTTCTAAATCAAAGTGTTATTAAAAATTAATATTACTTTTTTGTTCACTTTCGTCTATTTCTGCTGATAGCCTTTTGAATATTTTATTTAAATAGAATATTACAGCACAGAAACAGGCCATTCAGCCCAACAGGTCTATGCCTGTGTTTATGCTCCATATGCGTCTCCAACCACCTTATTTCATCTCACCCGATCAACAACAACAACAACTTGTATTTATATAGCGCCTTTAACGTAGTGAAACGACTGAAAGACAGCACCTCCAACAGCACTGGAATTTTAGCCTAGATTGGAGTGGGACTTGAACCCACAACCTTCTGGCTCAGAGGAGAGAGTGCTACTTACCTTTAAAAAATATATTTATTGAACATTAAAAACATTTATAACATCATGATCATTCCATTGTATCAAAAACAACAACATTTTGTATTTATATGGTGCCTTTAATGTAGTGAAACGTCCCAAGGTGCTTCACAGGAGTATTATGAGATAAAAATTTGACACCAAGCCACATTAGAAATTAGCGCAGGTGATCAAAAGCTTGGTCAAAGAGGTATGTTTTAAGGAGCGCCTTGAAGGTGGAAAGAGAGGTAGAGAGGCAGAGAGGTTTAGGCAGGGAGCTCCTGGGCTTAGGCCTAGGCAACAGGAGGCACGGCCACCAATTGTTGAGCGATTATAATCAGGGATGCTCAAGAGGGAAGAATTACAGGAGCGCAGATATCTCGGGGAGGTGGGGGGGTGGGGTTGTGGGGTTGGAGGAGATTACAGAGATAGAGAAGGGCGAGGCCATGGAGGGATTTGAAAATAAGGATGGGAATTTTGAAACCGAGGCGTTGCTTAACCGGAAGCCAATGTAGATCAGCGAGCACAAAGGTGATGGGTGAATGGGACTTGGTGTGCGTTAGGACACGGGCAACTGAGTTTTGGATCACCTCTAGTTTATGTATGTTGTGTATGGAGAAAGAGTCAGACTGAACACTGTGAGCTCAAAGTAAAGTGTGACTTTAGTCTTTTATTGCAGGTTTCCAGAGTGCCTCTCCAACCTGTGAAGCCTCCTTAAATATCTATGCTCCCAAGGGATAATGGGATCCCTTGGGAGTCCCGGGGATGAGCCCTCTGGTGGCTGTACAGAGTAAATACAAATTTACATATATAACAATGTAGGGTAGAATGTAGGAGGCCAGCCAGGAGTACATTGGAATAATCAAGTCGAGAGGTAACAAAGGCATGGATGAGGCTTCAGCAGTGGATGAGCTGAGGCAAGGTTGGAGACGGGCGATGTTACGGAGGTGGAAATGGGCGGTCTTAGTTATGCTACGGATATGTGGTCGAAAGCTCATTTCAGGGTCAAATATGACATCAAGGTTGCGAATAGTCTGGTTCAGCCTCAGACAGAACTTGGGGAAAGGAATAGAGTCAGTGGCTAGGGAATGGAGTTTGTGGCAGGGACTGAAAACAATGGCTTCAGTCTTCCCAATATTTAATTGGAAAAAATTTCTGCTCAACCAAAACTGGATGTCGGACAAGCAGTCTGACAATTTAGAGACCGTGGAGAGGTCGAGAGAAGTGGTAGTGAAGTAGAGCTGGCATCGGTGTACATGTGGAAACTGACGCTGTGCTTTCGGATGATGTCGCCAAGAAAGAAAGACTTCCATTTATATGCCGCTTTTCATGACCTCTGGATGTCTCAAAGCGCTTTACAGCCAATGAATTACATTATGGAGTGTAGTCACTGTTGTAATGTGGGAAACGCGGCAGCCAACTTGAGCACAGCAAACTCCCACAAACAGCAGTGTGATATTGACCAGATAATCTGTTTTTGTGTTCCTAATACAGATGAGACTGCACACAGAGAGGTTAAAATAACAGTGAACTCAGTCTTTATTAAGACATTCCAGAGTGAGGAACAGGCCTTAGGGGCCGGCTTATATACAGTGCTCCCAAGGGATGCTGGGACCCCTTGGGACTTCAGGGGATGCACTCCCTGGTGGCGGAACATGGGAGTGCATGCTTTACAGATACACATCATCACTCCCTACCAAAGTCAAAGTGAAAACTATTTACAAGGTGAAGCGGTCGGGAACCTTTCTTTCCCTGGTGGACCGCCTCGGTACAAATGTCTGTTCTGGTGTGTTGGCTGTGCCCTCGCTGTACTGGCGTGTTGTTGGCCCTGCAGGGCTGCTGGGTGAGCCTGGCCTTGCTAGGCTGTTGGGTGTGATGGGTTCGATTTCCTGGTCCGGAGTGATGTCGTTGATCCTTTGGGTATGTGTTGTGGGCTTGAAAAAGGTGATGTCTGCTGTGGGTTGTTCTGGGCAGTCTGGGAACCGCAGCCTCATTTGGTCCAGGTGCTTTCTGCAAATTTGTCCATTGTCCAGTTTGACTACAAACACCCTACTCCCTTCTTTAGCTATCACCGTGCCCGCGACCCACTTGGGACCATGTCCATAGTTTAGTACATACACAGGGTCATTCAGATCAATTTCCCGTGACACAGTGGCACGACCATCGTTTACATTTTGTTGCTGCTGCCTGGCCTCTACCTGATCATGCAGGTTGTGGTGAACCAGCCAGAGTCTGGTTTTAAGCGTCCTTTTCATGAGTAGTTCAGCCGGGGGCACCCCTGTGAGCTAGTGGGGTCTTGTGCGGTAGCTGAGCAGTACTCGGGACGGACAGGTGTGAAGTGAGCCTTCTGTGACTTGTTAAAGGCTCTGTTTGATTGTTTGTATGGCCCGCTCTGCCTGCCCATTGGAGGCTGGTTTAAACGGGGCCGAGGTGACATGTTTGATCCCATTGCGGGTCATGAATTCTTTAAATTCGGCACTGGTGAAACATGGCCCGTTGTCACTGATCAGTATGTCAGGCAGGCCGTGGGTGGCAAACATGGCCCTCAGGCTTTCAATGGTGGCGGTGGCGGTGCTTCCCGACATTATTTCACATTCAATCCATTTTGAAAAAGCATCCACCACCACCAGGAACATTTTACCGAGAAACGGGCCCGCATAGTCGACATGGATCCTCGACCATGGTCTGGAGGGCCAGCGCCACAAACTTAGTGATGCCTCTCTGGACACGTTGTTCAACTGAGCACACACGCTGCATTGCCGTACACAGGACTCTAAATCAGAGTCGATACTGGGCCACCACACGTGGGATCTGGCTATTGCTTTCATCATTACTATACCTGGGTGTGTGCTGTGGAGATCCGAGATGAACGTCTCCCTGCTCTTTTTTGGGTAGCACTACGTGGTTACCCCACAACAGGCAGTCTGCCCGAATGGACAGCTCGTCCTTTCGCTGCTGGAACGGCTTGATTAACTCTTGCATTTCAACGGGGATGCTGGCCCAGCTCCCGTGCAGTACACAGTTTTTTACTAGGGACAGCAGAGGATCTTGGCTGGTCCAAGTCATAATCTGGTGGGCCATGACACGTGATTTATCATTTTCAAATGCTTCCATGACCATCAACAAGTCTGTGGGCTGCGCCACCATCAACAAGTTTGCAGGCTGCGCCATTTCCACCCCCGTGGTGGGCAATGGTAGCCGACTGAGAGCATCCGCACAGTTCTCGGTGCCTTGCATGTGGTGGATGGTATAGTTATACGCTGATAGCGCGAGTGCCCACCTTTATATGCAGGCTGAAGCATTAGTATTTATCCCCTTGTTTTCAGCGAACAGGGATATGAGGGGCTTGTGATCGGTTTCCAGCTCAAATTTGAGGTCAAACAGGTACTGATGCATTTTCTTTATCCCGAACACACACGCTAATGCCTCTTTCTCAATCATGCTGTAGGCCCTCTCGGCCTTAGACAAGCTCCTGGAGGCATAGGCGACAGGTTGCAACTTCCCCGCAACGTTAGCTTGTTGTAATACACACCCAACTCTGTCATGTATCTTACATTATTATATATAACTGTATCCTAACATGCCAGACATGACTGTAATAAGATATGACCTGTAATCACCAGCATACCTTACCACCAGGGGTGCACTTGCAAGAGACAGGTATATAAGGGCAGGTCTCAGGCAAGTGCAGCATTCCAGAGCTGTGAAATAAAGGTGCAGGTCCAGAGTGACCTTGACTTCACTACATGCCTTGTGTGAATCTGTACTGAGGGGACAGGACTTTACAGTGACGACGGGTTACGGGATTACAGAATCCACAGAATGGTGAACAACAGATCAGATGAAAAGTACAATGCGGGAGACAATTGGGAGGATTTTATAGAAAGGTTCCAGCAAAGCTTTGTAACCAAAGACTGGTTAGGCGACGATACGGCAGACAAGAGAAGAGCCCATCTCTTGACCAGCTGTGGCTCGAAAACATACGCTTTAATGAAGGATTTGTTGGCACCCGAGAAACCAGCAAGCAAGTCGTTTGAAAAATTGAGCACACTGGTAAGAGACCACCTGAAGCCAGCAAGCAGCCTACACATGGCCAGACACAGGTTCTACAACTACAGACGCTGTGTGGGCCAGAGCATACCCGACTTCGTGGCGGAACTTCGGAGGTTGGCTAGTTTATGTGAGTTCTCTGATGAACTGAGGAGAGAAATGCTGAGAGACTTTTTCATTGAAGGAATAGGCCATGCAGGCAAATTCCGAAAGCTCATAGAGACCAAGAAACTGACCTTAGAGGCAGCAGCACTGGTTGCACAGACATTCTTGGTAGGGGAAGAAGAAACGAGGTTGATTTACAATGCAGGTACGACAACTAACGAAATATCGGAAGAAGAAGTTCACAGCACTAAACAAGCTGCTACCCCCACACACAGACAAAACAGGGAGAACAGGCTCTCGACAGCAGGCAGAAGCCATCAAGCTGCTACCCCCACACACAGACAAAACCGGGAGAACAGGCTCTCACAGCAGGCAGAAGCCATCAAGGGCCACAGGAACAGCCGTTCACACCTCATCAACCCACAATGCGAGCAATCAACTACAAACTGAGAGAAGCTCAAGAGAGATCAGCCAGACACAGCTCATTCTTTGGGAACTCTTTGAACAATGGAACAGGTCTGTGCTGGAGGTGTGGGGGTGGGCACTCGTCAAGGGGATGTCGATTTCAACAGGCTGTTTGCAGAAATTGGGAATATACAGGGCATTTGGCCCGCAAGTGCAAAAAATCGGCAGCTTGGCTGGTATACGAATCGGATGGGTCGGAAAACGGACCAGAAGATGGTGGGGAAAGTACCCGGGACACCCAAGTACAGCGAGTCAAAATGATCAATGGCCGCTGCTCCTACAACAGGACGCCTTCTATAATGATGAGGGTCTTACTCAACGGGATATCTGTCAACATGGAGCTGGATACGGGAGCGAGTCAATCTCTCATGGGCGCTCAACAATTTGAACAACTGTGCCGCATAAAAGAGACAGACCAAAACTCACAAGGATCGACACCACACTAAGGATCTATACCAAAGAAATCGTACCAGTCCTCGGCATTGCCATGCTCTCTGTCACACACAAAGGGACAGTGAACCGACTTCCCCTGTGGATTGTCCCCGGAGACTCCCCAGCACTGCTGGGGAGAAGCTGGCTGGCAAAACTAAACTGGAAATGGGATGATGTCCATGCCATGTCATTAGAGGAACGGACCTCCTGCTCAACAGTAATAAAGTGATTTGAACAACTCTTTCAGCCAGGTGTGGGCACTTTCAAAGGGGCCAAAGTCAAAATCTACATCACACAGGATGCTAGACCGGTCCATCACAAGGCCAGAGCTGTACCCTATGTGATGAGGGAAAAGATTGAACACGAACTCGACAGGCTTCTGCGGGAAGGCATTAGATCACCTGTGGAATTTAGCGACTGGGCAAGTCCCATTGTCCCAGTCATGAAGCCTGATGGATCCGTACGAATCTGTGGGGACTACAAATCTACCATAAACAGAGTCTCCCTACAGGACCAGTACCGGCTGCCCAAAGCAGAGGACTTATTTGCCACTTTGGCTGGAGGTAAACTTTTCTCAGAATTAGACCTCACATCTGCATATATGACGCAAGAATTGACCGAGGAATCCAAGCTACTCACCACCATCAACACACATCGAAGCCTTTTCATGTACAATCGATGCCCATTCGGCATCAGGTCAGCAGCTGCCATATTCCAGCGCAACATGAAGAGTCTGCTCAAGTCCATCCCGGGGACGGTTGTATTTCAAGACGACATACTTATCACGGGCAGGGACACCGACTCCCATCTCTGTAATTTGGAAGAAGTACTAAAGCGGTTGGGTCGGGTAGGCCTACGAGTCAAGAAATCCAAGTGCCTGTTTCTCGCACCCGAGGTTGAAGTTTTGGGCAGAAGGATTGCCGCTGATGGAATCCGCCCAACAGAGTCCAAAACAGAAGCAATTCGCCTGGCACCCAGGTCCCAGAACGTCTCAGAACTGCGTGCCTTTCTCGGACTACTCAATTATTTTGGGAACTTTATGCAGAACCTAAGCACGCTGCTGGAGCCTCTCCACATGCGACTCAGAAAGGGGTGCGATTGGTTTTGGGGGGACGCCCAGGAACGCGCCTTCAATAAGGCACGCAACCTTCTGTGTTCCAAGTGTTTTGACTTTCTTTGACCCAGGTAAAAAGCTAGTTCTCACATGCGATGCGTCAGTGTATGGGGTCGGGTGCGTTTTTCAACATGTCAATAGTGCGGGCAAATTACAACCCATAGCTTATGCCTCCAGATCAATTTCGCGGGCGGAGTGCGGGTAAGGAATAGTAGAGAAGGAGGCGCCCGTGTGCGTGTATGGTGTCAAAAAGATGCACCAATACCTTTTCGGGGCCAAGTTCGCATTAGAAACCGACCACAAGCCCCTCATGTCCCTCCTATCCGAGAGCAAGGCAATAAACGCCAACGCCCCAGCGCGAATTCTACAGTGGGCACTCATGCTGGCGTCCTACGACTATACCATGAGGCACAGACCAGGCACAGACAACTGTGCCAACACGCTCAGCAGGCTACCCCTGGCGACCACGGAAGGGTCTAACGAACAGGACTGTGAGATAGTCATGGCAATCAATGCCTTTGAGTCCACAGGTTCGCCCATGACGGTTTGCCAAATCAGAGCCTGGACGGCCAGTGACCCCACGTTATCCTTTGTAAAAAGATGTGTCCTAACTGGTGACTGGGCAGAGGCTCGCGATGCCTGCCCCGAGGAATTAAAACCCTTTCACAGGCGCATGCATGAGCTATCACTACAAGCAGACTGCCTGATGTGGGGCAGCCGAGTAGTCATGCCTCTGCGAGGCAGTGAGACCTTTGTCCGGGAGCTCCACCGCGAGCACCCGGGGATCGTTCTCATGAAGGCCATAGCCAAATCCCACGTCTGATGGCCTGGTATTGACGCGGACCTGGAGCTCTGCGTCTGAAGGTGCACCATTTATGCCCAACTCAGCAATGCCCCCAGGGAGGCTCCACTGAGCCCCTGGCCCTGGCCTACCAAACCGTGGTCGTGGGTGCACATAGACTATGCGGGCCCATTCATGGGCAAAATGTTCCTTGTAGTTGTAAATGCATTTTCAAAGTGGATCGAATGCACCATTTTCAACTCGAGCACAACCTCCACCACTGTGGAGAGCCTCGCAACCATGCTTGCAACGCACGGAATCCCTGATATATTGGTCAGTGACAATGGTCCGTGCTTCACCAGCGCAGAATTCCAAGACTTTATAATTGACCACGGCATAAATCACGTCAAGACGGCACCGTTCAAGCCGGCCTCCAACGGCCAGGCGGAGAGAGCAGTGCAAATCATTAAACAAGGCATGCTTAAAATCCAAGGTCCCACGCTGCAGGGTGGCCTGTCGCAACTGCTGCTGGCATACAGATCTCGTCTGCACTCATTGACTGGGATCCCCCCCCCGCGCAACTGTTGATGAAAAGGACTTTAAAAACAAGGCTCTCATTAATCCTCCCAGACATGCACGAAATCGTTGAGGCAAAGCGCCGTAAGCTGACTGAGTACCATGACAGAAATTCGAGGGGGAGATGGAATGAGATAGGGGACAAAGTGTTTGTACTAAACTATGGCAGGGGTCCCAAATGGCTTGCAGGGACAGTAATGGGCAAGGAAGGAAACAGGCTACTGGTAGTACAAATGGACAATGGCAAAACCTGCCGGAGGCATGTAGACCAAGTCAAAAGCAGATTTACCAACAACACTATGGAACCAGAGGCAGACTACAATGTGGAATTCGCACCACACCTGGTGGACAGACAGAGGGAACAACCTGAGGAAAGGGCAATCCCAACAGACAGCCCAGGCGAGTCAACACAATCACACCAATTGAAACAGACAGCCCAGGCGAGATACCAGCAACCACACCCAAAGAAAAACAGATACCAAGGCAAACAACTGAACCACAACTGAGACGCTCCATGCGAGAGCGTAGACCACCTGAGAGACTGAACCTATAAAGACAATAAGACCTTGGGGGAGGGTGATGTCATGTATCTTACATTATTATATATAACTGTATCCTAACATGCTATACATGACTGTAATAAGATATGACCTGTAACCACCGGCATACCTTACCACCAGGGGTGCACTTGCAAGAGACAGGTATATAAGGGCAGGTCTCAGGCAAGTGCAGCATTCCAGAGCTGTGAAATAAAGGTGCAGGTCCAGAGTGACCTTGACTTCACTACATGCCTCGTGTGAATCTGTACTGAGGGGACAGGACTTTACAGACTCCATACGACGACACATCACATGCTAGCACAAGTCTTTTACACGGGTTATACAATACAAGCCGCTTGTTGGAGCATAAAATGTTTTTGGCTTTATCAAAAGCAATTACTTGGTTTTTCCCCCATACCCAGTTCTCACCTTTACGCAATAACACATGTAGGGGCTCTAAGAAGGTGCTTAACCCCAGTAGGAAGTTACCAAAATAGTTGAGGTGTCGCAGGAACGACCGCAGCTCCATGACGTTCTGTGGCCTGGGCGCGTTGCTGATAGCCTCTGTCTTGGCGTCTGTGGGCCGAAAGACGTCCACCGCGATCTTTCTCCCCAAAAACTCCACTTCTGTTGCCATGAAGACACATTTCGACCTCTTCAGCCGCAGCCCTACGCGATCCAGTCGCTGGAGGACCTCCTCCAGGTTTTGTAGGTGCTCGACGGTCTCCTGACCCGTGACCAATATGCCGTCCTGAAAAACCACCGTGCATGGTATCGACTTGAGTAGGCTCTCCTCTCTGGAAGATCGCTGCAGCTGACCGAATTCCAAACGGGCATCTGTTGTAGATGAACAGTCCCTTGCACGTGTTGATGCAGGTGAGGCCCTTCGAAGACTCCTCCAGCTCCTGCGTCATATAGGCCGAAGTCAGGTCAAGCTTGGTGAACGTCTTGCCTCCTGCCAGCGTCACAAATAGGTCGTCTGCTTTAGGTAGCGGGTATTGGTCCTGTAGCGAGAAAGGATTAATAGTTACTTTGTAATTGCCGCAAATTCTGACCGTGCCATCACTTTTGAGTACTGGAACAATCGGGCTGGCCCACTCATTGAATTCCACTGGGGAGATGATGCCCTCGCGTTGCAGCCTATCCAGCTCGATTTCCACTCTCTCCCTCATCATGTGAGGTACCGTTCGCGCCTTGTGGTGAATGGGTCGTGCCTCTGGGACCAAGTGGATCCGCACCTTCACTCTGGAAAAGTTTCCAATGCCTGGCTCAAAAAGGGAAGGAAATTTGTTAAGAACCTGGGTACATGAGGCCTTGCAGATGCTTTACAGCTACACAACAGTTGATTGAGGAATAAATATTGGCTAGGACACCAAGGATAACCCTGCTCTTCTTCAAAATATTGTCATGGGATCTTTTAGGTCCACCTGAGAGGGCAGAGGGGGCCTCAGTTTAATGTCTCATCCAGAAGACGGAACTTCCAACAGTCCAATATTCCCTTTGCACTGCACTGGAGTGTCAACTTAGATTTTTGTGCTCATGTGGGACTTGAACCCACAACCTTCTGACTCAAGTGCTATTGCGCTACCCACTGAGCCACAGCTGACACTCCAACAGGTAACATGTAGATGAGAAATAGGAGGGGGCCAAGTATAGATCCTTGGGGGACACCAGAGGTAATGATACGGGTGCGGGAAGAGAAGCCATTGCAGGTGATTCTCTGGCTACGATTAAATAGATAAGAATGGAACCAGGCGAGTGCAGTCCCACCCAGCTGGACGACGGTGGAGAGGTGTTGGAGAAGGATAGAGTGATCAACCGTGTCAAAGGCTGCAGACAAGTCAAGAAGGATGAGGAGGGATAGTTTGCCTTTGTCACAGTCACAAAGGATGCCATTTGTGACTTTGATGAGAGCCGGTTTGGTACTGTGGCAGATGCGGAAACCGGATTGGAGGGATTCAAACATGGAGTTGCAGAAAAGGTGGGCACGGATTTAGCAGCGACAACAAGTTCAAGGACTTTGGAGAGGTAAAGGAGGTTAGAGATGGGGTGATCGTTTGCAAGGATGGAGGGGTCAAAGGTTGTTTTTTTGAGAGGGGTGATGGTGGCAGATTTAAGGGAGAGGGGGGCCGTACCTGAGGAAAGGGAACCATTAACAATGTATCCTTCTATTCCTTTCTCCCTTATGTAGTTATCTAGCTTCCACTTAAATGCATCTATGCTATTCGCTACAACCACAACATTCAATACTGAGTTCCATATTCTTACTACTCTCTGAGTAAAGAAGTTTCTCTTGAAATTTTTAGTGGATTTATTGGTGCCAATCTTATATTTATAAACTCACGCCACAAGTGTTACATTGATAGACTGGAGAAGCTGGGGGCCTTCGAGCAGAGGAGATTGAGAGGAGATTTGATAGGGGTGTTCAAAATCATGAGGGGTCTGGACAGAGTAGAGAGAGAGAAACTGTTCCCATTGGCAGAAGGGTCGAGAACCAGAGGACAAAGATTTAAGGTGATTGGCACATTAACGTAAGACATCGTTTTTTTAGGTAGCGGATGGTTAAGATCTGGAATGCACTGCCTGAAAGAGTGGTGAAGGCAGGCTCAATTTTATCTTTCAAAGGGGAGTTGGATAAGTATCCGAAGGGAAAAAATTTGCAGGGCTACGGGGAAAGGGCAGTGGTGTGGGACTAGCTGAGAGCCAGCAAAGACTCGATGGGCTGAATGGCCTTCTTCTGTGCTGTAATCATTCTATGATTCTATAAGTGGAAACATTTTCTCTACTTCTACCTTGTGGAGCTTCATAACTTTCATAACTTTAAAGGCCTCTACCAGATGTTCTTTTGGCCTTTTGTTTTGAGAAAAGAGCCCCAGTTTGTTCAGTCTTTCCTGGCAGTTGTACCCTCTCATTTCTAGTATCATTCTTGCAAATCTCTTTTGCACTTTCTCACATGTTTTTTATAATATAGAGACCAGACTCTGCAAATGTTGTCTAACCAAGGTTCTATATAAGTTTAACGTAACCTCTCTGCTTTCGAATTTAATTTAGTGTTAGCTGTGGCTCAGTTGGCAGCAGTCTTGCCTCTGAATCAAAAGGTTATAGGTTCAAGTCCCACTCCAGAGACTGGAGCACAAAAATCTAGGCTGACGAGGGAGTGCTTCAGTGTCGGAGATGCTGTGTTCTACATCAGATGTTAAACCGAGGCCCCGTCTGCTCTTAGGTGAACGTAAAAGTTCCCGTGGCACTATTTTGAAGAGCAGGGGAGATATCCCTGGTGTCCTGGCCAACAATTATCCCTCACTCAACATCACTAAAGCAGATGATTTGATCATTATCACATTGCTGTTTGTGGAAGCTTTCTGTGCGCAAATTGGCTGCCGCGTTTACCACATTACAATTTGTGACTACACTCCAAAAGTACTTCGAGTGGCTGTAAAGCGCTTTGGGACGTCCAGTGGTCATGAAAGGTGCTATATAAATTCAAGACTTTCTTTTTTTAACTGGTGAGTGCTAATGATGTTGTTGAAGAAAATAAGCTGGGAGACATTAGTTTACGGGGAAGGATGAGGGAGCTGTATTAGCATACACAGCTCAAGCTGAAGTACCTGCGGGAAATGATTGTATTTCCACTAATATTAATTAGTCACATTGCCGGACTGTCCAGTGTACCTGTACAATTCAATTCAATATGGAACAGAGCTGTGTGGAAATGCCCAATGTGCCTATATGGTGCAGCAGGGATGCTTGATGGATTTGAACACTATTTCATAGACAAATATATATGGATAGATGAATTATTTAATACACTAACCTGCATGATTTCATCAGCAGTGTCTCAAGTTAAACAAGCTAATAGCTCCATCTGTCCGACTGATTTAAATCTCGCCTATTCCAATTGTGTGAAACTTCATAAACCAAACTTCAAACAAAATCCAGATTTAAGATTTGAAATAAAAAAAGATAGCATCCTCAAAAAAATGTTTTATTAAATAATACAGCTGCACTCACTCCTGCCCGCCATGCTATCGCAGACCTTTCACACTTTTCTTTTTGCTGCCCTCATTTTTCTTGGCTCTTGTGTTGACATAAAAGCTATTGATCGCGAACATCTTCCACTTCTGATGAGAGGTCAGTGACCTGAGACACTGGCATTTACAGGGAGGCGGGTTAGCGCAGGGAAATCCCAGGCTGTGGGGCAGGAAGACCAGCGGCAGCAGGCCGCAGTCGGAAAGCTTGGGCAGATTTCAGATCGGTGGGTTTGGGGATGGGCTGGGACTCAACCACCATCATGGGGCAGGCTTCAGCTGGGGCCTGGTGGAGTGGAGATCACCGATCGCAGCAGGGGGAGAGACTGGCCATAATTGGCAGAAGGGAAGCCGAAGTTTGCTTGAGGGGCCGGTGGAGGGGTGGAGTGGAGAATGGGGGGCTGAGGGGAATACTCCTGCTCCTCCTGGCCCACAAAGAATGCTATCTTCGAGAGCTAACAGCTCCCGCCTTCATTTCGCTGCCTGATTTCCTGATCTCTGGGAAGCACGGCTGGGAGCAATTAGATTGTAAATCATGTTTCCAGTTGCACGTTGGGAGCTGATTTAAATATGAGAATGAGGCGGGATACTCGCATGGTTTGCAATCCACCGCCGTAAAAATCGCAACGGGCGCATACGTGTCGTGTTGGGGTTGCATCCCCCGTTTTTTACAGCTTAACCCCCATCCCTGATCTCCTCCTGCCCGTTGTGGGTGGGGGTTAATATCAAGACCATTCACTATGTTTCTCTCTGCACGGATGCTGCCTGACCTGCTGAGTGTTTCCAGCATTTCCTATTTTTATTTCGGCTGATATTTAAATTGGGAATACATTTCTTTCCATCTGTACAATGACACAGAACCACAGGGTGAAGATCTCCTGCTTCTGTTGTTGGTGTGCTGCACCAGGCTGCTATTTTTCACAAACTGCCAAATTATGTTCAGCATAATATTTCAAAGCTATAGACCATCACGTCAAAGTATTGGATTCAATAGTCGAGTGATAAATCATTATGACCAGCACAGACCTTGCCAACCCTTTCTCATAGAGGACTGGATAACACAACCACAGCGGGCAGTATTAGCATCCGCCAGATGTAATACTGCTGCTTGTCAGAATAGACAACCCATCACCGGGAGAACACACCTCCCGCAGAACATCAGTCCTTGAGAAACCCATTATGTGTGTAATCATAGCCAACATTACCACACAGCAGTACAATATCAATATCTGGAACTGAACAAGAAATGTTCCAAAGACAGCAGCCTGCGGCACAACAGCCAATATTTATGGGTGTAAATCTTCATTGTCAATTAGTCTCTGTTAGAGGTTTGGACCCCAAAGGTACACTGGGAGTTATCCATCAGCCTACTCAACTGCAGTGTTTAATGGTTAAATCTTAATATTACTTTTTGCACATAGTAAAAATAAAATAACTAATTTATTTTCTTCCCATACTGATGCAGCATCAATACAACATGTGTACCGATTTTACTCGCTCCACCATCGGTGGCTGTGCCTTCAGCTGTCTTGGCCCTAACCTCCGGAATTCCCCCCCAAACCTCTCCGCCTGTCTACCTCTCACTCCTCCTTTAAGACGCTCCTTCAAACCTACCTTTTTGACCAAGCTTTTGGTCACCTGCCCCAATATCTCCTTATGTGGCTCGGTGTCAATCTTTGTTCGATATCGCTCCTGTGACATCTTACTGCACAAAACATGCTGTATATTAGCAAGTTGTTGTTGTTCTTCTTCATAAATGGGAAAGATTGAATTTCAGAAGTCGAGGAACAAAAATGTTCGTGTCAGAGATTCACTATAAACTACTGACTAAGATATCTGATAATATTTTATTGGTTCAGTGTGTTTACATGTCAAGAATAGTTGCTACCACTGAACATTTGGATATCAATCCAGTTTGAGGTGAGGGTATATTGGTCTATCTATCAGAGTTGTAGAGTGTGACAAATAATACAGGGGAACAACTGTTACAAGAAATTTGTATGAGAAAAGAAACTCATGAAGTGACAGTATGCAATGCCAAATCAGAAATGAGCAGCTGGTTAGGAAAGAAACAGTGAAGGATGAATAGCATGTCAATTCAGGACAGAGTACAGATCAACACAGAATGGGAGAATGAAGAGTATTATGGACCAAAATTGCCCCTTTCTTGCAGCTCATAGTGCCGCCGGGAGGCGCTAACGAGGCGCAATTGTCTTTCCGGCCAGGGGCGGGTGGCGGTTGGGGCGATTTGAAGTTAGCGCCGCGCCCCGCCCTGCGACTTGTGCCCCGGGTCAGCGCGCACCCGGTGATGATATCATTGCCGTGCACGGCGAGACCCCTCACCACCCAGCGCCAACCCGTTTGCACCCCCCGGGGGAAATTGCAGCTCTCCCCTTTAATTGAAGTGGACGAGCGTTGTGGCGCGTCAGCGCTACGCGGAGAATCCACATCGTGCTGACCTCAGTGCCGTGCTGACGTCTCGGGAGCACCCCTGAAACGACACGGAGCACCTAAGACAGCGCTCCGTCTCGTTTGAGCAGTGCAAAAGACAATTCCACGTCGGGGGCAGGACTTCCTGCCCAGGCGATAACTGACCCGGGCCTGGAAAGTTACCACACCTGGATGGGCCGCGGGACAATTTCGGCCACATAGGGTGCGAAATTGGGCTCGATAGCGCCCGTTGTTTGGGCACTACTGGTGCCATTGGGGGATAAAATGACATCCGGTGCGCATGCACACTTTTGCTGCAGATCATGCTGGACGCCACTTTGGTGAGGTCATTAATACGCGCGCAGCTACCATTCGCCTGACGTATTCAGAGCAGGCAGATTGTGGTGCCAATAAGTGTACAACGCTGATTTGATGCCGGCAGTGCCATTTTGGAGCTCAACGCTCCAGCCAATACCTCTGTTAACCTTGCACAGCTGAACATGCGTTAAGCAGCAGGAAAGGTCCTCCACCAACACGATTTAAAAAGATCATCAACTACTTATAGGTTAGTCACTGGTTGATTTCTTCTTGCTGTTGCTTCGATTCTACACGTGTTTGTTGCTTTCAATAGTTTGTTCAAGTTGTAAAAGTGTACAGGGAATGGTGTTGCAGGTATTGAAGGACTTTTTTGCTGACTTCGAGGCTTCTGCACAAACCAGTTGCTCCAAGACAGATGTGCACTATAGGCATTCCCTTGGAATACAGCATGACTCTGGGAAAATGAGCGGAGGCCATACAGAGCTGGACAGGCTTCTGGCAGAGGGAGGAGGAGGAGGGGGAGAAAGACTCTCAGCAGGAGACCATATCTGCCCAGGGTGTTCGGGGAGCAATTCTCCGACCTGAACCTCAGCGAGGAACAATATGTGAGATGTCTGTGCTTCAATAAGGACGTCCTCACTGAAATCTGCCACCTGCTGCAGACACAACTGCAATCACATAGCAGGGCAAGGACCACATTTCTCGTGGCTGTGAATTTTGATGCGTCGGGCTCCTTCCAGGCTGGAGCTGGAGATATTTGCAACATCTCGCAGTTTGCCCTTCCCCTCCACTGTAGCGTAAGGGGTGTCACTGAGGCTCTGTATTCAAAGAGAGCTAAATACATTTCATTCTCTCTTGCCAGAGACCAGCAGGTGGAGCGAGTACATGGCTTTGTGAGGATTGCAGCCTTCCCTATGGTGCAGGGTGCCAGTGACTGCTCGCACATTTTCTTGTGGGAGCCGCATACCAGCTCTGCCATGTACCGGAACCAAAAGGGGTTCCACTCCCTCAATGTTGAGCTGGTGTGCGACCATAGGCAGCACATCATGCAGGTCAATGCCCGGTATCCTGGCTGGAGTCATTGCGACACTGGAGCTACGCATGGATACACTCTGGAGCATCCGCGATGTTGAGGATGTCGTGAATAGCACGTTTAGTGAGTTGGTCACACCGCAGGTAAAGGTTACACAGCCAGATAGGGAATGGGTGACCATCAGGCAGAGCAGGAGTAGGAAGGTAGTGCAGGGGTCCCCTGCGGTCATCTCACTCCAAAACAGATACACCACTTTGGATACTGTTGGGGGAGATGGCTCATCAGAGGACAGCAGCAGCAGCAAGTTCATGGCACCATGAGTGGCTCTGCTGCACAGGAGGGCAGGAAAAAGAGTGGGAGAGCTATAGTGATAGGGGATTCGATTGTAAGGGGAATAGATAGGCGTTTCTGCGGCCGAAATTGAGACTCCAGGATGGTATGTTGCCTCCCTGGTGCAAGGGTCTCGGAGCAGCTGCAGGGCATTTTGGAGGGGGAGGGTGAACAGCCAGTTGTCGTGGTGCATATAGGTACCAACGATATAGGTAAAAAAACGATATAGGTACAAGCTGAATTTAGGGAGCTAGGAGTTAAATTAAAAAGTAGGACCTCAAAAGTAGTAATCTAAGGATTTCTACCAGTGTCACGTGCTAGTCAGAGTAGAAATAGCAGGATAGTTAAGATGAATACGTGGCTTGAGAAATGGTGCAAGAGAGAGGGATTCAAATTCCTGGGACATTGGAAACGGTTCTGGGGGAGGTGGGACCAGTACAAACCGGATGGTCTACAGCTAGGCAGGACCGGAACCGATATCCTAGGGGGAGTGTTTGCTAGTGCTGTTGGGGAAGGTTTAAACTAATATGGCAGGGGGATGGGAATCTATGCAGGGAGGCAGAGGGAAGTAAAATAGGGGCAAAAGCAAAAGGTAGAAAGGAGATAAGGAAAAGTGAAGAGCAGAGAAATCAAGGGAAAAAATCAAAAAGGGTCACATTACAACATAATTCTAAAAGGACAAAGGGTGTTAAAAAAACAAGCCTAAAGGCTCTGAGTCTCAATGCGAGGGACATTCGTAATAAGGTGGATGAATTAACTGCGCAGATAGCTGTTAACGGATATGATGTGATTGGGATTGCAGACACATGGCTCCAGGGTGACCAAGGCTGGGAACTCAACATCCAGGGGTATTCAATATTCAGGAAGGATAGATAGAAAGGAAAAGGAGGTGGGGTTGCATTACTGATTAAAGAGGAGATTAACGCAATAGTAAGGAAGGACATTAGCTTGGGTGATGTGAAATCTGTATGGGGAGAGCTGCGGAACACCAAAGGGCAGAAAACGCAATGGGGGAGTTGTGTACAGACCACCAAACAGTAGTAGTGAGGTTGGGGATGGCATCAAACAGGAAATTTGGGATGCGTGCAATAAAGGTATAGCAGTTATCATGGGTAACTTTAATCTACATATAGATTGGGCTAACCAAACTGGTAGCAATACGGTGGAGGATGATTTCCTGGAGTGTATAAGGGATGGTTTTCTAGACCAATATGTCGAGGAACCAACTAGAGAGCTGGCCATCCTAGACTGGGTGTTGTGCAATGAGAGAGGATTAATTAGCAATCTTGTTGTGCAAGGCCACTTGGGGAAGAGTGACCATAATATGATAGAATTCTTCATTAAGATGGAGAATGACACAGTTAATTCAGAGACTAGGCTCCTGAACTTAAAGAAAGGTAACTTCGATGGTATGAGACGTGAATTGGCTAGGATAGACTAGCGAATGATACTTAAAGGGTTGACAGTGGATAGGCAATGGCAGACATTTAAATATCACATGGATGAACTTCAACAATTGTACATCCCTGTCTAGCGTAAAAATAAAACGGGGAAGGTGGCTCAACCGTGGCTAACATGGGAAATTAGGGATAATGTTAAATCCAAGGAAGAGGCATATAAATTGGCCAGTAAAAGCAGCAAACCTGAGGACTGGGAGAAATTTAGAATTCAGCAGTGGAGGACTATGGGTTTATTTAGACGGGGGAAATAGAGTATGAGAGTAAGCTTGCAGGGAACGTAAAAACTGACTGCAAAAGCTTCTATAGATATGTGAAGAGAAAAAGATTCGTGAAGACAAATGTAGGTCCCTTGCAGTCAGAATCGGTGAATTTATAATGGGGAACAAAGAAATGGCAGACCAATTGAACAAATACTTTGGTTCTGTCTTCACGAAGGAAGACACAAATAACCTTCCGGAAATACTAGGGGACCGTGGGTCTAGCGAGAAAGAGGAACTGAAGGAAACCCTTATTAGTCAGGAAATTGTGTGAGGGAAATTGATGGGATTGAAGGCCAATAAATCCCCAGGGCCTGATAGTGTACATCCCAGAGTACTTAAGGAAGTGGCCCTAGAAATAGTGGATCCGTTGGTGGTCATTTTCCAACATTCTATAGACTCTGGATCAGTTCCTATGGATTGGAGGATAGTTAATATAACCCCACTTTTTAAAAAAGGAGGGAGAGAGAAAACGGGGAATTATAGACCAGTTAGCCTGACATCAGTAGTGGGGAAAATGTTGGAATCAATTATTAAAGATGAAATAGCAGCGCATTTGGAAAGCAGTGACAGGATCGGTCCAAGTCAGCATGGATTTATGGAAGGGAAATCATGCTTGACAAATCTTCTCGAATTTTTTGAGGATGTAAGTAGAGTGGACAGGGGAGAACCAGTGGATGTGATGTATTTGGACTTTCAAAAGATTTTTGACAAGGTCCCACACAAGAGATTAGTGTGCAAAATTAATGCACATGGTATTGGGGGTAATGTATTGCCGTAGATGGAGAACTGGTTGGCAGACAGGAAGCAAAGAGGAATAAACGGGTCCTTTTCAGAATGGCAGGCAGCGACTAGTGGGATACCGCAAGGTTCAGTGCTGGGACCCCAGTTATTTACAATATACATTAATGATTTAGATGAAGGAATTGAATATAATATCTCCAAGTTTGCAGATGATACTAAGCTGGCTGGCAGTGTGAGCTGTGAGGAGGATGCTAAGAGGCTGCTGGGTGACTTGGACAGGTTAGGTGAGTGGGCAAATGCATGGCAGATGCAGTAAAATGTAGATAAATGTGAGGTTATCTACTTTGGTGGCAAAAACAGGAAGGCAGAATATTATCTGAATGGTGACAGATTAGGAAAAGGAGAGGTGCAACTAGACCTGGGTGTCATGGTACATCAGTCATTGAAAGTTGGCATGCAGGTACAGCAGGCGGTGAAGAAGGCAAATGGCATGTTGGCCTTCATAGCTAGAGGGTTTGAGTATAGGAGCCAGGAGGTCTTACTGCAGTTGTACCGTGCCTTGGTGAGGCCTCACCTTAAATATTGTGTACAGTTTTGGTCTCCTGAGGAAGGACATTCTTGCTATTGAGGGAGTGCAGCAAAGGTTCACCAGACTGATTCCCAGGATGGCAGGACTGACATATGAGGAGAGACTGGATCAACTGGGCCTGTATTCACTGGGTTTATATTCAATGGAATTTAGAAGAATGAGAGGGGATCTCATAGAATCAAATAACATTCTGACGGGATTGGACAGGTTAGATGCAGGAAGAATGTTCCCGATGTTGGAGAAGTCCAGAACCAGGGGTCACAGTCTAAGGATAAGGGGTAAGCTATCTAGACCCAAGATGAGAAGAAACTTCTGCACTCAGAGAATTGTGAACTTGTGGAATTCTCTACCACAGAACGTTTTTGAGGCCAGTTCGTTAGATATATTTGAAAGGGAGTTAGATGTGGCCCTTACGGCTAAAGGGATCAAGGGGCATGGAGAGAAAGCAGGATTGGGCTACTGAAGTTGCATGATCAGCCATGATCATATTGAATGGTGGTGCAGGCTCAAAGGGCTGAATGGCCTACTCCTGCACCTATTTTCTATGTTTCTATGTTTGTATGATCCCTGCATTCGGCGGCAGTCCGCTGTGCCACATGCATGTAAGCCACCACAGAAAACCAAAGGGAGCTGGTCAACAAGGGTTATTTGGTTATGACATGGCTCATGACTTCAGTGTGCAGCCTACACACAGGTGCACAGCATGTATTCAGTGAATGCCACATGAAATGTGATGGAGCAGACCAATGGCGCGCTGAAAAAACACTTCCTCTGCCTGGACCGCCTACAATACTCAGCAAAGCCGGTGTCAAAATTCGTGGTGGGCTACTGCATGCTGGACAACTTTGCCATCATGAGGGGACAAAACTTGCCATCAGCTATATGGCGAACAGGAAGATCAGGAGCATGAGGAGGAGGAGAAGAAGGAAGAGGAAGGGAGGAGACAACCTAGATAGACGCTTTCTGGCCGGGCTGTCTGTGAATGACGTATCCAACTGCGATACCAGTAAGCATAACCCCATTCACCAACAGTCCCACACCTTACCTTCCCTCTGATACTGATCATCACAGTGTCATCTTGGCCACAATGCAAAAATAAAAGCCAAAACAGACTAAATATTCCAAACCAAATTTATAAATGAAATCATGCCATATTGCATTCAATCATAACCAAAACACCCTTGTGCATTTCCTTAGTGCTTGTCTTCTGTGTGCCTTTGCCTATCCTAATGCTGCTACATAGTTCTAGCCCAGTGACTGCAGCATGGCTGTGGAAGGCTGCTGATTTTCAGTGGGCTTGCTACAAATGGACTTGCAGGACAACCTCGATTAACTCTGGCCCTAGAAGGCTCAGCTGTAGACTGCACCACCTCGGCATGGGCGGCGGCATTCTGGGCTGGCTGGCTGACAGACAGCGGCAAGGGCAGTGCAAGTGTGGCAGTGGCGGAAGTATGAATGCTGTGATCCTGAGCGAGGACAGCAGGATCTTGCTCCAAGGAGCCACTGCCATTCCCTCGGGGTGGTGCCTGAGCATTCCTAGCCATCTGTTGGCGGACAGATTGCAGGAGTGCAGGGAAACATTGCAAGCCCCTTTCCCCACTCATAAACACAGCCATGATAGCAGCAGTCTGCGCTTCCACTGGAGCGCTGAGACGTTGGGTCACTCCACCTGTGCTGCAATGAAAGCTGTGACATTGCCCATCACACTCAACATCATGGTTGGGTCCAGGGAGTTGCCCATTATTTCCATCCTGGAAGTCACGGGCTCCAAGCTCCGTGCAAAGCCTCATGCAATGTTGGAGCCAGACTCCTCCATGCTCCTTGACACTGACAAGAGGCCCTCTGGCAGGCTTGCCATTATACCCAGCATATCTGTGTGCCATGACCATCATCCTTCTTCTGAAGGCTGCCCCATTGAAGTTATCATCTGAGTCCTGTGGAGCAGAATTCGCCCTTCGGAAAGCTGGCACCCGAGCTACCCTCTACCCTGGCTGCAGCCCATCGTGTCGGTGACTCCCCACATGCAAATCCCGTCTCTATACTACTCGCTAAAGTACTTTCAGTGCCATTTTCTGAGCTGGTGTCTGCCCCTGAGCTGCGCAGCCATGCACCTAACGGGAGGTGTCAGGTTGGCTGCTCACCAGCTACTGCCGCTGGAAAAGATACCGCACACCAAAGAAAAAATGAGAGGGAACATTGCGGCATGTTTTCTTCTCCTCCATCACTTCAGGGACCGGCTGGCCAGGTTGGAGTTCTTGGGTATCTGAAAGGAGAAATGCACAAAGGTAGGTTTGTGCTGAGGGAAGGTGGGGAAAGCAAGATGTGCATGCTTACACCATCAGCAGCTTGTAAGTGAGAAGAGATTGTGGGATGAGGGGGAAGTGGGATGTGAGAAGAAGAATTAGGTATGAGCATACTATGATTATCAGCAATGGTTTCTGCTACATTTAGAATAACTCCACAAGAATGCACATCTTAAACGCAAACTGTTGTGACCTCGGTCTCTTTATTGTAACTCCAGAGAGAGGAGGCAGCATGGTAGTCTGCCTTTTATAGCTACTTGTCCAGAGTGTGCAGGTGACCTTGGGTCTTCCACTGGTGCGCCCCCTGGTGCAAGTCTTACACATTGGTAGTGTTTACATACATAACATCATTCCCTCCCAAAGTCTTATGTACAAATTATTTACAAGTTGAGGTGATCTGGGTCTCTCCGTTCCCAGGTTGATCACCTGAGTTGAAGTCCTGGTGTGAGTGAGTCAATCGGATCATTGCTGCAAGGCCGCGCGGCTGGTCTGATCAGACTGTCGAGCATGATGGGTTCATCCTTGTGGTTGACAGCGAGATCGATTGTGTTAGTGGGGACCAAGTCCTTTCCAGTAGTTCCTGGTTATCTGTAGTTCACAGTTTGGTCTGGTCCAGATGCTTTCTGCGTTTGCCCATTACATGGTTTCACAACAAACACTTCATTTTCATCACAAACACTCCATTCCCCTCTTTGGCTAATACAGTGCTAGCAGCTCATCTGGGGCCATGATCATGGTCTACATCATTTATTCTGATGTCGCGTGGAGGAGTCGTATGATCATGGTGCACTCTCTGCTGATAGCATACGGAAGGCCCGGTTCTGAGTGATTCAGCCCGGTGACTGCGTAGCACCCGGGATAGCTGGGTCTGTGGGGAGTCTACCGTGACACGTGTGGTGCTTGGCTTTATGATTTGGGCTGCCCGCTCCGGACTATTGTCGCTGACCCTAAGGTTTGGCAAGCTAAGGATGGCAGATATGGCCTTGAGACTTTCAGTAGTGGTGGGAGACCGCGTGGTCCCCTTGGATCCTGGGCCATGGTATGGAGGCCCAGGACCATCAACTGTGTGTAGCCTTTCTTTGCAACGTTACAGGGTTGTCCCATAGAGGCCAATCTGATGGGATAAGCATTACGTCTTTGCGATGGATAAGCTGCAATATCCCATCTAGCGATAACGTGGGATCCTGGCTGGTCTAGGTCCTAATCTGGGGCGCCGTTACGGTTGACCCCTTGCTTTTTAGCACTTGCATAACAACGAGCAGGTCTGCAGGCTGCACCGTTTGCACCCTGGTGGTGGACAATGGTAGCCAACTGAGGGCTTCAGCGCCATCCTCCATGCCTGGCCTGTGGCGGATCATATTACAGTACACAGACAGTGTTAGACCTATTCGAGACAAAGCCTTGATAATGGTGCCTCTGCTCTCCAAAAACTGTGAGATTGGCAGCTTGTCTGACTCGAGCATATATTGGGACACACTTTGGTACGTCTCTTTTGTCCCCCAATGCAGGCTACAGCCTTGTGTAACTTATTGGATACATGTACAACCGGTTGGAGTTCGCCCGCTACTTTGGCTTGCTGTACAACATGCCCGACCCAGTGTGATAATACCTCACTTGCTACAAGTACTTTGTTAGATACATATACAACCAGTTGATGTTCGCCAGCTACTTTGGCTTGTTTTAAGGTAGCCCCGACCCAATATGATAATACATCATTTGCCACGAATATGGGTTACATAATGCAAACAACTTATTGGAACGTGGTGGGTTCCTGGCCTTCTCAGCGGCCGCCCCTTTACCTTTGCCCCAAGCCCAGTCGTCTTCCTTGCTGGACAACACATGCCTCTGTTTCGTTGCGATGACATCCCGTGGTCTGGATGTTCTCTCGTCCCGTGGTCTGGACGCACACTCATCCATGTCCGTGATGCCGACTGCTGCGATCTTCCTCCCCAGGGATTTTGCCTCTGGCGTTGGGAAGATGCATTTGGATCGTTTCGGCCAGAGTCCCACTCTGCTTCAACAACCTGGAGCCTCTTCCATCATCGCGAAGAGGTCGTTGGTTTGGGTGGTGGGTACCGCACCTGTACCGCTGCTCAGTTGATCATCACCTCCTCGTGCTCGTGATGAGTGGCTTGTGCCTCGGGGATCTGCAAATGGAGCTGCACTTCGATGCCTGGTTCAGCTGAAGTTGGGGACTTGCTCAGCCTTTGAGCAAGGGAGACGTCATTCGCTGGAGAAGGTACACAGAGGTCTTCCCAGTTCCATCGAATCTTCCCCATCCATCTTCTACCAAGCAGCGTTGGCCTATCACCTGAAACAATCCACAGTGGGAAAGCGTGCATCGCTCTCTCATAGGATACTCTTATGCACGCACTACCAATAACTGGTATCAGTTCCTTGGTGTAGGTGTGCAGCTTTGCCTGAACTGGGATCAGCTTGGGTCGTTGTGCTCTGTCGCCCCACAGCCTCTCGAATGCCTTCTGGCTCATAATTGATTCACTCGCCCCCGTGTTCGATTCCATGGAGCCTGGAGTGCCGTTAAGTTTAACTTTTAACATTACCGGAGGGCTTTTGGTGGTGAAGGTGTGTATCTCATACACTTCTTCATCCTCAGGTTGAGTTGCCTCTCCTGCTCGTTCAGCCTGGTCTGCGCCGGATGGTCATCTTCTGCCGACTCTGCCATGTGTTGAGTTGCAGCACGTTTGCACATTCGCTGGAGGTGCCCTTTGACACGTAGTGTTTGAATCGACATTGATAGGCTTGATGATTACCCCTGCAGCGCCAACATGGTGCTAATGGATTCGCATTCATGCCCCACGGCGGGCTCTGAGTCATCCTAGGTCTGGCCGCTGCGGGCGTGTAGGCCCTGCCATGTACATTTCTGCCTGCTGAAGGCATTATTTTATGCACAGTACTTGCTGGTGAATTCCGATGCTGCAATTATATTTGTTTAGTGTTATTGTTCGTGGACATAAAAGCCTGGGCTATCATGATAGCCTTGCTCAGATCTAGGGATTCGGCAGACAGCAGTTTGCGAAGAATGACCTCGTAGCCGATTCCAAGCACGAAAATATCCCGCAACACTTCCCCCAAAAATTCAGCAAATACGCATGGTCCCGCAAGGCATCTTAGGTCGGCGACATAGCTCGCCACGTCCTGACCCTCGGAGCGGTGGTGTGTATAAAAGCGATACCTGGCCATCAAGATGCTCTCCTTTGGCTTTGAGGTGTTCCCGAACCAGCGTGCACAGTTCTTCATATGTCTTCTCCGTTGGTTTTATCGGTGCTAGCAGATTTTTGATGAGGCCATGTATCGCGGACCCGCAAACGGTGAGGAGAATCGCCCTGCCCTTGACTGCGGTTTCTTCCTTTTCCAGCTTGTTGGCTATGAAATACTGGTCAAGATATTCAATGAAGGCTTCCCAATCATCACCCTCAACAAATCTCTCAAAAATACCAATGGCAACCATAACTGTGTGAAAGTTCACGATCTGTTACTCGTCGCCAATTGTTATGTTTAGAATAACTCCACAAGAATGCACATCTTAAGCTCAAACTGTTGTGATCTTGATCTCTTTATTGTGACTCCAGAGTGAGGAGGCAGCATGGTAGTCTGCCTTTTATACCTGTTTGCCCAGGGTGTGCAGGTGACCCTTGAGTCTCCCACAGGTGCGCCCCCTGGTGGCAAGTCTTACACATTGTGGATAAATGTGAGGTTATCCACTTTGGTGGTAAAAACAGAGAGACAGACTTTTAACTGAATGGTGACAGATTAGGAAAAGGGAAGGTGCAACGAGACCTGGGTGTCATGGTACATCAGTCATTGAAGGTTGGCATGCAGGTACAGCAGGTGGTTAAGAAAGCAAATGGCATGTTGGCCTTCATAGCGAGGGGATTTGAGTACAGGGGCAGGGAGGTGTTGCTACAGTTGTACAGGGCCTTGGTGAGGCCACACCTGGAGTATTGTGTACAGTTTTGGTCTCCTAATCTGAGGAAGGACATTCTTGCTATTGAGGGAGTGCAGCGAAGATTCACCAGACTGATTCCCGGGATGGTGGGACTGACCTATCAAGAAAGACTGGATCAACTGGGCTTGTATTCACTGGAGTTCAGAAGAATGAGAGGGGACCTCATCGAAACGTTTAAAATTCTGACGGGTTTAGACAGGTTAGATGCAGGAAGAATGTTCCCAATGTTGGGGAAGTCCAGAACCAGGGGTCACAGTCTAAGGATAAGGGGTAAGCCATTTAGGACCGAGATGAGGAGAAACTTCTTCACCCAGAGAGTGGTGAACCTGTGGAATTCTCTACCACAGAAAGTTGTTGAGGCCAATTCACTAAATATATTCAAAAAGGAGTTAGATGTAGTCCTTACTACTAGGGGGATCAAGGGGTATGGCGAGAAAGCAGGAATGGGCTACTGAAGTTTCATGTTCAGCCATGAACTCATTGAATGGCGGTGCAGACTAGAAGGGCTGAATGGCCTGCTCCTGCACCTATTTTCTATGTTTCTATTGGTAGTGTTTACATACATAACAGTTTCAACTTCCCCACACCATGGACTCTGTCACTGCCCCTCCAATTATTTTGAGAACTACTTCGTCTGACTTCCCCTCCACCCATCTGCTGGTGCCCCCAGTGGTTGTGTGCCACCTTAGTGTGTCAGTTAGTGTGGTGCAATATGTTATGGCGCTGCAATGATTATAATGACCAGGGAGCATGAATTCTGCACCACTTAGTACGGGCCTTATTCAATTCCTCGGCCAATATTTCGTATAAGCTTTATCCCAATTTCACCCTTTTTCCACAGGGAAGTTTCCAGAAAGATTATCAATTATTTATTCAGTGAATGGAGGAACCCAAAGGAGCAGTTGGCCATATTCATGAATTTCATTCTGAGCCATTTAACTTGCACTAAATTATTTTTCTTCCTTTTAAACCAATTGACAAGTTGAGATTTTATTTTACCAAAGCTTTCTTGGCTTGCGATAATCAATTAAAAAAAATATTGAATTCAATTTATATTGAGAATCGGAGCATATGGCACCTGAATGGCTGTGTGGAAAAATATCATTAAAATATACATGCTAGTTTCTTATATCAGATGCTGAATTGATGCCAAAATTGACTGTTGATTGCTATCATTCAGTGCAGTTTGTTCAATGTTGATATTAAAATGGGTCTTTCTGAGAAAGAGAGGTATGGAGAGAGTAGAGCAAAAGTAGATGAAAAACATTTTTATTGATAAAAAAACAAAGAACAATGAAGAGAATTTTATTTGCAATTTATTCACGAGAGGAAAATGAGAGAAAAGTAGGGTTATATGGAAACATGGGAATACAGGAGGGCCAACTATAATAAGGTGACAGAATAAGTGGGGCCTACAGAGGAAATGAATGCAATAGTAAGGAGGGACATTAGCCTGGATGATGTGGAATCGGTATGGGTGGAGCTGCGGAATACCAAAGGGTAGAAAACGGCAGTGGGAGTTGTGTACAGACCACCAAACAGTAGTAATGAGGTTGGGGACAGCATCAAACAAGAAATTAGGGATGCGTGCAATAAAGGTACAGCAGATATCATGGGCGACTTTAATCTACATATTGATTGGGCTAACCAAGCTGGTAGCAATGCAGTGGAGGAGGATTTCCTGGAGTATATTAGGGATGGTTTTCTAGACCAATATGTCGAGGAACCAACTAGAGAGCTGGCCATCCTAGACTGGGTGATGTGTAATGAGAAGGGACTAATTAGCAATCTTGTTGTGCGAGGCCCCTTGGGGAAGATTGACCATAATATGGTAAAATTCTTTATTAAGATGGAGAGTGACACAGTTAATTCGGAAACTAGGGTCCCGAACTTAAGGAAAGGTAACTTTGATGGTATGAGGCGCGAATTGGCTAGAATAGACTGGCAAAGGATACTTAAAGGGTTGACGGTGGATAAGCAATGGCAAACATTTAAAGATCACTTGGATGAACTTCAACAATTGTACATCCCTGTCTGGAGTAAAAATAAAACGGGGAAGGTGGCTTAACTGTGGCTAACAAGGGAAATTAAGGATAGTGTTAAATCCAAGGAAGAGGCATACAAATTGGCCAGTAAAAGCAACAAACCTGAGGACTGGGAGAAATTTAGAATTCAACAGAGGAGGACTAAGGGTTTAATTAAGAGGGGGAAAATAGAGTACGAGAGGAAGCTTACAGGGAACATAAAAACTGACTGCAAAAGCTTCTTTAAATATGTGAAGAGAAAAAGATTAGTGAAAACAAACGTGGGTCCCTTGCAGTCGGATTCAGGTGAATTTATAATGGGGAACAAAGAAATGGCAGACCAGTTGAACAAATACTTCGGTCTGTCTTCACAAAGGAAGACACAAATAACCTTCCGAATGTACTTGGGGACAGTGGGTCTAGTGAGAAGGAGGAACTGAAGGATATCCTTATTAGGCAGGAAATTGTGTTGGGGAAATTGATGGGATTGAAGGCCGATAAATCCTCGGGGCCTGATAGTCTGCATCCCAGAGTACTTAAGGAAGTGGCCCTCGAAATAGTAGATGCATTGGTGATCATTTTCCAACAGTCTATCGACTCTGGATCAGTTCTTATGGACTGGAGGGTAGCTAATGTAACACCAATTTTTAAAAAGGGAGGGAGAGAAAACGGGTAATCATAGACCGGTTAGCCTGACATCAGTAGTGAGGAAAATGTTGGAATCAATCATTAAGGATGAAATAGCAGCGCATTTGGAAAGCAGTGACAGGATCGGTCTAAGTCAGCATGGATTTATGAAAGGGAAATCAGGCTTGACGAATCTTCTGGAATTTTTTGAGGATGTAACTAGCAGAGTGGACAAGGGAGAACCAGTGGATGTGGTGTATTTGGACTTTCAAAAGGCTTTTGATAAGGTCCCGCACAAAAGATTGGTGTGCAAAATCAAAGTGCATGGTATTGGGGGTAATGTACTGTTGTGAATAGAGAACTGGTTGGCAGACAGGAAGCAGAGAGTCGGGATAAACGGGTCCTTTTCAGAATGGCAGGCAGTGACTAGTGGAGTGCCGCAGGGCTCAGTGCTGGGACCCCAGCTCTTTACAATATACATTAATGATTTAGATGAAGGAATTGAGTGTAATATCTCCAAGTTTGCAGATGACACTAAACTGGGTGGAGGTGTGAGCCGTGAGGAGGACGCTAAGAGGCTGCAGGGTGACTTGGACAGGTTACGTGAGTGGGCAAATGCATGGCAGATGCAGTATAATGTGGATAAATGTGAGGTTATCCATTTTGGAGGCAAAAACACGAAGGCAGAATATTATCTGAATGGTGACAGTTTAGGAAAAGGGGAGTTGCAACGAGACCTGGGTGTCACGGTACATCAGTCATTGAAAGTTGGCATGCAGGTACAGCAGGCAGTGAAGAAGGCAAATGGTTTGTTGGCCTTCATAGCTAGATGATTTGAGTTTAGGAGCAGGGAGATCTTACTGCAGTTGTACAGGGCCTTAGTGAGGCCTCACCTGGAATATTGTGTTTAGTTTTGGTCTCCTAATCTGAGGAAGGACGTTCTTGCTATTGAGGGAGTGCAGCGAAGATTCACCAGA
This sequence comes from Pristiophorus japonicus, assembly GCF_044704955.1. NCBI lineage: Eukaryota > Metazoa > Chordata > Chondrichthyes > Pristiophoridae > Pristiophorus > Pristiophorus japonicus. The sequence continues at coordinate 39,331,906 of NC_091984.1, read as the reverse complement.
GATGGCTGGACTGTCATATGAGAAGAGACTGGATCAACTGTGCCTTTATACTCTGGAGTTTAGAAGAATGAGAGGGGATCTCATAGAAACGTATAAGATTCTGACGGGACTGGACAGGTTAGATGCGGGAAGAATGTTCCCGATGTTGGGGAAATCCAGAACCAGGGGACATAGTCTTAGGATAAGGGGTAGGCTATTTAGGACTGAGATGAGGAGAAACTTCTTTACTCAGAGAGTTGTTAACCTGTGGAATTCCGTGTTGCAGAAAATTGTTGATGCCAGTTCATTGGATATATTCAAGAGTGAGTTAGATATAGCCTTTATGGCTAAAGGGATCAAAGGGTATGGAGAGAAAGCAGGAAAGGGGTACTGAGTGAATGATCAGCCATGATCTTATTGAATGGCGGTGCAGGCTCGAAGGGCTGAATGGCCTACTCCTGCACTTATTTTCTATGTTTCGATGTTTCTATGTTTACAGGCAGGCTTCACTGGAGAATTCAGTTTATCCTGTCTGTCGGAGTGATGCAGAAGGAAGAAGGTGAAAAGAAAAACTAAATAGTACCCACAGAAAGGCCAGTTATGGAGTGACATCAGTCCAGCTGGTTATTTTCAACCCAGACATAAAATAAATTGGTTTTCTCAGACAGCGGAGCAATAAAAGAAGTGGACAGATGCAATGCAATAATAATGTGACCTTCAGAATGGAAAGATGTGTTTATGTGGATCCAGTTCGCTAGAACATTTGTTATGCAGCAAAGTCACTGAAAAAATCAGCCTTAATCCCATTGGGCTATCTATTTCTTCTCTACCTTAACTTTTATGAAAAAGTAGATGCATATAAATATGGGGTGCAAGACTGAATGAACAGAGAAATGCATTATTCATACATATGTGCAAAAGGCAAAATACTGCGATGTTGTAAATCTGAAATATAAACGGAAAATGCTGGAAATACTCAGCAGGTCAGGCAGCATCTGTGGAGTGAAAAACTGAGTTAAGAGGGTCCTGACCTCGCTACTGGCTCCAGCCCACTATTTAGAATGATTTTACATTAATTGGGCGCACACATATCGCAGTGTCGGCTGGCCCGGGCTGACCCTGTGCCCTCGCCTCTTTTGGCCCCGAACTACCATATCACTTTTCAAACATGATAGTCATGAACCCCTCATTTCAGAATAAGGGGTCGCTCATTTAAAACGGCAATGAGGAGGAATTTCTTCTCTCAGAGGATTGTGAATCTTTGGAATTCTCTACCTCAGAGAGCTGTGGAGGCTGGGTCATTGACTATATTTAAGGTGGAGATAGACCGACTTTTGAAAGATAAGGAAATCAAGGGTTATGGGGAGCAGGCGGGGAAGTGGAGTTGAGGTCAGGATCAGGTCAGCCATGATCTTGTTGAATGGTGAAGCAGGCTCAAGGGGCCAAATGGCCTACTCCTGCTCCTATTTCTTATGTTCTTATGGACCAGCTGTTCTTTTCGTGCCCGTCAATTTCGTATGATCATATGTAACAAAGTCTCGCTTGTGCCTGCATGTTAATAAAAATGCACATAAATAATGGTTTGACATCTCATTCAGTATTTTACAAGGCTATCAATGGTAATTAAAAGCTGACTATGTGGTTTTAAAAAAAATGTCCTGTTAAAATGTTACAATCCCTATGTGGCGAGTTTGCCATCATAACTATACTGCTGTAAATAGAGGCGAGGCAATTTCCCACTGTCATTTCCTGACCTTAGTTGCACTATCATTGGATGCTGCAAAATCAAAACTAGGAACTTACCCACATTCGAAGGAGTGGTAGGAAAATATCAGAAGAAAAATAATCTTGGGGCACTCAGATGCACCTCCAAGCATGATTAGAGTGTCTGGGAAGAGGTTGCCAGGACACCATCTCGGCCAAGAATAACGGCCCTGAAATTCCTGTAACACCATTCCGTGGGCAATCTGGTAAAATAAAGAAAATAAATGCGCACTTACCTTTCTCCCCTGCACCCTCTTGAACTTCCGATTCTGTGATGAAGATTCCGGGCAGCGTATGACGTCACACCGCCCGGGAACGCAGCGTGCGCGAAGCCTGTGGCTTCTTTCGGACTCTGTCCCCCCCGCCACCACAGGAGCTGTCAAAAGGAGCCCCCGATTTTTTTCTTCCTTCAGTGCTGCAGTGCTTTAGAGATTACTACAAGGCTTTGAAAGGTGAGATTTTTCAATGATTTTTTAATCTTTTAGAATAGTTTAAAGATTGTCTAATTTATTTTAAACATTTTAACAGTTTTAAACAATTTAACAGTTAATTAAAACAATATAAAGACTTTAAAAATGTGTTGCATTTCTGAACAGGTCGTGGTTGTGCAGTGTGTAATAGCATGGCCAGCAAATGAAAAGTAACGACTTCTAAACTGCATGTACAAATGAAAGGAGGAGAAAATGTTTATAAGATTGATGGCCGCAAAATTTCTGGTTTGGGGGAGGGTGTAAGTTGGCGGGGACAGGAATTGTTGGCTGGGCCGATGTATGACAGAACACACTGAAGAAGCAACCCTTCTAGTGTAGCAGCACAAAAATGACGGAATTAGGATGGGATGACAGCACTTGTCCTAAATTCCAAAACTCCTGCCTTCCCATCCGTTCTCGAGAAGCTGAGCCTCTATGTAAAAGGTGCAGTTGGACCCATTCACCAAGGCGGAAGTACGTGGTTGAAAGTACACTGTTCAACTGAGATTGTTTGTGGAAACCTTTGGCCATACTTTGGGACTCGCTACAATTGCTGGAAAGCCTTTGCACTATTATTCTCAAGATCCTGCATTACCCTTGGAAAGCATTCTAGCTCAACACAATTACTGAGCTGGGTACTGAGTGTCTGACTTTAAAGTCCATCATATTTTACAAGCCAAGTTGCAATAGACAACATGGTACCTCAAATGTTGTAAAAGTTGGAAGATTTGAATCTCTCATTACTTTGAGAGGAAGCTGCTTGTTTCCATTTCCTGCTGTTTATTTAGTTTGTGTTAAGCTTTTACTCTACAGAACTCCTCAGCATTTACTGCTGCTTATGCTGAAGGCTATTGAGCTGTTTGAAGCAAAGTTTCAGGTAAATGCACACAGAATGCAGACTGTACGCCTGCTTTATCTCGCGCAGAACTTTCGTGCCCTAATCCTGGGCAGAAGATCTCTAAAAGTCGGAATTTTGTGCAAGAACTCATCGCACGGGCAAGACCTGTCGAACTCCAGCTGGACAGGTCGGAAAAGCCGGTTTTCAGCGCATGCGCATTGTGCTCTGAAAACCGGCTTTTCTGATGCATTCCCGGGTCCGTAGCAACTTCTTGCAGACCCGGGACATCAGAATTTCAGGGCCATTATATTACAAAGGGACCACAGAGAGAGAGGATATGTTTTTTTTTAAACTAAACTTTTTAGAATATTCGAAAAAAAATATGTACAGGTTTGGTCTGCAAGTCTCAAATGCAATCCCATTAGCTGAAAAAAGATCATTGCTAATATTTCAGTACTTTAAAAAATATTATGTACAGCAATATTAATTATGCCCAAGAATGGGTAGGACACAAGCTTGAAATATCAATGATGAAAGGTTTCTTCACAAAAAATGCACAAGGACTATTTCAGGTTCAGTCCTTACATTGCTTCCACCCTAGCTCAAATATCCATCTCTGACAAATATCATTAACTTTAAAAAAAAGTCTTTATCCTGCTACACAGATCTCCCCTGTGTATTCAATTGTATCTACAGGCTAAAAATAAGAGTTAAAAAATATAAACTGACAACATGGTGCTAAACATTTTATTTCAAAAAGAATCCTAATAATGTTCGGAAACTGATCGCCCAATCAAGGGGCCGAAGTTTCCCCAGGAGTTGCTCCTATTTTTTTGGAGCAACTAGTTTTTTTTGGAGTATCTTAAAAATTGCAATTCTCCCCATTTAGTTTGCTCCAGTTTAAATGAGTTAGTTCAGTTTCTTTTTAGTTCAGTTTTTTTTTCAAAAGGGGGCGTTACCAGCTAATTACGCCTGTTTTGGCCATTTAAGCAAGTTTAGCCAGCGAAAAGTACTCCAAACTAACTTAGGTCAGCGTATGTGTGTCCACTTTTGTACGCTCAGAAAAACCTTGCGGAAACTTAAGATATCAATGCAGGTAGCCAGAGATAGCGAGGAAGGGGCGTGAGGGGGAAGGGGAGTTAGAGGATTTTCCAAAGCACTAAACATCTTCACAACAACATTAAAGAAGCATAAGTACATTTAAAGCATTAAGCACTAAACAAAGCACAAAATAAGCATTCAATAACAAATAAAAAATACAAAGAAGCTGAGAGAACCTGAACCTATCACCAAGACTTACAAAGCACGAAACAAAGCACAAAAAGTAATAATCAATGAATTAACAAATAAAAAATAGAAGGAACCCTGCACCTAACGCACCAAGACCAAAGTAATAAGCAATCAATCAATCAATAACAAATAAAAAATAGAAGTCCTACCTTTATGTGAAGGGAAGGCAGAGGGTGGAGGAGGGGGGGAGAGGGGGAGGAGGGGGGGAGGGGATAGGGAGGGGGAGGGGGGGAGAGGTGGAAGTACCCTCTTGAACAAATGGTACAAATCCTCTGGAAGGTCTGGAGCCAGCCCCTTGGACTTCAGTATCCTGAGGATCTTGTTCCCAGCAACAAAACGTACCTGGGCAACACCATGGGAATCCCTTTTTTTTTGATTCAGTGAGCTTGGGTTTTATTGTTTCAAGTTCTGAGTCCTTTCAATCTTTTCCATTTGGAAGGCTGTGCCCATCTTCAGGATTCATCATCGGGGCACAACGAGAAACTCTTGCACAAGCAAAGCATTCATTTCATGGAGACTGCCCAATCCTGCCCCCAAACAGCGGGCAACATTAAACAGACGAGCTTGCCCAGGTCCCATCCTACTCACGTCTTGCCCCCAATCTCTTTGCTTTCCTGCTACCCCCCGCCCCCCCGAACATCTGCGAGGACTCGATGGCCTCAGTCAGTGAGAGCAATCAAGGCTTCGACGACATTTCCCAGATGCTCCCGGAGACCACGCTTTGCTGCACTTTGAGAAATCTCCATCTCGTTCATAATGAGTTCGACATCTTCCTTCTTGATGGTCACTTTTGCCAGCTCCCTTTCTTGTTTGGCTTTCTGTTCTCAGGATCTCTCGTCTCCGATGACTGAAATTGCCATCTCCAGGTCCGAGCTCAGGATCTCCTTCTCCTCCGCATAGTCGGAGTCCATTTGGCCAGGGCTAAGGGCTGCGTGCTTCGAGCCCCTCCCATACAGCCTGTAGAGATTCGGGGGCCGGGACCTGGCTCTGCCTCCCACTGGATGTGGTGTGCTACGCCAAGCCCGAAAACGTCCCGAGGAGCGGGGAGAATTCCTCGGTAAGCTTTAGGCGCGCTTTTAGTTCCAGAAAGTCGGTGCACGCCGTTCTAAGCGTCGGGCAAACTTGGGCCCAAGATAACTATCTTCTGTCTGTGTTCTATGAACCATATAGTGTGCTGATAATCAAGGGTCAGCTTTTGTTACTTCAATTTTTGTTTAAAACTAGAACAGGGCTATTTTGGCAGATGATCGATCACCTAAGGATAATGTACAAGCAAATCTGGATTTTTTTAAACTACTAATGTTATAATACTGTGACTATTACATCTTAAATCTCAATGAAGATGATAATTCCAGTGCAACCTGGTTGCAAATTGTATAGGAGGGCACAAGCAGGAATGTGGTCAGGAGAACCAGGCTGCAGTGGGGCAAAACCTCAGTAGATCATGAAACGTTACTGCAAAGCCACACTCAATCTTACGCTACTGTGCCACTCATCACATCGCCATCACTCTGCCTTCCCTACCCTACTCCTACATGTCCTTATTCACACCAATTTACCTTGCATCTCTACCCATCCCTATCTATCTACATTATCACTTCCCCAACTCACTAGCCACCCCGCACACTCACCCTCATCCGAATGCAATCATACTAACTAACAACACACTTGTGTGTTTTAGCCAATGTTCATGTGAAGTTTCTGTTAATGTGTTGTCAAACAAATCTTTATTTTCAACACTTTGGGCTGGAAATTGGGCAGCCATGCTCCCGTTTTTTCGACGATATTTCGCCGTTTTTGATGGAAAAAGGTGATCAGATAAATTGGCCAAAGTCTTGCGCTGGCAGTTTTGAAATACCGCTGAAAAGCAGACCGCGCCATGCAAGAGGAAAAAAAGTGCTATCACTTTAAATTGGCCGTTCGACACATCCGTACTCTGGTTGAAAAAAAAAACGCCCGAGAAAAGCCTGCGTTGCAGCCCCAGAAACAACAGTAAGTATGAAGACCTGCAAAAAAGGTAAGTTAAAGTTTTTATTTTTAAATTCTTTTTCAGCAATTCACTAGATATGTGTCTTGTGAATGTTTTGTGATTTTTAACTTTTTGTTTCTTGCAATTTTTTTTGTGTTTTCCTCCCTCCCAAGGCCCGTCTTTTAGTGGTAATTGACCTCGGACTAAAGTTGGCGAGGACCTTGGTTTCCGCTGCGAATCCTCGTGCAAAACTGATTCTTACCATTTTTTGTGCCAATTTTAGACGGAGTGATTAATGGTATTTTTGGCCAAAAATGCCAAAAAATACCGCTATCACCAAAAAAACAATTTCTACCTTTGTGTTCTTGGACAGATTTGTGTGCACTTTTGGAAGTGGATTAGTGAGTTGCAGTGAATGGTGCGATATAACGGTATCCCCCACCATGGTGATGAGTGTGAAAGGAATGGCTTGTGCATTGTAGGGATGCTTTATAGTGTTTGTGTAGGATGGTGCCAACCTGGTGCATCATGAGGCAGCCAGGGGGTACAGTGTCAAGTGAAGTCAATCTGGCCATAGTGAAGCCATCTCTGGCCTCCCAGGCAGCAATGTGGTCGGGTGCTGATGCTCTGTGTCCTGTGCAGCATCAGGTGATTGCGTAGAAGGTTGTTGTTGTTGGTGGTGCTGCTGGTGTGCCTTTTGCTGCTGCAGTTGGGGCTGATTGTGGTGGGATTCTGATGACCAAGGTGAGATAGTTTCAAGGGCACCTATGCTGATGTAATAGATGGCAGGTGACCTTGAGATGACAGAAGCGATTTAACAATGGTGCGAGAGATTGTTCCAAGGAGGTGACACTGGATAGAGAGATTACCCCAAACACTGGCAACCTGCATAAAGCTCAATGTACCTTCCAAATGCAGTAAGCAACAGCTTCTGAGCTTGGAAAGTGAACAGCTGTGAGATGGAAGCTTTTATAGCGCATTTTCAGCTGACAAGTAAAGAGATGATCCCATGCTTATTCAATTCCCGATCTTACCTGACGTGATCCCCTAGCAGCGTGGACCCCATGTGCGACCTCGTAAAATGGTAAGGTGATCTCAAAATACTGTTTAATGGGCTGTTAACAAGGTTATAATGATCTAAATTGCCTCCCCCGTCACTGCATGTCGGGTCTGTTCAGCCCTGACCGACCCGACATCTGGGAAAGGCGCATGGCGGCGGGTTGACAGCGGGTTCCTGACACGCTGTCAGAAAAAGAAATTCCCACCTGACCCGCCACAGAGCCCCCAAAAAATTCACCCCTGAGTTTCTCTCTCCACAGATGCTGCCTGGCCGGCTGAGTATTTCTCCCATTTTCTGTTTATATTCATACATATATATTGCTTCTCTCCCATCCTAAAATAGGGCCACAGAGACCTCACAATAAAGATCTACAGGGGGCAGTGGCCGTACTGTACCTTGCCAAGTGCTTATTCTTTGTGCGTTAAACTGAGCAGTGAGTGTTGATCAGCTAATTGATCATGGGGATCCCGAAAATGGAACCTACCTGTCTTCATTTAGTGTCCACATGGGGACACTCCTCACAGGATTCCCAGATAGTAATCAGGAGTGGCAATGTTTCTCCTCTTCTCTAGCGTGTCACTGTCACTTGGCTGAAACTAGCTACTTCAGCATAAGAAAGGGCCCATTAGAATTAAGGAGAAACTTTGCACATTACCTGTTGTATTGAGGATGACAGCATTAACAAGAGATCTCCTGGTGGTTGTGCAGAGCAGTCACAGACAGCATAATCTTTTTTTTGTCACCGTGCATTAAAGGACATTAATTACTGCCCTGATTGTTCAGTGCACTGAATACAATGCACGAGGTGACACTGAGCCACGCAGATCAGACAGTATTAAATCTTACTCTCAGGGTGGTGGGGATTTTTATCTTTGCAAAGACCTATCCCTTCCTTTCGACCTGCCATAGAAACAATTAATGTTTTTCAGCTCCTCACCCCCAGTTGCTGGTCTGCGTGTGTTTTCCAGATTTTTTTACTTCTCTACTTCTTCAGACCTGCCATTTTGAATATTCTCAGTCTGGTTCTCTTTGGCCTGACATTATCATCAGTTCTCCCCTTACCCTGAAATCCAATTATCATCCTTGATGAGCCAGCTAAAGGGCACTATCTTTTTTGTACAGTAAGTTGAGCAAACCTTTTTTAGTTTGTGATGTCGGTGGGGGGTGGATGGGGGGGTGGAGAGTGGGATGAGCTGCCTGTCATCTGAGTGCTGGCATGTACAAATGACCCAATGACACATTTCACAGGTTCTTAATTTATGCTGTGGGATTCTGGAAGATCAGTATTAATTTAGGAGTAGCACAAACCCAGTTCTTTTCATACCTCTGCAAAAGTAGAAGTAAAAGAATTTCAGACAAACATGTCTGAGTTTGAATCATCCACACATTAGTATCCTATTTTAAGCTAGTTTCCCATGGTTTTGTTTCAGGGGTTATATGAATTACATCATTGCAACGTGTATTTATACACAAGTGAGAAAAGGATTTGCCAAATAAGATTTCATGCGCATTGCTTGTTTCAGGGTGGGGAAGTGAGTTTTGTGTTGGACCATTAGTCAGTGTCCTGGATTTTATTGCCTTCACTAAAGAGTACTTCTTCAGTCCATCTGAGACTCTCAATCACTAAAAAAAAACAGGTCATCTGGCCATTAATACATGTCTATTTGTGGAAGCTTGCTGTGCGCAAATTGGCTGTCGTGTTTCCTACATTACAACAGTAACTACACTTCAAGAGTACTTCATTGGCTGTAAAGCACCTTGTGACATCCTGAGGTCATGAAAGGCAGTCTTTAAATGCAAGTCTTTCTTTTTTTCTAGAGCCCTCAGAGCTGGAAACCCCACTCCCATCATCTCTGCTGACTACAACTACGATGGTTTGTGACCTACATTTGAATTCAAGGGAAGCTTTGACATACAAATTGAACTATCGTACGGCCCTGTGCTAGGAGACAACTGACATAGTTTCCCACAGCCATAAACGAACACAAACATCTCATTAATTGTAGGTATTGTGCCCAGACTCGTTAGTATGAACATTAAATGATTATTTCACATAAGCCTTTACATTTTAGCTTTTTAGCATCAACAGTATCTGGTCCACAGCTGTCTCATAACAGACTGGGGACCCAATCTGACTTTCCAAACCTATAGATCATGGCTGACATTGAAACCCAGTCCTCATTGAACTTTGTCATTATTGGAACAAGACACGCGGTTCCCAATAGTAACATGTTCAGAAACTGTCTGGAGGCAGGAACTGCTGAGGAGTGACACATATTTTAACCTATTTAAACATATGGAACTGTGTTTATTTTTATGAGTGTCAGAGTAGGTTGTAATCTTAAATGAAATTGAGTGACTTTCATCTTAATTCGCGGTCGAAGATGCTGTCTTGCGGATGAGACGTTAAACCGAGGCCCTGTTTATGCTCTCAGGTGGACATCAACGATCCCATGACATTAAGAGTGCCTGGGAGTCTCCTGGAATTGAGACATGCTCTCCCGGGCACTGCTGCTAGCAACCTGGGAGACAAGAGCCTTCTCCACTGGTGTAACAACAGTAAGAACACCCGCCGTTTCAAAATGTTTATCTATTTGACTGCATGAAGGGAACCTTCACCCTCCCCTTCCCCGTTTCTCCGTTCCTCCTCTCCATACACTTATTTTCTGAATGCTCAGTGTCTTGTGTACCTGAACCCTACAGTGTCCCTTCACAGTTAGATGGTCCCTCGCTCCCCTCTCACTGTGGAGACCCCCTCAAACTGTGTCCCATTCCAGAGTGCTGAGAATGGAGCTTTATTCCCGCCTGGTAAAGTCACAGGTTGAAAGAACAGGAGGAGAGGCCCGATTTTAAACCAGTACTGGGAATTTCTGACAGGACATGTGGATTAACTGGGACTATAAGGGGAGAGATGAATTACATAGAATGTACAGCACAGAAATAGGCCTTTCGGCCCAACTGGTCCATGCGGGTGTCCACACGAGCCTCCTCCCATCTTACTTCATCTAACCCCATCAGCATAACCTTTTATCCTTTTCTCCCTCATGTGTTTATCTAGCTTCCTCATAAATGCATTTATTTTTGATCACAAACAAGGTTAATCTTAAACTTTGTGAAGAGAAGGAAAGACGAGACATGCTCGATTACACGGGGTTAGGGAAAGTGGAAGATAAGCCCTTTATACGTGACTGAAGGAAGGAAGGAGGGAGAGAGCCCTTGGCCGGACTAACTTGACTGGTTGGAGAGGGGCAGTTCATGTCGGCCTGGGCTGTGTGCTGTTGTATAATGTGTTCTATTACAGTAGTTAGGCAGCTTTGGTGATTCTTCCTGATGATTGATCCCCAACTGAGTTTCTGCAGAGTGGGTGTGGGAGTCAGTGAATTGAATTAGGATTGGTTTTAGTTTTATGTATCATTTTCATAACTTGCTGTGTGTTGAAGAAAGTCATAGAATAGTACAGAAACTTTCTACTGTTTCTGCAGAAATATTGAAATTTACTTGGTGTTTCTCATTGTGGTCAATACTGTAGAAACATCACAGCAGTAGTTATTATTTAAGCATTACTTATCTTTAAATCTTTCGCTTGCATTCTTGCTTTGATTTATAATTTATGTTGAAAATCTCCCTGAAATCTTTGTATAGATGAACTTCAACAATTGTACATCCCTGTCTGGAGTAAAAATAAAAAGGGGAAGGTGGCTCAAACGTGGCTAACAAGGGAAATTAGGGATAGTGTTAAATTGGCCAGAAAAAGCAGCAAACCTGAGGACTGGGAGAAATTTAGAATTCAGCAGAGGAGGACATAGGGTCTAATTAGGAGGAGGAATCTAAAGTATGAGCGGAAGCTTGCAGGGAACATAAAAACTGACTGTAAAAGCTTCTATAGATATGTGAAGAGAAAAAGATTAGTGAAGACCAATGTATGTCCTATGCAGACAGAATCAGGTGAATTTATAATGGGGAACAAAGAAATGGCAGACCAACTGAACAAATACTTTGGATCTGTCCTCACTAAGGAAGACACAAATAACCTTCCGGAAATACTAGGGGTTCGAGGGTCAAGCGAAAAGAAGGAACTGAAGGAAATTCTTATTCGTCAGGAAATCGTGTTAGGGAAATTGATGAAATTGAAGGTCGATAAATCCCCAGGACCTGATAGGCTGCATCCCAGAGTACTTAAGGAAGTGGCCCTAGAAATAGCATTGGTGATCATTTTCCAACATTCTATTGACTCTGGATCAATTCCTATGGACTGGAGGATAGCTAATGTAACACCACTTTTTAAAAAAGGAGGGAGAGAGAAAACGGGGAATTATAGACTGGTTAGCCTGACATCGGTGGTGGGGAAAATGTTGGAATCAATTATTAAAGATGAAATAGCAGCGCATTTGGGAAGCGGTGACAGGATCGGTCCAAGTCAGCATGGATTTATGAAAGGGAAATCATGCTTGACAAATCTTCTGGAATTTTTTGAGGATGTAACGAGTAGAGTGGACAAGGGGGAACCAGTGGATGTGGTGTATTTGGACTTTCAAAAGGTTTTTGACAAGGTCCTACACAAGAGATTAGAGTGCAAGATTATAGCACATGGTACTGGGGTTAATGTATTGACGTGGATAGAGAACTGGTTTGCAGACAGGAAGCAGAGAGTAGGAATAAACGAGTCCTTTTTAGAATGACAGGCAGTGACCAGTGGGGTGCCGCAGGGTTCAATGCTGGGACCCCAGCTATTTACAATATACTTCAATGATTTAGATGAGGGAATTGAATGTAATATCTCCAAGTTTGCAGATGACACTAAGCTGGGTGGCAGTGTGAGCTGTGAGGAGGATGCTAAGAGACTGCAGGGTGATTTGGACAGGTTAGGTGAGTGGGCAAATGCAGGGCAGATGCAGTATAATGTGGATAAATGTGAGGTTATCCACTTTGGTGGCAAAAACAGGAAGACAGAATATTATCTGAATGGCGGCACATTAGGAAAAGGGGAGGTGCAACAAGGCCTGGGTGTCATGGTACATCAGTCATTGAAGTTTGGCATGCAGGTACAGCAGGCAGTGAAGAAGGCAAATGGCATGTTGGCCTTCATAGCTAGAGGATTTGAGTATAGGAGCAGGGAGCTCTTACTGCAGTTGTACAGAGCCTTGGTGAGGCCACACCTGGAATATTGTGTTCAGTTTTGGTCTCCTAATCTGAGAAAGGATGTTCTTGCTATTGAGGGAGTATAGCGAAGGTTCACCAGATTGATTCCTGGGTTGGCAGGACTGACATATGAGGAGAGACTGGATCAACTGGGCTTGTATCCACTGGAGTTTAGAAGAATGAAAGAGGATCTGATAGAAACATATAAAACTCTGGACAGGTTAAAGGTAGGAACAATGTTCCCATTGCTGGGGTGTTTCAGAACCAGATGTCACAGTCTAAGAATAAGGGGTGAGCCATTTAGGACCGAGATGAGGAGAAACTTCTTCACTGAGAGAGTGGTCAACCTATGGAATTCTCTACCGCAGAAAGTTGTTGAGGCCAGTTCGTTAGATATATTCAAAAGGGAGTTAGATATGGCCCTTACGGCCAAAGGGATCAAGGGGTATGGAGAGAAAGCAGGAAAGGGGTACTGAGGGAATGATCAGCCATGATCTTATTGAATGGCAGTGCAGGCTCGAAGGCCCAAATGGCCTGCTCGTGCACTTAATTTCTATGTTTCTATGTTATTCGACAAGTTAAAAAAATTTAAATATTTTATTTGGCCCTTGGTGATATTGAGACACTCAACTAACGTAAATGTACTAACATTTGCAAACAGTGGGCAGATGTCATGTGATCAAATGCAACCCTACATTGCACTATTTGAAGATGTCCAGGCCAATATTTATCTCTCAACCAATATCACTAAAACAGAATTATCTGGTCATTTATCTCATTGGTGTGTTGGAAATTGGCTACTGCGTTTCCCACATTACAACAGTGACTATACTTTAAAAGTACTTTATTGGTTGCAAAATGCTTTGTGACATACTGAGGTTATCAAAAACACTATATAAATAAAAGTTCTTTCATTTTTTTCTTTAATAACTGATGTTTTGTGTAAAGTCCTTACTCTACAGTATGAAACCACACGAGGCACATTCTGGGGACAAGGTCACTCGGTGACCTGAACTCTTCATTCACAGGACTCCAAAGACAGTGACCCTGCGTGGGACCTCCCTTTTTATACCTGAGTGATCTCCCACAAGTTCACCCCTTGTGGTCAAGGTGTGCATCTAGGTTGAGTGTATACAGTAATACAGTGGTGTTACATTGTGGTTACATACATGACATCACCTCCCCCCCAAAGTCTTATTGGAATTATAGGTTTTGTCTTTCAGGTGGTCTACACTCCCTCGTGGAGCGCCGCAGTTGGGGCTCTGGTTGTTGGACACTGATGTGAGTGTCTGTCACCTGTGGTGATTCTGGCTTGTCCGGGCTGACTGCAGGGACTGTGTATTCTTCTGAATGCTCTTGTTGCTCGTTCACTGACGGTGTAGTGAGCTCCATCTCATTGTCTTCTTCAGGTACCTCCGTGTCGATACTGAACCTTTTTTTTACTTGGTCCAGATGCTGATGGCATAGCTGACCATTGTTGCGTTTTACCACGATGACCCTATTCACCTCTCTGTCAATTACAGTGCCCTCAAGCCATTTGGGCCCCATGGCATGATTGAGGACGAACACAGGATCATTTATTTCTATACATCTCCCCCTCGCATTACAGTCATAGTACTCGTTTTTGACTTGCGCTTGCCCTCAACTATGTCGGTCAGGACTGGGTGAATGAGAGACAACTGAGTTTTGAGTGTCCGTTTCATTAGTTGCTCTGCAGGCGGGACCCCTGTGAGCGAGTGCGGTCGGGATCTATAGGCCAGCAGGAGGCGTGATAGGCGGCATTGTAGGGAGGGCCCTTGAATCCTGAGCATACTTTAATTAATTAATTAATGATTTGGACCGCACATTCTGCCTGGCCATTGGAGGCCGTCTTGAACGGCGCAGTCCTGACGTGGTTGATGCCATTGCCCGACATAAACTCCCGGAATTCGTAGCTTGTGAAACATGGGCCATTATTGCTAACTAGGATGTCCGGCAAGCCGTGGGTTGCAAAGATCGCACGTAGGCTTTCCACGGTGGTGGATGACGTGCATGAATTCAGAATGATGCACTCGATCCATTTGGAGTACGCATCTACCACAATAAGGAACATTTTACCCATGAATGGGCCCGCGTAGCCAACATGAATGCGTGACCATGGCCTGGTGGGCCAGGGCCACGGGCTGAGTGGGGCCTCCCTGGGGGCATTACCCAGCTGGGCACACATCGTGTACCTGCGAACACAGTGTTCCAGGTCTGAATCAATTCTAGGCCACCAAACGTGTGACTGGGCAATGGCCTTCATCAGCACAATGCCTGGGTGCTCGCTGTGGAGTTCCCTGATGAATGTCTCCCTGCCCTTCTGGAGCATAACTACCTGGCTGCCCCATAGTAGGCAGTCTGCTTGGATGGAGAGCTCATCCATCCGTCTGTGGAACAGTCTGACCTCCTCAGGGCATGCTCCGTGTGCGGGCGCCCAATCCCCAGTCAGGACACATTTCTTAATAAGGGATAGGAGGGGATCTCTGTCCAGATTTTGATCTCGCGGGCTGTGATGGGGGAGCCTGCGCTGTCAAAAGCATCGACAGCCATGACCATCTCGGCGCTTTGCTCCGCTGCCCCCTCAGTGGTGGCCTATGGAAGCCTGCTGAGCACGTCAGCGCAATTTTCAATGCCGGGCCGGTGTTGGATGGAGTAGTCATAAGCAGCCAGCGTGAGAGTCCATCGCTGTAAGTGAGCTGATGCGTTGGCATTGACAGTCTTGCTGTCTGACAACAGGGATGTTAATGGCTTGTGGTCCATCTCTAATTCAAACTTCCTACCAAATAGGTACTGATGCATTTTTTTTACACCATAGACACATGCAATCTCTTCCTTCTCGACCATCCCATATCCCCATTCTGCTTGAGAGAGCGACCTGGAGGCATAAGCCACAGGTTGTAGTTGACCCTCAGCATTTCCCTGCGCAACATGCACCCAACCCCATAGGACGATGCATCACATGTCAGAACCAATTTTTTACAGGGGTCGTAGAGGGTCAACAACTTGTTTGAACAAAGTAGGTTTCGCGCCCGATCAAAAGCCCGTTCCTGACAGTCCCCCCAAAACCAATCGCAATCCTTACGCAGGAGCACGTGTAGCGACTCCAACAACATGCTCAAGTTCGGCCGAAAGTTCCTGAAATAGTTCAACAGTCCCAGGAATGAACGCAACTCAGATGTGTTGCAGGGCCTGGGTGCTCGTTGAATCGCTTCTGTTTTGGATTCGGTGGGCCAAATCCCATCTGCAGCAACCCTCCTGCCCAGAAACTCAACCTCAGGAGCTAAAAACATACATTTAGACTTTTTGAGACGCAGGCCTACCCGGTCCAGTCGGCGTATCACCTCCTCCAGGTTGTGGAGGTGTTCCTCGGTGTCTCGACCTGTGATGAGGATGTCGTCCTGGAATACGATTGTTCCAGGAATGGATTTAAGCAGGCTTTCCATGTTTCGTTGAAAAATCGTGGACGCTGGTCGAATGCCAAACCTGTTATAAACGAACAGTCCCTTGTGCGTGGTGATGGTGGTCAGTAGTTTAGATTCGTCGGCCAGTTCCTGGGTCATATAGGCTGAAGTGAGGTCCAACTTGGTGAACAGCTTGCCGCCTGCCAGCGTGGTGAAAAGGTCCTCCGCTCTCGGGAGCGGGTATTGATCTTGTAGGGACACCCGATTGATGGTGGCCTTGTAGTCGCCACAGATCCTGATAGAGACATCCGCTTTTAGTACGGGAATGATGGGGGTTGCTCAGTCGCTGAATTCGACAGGCGAGATGATGCCCTTTCTCAACAGCCGCTCCAGATTGCTCTCGATCTTTTCCCGCATCACATACGGCACCGCTCTGTCTTTGTGGTGCACTGGCCTGGTGTCCGGGGTGATGTGTATCACTGCTTTAGTGCCTTTGAAAGACCCGACGCCAGGTTGGAATAGTGAATAGAATTGTTGTAGGACTTGTGAGCATGAACTTCGCTCCACAGATGACATTGCGTGAACATCCCCCCATTTCCAGTTCATCTCGGCTAACCAGCTCCTCCCCAACAGTGCGGGACCATTGCCCGGGACAATCCAAAGCGGCAGCCGATTCACTAACCCATTGTATGTGACAGCCAACATTGCACTGCCGAGCACCGGAATGATTTATTTCGTGTAAGTCCGTAATTGTGTGTCAACACGTGCTAATTTGGGTCTACTGGCTTTAAGTGGCCATAGCTTCTCAAATTGCTGAACGCCCATGAATGACTGGTTGGCCCCAGTGTCCAGCTCCATGCGTACTGGGATACCGTTTAATAAAATCCTCATCACCATTGGTGGTATATTGGTGTATGAACTGTGAATATTCGCCACATGGACCCGCTGAACCTCGGCGTCCATCGATTTGCCCCAAAAGTCATCCTGTCTCAAAGAACCCTCTTCTGGTCCATCCGCCTCATATATTAGTCTGGTTGCAGGCTTCCTGCACATTCGAGCTAAGTGGTCACTGAGATTGAAGTTCCTGCAGACAAACTGTTGAAATCTGCAAGATCGAGCTGAGTGTTTTCCCCCACACCTCCAACATGAGTTAAAGTTTCCATTGTTGGGAACAAAAAGGCGATGGCCAGGCATTCCGCGCTGACTGTCCCTTTGACTGCTCTTAAGTACCCTATTAGTGGGTGTCAATGGTCCCATCCCGGGCCGCACTGTCCACTATGATGCTGTGAATGTCTGTTCAGCTTGTCATTGTCTCTGCTGAAGTCCTGCTCTGGGGTCTATTGCTTCGGACTGCCCCTGCCTGCCTGCAGTGCTCTGAGTCGCATCGATGTTGTTGACTCCCTGATCCATCGCCGCGTTAGAGGCAGAATTGCGCGCGTATATTATTTTCGCCTCTTCCTCCCCCGCCATGAAAGTTTGAGCCATCAACGCCGCCGCTTCCGAGGTCAAATGCTTGGTCTCAATTAATTTGCGGAAAATTCCCGCATGACCGATGCCCTCGATAAAGAAGTCCCTTAGCATCTCCTCCCTGCAGGCGTCTGTGAACTTACAGAGGCTGGCCAAATGGCGGAGGTCCACTACGAAGTCCGGTATGCTCTGTCCTTCATGACATCGGTGGGTGTAGAATCTGTGTCAGGTCATATGAATACTACTCGCCGGTTTGAGGTGCTCCCCGATCAATTTGCTAAGTTCTTCAAAGGTTTTGTCCACCGGCTTTTCAGGTGCTAGTAAGTCCTTCATGAGCGCGTAAGTCTTTGGTCCGCAGCTGGTCAAGAGATGAGCCCATTACTTGTCGGCCGCTGCATCCCCCAGCCATTCTTTCGTAATGAAGCTTTGCTGAAGCCTCTCAACAGAATCGTCCCAGTCTTCCACAACACAGTACCGTTCCTCTGTGCTACCGGTGGCCATTCTCCTGGATCGTGAATTCTCGTTTCTCATCGTCAATGTAAAGTCCTTACTCTACAGTATGTAACCACATGAGGCACATTCTGGAGACAAGGTCACTCGGTGACCTGAACTCTTTATTCACAGGACTCCAAAGACAGTGACCCTGCATGGGTCCTCCCTTTTTATACCTGAGTGATCAGGTAAGGAGTGTCTCCCACAAGTTCACCCCTTATGGTCAAGGTGCGCATCTAGGTTGAGTGAATACAGTAATACAGTGACGTTACATTGTGGTTACGTACATGACATTTTGTGTCTCATGTCCTTCACAAGTTATCATGATGTCAATGAAGACAGTCCAGTGATACATAGAAACATAGAAAATAGGTGCAGATGTAGGCCATTCGGCCCTTCTAGCCTGCACCGCCATTCAATGAGTTCATGGCTGAACATGCAACTTCAGTACCCCATTCCTGCTTTCTCGCCATACCCCTTGATCCCCCTAGTAGTAAGGACCTCATCTAACTCCTTTTTGAATATATTTAGTGAATTGGCCTCAACAATTTTCTGTGGTAGAGAATTCCACAGGTTCACCACTCTCTGGGTGAAGAAGTTTCTCCTCATCTCGGTCCTAAATGGCTTACCCCTTATCCTTAGACTGTGACCCCTGGTTCTGGACTTCCCCAACATTGGGAACATTCTTCCTGCATCTAACCTGTCTGAACCCATCAGAATTTTAAATGTTTCCATGAGGTCCCCTCTCATTCTTCTGAACTGCAGTGAATACAAGCCCAGTTGATCCAGTCTTTCTTGATATGTCAGTCCCGCCATCCCGGGAATCAGTCTGGTGAACTTTCGCTGCACTCCCTCAATAGCAAGAATGTCCTTCCTCAAGTTAGGAGACCAAAACTGTACACAATACTCCAGGTATGGCCTCACCAAGGCCCTGTACAACTGTAGCAACACCTTCCTGCCCCTGCACTCAAATCCCCTCGCTATGAAGGCCAACATGCCATTTGCTTTCTTAACCGCCTGCTGTACCTGCATGCCAACCTTCAATGACTGATGTACCATGACACCCAAGTCTCGTTGCACCTCCCCTTTTCCTAATCTGTCACCATTCAGATAATAATCTGTCTCTCTGTTTTTACCACCAAAGTGGATAACCTCACATTTATCCACATTATACTTCATCTGCCATGCATTTGCCCACTCACCTAACCTATCCAAGTCACTCTGCAGCCTCATAGCATCCTCCTCGCAGCTCACACTGCCACCTAACTTAGTGTCATGTGCAAATTTGGAGATACTACATTTAATCCCCTCGTCTAAATCATTAATGTACAGTGTAAACAGCTGGGGCCCCAGCACAGAACCTTGCGGTATCCCACTAGTCACTGCCTGCCATTCTGAAAAGTACCCATTTACTCCTACTCTTTGCTTCCTGTCTGACAACCAGTTCTCAATCCATGTCAGCATGCCAACCCCAATCCCATGTGCTTTAACTTTGCATGTTAATCTTTTGTGTCGGACCTTGTTGAAAGCCTTCTGAAAGTCCAAATATACCACATCAACTGGTTCTCCCTTGTCCACTCTACTGGAAACATCCTCAAAAAATTCCAGAAGATTTCTCAAGCATGATTTCCCTTTCACAAATCCATGCTGACTTGGACTTATCATGTCACCTCTTTCCAAATGCACTGCTATGACATCCTTAATAATTGATTCCATCATTTTACCCACTACTGAGGTCAGGCTGACCGGTCTATAATTCCCTGTTTTCTCTCTCCTTTTTAAAAAAGTTCGGTTACATTGGCTACCCTCCACTCCATAGGAACTGATCCAGAGTCAATGGAATGTTGGAAAATGACTGTCAATGCATCCGCTATTTCCAAGGCCACCTCCTTAAGTACTCTGGGATGCAGTCCATCAGGCCCTGGGGATTTATCGGCCTTCAATCCCATCAATTTCCCCAACACAATTTCCCGACTAATAAGGATTTCCCTCAGTTCCTCCTTCTTACTAGACCCTCTGACCCCTTTTATATCCGAAAGGTTGTTTGTGTCCTCCTTAGTGAATACCGAACCAAAGTACTTGTTCAATTGGTCTGCCATTTCTTTGTTTCCCGTAATGACTTCCCCTGATTCTGACTGCAGGGGACCTACGTTTGTCTTTACTAACCTTTTTCTCTTTACATATCTATCGAAACTTTTGCAATCCGTCTTAAAGTTCCCTGCAAGCTTCTTCTCGTACTCCGTTTTCCCTGCCCTAATCAAACCCTTTGTCCTCCTCTGCTGAGTTCTAAATTTCTCCCAGTCCCGGGGTTCGCTGCTATTTCTGGCCAATTTGTATGCCACTTCCTTGGCTTTAATACTATCCCTGATTTCCCTTGATAGCCACGGTTGAGCCACCTTCACTTTTTTATTTTTACGCCAGACAGGAATTTACAATTGTTGTTGTTGCTGAGTGACAACATGGCATGAGGTCACAGTAACCTATTTTATGCAGTGGTGTCAATAGTAACCAAGATAGCTGTGTAACGAAGACTCAGGTATGAGATTTAGGGGGCGTTAACTTTTAAAAGTTTGAAAAATTAGCGGCAGGCTCTAATGTTTTCAAACTTTAAAAAAGTTTGCCAGTTACGCTCCAGGAAGGAAGTGAAGCACTGAATCAGGTGCTTCCCTTCCTCCCTGAAGCACAGGGGCAGCAGGAGCGATGGTGAGTCGAGCAATGTTGCACACTGGGCTGTGCAGTGCTGACGCATTGAAAGGCTACTTCCCTCCCTTAAAGGGAAGGGCCATCGCTGCAGGCTCTGCAAAGAAAAAAAAACTTACCTTCTCTACGACGGCAGCTGTGATCCTGCCCGATTAGCCTGGCACTCAAGTGGAGTGTCGGGCTGATCGAGAGCAGGCAGGAACCCGCGAAAAAACCCGCAAGAGAGAAGGTCCTTTTTTTTTTTACTTACCTCGGCCACTTTGCCTTTAAGTATTGCCCCCGAAGTCTCCCAATGCATGCCTCCTGCAGCTGCCGGTGTTTTCTTTGGTGATGCTGCAGGGGGCGGAACCCAAGTTCAGGTCCGGGGTGCTACTGGGGCGATGTGCACGGCGATGACGTCACGATCTCCACCGCCACCGCAAACCTACTGCCAAATATGGCAGGAGTCGATGTTATTGACTCGCCAGGTCGTAACCCGGTTAGCGCATTGTTATCGCCACCCTAGAGGCAATAATGGGAGATGCTATCGAGGCCAATTTCTAGGCCTTAGACCTGTTAGCTAGCTGTGTCAGCTGTGGCTCGGGAAGTAGCACTCTCTAGGTGGGAGGAGCTAGGAGTGAGCAAGTGCTGCTGGGTGCTTGATTACTGCAGGAATTGGAATGAATTTATAAAATGGTGGTGGTTTTTTTTTCAGATCTTAGGGCTTTTTTGGCCCATAAACAGCAGCCAGATGGCTACTGAGGGGTCAGGGGTGCTAGGTCCCTCAGAAGATAATATTCCCAGGATGAATTTAATCAGGGGAGAAAATGTTGCAGGAAGGGAGAATAAAGGGAGATTTGGAAAAGAAAACACATTGGTGGTTCAATGCGAGGATAAGGAGACGTGAACTTGGGACATTATCCAGGTACGTGAGGACTGCTGCTTTACTGAATGTTGGATTCGAGGTGACGGTCAGTGGCTGAGAGGAGGTGGAAAGACCTTTACTGAGCTTGAAGGTTGGTGATACATTCTTGGATATATCTCTGCTGTATTCTGAAGAGATGGTTGCCTCATTCTTAAACTTGCTGGTTTATATTGAGGATGATGTGCTAATAAAACGGTTGTAGTCGTGGGACATTAAATTCTGCTCAGTAATAACGAGAAGAAACAATCCAGGAACGTGGGTAGCACGTTATGGAAAGGTACGGTTCCTAGAGGGGGGGTTAAGTCATTGCCCTTCAGCATGAAACTCGAGACAATGGAAGCAGTACAGTACTTCAGGTGAAGGTTTGCTATTATTGTCTTGGACACGACCATCTTGTAAGAAGCAGTCCAGACCTGTATTGTTATAACTCCGACATGTCTGGACACAACGCCCGGAACTGCTAGGCAGAGTTGTGGGGTGTGTCACAAAGGCCCCACCCGCTGTGCGTGTGAGGCAGAAGGAAGCCCCTTGAGTGATGAGGAGATGGGAGAAGGAGCAGGAGGTGTGAGTGGAGTGACCAGAAGAGCGGAGCAGGCAGAGGACAGCCAGCGAACGCAATGAGAAAAGAGTGCAAGAAGAGGCATAAAATTGCGGAGCAGAGAACAGGATGGAGATGGTGGAAAACACACCAAGTACGGTGGAAAAAGACAAAGACAGCAGAGGGCAGCACGGGTCGAGGGCAGAGTCGAGCCATAATACGGCTCGGCTCTCCCTATAGAATCCGGTGTCTGTGGGGGGAGCGGAGGCAGGAGCGGGGTGCGGGTTAAGTGTAAGTACACCAAAGAAAGATGGGGAGTCAGACATCTTGGGGAGCAGGCGGGGGCAATACAAGGAGAGGGTGCAAGAGGCAGGAGCCTTAAAGGGGCAGCAGGATGGGTGCGGGGAGACAAAGATGCCAAAAGGGAGCAAGATGGGTGAAGACACGCCATTGTCCCAGAGAGAGAAGAAACGGGGAGCAAGGGTTAGTGGTGGAGGTGAGGCCGAAAGGAGCGGCACTGTTGGAGAAACCATGTTAGCAGGACGACTCTCTAAGGGAGATCCTGTATCTGACGGGGAGCAGGGATGGGAGATTACAGAAGAGTTTGAGGGGAGGAGCCAGAGGGGGTGGCGGTATGAAAGTGGGGGGTGGGGTGGCATCATGTGCAAAGGGTAATTTAGTGATGGGCAGAAGGAGGGAGAAGGGGCAGCTCCTCGGCTTAAACCTAATGTAAGGAAAAGGCTGAAACTTCAGAGAAGTTTCAAACAGGAGGTGAACAAGAGCCAGAGGTTGCAGAAGAAAGCAACAGCTGCCCGAAAAGTTGGGAAGGAGCATGAGAGATAAGAGGAGGGAAGGTCTGGAGATTAATTGATGGGGGGATTATCAGGCACACTTCTTTTATTAGGAGCCATGATTACATTAGTCACGATTAATGTGAATAGACTGAGGGCAGTGGGGGTGGGGGGGGTGGGGTTGGGGGGCACGTGGGAGGTGGGGGGGGAGAAGAAATTGCAGCAGTTGTTGCAGTATTTTAAAAGCACTGACCTGTTGTGTCTCCAAGAAACCTTTTGGGATGAGGATATCCTAGACAGAATTAGAAAGGTTTGGGAGGGAGAAACGTTTCCAAGTTGCGCAAACAATAACCTCGAGGAGGAAACCAGGAGAGTCGATGAGGGCAGTGCGGATGATGTAGTGTATCTGGAGTTTAGCAAAGCTTTTGATAAGGTCCCACATGGAAAACTGGTCATGAAAATAATAGCCCATGGGATCCAGGGCAAAGTGAGAAGGTGGATCCAAAATTGGTTCGGAGGCAAGTTGGTGGGTGTTTTTGTGACTGGAAAGCTGTATCCAGTGGGGTTCCGCAGGGCTCAGAGCTGGGTCCCTTGCTTTTTGTGGTACATATCAATGACTTGGACTTAAATGTTGGAGGTATGATTAAGAAGTTTGCAGATGACACTAAAATAGGATGTGTGGTTGATAATGAAGAAGAAAGCTGCGGACTGCAGGAAGATATTAATGTACTGGTCAGGTGGGCAGAACCGTGGCAAATGGAATTCAATCCAGATAAGTGTGAGGTAATGCATTTGGGGAGGTCAAACAAGGCAAGGGAATACACATTAAATGGTATGACACTGAAAAGTGTAGAGGAACAAAGGGACGTTGGAGTGCAGGTCCACAGATCCCTGAAGGTAGTAGGTCAGGTAAATAAGGTGGTTAAGAAGGCATACGGAATACTTGCCTTTATTAGTCGAGGCATGGAATACAAGAGCAAGGAGGTTATGCTTGAACTTATAAAACACTGGTTAGGCCGCAGCTGGAGTTCTAGTCACCACATTACAGGAAAGATGTGATTGCACTGGAAAGGGCAGAGGAGGTTTACAAAAATGTTGACTGGACTGGAGAATTTTGGCTATCAGGAAAGATTGGAAATGTTGGGTCCTTTTTCTTTGGAACAGGGGAGGCTGCGGGGAGACCTGATTGAGGTGTACAAAATTATGAGGCGCCTGGTTAGAGTGAACCTGTTTCCCTTGGCAGAGGGGTCAACAACCAGGGGGCATAGATTTAAAATTATTGGGGGGAGGTTTAGAGGAGATATGAGGGGAAATTTCTTTACCCTGAGGGTGGTGGGGATCTGAACTCACTGCCTGAAAGGAGTGTGGAAGAGGCAGAAACCCTCACCACATTTAAAATGTGCACTTAAAGTGCAAAGTGATTAGGCTGGATAGCTCTTGGATGGCCAGTGTGGACATGATGGGCCGAACTGGCCTCCTTCTGTCTGTAAATTTCTATGATTCTTTGGGCTCAATTTTGCTTAAGCCCATTTTGTTGGCATATTGCCAGAGTTGTGCCTGTTTTTCTAGGCCAGAAATGCAGCAAAAATATTTGTCCAAAGTTTCCCCGCTGTATTTTTCAAATTTGGCGCCGTGCAGCGTGTTCACTCGCCTCGGGTGGTGGGGGGTGGTGGGGGGGGCGGGGTGGAGCCTGTTCTTTGTACAGAAAAAAAATGATGCCGCACCTTCTGAGCATGCGCAGAAAAGAGGATATTTTTGACGTGATCCCAATGGGCGCGCATGTGCAGTACAGCTCTGGGTCTGCAATCGGCCATTTTTAAAGAGACAGTTGTGTGTGTGAGAATGTTGAGTGCTGAGTGAGAGCATTGGAAAAATCAGATCTGCAGCAATACAAGATGCAACGTGGTGCAAGGACCAAGAATTTCTTACAGGATGAAGTGGAGGCACTAGTTACTGTGATTGAGGGTAGATGGCACGAGCTGGACACTAGCAGAGGTGACATAAAAGTTCCATCCAAAAAAATGAAGAAACGCTGGAACCAAGTTGCAGAGGATTACTGCACAATGGTGACCACCACGAGATCTGGAGGCCAGTGTAAAAAGAAGTGGCAGGACCTTGGTCAAGTAGTTAGTGTAAGTAATATTTTCATTTATTCAATGGAATTGCAATTGTAAATGTGACCAGCTGTATATGTCACACCCAGTAGAAAGATACCCCCTCTAAAAAGTTATGTTTTCATCTTTGCAGAGGAAGGTGGCACGTAACAAAAGGGAAAGAACTCGAACAGGAGGAGGCCCAGCAAATCTGCACCCACTGACATCCTTGGAAGAGAGGGTCGCTGCTTTGAACACAAGATATAGAAACAGATGCAGGCCATACGACCTTCCTGATCACTTACTGTACCTGCATACTATCCTTTTGCATTTCACGCACAAGTACCCCCAGGTCCCGCTGTACTGCGGCACTTTGCAATCTTTCTCCATTTAAATAATAACTTGCTCTTTGATTTTTTTCTGCTAAAGTGCATGATCTCACACTTTCCAACATTATACTCCATCTGCCAAATTTTTGTCCACTCACTTAGCCTGTCTATGTCCTTTTGCAGATTTTTTGTGTCCTCCTCACACATTGCTTTTCCTCCCTTTTTTGTATCAGCAGCAAACTTGGCTACGTTACACTCAGTCCCTTCTTCCAAGTCATTAATATAGGTTGTAAATAGTTGGGGTCCCAGCACTGATCCCTGCGGCACCCCACTAGTTACTGATTGTCAACCAGAGAATCAACCATTTATCCCGACTCTTTGTTTTCTGTTAATCAATCCTTTATCCATGCTAATATATTACCCCCAACCCTGTGAACTATGTATGCAATAAAGGTTCAAACTGAGTACTGTTAAACCAAGCAAGGTACAACCTTGCTTCTGCTTTATTACAGCCCAAAGTGTCTAATTCACAAAATGGCTGGCCTTTTATACCAGAGCAGCACCATGTGTGTGCTGCTCAATGGCCTCCAACAATGACACCATCTGGTGGCTACAAACAGCATGCACATACATGACAATACTCTCCTCTGAGATCTTATCACAGTGTTTCACAGGTTGAGACGGTCCGGTGCTTTACACTCCCGGGTTGACCGTCTCAGTTCAATTCTGGCCTTGGGTGAATGTGCAGAGTCTGTTGTGGCTGGTGGCTGGATGGCTGACTTGTTGGGGATGGCAGTGGCCATGTCAGGAATTGCAAGTCCATTTTTATTGAACAAGTCCATGATGGAAATTCCGGGTTCACTGATGACCCTTGAGTCCACTGAAGGCTGCTGGTAGGTTGGTTGGTCGTCAACGATTTCTTTGTCTGACTGCTCTGGCTCATCTGTGTGCCTCAGCTTTGTTTAATCCATGTGTTTCCTGCAATTTTGCCCATTCTTGAGCTTAATAACAAATACTCTGTTGCCCTCCTTGGCCATGACTGTACCAGCGATCCTTTTGGGACCCTGACCATAATTCAACACATATACAGGATCATTAACACAAATCTTGCGTGACACAGTTGCGCGATCGTGGTACTCTTGTTGACTCTGTCTTCTGTATTCAACATGATTACTTAAATCCGGGTGTACAAGAGATAACTTGGTCTTAAGATCTTTTTTCATCATGAGTTCAGCAGACAAGACCCTTGTGAGTGTGTGCGGTCTTGTCCTGTAACTCAGCAGTATGCAAGACAAGCGGGTCTGCAGTGACCCTTGGGTTACTCTCCTCATGCTTTGCTTGATAATTCGTACTGCACATTCTGCTTGCCGTTGGATGCAGGCTTGAACAGTGCTGACCTTACATGTTTTATGTTGTTAAGTTTTACAAACTTCTGAAACTCCTGACTGGTGAAGCATGACCCATTATCGCTCACCACTATGTCAGGTAGACCATGTGTCGCGAACATGACGTTGAGATTCTCTATGGTTGCCGCGGAAGTACTGAATGGCCATGATTATGCATTCTATCCACTTCGAATAAACATCCACCACCACTAAAAACATCTTGCCCAGGAAGGGACCTGCAAAATCTGGACCAAGGTTTGGATGGCCATGACCACAGACTCAGCGGCGATTCCGCTGGTGCTTTGCTGAGTTGCATGCAAGTGTTGCACTGATGCACGCATGCTTCCAACTCAGAATTAATTCCTGGCCACCATGCGTGGGACCTGGCAATGGCCTTCATCATCACTATACCAGGATGTATGCTGTGTAACTCATGCACAAACGTCTCTCTCCCTTTCTTAAGCATTACAACTCGATTGCCCCACAATATGCAATCTGCTTGAATAGACAGTTCGTCCTTGCGAAGAATATACGGTTTGGCCTCCTCGCACATTTGCTTAGGTATGGCAGACCAATCCCCTTTGAGGATGCAACCATTTACCACCGATAATATCAGGTCCTGGTTGGTCCAGGTCTTAACTTGTTGAGCTGTGACAGGGTTACCTTCATACTCAAAGGCATCCATGATTAACATTAAATCTGCCGGTTGTGAAGTTTCTACCTCCGGTGTGGGCAACGACAACCGGCTCAAAGCATCAGCACAATTTGCTGTGCCAGGTCTGTGGTGAATGACATAATCATAGGCAGATAATGTCAGTGCCCACCTTTGGATGCGGGATGAAGCGTTGGTATTGATACCTTTGCTCTTGGAAAACAACTAAATGAGCGGTTTGTGATCGGTCTCTACTTCGAACCTCAGACCGAACAGGTATTGATGCATCTTTTTAACACCGTACACACACGCTAAAGCTTCTTTTTCTGCCATACTGTAGGCTCTTTCTGCTTTGGACAAACTTTTGGATGCATACACTTTAGGTTGAAGTTTCCCCGATTCATTGACTTGTTGTAACACGCAACCAATTCCATATGACTATGCGTCACAGGCCAAAACTAAACGTTTACATGGGTCATAATGTACCAGTAGCTTGTTCGAGCAAATCAGATTGGTGGCTTTCTCGAAAGCTCTGTCTTGCAATGCATCCCACATCCAGTTGTTGCCTTTTCTCAATAGCATGTGCAGTGGTTCAAGTAACGTGCTCAATTTAGGTAGGAAGTTACCAAAGTAGTTGAGTAGACCCAGGAACGAACACAGCTCCGTCACGTTCTGCGGCTTGGGTGCATTCTTGATGGCTTTGGTTTTCACGTCAATAGGTCTGGTGCCAACAGCGGTGAGTTTCCTCCCAAGAAATTCGACCTAAGGTGCCATGAAGACACACTTTGAGCGTTTAAGTCTGAGTCCCACTCTGTTCAAATGCAGTAGAATCTCTTCCAGGTTGTTCAGATGTTCCTTGGAATCACAAACGGTGATCCGGATGTCACACGATGGTTCTGGAAACGGGCTTCAGTATACTTTCCATATTCCTCTGGAATATTGTTGCAAGCGAATTCCAAACGGGCACCTGTGGTAAATAAACAGTCCTTTGTGCGTGTTAATGCATGTAAGTCTCTTCGACGTCTCGACAACTCCTGCGTCATATAGGCTGACGTCAAGTCCAGTTTTGTGAACGACTTCCCTCCGGCTAGCGTCGCAAACAAGTCATCAGCCTTCGGCAACGGGTACTGATCTTGTTTCGAAACCCTGTTGATTGTAGCCTTGTAGTCTCCACAGATTCTGACTGTGCCATCACTTTTCAGCAAAGGAACAATGGGGCTGACACATTAATTAAGTTCGACCGGTGATATGATCCCTTCATGCTGGAGTCTGTCCAGTTCAATTTCGATCTTCTCCCTCATCATATACGTCACTGCCTCAGCTTTATGATGATCAGGTCTTAAATCTGAGTCCACATGGATCTGCACCTTGGCTCCCGTGAAGTTGCTGATACCCAGTTCGAACAGCGAGGGGAACTTGCTCAATACTTGGGCACATGTATTTTCCTCCGATGACAACACCTTTATGTTGTTCCAGCCGCCTCTGATTTTCTCCAACCAGCTCTTGCCAAGCAGCGTTGGGCCATTGCTTGGAACAATCCACAGCGATAACTCGCACCTTTATATGACACATTAATTTGTGCACTGCCAATCACCTTTATCAGTTCTTTGGTGTACGTGCGCAGCTTGATAACAGGACTCAGTCCGGGCCTCACAATCTTAGTATCCCACAGCTTATTAAATGCCCTCTCGTTCATGATTGATTGACTCGCCCCTGTGTCCAGTTCCATCGATGCCTGTATCCCATTAAACTTCACATTAATCAAAATTGGTTTACTCTTGGTTATAAAAGAGTACAGTCCATACACTTCCTCCTCTGGCATCTCGGATTGCGTATCCGGATCCGCGCTAGTCTGACTCTCATCCTCCACGTGGTGTGTTGCAGCTCACTTGCTCATCTGTGGACACTTGCGCTGGAGATGCCCCACTCTCATACAGCCTTTGCAACTATATTGCTTAAATCAGCACTGCTGGTGCCGATGATTTTCCCCACAACGCCAACATGGAGAAGTCGGATATAATATGTCCTTACTATACAGTATAAATGCACACGAGGCCCATGCTTGACAGAAGGTCGCTCTGTGACCAGTAACCTTTATTCGCCAGCACTGAAATGATGAAGGTGGGTGGAGCCTCTCCTTTTATACCTGAAAGTCCAGGTTAGGAGTGTCTCCCACAAGTTCACCACCTAGTGGTCAATGTTTTCACAGTGTACAAAGTAGGTCAGTTTATACATGGGTTACAATGACAGTTAAATACATGACAATTCCTCCCCCGCAAAGTCTTATTGGGATCACAGGTTAAGTCTCTCTGGTGGGCTACGCTCCCTTATAGAGCGCCTGAGTTGGGGCTCCGGTTGTTGGGCGCTGGCCTGAGTGTCTGCTGTTTGCGGTGCCTCAGGCCTGACCGGACTGCTCACAGTGACTGGGCATCCTCCACTTGGTTCCGGTGTTCAGTCACCTGTGGAGGAGTGAACTCTACATCGTGTTCTTCCTCTGCTTCTTCTATGGGGTTGCTGAACCTTCTTTTTGTTTGATCCAGGTGTTTGCGGCAGATTTGTCCAT
Source organism: Pristiophorus japonicus (assembly GCF_044704955.1). Taxonomy (NCBI): domain Eukaryota; kingdom Metazoa; phylum Chordata; class Chondrichthyes; family Pristiophoridae; genus Pristiophorus; species Pristiophorus japonicus. The sequence continues at coordinate 39,302,061 of NC_091984.1, read as the reverse complement.
TTGTAAGTTTAACTACCAGAATCCTATTTCCCTCTTTGGCAATCACAGTGCCTGCGAGCCATTTAGGCCCTGCAGCGTAGTTGAGGACAAAGGCAGGGTCATTGACATCAATACATCGCGCTCTCGCATTCCCGTCATGGTAGTCACATTGTGACTGGCGCCTGCTCTCAACAATTTTTTTCATGGTGAGGTGTATAAGGGATAACCTGGTTTTGAGCATCCTTTTCATCAGCAGCTCTGCGGGTGGAACCCCTTTGAGCGAGTGTGGTCGGGATCTATTGGCCAACAGGAGGCATGATAAGTGGCTTTGTAGGGAACCCCCTTGGATTCTGAGCATCCCCTGTTTGATTTTCTGAACTGCTCGTTCCGCCTGGCCGTTTGAGGCCGGCTTGAATGGTGCCGTTCTGACATGGTTGATACCATTTCCTGAAGTCCTGGAATTCAATGCTTGTAAAGCACGGGCTGTTGTCGCTGACCAAGACGTCTGGTAGACCATGGACGGCGAACATTGCCCGTAGACATTCTACCGTGGCAGAGGATGTGCTTGAATTGAGAATGTCACACTCGATCCATTTGGAGTAGGTGTCTACTACAACCAAAAACATTTTTCCCATGAAAGGACCTGCGTAGTCCACATGGATGCATGACCATGGCTTGACGGGCCAGGACCAGGGGCTAAGGGGGGGCTTCCCTGGGTGCATTGCCCAGCTGGGCACATGTGTTGCACCTGCGAACACAAAGTTCCAGGTCTGCATCTATCCCTGGCCACCAAACGTGTGACCTGGCAATTGCCTTCATCATGATAATGCCCGGATGCTCATTGTGGAGTTCTCTGATAAACATCTCTCTGCCAATCTGGGGCATGACTACTCGGTTTCCCCATAGTAGGCAATCGGCCTAAATCGAGAGTTCATCCCTGCGCCTGTGAAATGGTTTGAATTCCTCAGGGCATGCCCCGTATGTGACTGCCCAGTCCCCATTCAGGACACATTTCTTGACTAAAGACAGTAGCGGGTCTCTATTTGTCCAGACTTTAATCTGACGGGCTGTTACGGGTGAGCCTTCGCTTTCGAAAGCTTCAACAGCCATGACCATCTCAGCAGCATGCTCGGTAGCCCCCTCAGTGGTGGCTAGTGGGAGCCTGCTGAGTGCATCGGCGCAGTTTTCAGTGCCCGGTCTGTGCTGAATTGTATAGTCATAGGCGGCTAATGTGAGTGCCCACCTCTGTATGCGGGCCGATGCATTTGCATTTATGGCCTTGTTGTCGGCCAAAAGGGACGTTAGGGGTTTGTGATCTGTCTCCAGCTCAAATTTCCTGCCAAACAGGTACTGGTGCATTTTTTTAATAGCATATACACATGCAAGCGCTTCCTTTTCTACCATCCCGTAGCCCCGTTCTGCCAGGGACAGACTTTTGGTGGCATAAGCTACCGGCTGTAACTGACCCTTGACATTAACATGCTGCAACCCGACCCCATAGGACGACGCGTCGCACGTTAAAACGAGTTTCTTACATGGGTCATATAGCGTTAACAGATTGTTGGAGCATAACAAATTTCATGCTCTATCAAAAGCCCTTTCCTGGCTGTCCCCCCAGACCCATTTGTGACCTTTGCATAGGAGCACGTGTAGTGGCTCTAACAGTGTGCTCAATTTGGGAAGAAAGTTTCCAAAATAGTTCAGCAGCCCCAGGAACGAACGTAGCTCTGTCGTGTTGCGGGATCTGGGTGCTCTCTGGATCGCTTCTGTTTTGGACACAGTAAGTCTGATCCTGTCTGCTGCTACCCTCATCCCCAGGAATTCTACCTCTGGAGCTAGGAAGACGCACTTCGCCTTTTTCAGTCGCAGACCTACCCGGTTCAGTCTGCGTAGCACCTCCTCCAGGTTGTGGAGGTGTTCTTCAGTATCACAACCCGTGATGAGGATGTCATCTGGATGTCCAAATACACCACGTCCACTGGTTCCCCTTTATCCATCCTGTTCGTTACATCCTCGAAGAACTCCAGCAAATTTGTTAAACGTGACTTCCCCTTCATAAATCCATGCTGACTCTGCCTGACTGAATTTTGCTTTTCCAAATGTCCTGCTACTGCTTCTTTAATAATGGACGCCAACATTTTCCCAACCACAGATGTTAGGCTAACTGGTCCATAGTTTCCTGCTTTTTGTCTGCCTCCTTTTTTAAATAGGGGTATTACATTTGCAGTTTTCTAATCTGCTGGGACCTCCCCAGAATCCAGGGAATTTTGGTAAATTACAACCAATGCATCCACTATCCCTGCCGCTACTTCTCTTAAGACCCTAGCATGCAAGCCATCAGGTCTAGGGGATTTACCTGCCTTTAGTCCCATTATCTTACTGATTGTGATTGTGTTAAGTTCCTCTCCCCCTATAGCCCTTGACTATCCGCTGTTGGAATATTGTTAGTGTCCTCTACCATAAAGCCTGATACAAAATATTTGTTCAGAGTTTCTGCCATCTCCATGTTCCCCATTACTAATTCCTCGGCCTCGTCCTCTAAGGGACCAACATTTACTTTATCCACTCTTTTCCTTTTTATATACCTATAGAAACCCTTGCTATCTGTTTTTATATTTTATGCTAGTTTACTTTCATAGTCTATCTTCCCTTTCTTAATCATTTTTTTAGTCGCTCTTTGCTGGCTTTTAAAAGCTTCCCAATCTTCTGTCCTCCCACTTGTTTTGTCCACTTTGTATGCCCTTGTTTTTAATTGGATACCATCCTTAATTGCCTTAGTTGGCCACGGATGGCTATCTTTTCTCTTACACCCTTTCCTCTTCACTGGAATATATTTTCCTTGAGAGCTGTGAAAGATCTCCTTAAATGTACAGCACTCTTTATCAACCGTCTATTTCCCAGTCCACTTTACCCAACTCTACCCTCATACCTTTATAGTCTCCTTTATTTATTGATGGATCCTGCCTGGAGAAAAGCAACCACCACTGCACTAGCTGGGCCCACACTCAAGGGAGAGAGTAAGCCCTGCAAATTCCACAGTCTGGCTTTGCTAAATGTTAAGTACTGCGCGGGCTAGCCATGCTTCGGTTCATGGGGATGTATCCCTCAGCTACGCTTCGGTTGATGCAATGTGCTATCATTCATCGTGGTCCTTCAAATCAGGCTGCTCCCTGTGCTGTGTGAACCTACTCATGCCACCCACCCTGCCCCCTCCTCTGCTGCTAACCATTTGTCTGTGTTCTGTTATATTTTGCAGTACTTGAGGCCAACCCTGACGATACAGAACAAGATTCAGATGAGGACGAGCCTGAAGAGGAGAACATCTTCCAATCCCGACCTCCAGACCAAAAGCATGGAGGTGAGGGGTAAGGGGAAAGTGAGGGGGAGAGGGAGGAGCTGGAGAAGCCCCCACTGTTTTATTGACTTTGGAGGAGATGCAGGTGCCAACCATTGAGGTGCCAGCCCCTTCCGTGACTACTGGTTTGAGTGTTGGTGGAACATTCCATGGTTTCCTATCGTCCGAGGCTGTAGGTCCCAGTGGTGTGGTGCAGCGAGGCACACCCAGGGCCCCATTGTCCCAAGCTGCGGGTCCCAGTTGTGGGGTGCGAGCCACACCCGTGGGGAAGAGGGGAAGGAGAGCTTGACCGCGCTCTCCTGAGGTGCAGGATCTAACAGATGTGCTTCAGATGATGGCAATGAGTGGAGAGAGCACTGACCTTACACGATCACTCCTGGACACCATCAGTGGGGTGGGTGATGAGGTAGCGGGACTGTCGGGAGAAGTAACAACAATCTCATGAGAAATGGGAACGTTGTCCGGGACCATGAGTGAGGGAATATCTGAGTCAGCTGAAACCATGTCAGCAACCCTGGAATGTCAGAAGTAGCTGATGCGCTGTCAGTGAACATCAGGGAGGGAATGTCAGAGATGGTGCAAACATCATCAGTGAACATGAGGGAGGGAATGTTGCAGGTCATTGAGACACTGTCAGGGCGCATGAGGAATGGCATGTTGGAGTTAGCTGCTGCAATAAGGGAACACGCCCAGACCCCGCGCCCATTGACAGAATCAACTGCCACTCCCACTCCAATCCTCATACCAGCCTCTGAAGAGCCCCAAGCCGGGCCCTCCACATTGCTGCCTGGGCCCTCCACATTGCTGCCTGGGCCCTTCACATTGCTGCCTGGGCCCTCCACATTGCTGCCTGGGCCCTCCACATTGCTGCCTGGGCCCTCCACATTGCTGCCTGGGCCCTTCACATTGCTGCCTGGGCCCTTCACATTGCTGCCTGGGCCCTTCACATTGCTGCCTGGGCCCTTCACATTGCTGCCTGGGCCCTTCACATTGCTGCCTGCCCCCACCTTCAACAGGTGCGCACTACCCAAGATCTTAGAAAGAATAAGCTTGGTACCAAACCCAGAAACACTGCGCCTGCGGGCAGGGGTGGTGGAGTCACCAAGAACAAGTCTGGCAGGCAGTCTTAGAATAAGGTGGAGAAGAGATGGGTGCAGCCTTTTCTTGCTGTTGCTGCTACTGCTCCTGTTGTAGTTGTTGTTATTATTGTTACTGTTGTAACAGTTGTTCTCAAATTAAAAGTTTTTGTTAATTATGTAAATTTACAAGTTTAAAAGTTAGTAAGTGATCTTAAAGTTTTTACGTGATCTTAGAGTTTGTAAGTGATCTTAAAGTTTGTAAGTGATCGTAACTGAAAACTTTAAAGTTTGATACAAGAATCATTTTATTAAAATTAGATACAAAGAACTGTTTGTTAAACTTTTGAATAAAATATATTTTACATTAAAACTGAATCATTTCCATTATTTGTTCCATTCATAACACAACTTTTGGAACTCAAGAAGAATCATTTCCATTATTTGTTCAATTATTAACACAACTTTTGAAGTAAACAAGAATGATTTCCATCATTTGTTCCATTAACACAACACAACATTACAGAACAGGTCCAAACAGTAAACATGGCCCATGTGGAATAGTTGTCGCTGAGCCTTCAGGCAGTAAAGCGTTTACGGTTGAGCTGCTGGCGCAAGGCACGAGCAATCATTAAACGTGCACGATGGCCTACCCTCCTCCGCCGTCGTGCTCCAGGTTCAAGTACTTGCATGGTTTCCTCGTCTTTGTCCTCATCCTCCTGCTTGTCATCTGCATCTTCCTTATCATTATCATCAGCCACTCTCATCGCAAGTGGGTCTTCTCCTACCAGGTGCTGCTGCCTCATGATGGCTAAGTTATGCAGCATGCAGCATACAACAGTGAACTGACCGACAATCTCAGGGGAGTACAGCAAGTAGCCTCCGGAATGGTCCAGGCATCGGAAACGCTGTTTCAAGGTGCCAATGGTCCTCTCTATGATGCTGCGCATCGCAATGTCCGAGATGTTGCATTCCCGGTCAGCTTTCGTCTGCGTTACGTGTAGGGGCGTCATGAACCAGGTGGCGAGGCCGTATCCTTTGTCTCCCAGTAGCCAGCTTTGCCCTTCTGGCTGCTGCTGAAACATGGCAGATATAACACACCTGCATGGGATGAACGCATCATGGTTGGTCCCAGGGTATCGTGCATCGACTGACATGATGCGATGCATGGTGTCACACACGAGCTGTACATTAATGGAGTGGAAGCCTTTTCAGTTCCTGTACATCTCCAAAGGTGCTCGCAAGACAATGTGGGTACAATCAATGTAGTCCTGTACCTTTGGGAAGCCAGCAATCCTGGAGAAGCCCACGGCCCTGTCATGGGGAACTTTATGAAGTCATAAAAGGATATAAAAGGGGTCAGAGGGTCTAGTAAGGAGGGGGAACTGAGGGAAATCTTTATTAGTCGGGAAATTGTGTTGGGGAAATTGATGGGATTGAAGGCCGATAAATCCCCAGGGCCTGATGGACTGCATCCCAGAGTACTTAAGGAGGTGGCCTTGGAAATAGCGGATGCATTGACAGTCATTTTCCAACATTCCATTGACTCTGGATCAGTTCCTATCGAGTGGAGGGTAGCCAATGTAACCCCACTTTTTTAAAAAGGAGGGAGAGAGAAAACAGGGAATTATAGACCGGTCAGCCTGACCTCAGTAGTGGGTAAAATGATGGAATCAATTATTAAGGATGTCATAGCAGTGCATCTGGAAAATGGTGACATGATAGGTCCAAGTCAGCATGGATTTGTGAAAGGGAAATCATGCTTGACAAATCTTCTGGAATTTTTTGAGGATGTTTCCAGTAAAGTGGACAAAGAAGAACCAGTTGATGTGGTATATTTGGACTTTCAGAAGGCTTTCGACAAGGTCCCACACAAGAGATTAATGTGCAAAGTTAAAGCACATGGGATTGGGGGTAGTGTGCTGATGTGGATTGAGAACTGGTTGTCAGACAGGAAGCAAAGAGTAGGAGTAAACGAGTAAGCGATGTTCAGCCATGAACTCATTGAATGGCAGTGCAGGCTAGAAGGGCTGAATGGCCTGCTCCTGCACCTATTTTCTATGTTTCTATGTTTCTATTCCTCCAGGCATATAGTGCAGCTGTCATCTGCTGAATGCAGACATGTGTTGCATGTTGAGAAAGGTTGCACACATCCCCAGTTGTAGCTCGGAAGGATCCGGATGCATAGAATGAAAGTGCAGCTGTAACCTTCACTTCAACTGACAAAGCAGTCCTCCTAATGCTTCTAGGTTGCAGGTCTGCTTTCGCCAACTTACAGATCTCAGTTACAACTTCATTACGGAAACGCAGCCTTCTGACACAGTCTGTATCACTCAGGTGCAGGTGCAAACACCTGTGTCATTGTACCCGAGGTGGGTAAGGCCTCCTGCCCAGCACTCTACGGGCTCTGAGGTTCCTGATGCGATGACATCGAATCATTTGTCTCCTCCATAGCCCCATGACGCTGAAGGCTCGCACAAGTTTTGGCATTGTCAGTACTTCCCTCATGGTTAAAATTTACCTTTGCAAGAAGCTCAAAACTGCAGGTAAGCAAGCAGGACAGGTTCTTTGTTGTCTCCCCCCAAGGCCTGTATGGACCACACCCAGGTCTCCGCAGTCTTGTGACTTCTCCCCCACCACACCCCCCGGGGCTCATTGCAGTCTTGTGACTTCTCCTTCCCTAGGCTAATTTGCTGCCTGCTGCAGCCTTCCGATCACCACCTCCTTCAACCTCCACCCCCTCCCCCCACATCCCTGGGCTTGTTTTGCAGCTGAGCCCCTGTGTCTGGGCTCGGGTCCAATTCTGTCAGCCGACGCTGTGACCCTTCACATTCAGTAGTAATGTGACCCTTCACATTAGTGAGTAAAAAAAATTGAAAACTTCAGAATTCCATGAAACTTCTAGGTACTCCATTGAAAGGTACAAAAAAGTTTTATTTTATTTTGGATATGTAAAGTGTTTTTGACAGCCTCCAAAAACTTCAATGAAAAACAATGGCATCTTTCAACACCGATTTCTCAATTTGCGCTGCTTTCTGTTAACTCTCCAGAAGGTTTATTCGGGAGTGGCCAGATACACTGACCGAGCAGAATTGTTTGGGGGCCAAACTGTGAAAAATCATCAAAATTGGCACAGACATGAGCGACGTCAAAAAAACCTAACGTAAATAAATCATAACTAACTCAGTTACGCCAGTGCAGATTCCTGGGGGAAACTTTGGTTTAAATACCTACGCCCCAAAAAAATGTCCGCTGCCAAAAAAATGGCGCACATGACCCGGGAAAATTGAGCCCTTAGATTCTATGAATAACCGTCGATGGGTTGACTGTTTTGGTGAGTCCGTCCATAAAAGAGAATGCCTTGGTGGATAAGGACACCGAGGGGAGATTTTTATGTCTAAATGTAAAAATGGAGGAATTGAATTGTGATCTTTTTAATATCTATGCGCTGAACGACCATTGCAAGCGTGGTGGTTATTCATAGCCAAAGGCGGAAAACCCTTGTATAGTGGGGGATTTTAATGTATTTTTATCTCGGATAGACATTTCAGCCCAGATGACCTTTAAGGATGATAACTCCAGAGGGATGATTGTAAAAATGAAGGCACATTTAAATTTGAGAGACTTATGGAGGGATCAGAACCCCATGAAAAGGGAGTTCTCCAGAAGAGGTTGGATGGGTGATGCTTTAAAACAGAGCCGAATAGATTTTGTGTTAATGCAGGAAGTTAAGTTCTGAAGTGATGGAGGTTTATTATAAAAAATATTTTTTAGTGACCACTCAGCTTTGGTTCTTAGAATTAGGAACAGCAGAGTTAAGATCGGTCCAGGGGTGTGGATTTTAAACAATCAATACCTGAAATAAATTGCTTATAAAGAAGGGATTTTAAATATAATAAAATATTGCTCGCAAGGAACCTTTATTCTTGAAAGAAAGAAGAGTTTGTTGGGACAATTTCAAATATGAGGTAAAAGTTTTTTTGATACATTATGGGGAAGAGTGCAACAGCTAACCAGCATCGAGATGGGAATATAAACAGAAGGTTTCAAGAGGCAGTAATGGGGCAGTAAGGTCTTTCTGATGGGGTCAGGCGGATGGTCTGACCCATCCGAAATTGCCCCGAGCCTGGGGCGGCAGAAACAGGTTTCCGCCCCGCCTGGCGTGCTGCCCCTTCAGGCAAGCGCCGATCCCTTACCACTCGGCGACGACCCCTTTTCGCCCCGCGAGGGCATTTGCCCTGTGTGAGCGGTGCCGCCCCCCGGCGGGAAGCTGTCAGTGGCTGGGCGGCATGTCCGCCCTTAAAGGGGAGGGTGCACTGACGCAGCTGCCATTTAATTTTAATTGTTGTCCGACTCTGAAGTCGGCCTGACAATGGCGGCCACGGGTTTGGCTGGGCCTTGGGGTGCCGGACCGCTGGCCCGGTTGAAGACCTCCCTGGTGGCCCAGTGGGTGCCACTAAAGTGGCTGCAGAGCTTGCAGCAGCCCTCCCCTTTAATTGAAGGGGAGGGACGTTGCTACATGTCAGTACGAAGCGGCACGTCTGCATCGCACTGACGTCATCAGCATCGCGCTGCTATGCTCACTGCTATGTCCAGGCTCGAAACACCGCCTGGACAAATGAAAAACGTTACAGAGGCCAATTTCCCTCTATTCTCTGCCCCATGGATTCGGGCGGAGAATGTCAATTCAATTCGAATTATCTGCCCTGTTTGGGGTGGAGGGCAATTTCGGCCCCTTTAAATCCATTGCTCTTCGAGGTATTTAAGGAGATTAAATTTGACGAAAGCCGGGCCCCATCTAGGTATATAAGCTTAAAGGGGATAGAAGAGATCTGAAGAATTGGAGGCCCATCACATTATTAAATGTGGATTATAAGATCTTGGCAAAGGTATGAAGGAGGTGATGCCGCAGATAGTTTTGCCCTCTCAGTCCTATGGAATCGTAGGCCGGGACATCGCAGGCTCTGTAGTCTTAATCCGAGATGCGATAGAGCTCATGGAAGAGATTAGGAGGGAAGCTTATGTGCTAAAGATAGATGAAAATAAAGCGTTTGATAGTCTCTCATGAGTTTTTATTGATGGCTTTGGAAGCATTTGGTTTCGGGAAAAATTTCATTGCATGGATAAGGATTTTTTATTCAAACATATTTAGCTATGTTAAATATAATGATTTTTTATCCAAATATTTTCCGGTACAGAGGTCAGCATTGTCCCCTGTCCCCATTGTTGTACACATTGGTAGAAGAACCATTGGGTTACATGATACGAAGGGAACAAGGCATAGGCAGGATTGTGGTTCCCAGTTCCGGATGGGTGTCGGTGATACACCAATATGCAGATGACACAACCTTAACGTTGAGAGATGGGGAGTCAGCACAGAAAGCTATGGGAGTAGTGGAGGAGTCTTGTAGAGCTTCAGGAGCCAGAGTGAATTATAATAAGTCCCAATAGCTCGTTGCAGGAAGGGAATAGGGGTGTGGGGGTGGGGGGGAATGCGGGGGGAGGAGGGGAGTGGTTGGAGGACAGCCCTTTTAAAGTGGTGGAGATTTTGGAAGTTCTGGGGGTGTATATGGAGGTGTAAGAAGGATAGGGATGACATGGATCGCTTTAATTGGGAACCGAAGGTTATAGAAATTAAAAAGATTTGGGGAAGATTGGAAAGAAGGTGGCTGAAAGTGCAAGGAAGAGTGACAGTGGAGCATATTCCTGAGTGAGCGGAAAAGTTCATCCGAGAGGCTTGTATGAGGTTTTTATGGGAAGGGCAGCCAGCCATGGTTGCTTACAATACCATCATTGGATGGAGAAATCAGAGAGAACTCAATTTCCCAGATATTGATTTGAAGAAAAAATCATTTCGAATCAAATGGGTGAAGAAATTTCTTCAGAAAGTCAAATACTAGTTTTTGGAAGAGTTGTTTTCAGCATTTCTTTAAACTAAGTGGAATGGGAGGACAGGGGATATTTTATATGGAATACAATAATACATTTTTGAAATCGATTAAACCTCTCCCTAGGTTTTATAAGGGGGTTGTAGAAACTTGAGCCCAATTTTTTAAAAGTGTACAGTTTATGCCCAAAGGTGCTGAGGAATTTTTAGAACAGTCCTTATTTTTGAACAGGTGGATCAACATTGAAGGAGTGGTATTATTTAACCAAGCTTTTATAAAAGCTGGTATTAATGGGCTCAATTTTGCCCAAGCCCGTTTTCTAGCGTATTAACAAAGTTACGCCCGTTTTTCTAGGCCAGAAATGCACCGGAAATAATTTGCCAAAGTTTCCCCGATCTATAATTCGAATTTGGTGCCACGCGGCGTGGCCAGTCTCCTTGGGGGGCGGAGCCTGCCGTCTGCGCTAAAAAACGATGCTGCACCTTCTGCGCATACGCGGAAAACAAAATTGCGTTTCTGACGTCGTTGCAATGGACTCGCATGCTCAGTTTTGCTCTGAGTTGACAATTGGCCATTTTTGAAGAGCCAGTTGTGTGTGTGAGAAGGAGTGCTGTGTGAGAGCATTGGAAAAATCAGAGCTGCAGCAATACAAGATGCAATGCGGTGCAAGGACCAAGAATTTCTTACAGGGAGAAGTGGAGTCACCAGTTACTGTGATTGAGGCCAGATGACAGAAGCTGGACACCAGCAGAGGTCACATAAAAGTTCCACCCAAGGAAATGAAGAAAGGCTGGAACCAAGTTGCAGAAGATTACTGTGCAATGGTGATCACCATGAGATCTGGAGGCCAGTGTAAAAAGGAGTGGCAGGACCTTGGTCAAGTAGTTAGTGTACATAATATTTTCATTTATTCAATGGAATTGCAATTGTAAATGTGACCAGCTGCATATATCACACCCAGCAGAAAGACACCCTCTCTAAAAGGTCTTGGTTTCATCTTTGCAGAGGAAAGTGGCACACAACAAACGAGAAATAACCTGAAAAGGAGGAGGCCCGGCAAATCTGCAGCCACTGACACCCTTGGAAGAGAGGGTCGCTGCTTTGATGGGTCCTGCCTGGAGAAAAGCAATCACCACTGCACAAGCTAGGCCCACACTCGAGGGAGAGGGTAAGTCCTGCAAATTCCACAGTCTGGCTTTGCTAAATGTTAAGTACTGCGCGGGCTAACCATGCTTCAGTTCATGGGGATGTCTCCGTCAGCTAGCTTTGGGTGATGCAATGTACTATAATTCATCGTGATCCTTCAAATCAGCCCGCTGCCTGGCCTGTACTGTGAGAGCCTACTCATGCCACCCACCCTGCCCCCTCCTCTGCTGCTAACCATTTATCTGTGTTCTGTTATATTTTGTAGAACCTGAGGCCAACCCTGACGATGTAGAAGAAAATTCAGACAAGGACCAGCCTGAACAGGATAACATCTTTGAATCCAGAAATGGTGACAGATTAGGAAAAGGGGTGGTGCAACGAGTCCTGGATGTCATGGTACATCAGTCATTGAAAGTTGGCATGCAGGTACAGCAGGCGGTGAAGAAGGCAAATGGCATGTTGGCCTTCATAGCCAGAGGATTTGAGTGTAGGAGCAGGGAGGTCTTACTGCAGTTGTACAGGATCTTGGTGAGGCCTCACCTAGAATATTGTGTTCAGTTTTGGTCCCCTGATCTGAGGAAGGACGTTCTTGCTATTGAGGTAGTACAGCGAAGGTTCACCAGATTGATTCCCGGGATGGCAGGACTGACATATGAGGAGAGACTGGATCAACTGGGCTTGTATTCACTGGAGTTTAGAAGAATGAGAGGGAATCTCATAGAAACATATAAAATTCTGACGGGTCTGGACAGGTTAGAGGCAGGAAGAATGTTCCCGTTGCTGGGGAGTTCCAGAACCAGGGGTCACAATCTAAGAAAAAGGGGTAAGCCATTTAGGCCCGAGATGAGGAGAAACCTCTTCACTCAGAGAGTGGTTAACTTGTGGAATTCTCTACCGCAGAAAGTTGTTGAGGCCAGTTCGTTAGATATATTCAAAAGGGAGTTAGATATGGCCCTTACGGCCAAAGGGATCAAGGGGTATGGAGAGAAAGCAGGAAAGGGGGTACTGAGGTTGAATGATCAGCCATGATCTTATTGAATGGCGGTGCAGGCTCGAAGGGCTGAATGGCCTGCTCCTGCACCTAATTTCTATGTTTCTATGTTTAATCCCCTCCAGACCAAGACCATGGGGGTGAGGGTGAGGGGGAGGGGATGGAACTGGATGAAGCCCCCACTGTTTTATTGATTTTGGAGGAGGTGCCGTTCATTGCAGTGCCAGCCCCTTGTGTGATTAGTGGTTTGAATGCTGGTGGGACATTCCATGGTTTCCCACCTTCTGAGGTTGTGGGTCCTAGTGGTGGGGTGTGAGCCACACCCGTGGGGAGAAGCGGAAGGAGAGCTTGATTGTGCTCTCCTGCATTGCAAGATCTAACAGATGTGGTTCAGATGATGTAATTGAGTGCGGAGAGCATTGACCTTACCTGATCACTCCTGGATGCCATCAGTGGGGTGAGTGATGAGGTAGCGGGAATGTCGGGAGAAGTAACAGCAATGACACGAGAAATGAGAACGATATCCGAGACCATCAATGAGGGGATAGTATCCATGAGGGTGGGAATGTCAGAGGTAGCTGATGTGCTGTCAGTGACCATCAGGGAGGGAATGCCAGAGATGGTGCAAGCACTGTCACTGACCATGAGGGAGGGAATGTTGCAGGTCATTGATACACTGTCAGGGCACATGAGGGACAGCATGTTGGAGTTAGCTGCTGCAATAAGGGAACACACCCAGACCCCGCGCCCATTGACAGAATCAACTGCCACTCCCACTCCAATCCCCACATCAGCCTCTGAAGAGCCCAAAGCCGGGCGCTCCAACTTGCCGCCTGTCGCTGATGCCCGCCCCCCCACCGCCACCCCCTCAACAGGTGCGCAGTACCCAAGATGTTCGAACAAATAAGCTTGGTACGGCCCAGAAACACTGCGCCACCGCCTGCGGGCAGGGGCAGTGGAATGTCCAAGACCGAGCGAAGCGGGCGGTCTTAGAATAAGGAGAGGAGAGATGGGTTCAGCCTTTCTTTGCTGCTGTTGTTGTTGTTATTATTGTTGTTACTGTTGTAACTGTTCTCAAATTAAAAGTTTTTTGTAAGTTGTGTAAATTAACAAGATTAAAAGTTTGTAACTGATCTTAAAGTTTTTAAGTGATCTTACAGTAAAGTTTGATACTAGAATATTTTTTTTAAGTTAACTAAAGTACAAAATGAACTGCGAAACTTTTGAATAAAATATTTTTTAGATTAAAACTGAATCATTTCCATTATTTGTTCCATTCTTAACACAACTTTTGGAAGTCAAGAAGAATCATTTCCATTATTTGTTTGATTATTAATACAGCTTTTAAAGTAAGCAAGAATTATTTCTATCAGTTGTTTCATTAACACAACACAACATTACGGAACAGCTCCAAACAGTAAACATGGTCCATGTGCAATAGTTGTCACTGAGCCCTCAGGTAGCAGTAAAGCGTTCACGGATGAGCTGCTGGCGCAAGGCTCGAGCAATCGACAAAGGGGCACGATGGCCCGCCTCCTCCGCTGTCGTGCTCCAGCCTCAGGCACTTGCATGGCTTCCTCATCCTCGTCCTCCTCCTGCTCGTCATCTGCATCTTCCGCATCATTATCATCAGCCACTCTTACCGCAGGTGGGTCTTCCACTATGAGGTGCTGCTGTCTCATGATGGCTACGTTATGCAGAATGCTGCACACAACAGTAAATTGATCGACAATCTCAGGGGAGTACAGCAAGTAGCCTCGGAATGGTCCAGGTGTTTCAAGATGTCAATGATCCTCTCTATGATGCTGCGCGTCGCAATGTGCAACATATTGCATTCCCAGTCAGCTTCCGTCCGGGTTACACGTAGGGGCTTCATGAGCCAGGTGGCGAGGCCGTACCCTTTGTCTCTCAGTAGCCAGCTCTGCCCTTCTGGCTGCTGCTGAAACATGGCAGATATAACGCTCTCGCGTAGGATGGGTGCTCCCAGTGTATCTTGCATCCACTGACATGATGTGATGCATGTCGTCACACATGAGCTGTACATTAAAGGTGCGCACAAGGCGATGTGGGTACAATCAATGCAGCCCTGTACCTTTGGGAAACCAGCATGCCTGGAGAAGCCCACAATCCTATCATGCATTGCTTAGGCATTGATGGGGAACTTTATGAAATCCTTTATCCGCGCATACAGTGCAGCTGTCACCTGGCAAATGCAGACATGTGTTGCATGTTGAGAGATGGCGCACACATCCCCAGTTGTAGCTTGAAACGAGCCGGAGGTATAGAATGAAAGTGAAGCTGTAACCTTCACTTCAACTGAAAAAGCAGTCCTCCTGTTTCTTCTAGGTTGCAGGTCTGCTTTGACCAACTCACAGATCTCAGTTACAACTTCTTTGCGGAAATGCAACCTTCTGACACAGTCTGCATCACTTCAGTGCAGGTCCGAATGCCTGTCTCGAAATACCCGACATGGGTAAAGCCGCCTGCCCAGCACCCTATGAGCTCTAATGTTCCTGATGATGTCGATGCAATTGTCTCCTACATAGCACCATGATGCAGAAGGCTCGCACAAGGTATGGTATTGTCAGTATTGTCCTCATACTTGAATTTTACCTTTGCAAGAAGCTCAAAATGGCAGGAAAACAGGCAGGAGACGCTCACAGTTCTCTCTCCTCAAGGTCTGTATAGATGGACCACACCCAAGGTCTTGTGACTTCTGCTCTCTGTCCCCCACCCCCTTAACTAATTGCAGTCTTGTGACTTCTCCCCTTCTCTCTCTCCCCCCACCCCCAGTCCCTCCACCCCCTATTCATTACAATCTTCAGAACCCTTCCGATCGGTACCTCGCTCCCCGGGCTCAGTTTGCAGAAGCCTTCCGATTGGCACCTCGCTCTCTCTCTCTCCTCTCCTCTCCCCTCCAGGCTTGTTTTCCAGCCGAGCCTTGAGCCACTGTTTCCAGGTGTGGGGCCGATTCTGCTGGCCAAAGCTACAACCCTCCAGCCCTGCTTCAACACATTTGGTGGTGGCGTGTGAGTGAGGGAAAAAAGAGAAAACTTCTGAAACCCAACAAACTTCCATTTACTATGTTGACAGGGTAAAAAAAGTTGAACTTTATTATTGATTTTGACAGTGTTCTTTACTCCCTCCAAAATCTTCGATTAAAAACAATGGTGTCTTTCAGCGCCAATTTGTCAATGTACGCTGGTTTTCTTAAGTGCCCAGAGGTTTTTCGGGAGTGGCCAGATACGCCAACTTAGGAGGAAAACATTTTGGCCAAACTGTGAAAATTAAAAAAAAATGGCACCAAATAAAGCGGTGCCACCAAAAAACGCCGCAAATGTCCCAGGACAATTGAGCCCATATATGTGAAAGATGTATTAATGAGGTAATTCCAGGTTGGTTGCTGGAAGTGGTAGTGAGGAACATGGTTTGGGAGGAGGATCAGGAGGTAGAGGAAAAAGCAATTAAGATTGAGAAGATTATGAGGACAATGCCACAGGATTGGATGGAAGAAATAAATACGCAAATCTCCAAAGGAGGTATAATGCATCCTGCTTTTCCAAGCTTTCTGATGGAGAAATGGGAGGAGTTGGTCCAAATTTAAAACTTAATACTCAAGATTTCTATGGGGTATTTAGAGAATGGAGATTCAAGACACCTGCTGGTCAGGAGTTTTGGCCGAGTATATTCCCACAGCTGGACTTCAACAGGATTTGGAAGGGAGTGTGGACGAATTTTAAATGTCCAGAGTGGATTGAACTGGATTTCAAATTGACTCATAACTGGATTTTTACCATGATGGTCTTATGTAAGATTGGGCAAGTGGAGGTGGCAACTTGCCCAGTGTGTGAGACACGGGATGAGACTCTGTCCCCTTTACTGGTGTTATGTCTGCAGTTAAAGGATTTTAAGTACTATGTTCGACAGCTGTGTGAGGTTTTCTTGCTGGGTGGGGACCGAAGAGCGAGTGGGAATCCCATGGGACTCAATTTTGAGATGGAGATTGCAGGAGAGTCTGCTCGAGTCTAACGTAGCAGCAATTAATTTAATGTTCAGTTTGGCTAGATTTGTGATTGTACGAAAAGGAATCCTCTGTTTATCAGGGAGGAAAATAAACCTAAAAAAGAATATTTTAAATATAAGCTAAAAGATCATTAGAAGACTCTGTGGATGTTTTATTCAGAAAGGAATTTAAAGATAGTACTTTACGATCCATTTTTACAGTACAATAGATTAATATCTTACAGAAGACAAATTAAACTTCAGGTTTTGATGTTAGTATGTGTTGGAGGAAAGGCTGTGCAGAGTGGCGGAATGGATTTGTATGATACAATGGAATGATCACGATGTTGTAAATGTTTTTAATGTTCAATAAATATATATTTTTAAAGTGAGTAGCACTCTTCTCTGAGTCAGTAGGTTGTGGGTTCAAGTCCCACTCCAGGGACTTACGCACAAGAAAATAGGCTAACACTCCAGTGCGGTGCTGAGGGAGTGCTGCACTGTCAGAGGTGCCGTCTTTCGGATGAGACATTAAACTGAGGCCTTGTCTGCCCTCTCAGGTGGACGTAAAAGATCCCATGGCACTATTTTGAAGAAGAGCAGGGGAGTATTCCCGGTGTCCTGGAGAATATTTATCCCTCAATCAACATAATTAAAAACAGATCATCTGCTCATTATCACATTGTTGTTTGTGGGAGCTTGCTGTGCGCAATTGGCTGCCATGTTTCCCACATTACAACAGTGACTACACTCCAAAAGTACTTCATTGGCTATAAAGCTCTTTGAGATGTCCGGTGATCATGAAAGGCGCTATATAAATGCAAGTCTTTCTTTCCTTCTTTCCTTTCATCTTTCTTTCTTACCACATGCCCAAAAATTAACCTGCATCTTGTTTTCATTTCTTTCCTCACTCATGGAGACACTTAAGATGCATGTTAATGCGAGCTGCGTGGAAACAATTAAGGAAATACAAGATTAACCTAAAGTTCTGAAATGAAAAATATTGGTGCAAGGATTACATTTACACATCAGGGTAAATGCACCAATCTCACACTCCCAACATGGACCCATGTTTGAAGGGGGCACGGCTGGTTAAAATCCAATGGCAGTAAATTGTGGGCAGTATGCCCGTGATTGCCGGATAGGCCTGGCGGGAAGTCGAGGCTCCCGCTGACAACGTGAACTCGGAAAGTCATCCCTGAAAAGTCAATCATTGACGAATGGTGATAAATGCTGTCTGATTGTCTGGAACTGGAACTGGTGGTAATGGAGTTCAGCTGCCTTCGTCATTGCTCACCAGGTTTTGTGCTCTCTGCAAGCCCACACAGAGTGGTGATGGACTGTCTGAAATGGATGCCGGCAGGGGAGCTCCCCTGCCTCTGCATTCAATGCTCTCTCTAAGTGGAGGGGGCTTCCCTTTCCCTGCCCAGCTGGCACAGTTTTCTGTCTCTCCTCTTGTTGGTTCGGCTAGGTTGAATTCTTGAATGAAGCGTACAGCAGTTTAATTCAAATTTGAAAATGCAGCTGCCTCACAACGGTATAATGTTAGTTCAATTAGCACAGTCTTCAAGGCTATCTTTGGAGTTGGTGCCAGTCCAAATGCCATGCCTGCCACCTCCAGACAGTTACACGGATGCACAAAACACTTGCCCAACGGTGCTCTGTCGGCTTGAGATTACTGGTTCAATTTTAACTGCCAAGCAGAGCAAGCAAGCGGGTTGCTCGTCCAGGGGAGTGGGGAGACACAGCCGTTAAAACCGGGCAGCAGGAGGTCACCGCCGGGGAGCAGGAGGGACCGCGGTCGGGTGAGGGGTGGGAGGTGTGGGGGTGGGGGTGGCAGACACAACCAGGGCAGGGGACTCCAGCTCTTCCTGGCCACCAAGGAAACTAAAACGAATTTTGAAAAACGTACCTTACTGGGCCTTTTTGGGCCCTGGCTGCTGTTCCCGCAGGTTTGCCTGACAGGTAGGCCACCACAGCTCCCTCCCTGCTCAAGCTTTGGATTAAAATAACAAATGGGGCTCCATTTAAATAATTGGAGTCCGACCTGCATATTTAAAGAGGACCCTGCCTGCTTGGGGCAGGTGTTCTTGCCGCGTGTAATTTAAAAATGCAATCGGCCAGATGAGGGGCGAGAAAGTAATGGTTAAATCCCCAGCTCCATTTTAACTTCCAACCCCTCCCCCCCCCCCCCGTCCCCCGTCCCCGCGCCCCCCCCGCCGCCTGATTTCCACCAGGCAGAGCAGTTAAAATCGACTCCCATGATTCAGTAGGAGGAGATTATGATCTCATCTGTAAGTTTCCTGCTGGACGTGGAAGCACTGGGAAGTCCTAATTTGTGACTGGCAAAGTGACTTATATGATTTTTGCAGCAAAAACAGCAAATCAACTACCTGCACCTCAGCCCATGACTTCTAATTGAATGCGGTTAACCATCTGCAAAGCAGCATTGGCGATCTCTGCCAAGTCCAACCCGATTTCTCATTGTCTGTGAAATTGAAGCCTTTTGCTGTCTCATCAGAATGCAGGGTCAATTTGGAACGACAAAGGCAATGACATTGCCTTTTTGTCCTATCTGCACGGCGGGAACTGGGTGGGATTGGCAATTGAAAACAAGCGGGTTACTTTCCCGCTCAGATCTTGACCTTTTCCCACCGTCTACGGTACCAACCTGGGAGGGATGGTTGTTGGATCCACCGTGGATTGAGATCTCTTTGGGGAAGGTTGCAACTTTTCAGCAACTGTGTTTTTAAAAATTCATTTATGGGATGTGGGCATTGCTGGCATCCCTAATTGCCCTTGAGTGGCTTGCTCACCCATTTCAGAGGGCAGTTAAGAGGCAACCACATTGCTGTGGGTCTGGAGTTACTTGTAGTCCAGACCAGGTAAGGACGGCATATTTCCTTCCCTGAAGGACATTAGTGAACCAGTTGGGTTTTTACGACAATCCGATAGTTACAGGTCACCATTATTCAAATTCCCCAGCTACCATGATGGGTTTTGAACTCTTGTTGTTGAATTAGTTCATGCTTTTGGATTACTTGTCCAATATCAATACCACGTTGTGGTAGAAATCAGAGTAAGTGACAGTGAAGCAAGCAGAAAAAAATACAGCCAGAGAGAGGCAGACATTTGGTAATATTCCCCGCTCTGTCCTATCCATGCTTTTGTTACCTCCAGAATCAACCGTTCAACAACAACAACTTGCATTTATATAACACCTTTAATATAGTAAAAAATCCCAAGGTGCTTCACAGGAGCGTTATCAAACAAAATTTGATACTGAGCCACATAAAGAGATATTAGGGCAGATAACCAAAAGCTTGGTCAAAGAGGTAGATTTTAAGGATCGTCTTAAAGGAGGAAAGAATGGTAGAGTGGCGGAGAGGTTTTGGGAGAAAAGTGCAGAGCTTAGGGCCTTTGCAACTGAAGGCACGACGGAGCAATTAAAATTGGGGATGCTCAAGAGGCGAAAATTCGAGGACCTCAGAGATCTCGTAGGGTTGTGGGGCTGGAGGAGATTACAGAAATAGGGAGGAGTGAGCCCATGGAGTGATTTAAAAAAAGGATGAGCATTTTAAAATTGAGGCATTGCTTAACCGGAAGCTAATGTAGGTCAGCGAGCACAGGGGTGATAGGTGAATGGGACTTGGTGCGAGTTAGGACATGGGCAGCAGTATTTTGGATCACCTCAAGTTTACGCAGGATAGAATGTGGTCGGCCAGTCAGGAGTGTATTGGAATAGTCAAGTCTAGAGGTAACAAAGGCATGGTGAGGGTTTCAGCAGCAGAACAGCTGAGGTAGGGGTCAAGACGGGCGATGTTGCAGAGGTGGAAATAAGCAATCAGTTATGTAGCAGATATGTGGTCGAAAGATCATTTCAAGGTCAAATATAATATCAAGGTTGCGAACAGTTTGGTTCAGCCTCAGGGAGTTGCCAGGGAGAGGGATGGAGTCTGTGACTAGGGAATGGATTTTGTGGCGGTGACTGAAGACAAGAGCTTCTATCCCCAATATGTAGAAACATAGAAAATAGGTGCAGGAGTAGGCCATTCAGCCCTTCGAGCCTGCACCACCATTCAATATGATCATGGCTGATCATGCAACATCAGTACCCATTCCTGCTTCCTCTCCATACCCCTTGATCCCATTAGCCATTAGGGCCACATCTAATTCCCTCTTGAATATATCGAATGAACTGGCCTCAACAACTTTCTGTGGTGGAGAATTCCACACGTTCACAATTTTCTGAGTGAAGAAGTTTCTTCTCATCTCGGTCCTAAATGGCTTACCCCTTATCCTTAGACTGTGACCCCTGTTTCTGGACTTCCCCAACATCAGGAACATTCTTCCTGCATCTAACGTGTCCAATCCCGTCAGAATGTTATATGTTTCTATGAGATCCCCTCTCATTCTTCTAAATTCCAGTGAATATAAGCCGAGTCGATCCAGTCTTTCTTCATATGTCAGTCCTGCCATCCCGGGAATCAGTCTGGTGAACCTTCACTGCACTCCCTCAATAGCAAGAATGTCCTTCCTCAGATTAGGAGACCAAAACTGTACACAATATTCAAGGTGAAGCCTCACCAAGGCACTGTACAACTGCAGTAAGACCTCTCTGCTCCTATACTCAAATCCTCTCGCTATGAAGGCCAACATGCCATTTGCCTTCTTCATCGCCTGCTGTACCTGCATGCCAACTTTCAATGACTGATGTACCATGACACCAAGGTCTCGTTGCATCTCCCCTTTTACCAATCTGTCACCATTCAGATAATATTCTGCCTTCCTGTTTTTGCCACCAAAATGGATAATCTCACATTTATCCACATTATACTGCATCTGCCATGCATTTGCCCACTCACTTAACCTGTCCAAGTCACCCTGCAGCCTCTAAGCATCCTCCTCAAAGCTCACACTGCCACCCAGTTTAGTGTCATCTGCAAACTTGGAGATATTACATTCAATTCCTTCATCTAAATCATTAATGTATTTTGTAAATAGTTGGGGTCCCAGCACTGAACCTTGTGTTATCCCACTAGTCACTGCCTGCCATTCTGAAAAGGACCCGTTTATTCCTACTCTTTGCTTCCTGTCTGCCAACCAGTTCTCCATCCACGTCAATACATTACGCCCAATACCATGCGTTTTAATTTTGCACACTAATCTCTTGTGTGGGACCTTGTCAAAAGCCTTTTGAAAGTCCAAATACACCACATCCACTCCCTTGTCCATTCTACTATTTACATCCTCAAAAAATTCTAGATTTGTCACGCATGATTTCCCTTTCATAAATCCATGCTGACTTGGACCGATCCTGCCACTGCTTTCTAAATGAGCTGCTATTACATCTTTAATAATTGATTCCAACATTTTCCCACTTCTGATGTCAGGCTAACCGGTCCATAATTCCCTGTTTTCTCTCTCCCTCCTTTTTTAAAAAGTGGTGTTATGTTAGATACCATCCAATCCATAGGAACTGATCCAGACTCAATAGAATGTTGGAAAATGACCACCAATGCATCCACTATTTCTCGGGCCTTACGTACTCTGGGATGCAGACTATCCGGCCCTGGGGATTTATCGAACTTCAATCCCATCAATTTCCCGAATACAATTTCCTGACTAATAAGGATTTCCTTCAGTTCCTCCTTCTCGCTAGACCCTCGGTCCCCCAGTATTTCCAGAAGGTTATTAGTGAAGATAGAACCAAAGTATTTGTTCAATTGGTCTGCCATTTCTTTGTTCCTCATTATAAATTCACCTGATTCTGACTGCAAGGTACCTACATTTGTCTTCACTAATCTTTATCTCTTCACATATCTATAGAAGCTTTTGCAGTCAGTTTTTATGTTCCCTGCAACCTTACTCTCAGACTCTATTTTCCCCCTCCTAATTAAACCCTTTGTTCTCCTCTGTTGAATTCTAAATTTCTCCCAGTCCTCAGGTTTGCTGCTTTTCCTGGCCAATTTATTTGCCTCTTCCTTGGATTTAACACTATCCCTAATTTCCCTTGTTATCCATAGTTGAGCCACCTTCCCTGTTTTATTTTTACGCCAGACAAGGATGTACAATTATTGAAGTTCATCCATGTGATCTTTAAATGTCTGCCATTGCCTATCCACTGTCAACCCTTTAAATATCAGTCGCCAATCTATCCTAGCCAATTCACATCTCATACCATCAAAGTTATCTTTTTTTAAGTTCAGGACACTAGTCTCTGAATTAACTGTGTTACTCTCCATCTTAATGAAGAATTCTACCATATTATGGTCACTCATCCCCAAGAGGCCTCGCACAACAAGATTTCTAATTAATCCTCTCTCATTACACAACACCCAGTCTAGGATGACCAGCTCTCTAGTTGGTTCCTCGACATATTGGTTTAGAAAACCATCCCTTATACACTCCGGGAAATCCTCCACCACCATATTGCTACCAGTTTGGTTAGCCCAATCTATATGTAGATTAAAGTCACTCATGATAACTGCTGTACCTTTATTGCACGCATCCCTAATTTCCTGTTTGATGCCATTCCCAACTTTGCTACTACTGTTTGGTGGTCTGTACACAACTCCTACGAACGTCTTCTGCCCTTTGGTGTTCTGCAGCTCTACCCATACAGATTCCACATCATCCAAACTAATGTCCTTCCTTACTATTGCGTTAATCTCCTCTTTAACCAACAACGCTACGCCACCTCCTTTTTCTTTCTGTCTATCCTTCCTGAATATTGAATACCCCTGGATGTTGAGTTCCCAGCCTTGGTCACCCTGGAGCCATATCTCCGTAATTCCAATAACATTATATCCATTAACAACTGTCTGCGCAGTTATTTCATCCACCTTATTATGAATGCTCCTTGCAATGAGACACAGAACCTTCAGGCTTGCTTTTTTAACATTCTTTGTCCGTTTAGAATTATGTTGGTAATGTGGCCCATTTTGATTTTTGCCTTTGATTTCTCTGCCCTACTTTTACTTTTCTTCCTTCTACGTTTTGCTTCTGCCCCCCATTTTACTTCCCTCTGTCTCTTTGCATAGATTCCCCTGCCAGATTAGTTTAAACCCTCTCCAACAGCACTAGCAGAGCGTCCGGTTTGTGCTGGTCCCACCTCCCCAGAACCCGTTCCAATGTCCCAGGAATTTGAATCCCTCTCTTGTGCACCATTCCTCAAGCCACGTATTCATCTTAACTATCCTGCTATTTCAACTCTGACTAGCACGTGGCACTGGTAGCAATCCTGAGATGACAACCTTTGAGGTCCTACTTTTTCATTTAACTCCTAGCACCCTAAATTCAGCCTGCAGGACCTCATCCCATTTTTTACCTATATCGTTGGTACCTATATGCACCACAACAACTGGCTGTTCACCCTCCCCCTCCAAAATGCCCTGCAGCCGCTCCGAGACATCTTTGATCCTCGCACCAGGGAGGCAATATACCATCCTGGAGTCTCAATTGCGGCCGCAGAAACGCCTATCTATTCCCCTTATAATAGAATCCACTACCACGATAGCTCTCCCACTCATTTTCCTGCCCTCCTGTGCAGCATGGTGCCATGAATTTAGTTGGAGGAAACTCCCGTTCATCCAGTACTGGATGTCAGACAAGCAGTCTGACAATTTAGAAACTATGGGCTAGAGTTTCCATTATTTTTGCACGCGGAACGCCCACTTAACGTCCATTTTACTGCTGAAATGAGGTGTGACGCCCAGATATTGACCATTTAGCCACAAAATGGAAACTGACGCCCATTTTTTGGACACTTGTCGTCGAGCATTACTTTCGGCATGTATGTAACGCCGGGAAAAAATAATGTCACCCAACAACTTTTTTTAGGCGGAAACATCAGAATGGGCGAAACCAACGCCCATAATATTGCCCAGTGTTACTTTCCGCACGTAATTAACGCCAAGATTCAATGATACCGCCTGCCCACTTTTTTTTGTCGTAAAGATCAAATTTGCTGAAACTAACGCCTAGGAGATCGCCCAGCGTCACTTTCACCACCTCGCACACATCTCGCCCACAATATTGCTTGCCCAAAACAGCGCTCTGAAAAAGTGGAACTGTTCTGAACTAATCACAGTGGTGTGGACGCCATTTTTCAAATTGCAGGTCGCTTCATTGAAAAAGCTGGTTCAATTTCGGGGGAGTATGGATTGACTGAAGTTCTTCTCAGGTGAAGTGACCATCTCAACAGACATCTTTTCAGACTGTGGACAATTGGATTTTACTGCAGGTGTCTTTTAGTGTTGAAATTATTGCTTCTGATCAATTGCTATTATATTTTTATTGAAATGGGGCCAGCCATTTCTCAGCCTGCATCGTTTACTACGCAGATGCTGCAGAGTACAAATGGCACAATGTCTAATGCACACTGTTGTGTATGGAGAAAGAGTCAGACTGAACACTGAGCTCAAAGTAAAGTGTGACCTTAGTCTTTTATTGCAGGTCTTCAGAGTGCCTCTCCAATCTGTGAAGCCTCCTTAAATATCTGTGCTGCCAAGGGATTATGGGATTCCTTGGGACTCCAGGGGATGAGCCCTCTGGTGGCTAATACAAGTCCACATAGAAACAACACTTTCCCCCCAAAGTCAATAGTGTAACTATTTACAATGTGAGTCGATCTGGGGACTTCTTGCCCTGGTTGACCATCTCTGTGTGAAAGCTGGTGTTGTTGAATCATTTGTTGGGCCCTCGCTGGGTTGCTGTGCAGCTGGCCTTGCTGGGTTGCCTGGTGTGTTGGGCCCTACAGGGCTGCTATGGATGATGGGTTCTGCTTCGTGGCCAACCGTGGTGCCGGTTGCCACTGGTGTGTATGTTGGGGGATCAAAAAAGGTAGGGTCCAAGGTGGGTTGCTCAGGATAATCTGTGAATCTGAGTTTGATTTGGTCCAAGTGTTTCCGGTGAATGAGTCCACTTGAAAGTTTGACCCGAAAAACCCTGCTCCCCTCTTTGGTCATGACAGTGCTTGGAAGCCACTTGGGACCTTGTCCATAATTTAATATAAATACAGGATTATTGATTTCAATCTCGCGTGACACATTTGCGCTATCATGGTATGCACTTTGTTGAAGCCGCCTGCTCTCTACCTGTTCATGTAGATCAGGGTGAACTAACGAGAACCTTGTCTTAAGTGCTCTTTTCATGAGTAGTTCAGCAGATGGGATCCCAGTGAGTGAGTGGGTTCTCGTGCGGTAGCCAAGCAGGACCCGGGATAGTCGAATCTGCAGTGAGCTTTCAGTTACCCTCTTCAAGCCTTGCTTGATGGTTTGCACTGCTCCCTCTGCCTGATCATTGGACGCTGGTTTAAATGGGACAGATGTAACATGTTTGATCCCATTATGGTCATGAATTCTTGGAACTCAGCACTGGTAAAACATGGCCGTTGTCGCTCACCAGGGCATTAGGTAAGCCGTGAGTGGCAAACATGGCCTGCAGGCTTTCAGTAGTGGCAGCGGACGTGTTAGCTGACATTATCTCACATTCAATCCACTTGGAGTACGCGTCTGCAACCACAAGGAACATTTTACCCAAGAACGGGCCTGCATAGTCGACGTGTACTCTAGACCACGGTTTGGAGGGCCAAGACCATAAACTTAGCGGCGCCTCCCTGGGTACATTGCTTAACTGCGAGCATGTATTACATCTATGAATGCAGGACTCTAAGTCAGCATCGATACCAGGCCACCACACGTAGGATCTGGCTATCGCTTTCATCATTACAATGCCTGGGTAGGTGTTGTGGAGGTCATTGATGAAGGTGTCTCTGCCCTTCTTGAAGACTACTACTCGATTGCCCCACAGAAGGCAGTCTGCTTGTACAGACATTTCATCTTTGCGCCGCTGGAACGCCTTTATCTCTTCCTGCATTTCCACTGGGACACTGGACCAACTCCCATGAAGCACACCGCTTTTGAGTAGTGATAATAAGGGGTCCTGGCTTGTCTAGGTTTTGATCTGCCAGGCAGTGACGGGTGATTGTCACTCTCAAGTGCTTCCATAACTATAGCTAGATCTGTGGGCTACGCCATTTCAACCCCCGTGGTGTACAATGGCAGCCTACTGAGAGCATTGCCGCAGTTTTCTATGCCTGGCCTGTGGCGGATGGCGTAGTTGTGTGCGGACAACATGAGCGCTCATCTCTGGATGCGGGCCGATGCATTGGTATTTATCCCTTTACTTGCGGAAAACAGGGATATAAGTGGCTTATGATCAGTTTCCAATTCGAATTTTAGCCCAAACAGGTATTAATGCATTTTCTTTACCCCATAGACATACGCTAACGCTTCTTTTTCAATCATGCTGTCAGCTCTCTCAGCCTTAGACAGACTCCTGGATGCATAAGCAACCGGTTGCATTTTCCCAAAATCATTAGCTTGTTGCAATACACACCCGACGCCATATGACGATGCATCACATGCTAGTACCAAACGCTTACATGGATCATACAACACAAGCAATTTGTTTGAGCATGACAATTTTCCCGCTTTTACAAAAGCATTTTCTTGGCTTTTGCCCCAAACCCATTCGCCCCTTTTCATAGTAAGACATGCAGTGGTTCTAGCCATGTGCTGAGAACCGATAAGAAGTTACCAAAGTAGTTCAAGAGTCCCAGAAACGACCGCAGCTCTGTCACGTTGTGTGGCCTCGTTGCGTTCTCAATTGCCTCCGTCTTCGCGTTGGTGGGCCTGATGCCGTCCGCCGCAATCCTCCTACCCAAGAACTCCAATTCAGGCACCAGGAAAATTCACTTCGAGCATTTTATCTTGAGCCCCACGCAGTTGAGTCGACTAAGAACCTCCTCCAGGTCCTGCAGGTGCTTGACTGTGTTCCAACCTGTGACCAAGATATCATCCTGGAAGACCACAGTGTGCGGGACCGACTTCAGTAAACTTTCCATGTTTCTCGCGAATATTGCCGCTGATTGGATTCCAAACGGGCATCTGTTATAAACAAAAAGACCTTTGTGCGTGTTGATGCAGTTGAGGGCCTTCGATGTTTCCTCCAATTCCTGCGTCATGTAGGGTGAAGTCAGATCCAGCTTCGTGAATGTCTTTCCTCCCGCCAGCGTTGCAAAGAGGTCATCGGCCTTTGGTCGTGGGTATTGGTCCTGCAGAGAGAAACGATTGATAGTTACTTTGTAATCGCCATAGATTTGGAGGGTGCCATCTTCCTTGAGGACTGGGACAATAGGACTGGTCCACTCGCTGAACTCGATCGGTGAAATGATGCCCTTGCTTTGCAGCCGGACTAGCTCGATCTCTACCCTTTTTCTCATCATGTACGGTACTGCTCTTGCCTTGTGGATCCGCCCCCGGAATTAGGTGGATCTGCAATTTTGCTCCTTGGAATTTCCCGATGTCTGGTTCAAACAGCGAAGGAAATTTGTTTAAGACCTGGGCACACGAAGTGTCATCAGCGGGCGACAGCGCTCGGACATCGTCCCAGTTCCAGAGTATCTTTCCCAGCCAGCTCCTGCCGAACAGCGTGGGACCATCGCCTGGTACCACCCAGAGCGGTAGCTTGTGCATCGCTCCATCGTAGGAGATTTTTACAGTAACACTGCCGATTATAGGAATCAGTTCTTTTGTGTAAGTTCTTAGTTTCATGTGAACTGGAGTTAAGACTGGCCTTGAGGCCTTGTTGCACCACAACTTTTCGAAAGTCTTTTTGCCCATGATGGACTAGCTCGCGCCCGTGTTCAGCTCCATTGACACCGGGAGTCCATTTAGTTCAACATTCAGCATTATCGGGGGACAATTCGTGGTGAATGTGTGCACCCCATGTACCTCTGCCTCCTCGATCTGAGGCTCTGGTTCGTCGTGATCCTCCGTGGATCTGTCCTCCTCTGCAACATGGTGCTTTGCAGGTTTAACAGGCTTTAAAGCTTGTCTGCACACTCGTTGGAGGTGTCCCATTGTTCCACAGCCCTTGCAAACGTACTCTTTGAATCGGCATGAATGGAAACGATGATCACCCCCGCAGTGCCAACAAGGTGTTAATGGCCTTGCATTCATCACCCTTGATAGTGGACTCTGAGTCATCTGCAGACATGCAGCTGCAGGTGTGTGTGACCTGCCCTGTACATTATGATTCGAAAACAGCATCACTTCGTTCACAGTACTTGTAGCAGCACTTGTGTGCTGAGACATTTGCTTTGTATTGTCACTGGTGGCACTGAACGTCTGGGCTATCACTATGGCCTTACTCAAGATTGGGGTCTCGACAGTCAAAAGTTTGCAAAGTATGGTTTTGTGGCCAATGCCAAGTACGAAAAAGTCTCTGAGCATGTGCTCCAAATGTCCTTCAAATTCGCAATGGCCTGCAAGGCGTCTTAACTCGGTGACATAACTCGCCACTTCCTGGTCTTCAGACCTTTTGTAGGTGTAGAACCGGTACCTGTCCATCAGAATGTTTCCTTCGGGTTCCAGTGCTCTCGGACCAATGTGCACAAATCGTCATATGATTTCTTCGTGGGTTTCGCTGGAGTGAGCAGATTCTTCATGAGGCCATATGTTGTTGCCCCACAGACGGTGAGAAGGATCGCCCTTCGTTTAGCAGCGCTCTCTTCCCCATCTAGCTCGTTGGCCACGGAGTATTGGTCGAGTCACTCTACAAAAGTTTCCCAATCATCTCCCTCCGAGAATTTCTCCAGGATGCCCACTGTTCTCTGCATCTTTGGGTTCACTATCTGTATCTCATCACCTGTTGTTGTGTATGGAGAAAGAGTCAGACTGAACACTGTGAGCTCAAAGTAAAGTGTGACCTTAGTCTTTTATTGCATGTCTCCAGAGTGCCTCTCCAACCTGTGAAGCCTCGTTAAATACCTGTGCTCCCAAGGGATTATGGGATCCCTTGGACTCCAGGAGATGAGCCCTCTGGAGGCTGTACAGAGTAAATACAAGTCCACATATATAACACACACCATTATGTGCCCAATCTAAGACGTGCCAGAATGAGGAGCAGGTCCAGACCATACACACTATGCACTTACAGGGAGAAGAGGTCTTACCTTGACGTGTCCAAGAACACCTGCCTCGGAGACTGTGCTTCCACAAAGTGGTGATCACTGAAATATGCCAGTTCATCAGGTCAGATCTGCAGCCTGCCATTACCTTCAGGATATCACTGTGCGTCGAGGTCAAGGTCACCGCGGCACTCTCGCCCCAGTCGAGATTTCCCTTCTGTCTCACCATGCCACACATCGCTACATTAGACAGATCACAGAGGCCCTGTACGCAAGTAGGATGGACTTAATCAGCTTCCCCATGACCACGAAGGCTCAGACTGACAGGGTTGGAATATTCCACCACATTGCTAAGGTCCCCAAGGTGCAGGGGGCAATACAGTGCACTCACATCGCTAAGCGGGCACCTTCTCAGGACCCAGAGCTTTTTTGCAACAGAATAGGATTTCACTCCCTGAAAGTCCAACTAGTTGTCGACCACAACCAGATAATAATGGCAGTAAATGCCAAATGTCCGGGCAGCTTCGATGAGGCTCACATCCTGAGTGAGAGCGCTGTCTCTGACATGTTTAGCAGTCAGCCCAAGGACAATGCTGGATGCTTGGCGACAACCTGGTTGATGACTCCCCTGCGTGACACCCACACCGAGGCGGAGAAGTGATACAATGAAAGCCACAGAGCCACACGCAATGTGGTCCAGAAAACAATAACTGTGCTTAAGCAGTACTTTAGATATCTGGAACACTCAGGAAGGGAGCTACAATACAACCCTGAGCAAATAACTCAATTCGTGGTCATGTGCTCCATGCTGCACAACCAGGCTATCAGGAGGGGAGAAGAATTGCCAGAAGGGACTGATGGTCCACCTCAGGAGAGCAAGGAAGAGGAGGACGAGGGGCTGGACGCTGACCTCGGCCCAGACAATCAGGCTGACTATGCAACCATATCCACGCCCCCATCCATACCGCAGGAAAGGGCCCGTGGTGGCTACATAGCTGCAAGACTCTTGCGTCAGGAGCTCATAGATGAGCAATTTGCCTGAAAAAACGTTGCTGTGATGGACAACACTGACACACTGCTGTGTGTGTGCAGCTCAGACATCAATGATGGACATCACCTTGGTGCCAGTTAAAGTTTAAGATGATTCAAGTTAAGTTTAATTATATCCTTTCATGTTAAGTAATCACCAGTGTGTAACGGTCCAGCTAGCTGAGACAATGCGCAACAAAGTTAAGTTGAATAAAAAACATTTTATACGACCATCGGTCTGAAATCATAAGTATCACAGGCAAAAACACCCCACACCCACCCACTGAGATGTCGATATAACAAAGCCATCGCTTGCGGACATGCACATCACTTTCCTTCCTCCCTCCCCTTCTTCTCCCCACCTCTACCCCTTCCCCTCCTCGCTCCATGCCATCTGGCCGAGGAGCTCCTCAGGCGGTGCCTCATTGTGGGGGCTGAAGGCAGAGGCAGTGGTTCCAGGGGTACGAGAGCGGGGGGGTGCCGAGGTGGGAACATTCTCGGATCCAGAATCAGGATCTTGGTCCTGCCTCTCATGTGTCGTTGGCACTGCTGGTGCGGAACCTAGGGGTGGAGTGCCGTGCTCTAGGTCCACTGGGAGGCCTGTGCCAGCAGTGTTCCTGGCTATCGCCTCCATGGTCTCCGCCATCCGCGGAACGTACTCCATCATGGTGCCGGAGATGCTGGCCAGCTGTCGGGATATGCCCCCCAATGCTTCGATGAGCTGGTCACCAATGTCTACAGTTCTCCTGGACAAGTTAACCATCTCTCTGCTCTCATCTGGCGCTCGTGGACTTGACCTGCCGCGTCCACGAAACCTCCGCGGGGTCGGCGCCGTCCTGGGGACAAATGGGGTGCCCTGTGGCGGGGTGCTTTGGCCCGGTACCTCCAGAGTGGAGGCAGGAATGGCCGGAGGAGCACTAGATGGCCTCGGGTGGAATGCCTTCTGGAGCCTGGCGATGCAGATTCCTCAAAGTCGGCACTCTCATCCGTAGAGAACAGACCCAGCGGATTGACGGATGAGAATCGGAGCTCCTCAGCACCAGATGTGGGATTGTCCGCTGAGTCCGGCCCCGCACTCCCACCTTCTGGACTCTGTGGTCTTGCCTGGGCAGCGCTGCTGGCTGAGCTGCAAAACACAAATGAGGTTATTAGAGGAGAAGGGGGTGCTAGGGTCACAAGGTGAGTCCAGCGCTACACACAGCATATGCAGACAAAAGCACCACAGACATCACATTTCATGACCATCAACACATTGTGCATTGCAATGATTTTCATTTGGCCAGCATTATTTATAGGACAATTTTAGAAACCATCTATCATATATTGCTGTTCGGATATGAGTGGGTGTGGCATCAATTCACTTTAGATCACGCAATGGTGTATACTTTACTCACATGGCATCACTTCAGGGTCTGCAGCTGCTTGCGTGGCTGTCCGGGTGTGCCTCCCCACGAGTGTGAGCACCCGCTTCTCTATGTTAGTGATGTCGCTGGTGACTGGTGGCTCCCCACCCGTTCGTCTCTGCGTGGATCTAATCGTCGATAGCTTCTTCTGTAAAAGATAACCGAACAACATGGCATGAGATCATTGCATGATATCAGTGCTAGGGACTGTCACAGAGACTGATACAACACATGACCGCCAGATGTAATCATGATTATTATGATAATTGTCATTCTTTACCTAAGATGTACACCGTGACCACAAGCTTTGAGTACAACATTCCTGGTGAAAGTGAAAGACCTCACATCTGATGATAGTCACTCATGACTTTTACAAATCAAATTATATAAATATATAAATACATGTAAATAAATGTAATACTAACTCTTGCGGATCCGACAAGGTTGTTCCATCGCTTGCGGCATTGGTTGCCCTCATGCACCTCGTTGGTCACCAACAAGACCACCTCTGCTATCTCGGCCCATATCTTCTGGTAGGCCTTTGGGGGTGGACTTCCCACGCCCTCCCTATGTCAAATAACCCCAGCATGACTCGACCTCCTGCAGGCGGGAGGCATTTGCCTCGTCCGAGAACCTCCTCGCTCTTTTGCGCCCTCCAATGTGCTCCTCTCCCAGCTTACTTCTCTCACCAGCATCAGTCTCCACAGTGTGCTGTGTCACCTCCTCCTCTCCCTCCATTATAGGCACCAAATTCTGGAAAATATCTGGCTGGTAACAGCTAATTTTTTTTCCCAATTTGCTATAAAGCTTTAAACTCTCCCTCCTTCCTCCCAAATCAGCCACACCACACCCACACATGCCTTCACTCCCTCTCAGCTCCCTCTCTCTCTGTCTCCTCTTATGCGCATGTCATGATGACCTTTGACCTCCTGAATCGCGGGAATCAAGCGTTGCCATGCCATTGCTAAGGATGGCGACACTTTATGGCAGAAGGTCAGAGAGATTTAACGCTGACGCCCATTTCATATCGCTCGCGGTAATGCCCAATTTCAAAAATGGAGACTAGGGACTTTGAGAATGGGTGACAAGCCGGCAATCCGTCTATGCTGGAAATAATGCCCATTTTTGGGCGATCTGCACAAAAATGTAAAATCTAGCCCTATGGAGGCACCTGACGACACATCCACCAAAGGCGGAGTGATGGCAATCGAGGATTTGCAAGAGGTGATACTTGGAGGATCGCAGAGATCTCGGAGGGTTTTAGAGCAGGAGAAGGTCACAGAACTAGGGTGGGCAAGGCTATGGAGGGATTTCAATTCAAGGATGAGAATTTAAATATCAATGCTCTCCTGGCCGGCCTCCCATCTTCTACCCACCATAAACTTCAGCTCATCCAAAACTCTGCTGCCCATATTCTAACTCACAAGTCCCATTCACCCATCACCCCTGAGCTTGCTGACCTACACTGGCTCCCAGTCCGGTGACGCCTCAAATGTAAAATTCTCTTACTTGTGTTCAAATCACTCCATGGCCTCACCCCTCCCTATCTCTGTAACCTCCTCCAGCCCTACAACTCTCTCAGATCTCTGCTCTCCTCCAATTCTGGCCTCTTGCGCGTTCCCAATTTCCTTTGCCCCACCATTGATGGCCGTGCCCTCAGCTGTCTGGTTCCTAAACTCTGGAATTCCCTCCCTAAACCTGTGTTTCTCTACCTCTCTCTCGTCATTTCAGATGCTCCTTCAAACCTACCTCTTTGACCTCAGTGTCAAATTCAGTCTGCTAATCTGAGGAAGGACGTTCTTGCTATTGAGGGAGTGCAGCAAAGGTTCACCAGACTGATTCCCGGGATGGCGGGACTGACATATGAGGAGAGACTGGATCAACTAGGCCTTTATACACTGGAGTTTAGAAGGATGAGAGGGGATCTCATAGAAACTTATAATATTCTGATGGGACTGGACAGGTTAGATGCGGGAAGAATGTTCCCAAATGATGGGGAAGTCCAGAACCAAGGGACACAGTCTTCGGATAAGGGGTAGGCCATTTAGGACTGAGATGAGGAGAAACTTCTTCACTCAGAGAGTTGTTAACCTGTGAAATTCTCTACCACAGAAAGTTGTTGGGGCCAGTTCGTTAGACATATTCAAAAGGGAGTTAGATGTGGCCCTTACGGCTAAAGGGATCAAGGGGTACGGAGAGAAAGCAGGAAAAAGGTACTGAGGGAATGATCAGCCATGATCTTATTGAATGGTGGTGCAGGCTCGAAGGGCCAAATGGCCTACTCCTGCATCTATTTTCTTTGTTTCTATGTTTCTATAATTATGCTGTGATGCACCTTAGAAAGTTTTATTGCATTAAAGGCGCTATATAAATACACGTTGTTGTTGGGGAGAAGGAAACAGCAAGAATAAGAAAGAAATAGAGAAAGGCAAGCAGACACAAACATACAAAAATGCAGTCAGACACTCTAAAAGACAGAGACAGATCATTCACTTATGATGGAATGAAGTCGAAGGGCCTGTGAGATACTCAATGCCGTGACAGAGTCATGTCCAGGTCAGAC
The DNA here is from genome assembly GCF_044704955.1 of Pristiophorus japonicus. Classification (NCBI taxonomy): domain Eukaryota; kingdom Metazoa; phylum Chordata; class Chondrichthyes; family Pristiophoridae; genus Pristiophorus; species Pristiophorus japonicus. Next base: position 39,267,653 of record NC_091984.1, on the reverse strand, counting down.
CTGATGAGATACATTCCGCCAGTGCCGGCTTCATCTGTTGAACAAAGGCACCAGGGAATTTCATCAATTCAAGTAATTTAAAATGAATAATTAACAGAATGTAAAGAGAGAGCTGAGGAGTGAAATGATGCACTGAAGTGTTTGAAATAGACACTGATAATGCAGCATGTTAATTCCTTTACACGGTTCATGGTTCCAAACTCCCCTTCCCCCTCAGTCTGTGCTGTGAAAGTGATATGCCTACACGTTCACTCTCAGACAGGGGATGTGTTTGAGAAGATGAAAAGATCGCCTCTCGGGGGAGGGGGGCATCCTTGGCTCACTTTATTTTGCAGCCAGTCTCTAACCCAAGGCCACCCTAGAATTCCAAAGCATGAATGTCAGCAAAGATGAGGCCACTGGTGAGATAAGAGAAAAATATAATAAAAAAATCTGTGATTTAGTGAAATTACTTCACCTCAAAAACACAATGTGACATGGGTAACCTTCACGCTCCAGGTCTGTACTAAATTGTACATCAGACCCTGGCAGCCAATACACAACCAGCTTTATTTATAGTAAGTTTAACCCTATGTAGTGTATGTTAGATTCTCGAGGACTTGACATCCACTCCCCCACACATCAGCCTATGTTTTAGGTCCTCTACATATTTCCATCCCTATGCAGGATAATGTTCATGTCTGTTAGGAGTTTAATGTCTTCCATGCATGGTGATAAGTCCTGGAGGAATTTACCTCCCTGTGCAAAGCCATCTGTTGGACTCTTTAGAAGTTTAACCTTCTTGCATCTAGTGTGACATGCCGGGTTCTATAATATTCCTTTCTATATTCAATTTTTCTTCAATAGCACACTATATGTGAATCATATATACATATATACCCACTCACTCACTCACACTCATACAGGCACACACACACATATACACACACAGAGGTACATAAACATAGATTTTCCACGGTTTTTGCATGCTTAACGCCCACTTAACGTCCATTTTACCACTGAAATGACATATAGCACCCATATATCGCCCATTTAGCCACAAAATAGAAACTGACGGGCATTTTTCCGAAACTTATCGCCGAGCGTTACTTTCCCCCTGTGCGTAACGCCGGGAAAAAATAATACCGCCCGCCCACTTTTTTTGGGTGGAATCATCAGAATGGGTGAAATCAACACCCACAATATCGCCCAACGTTACTTTCCACATGGAATTAACGCTGAGATTCAATAATATCGACCGCCCAATTTCTTTTGTCGTAAAGATCACATTTGCCAAAATTAACGTCCAGAAGATCGCCCACCGTCAATTTCACCACCTCGCACACATCTCGCCCACAATATCGCTCGCCCAAAACACTGCCCAGAAAAAGTGGAACTGTTCTGAATTAATCACAGTGGTGTGGGCGCCATTTTTAAAATCGTAAGTCGCTTCATTCAAAAGGCTGCTTCAATTTCGGAGGAGTTTGGATTGATTCTAGAATTCTTCTCAGGTGAAGTGACCATCTCAACAGACATATTTTCAGGCTCTGGACTATTGGGGGTTTACGCTAGGTGTACTTTAGTGAGGAAATTATTGCTTCTGGTCAATTGCTATTATACTTTGATTCCAATGGGGCCAGCCATTTCTCAGCCTGCATCGATTAATACACAGATGCTGCAGAGTGCAGAGTGCAGATGGCTGAATGTGTGATGTACAGACCCATTCCACATCCGAACTGGGATCAAACAGGGCTGCGTCATCGCTCCAACCCTCTTCTCATTCTTCCTCACTGCCATGCTCCACCTCACTGTCAACAAGCTCCCCACCAGAATGGAACTAAACTACAGAACCAGTGGGAAGCTATTTAACCTATGCCGTCTCCAGGCCAGGTCCAAGATCACCCAAACCTCTGGTCGTTGAACTGCAGTACACGGACGATGCCTGCGTCTGCGCATATTCGGAGACTGAACTCCAGAATATAGTCAATGTATTCACCGAAGCATATGAAAGCATGAGCCTTATGCTTAACATCCATAAGACAAAGGTCCTACACCAACCTGTCCTCGCTGCACAGCACTACCCCCCAGTCATCAAGATTCATGGCGCGGCTCTCGACAATGTGGACCATGTCCCATTCCTCGGGAGCCTCTTGTCAACAAAGACATTGATGCGGAGATTCAACATCACCTCCAGTGCACCAGTGCAGCCTTCGGCTGCCTGAGGAAAAGGGTGTTCAAAGACCAGGCCCTCAAACCTACCAACAAGCTCATGGTCTACAGGGCTGTAGTAATTACCGCCCTCCTATATGGGTCAGAGACATGGACGACTTACAGAAGGCACATCAAGTCGCTGGAGATATATCACCAACGATGTCTCTGCAAGATCCTGCAAATCCCCTGGAAGGACAGATGCACCAACATCAGTGTCCTCGCCCAGGCTAACATCCCCAGCATTGAAGCACTGACCACGCTAGATCAGCTTCGTTGGGCAGGCCACTTAGTTCGCATGCCAGACATGAGACTCTTGAAACAACTGCTATATGCGGAGCTCCTTCATGGCAAACAAGCCAAAGGTGGGCAGCGTAAATTGTACAAGCACACTCTCAAAGCCTCCCTGGTGAAGTGCGACATCACCACTGACGCCTGGGAGACCCTGGCCGAAAACCGCCCTAGCTGGAGAAAGTGCATCCGGGAGGGCGTTGAGCTCTTCGTATCTCAACGCTGCGAGCGTGAAGAGGTCAGGCGCAGGCAGCGGAAGGAGTGTGTGGTAAATCAGTGCCACCCCCCGCTTCCCCCGATGAAGGGGAAATCATGTTTAGCTAATTTACTGGAATTCTTTGAGGATATAACGAGCATGGTGGATAGAGGTGTACCGATGGATGTGGTGTATTTAGATTTTCAAAAGGCATTCGATAAGGTGCCACACAAACGGTTACTGCAGAAGCTAAAGGTACACGGAGTCAGAGGAAATGTATTAGCATGGATCGAGAATTGGCTGGCTAACAGAAAGCAGAGAGTCAGGATAAATGGGTCCTTTTCGGGTTGGAAATCGGTGGTTAGTGGTGTGCCACAGGGATCGGTGCTGGAACCACAACTGTTTACAAAAGACATAGATGACCTGGAAGAGGGGACAGAATGTAGTGTAACAAAATTTGCAGATGACACAAAGATTAGTGGGAAAGCGGGTTGTGTAGAGGACACAGTGAGGCTGCAAAGAGATTTAGATAGGTTAAGCGAATGGGCTAAGGTTTAGCAGATGGAATACAATGTCGGAAAGAGTGAGGTCATCCACCTTGGGAAAAAAAACAGTGAAAGGAAATATTATTTGAATGGGGAGAAATTACAACATGCTGCGGTGCAGAGGGTCCTGGGAGTCCTTGTGCATGAATCCCAAAAAGTTAGTTTGCAGGTGCAGCAGGTAATCAGGAAGGCGAATGGAATGTTGGCCTTCATTGCGAGAGGGATGGAGTACAAAAGCAGGGAGGTCCTGCTGCAACTGTACAGGGCATTGGTGAGGCCGCACCTGGAGTACTGCATGCAATTTTGGTCAACTTACTTAAGGAAGGATATACTAGCTTTGGAGGGGGGTACAGAGACGATTCACGAGGCTGATTCCAGAGATGAGGGGGTTACCTTATGATGATAGATTGAGTAGACTGGGTCTTTACTCGTTGGAGTTCAGAAGGATGAGGGGTGATCTTATAGAAACATTTAAAATATGAAAGGGATAGACAAGATAGAGGCAGAGAGGTTGTTTCCACTGGTCAGGGAGACTAGAACTAGGGGGCACAGCCTCAAAATACGGGGGAGCCAATTTAAAACTGAGTTGAGAAGGAATTTCTTCTCCCAGAGGATTGTGAATCTGTAGAATTCTCTGTCCAAGGAAGCAGTTGAGGTGAGCTCATTGAATGTATTCAAGTCACAGATAGATAGATTTTTAAACAATAAGGGAATTAAGGGTTATGGGGAGCGGGCGGGTAAGTGGAGCTGAGGCCACGGCCAGATAAGCCATGATCTTGTTGAATGGCGGAGCAGGCTCGAGGGGCTAGATGGCCTACTCCTGTTCCTAATTCTTATGTTCTTATGTTCTTATATCTGTCCTACCTGTGACAGGGTCTGTGGCTCTCGTGTAGGACTGTTCAGCCACCAAAGAACTCACTTTAGGAGTGGCAGCAAGTCTTCCTCGATTTCGAGGGACTGCCTATAATGATGATGAATGTGTGATGCACATCATTATGTGCCCAATTTAAGATGTGCAAGAATGAGGAGGAGGGCCAGACCATACACACCCCGCACTTAAAGGGAAAAGAGATCTTACCTCAACGTGTCCGATCACACCTGCCTTCGGAGGCTGCGCTTCCACAAGGTGGTGATCAGTGAAATATGTGAGCTCGATAGGCAACATATGCAGCCTGCCATCAGGACATCAGTGTCGGTCGAGGTCAAGGTCACCGCGGCACTGTTCCTTTCGGGCCTCCGTGGTCGAGATTTGCCCTCTGTCTCACCATGCTTTTTTTTGAGTACAGGGGCAGGGAGGTGTTGCTACAGTTGTACAGGGCCTTGGTGAGGCCACACCTGGAGTATTGTGTACAGTTTTGGTCTCCTAACTTGAGGAAGGACATTCTTGCTATTGAGGGAGTGCAGCGAAGGTTCACCAGACTTATTCCCGGGATGGCGGGACTGACATATCAAGAAAGACTGGATCAACTGGGCTTGTATTCACTGGAGTTCAGAAGAATGAGAGGCGATCTCATAGAAACGTTTAAAATTCTGACGGGTTTAGACAGATTAGATGCAGGAAGAATGTTCCCAATGTTGGGGAAGTTCAGAACCAGGGGTCATGGTCTAAGGATGGGTGGTAGGCCATTTGGGACCGAGATGGGGGGAAACTTCTTCACCTGGAGAGTGGTGAACCTGTGGAGTTCTCTACCACAGAAAGTTTTTGATTCAATTCACTAAATATATTCAAAAATGAGTTATATGTAGTCTTTACTACTAGGGGGATCAATGGGTATGGCGAGAAAGCAGGAATGGACTACTGAAGTTGCATGTTCATCCATGAACTCATTGAATGGCGGTGTAGGATCGAAGAGCCAAATGGCCTACTCCTGCACCTATTTTCTATGTTTCTATGTTTATGCCACCCATCGCTGCATTAGACAGGTCACCGAGGCCCTGTATGCACGTAGGATGGACTTTATCAGCTTCCCCATGAACACGAAGGCTCAGACTGACAGGGCTGGAGCATTCTACCACATTACTAAGTACTCCAAGGTGCAGCGAGCAATACAATGCACTCACATCGTCATGCGGGCACCTTCTCAGGACCCGGAGCTTTTTCATAACAGAAAAGGATTTCACTCCCTGAAGGTCCAAATAGTTGTCGACCACAACCAGATCATAATGGCAGTAAATACCAAATTTCCGGGCAGCTTCGATGAGGCTTACATCCTGCGTGAGAGTGCTGTCTCTGACATCTTTAAGAGTCAGCCGCAAGGACAATGCTGGATGCTTGGTGATAACCGATATGGCCTAGCCACCTGGCTAATGACCCCGCTGCATGACACCCACACCGAGGCCGAGAAGCGATACAACCTGAGCCACAGAGACACACGCAATATGGTCCAGAAAACAATAACTGTGCTTAAGCAGTGCTTTAGATGCCTGGAGCACTCAGGAGGGGAATTACAATACATCCCAGAGCAAGTAAGTAAATTCGTGGTCGTGTGCTCCATGCTGCACAACCTGGCTATCAGGAGGGGATAAGAATTGCCAGAAGGGACTGATGCTCCACCTCAGGAGAGAAAGGAAGAGGACGACGAGGGGCTGGACGCTGACCTAGGGCCAGACAATTAGGCTGGCTATGCAACCATGCCCACAACACCCTCCAGACCACAGGCCGTGGTGACTACATAGCTGCAAGACTCTTACGTGAGAAGCTGATATCTGAATGATTTACCTGAAAGAATGTTGCTGTGAGTGACAGCTCTGACACACTGCTGTGTGTGTGCAGCTCAGACATCAATGGTGCCCATCAACTTGGTGCCAGTTTAAGTTTTCGTTGATTGAAGTTAAGTTTTATTTAACCCTTTCATGTTAAGGAATCACCAGTGTGTAATGGTCCAGCTATCTGAGACAATGCGCAACAAGGTTATGTTGCTGGTCACGGGAATGTGGGAAGGGAGGCAATCACTATCACTAGGGGGTTTCGTGCTGGACAGGCTAATGGATCTCAAGGTAGACAAGTCCCCTGGTCCTGATGAAATGCATTCCAGGGTATTAAAAGAGATGGGGGAAGTTATAGCAGATGCATTCGTTATAATCTACCAAAATTCTCTGGACTCTGGGGAGGTACCAGTGGATTGGAAAGCAGCTAATGTAACGCCTCTGTTTAAAAAAGGGGGCAGACAAAAGGCAGGTAACTATAGGCCGGTTGGTTTAACATCTGTAGTGGGAAAAATGTTTGAAGCTATCATTAAGGAAGAAATAGCGGGACATCTAGATAGGAATAGTGCAATCAAGCAGACGCAACATGGGTTCATGAAGGGGAAATCATGTTTAACTAATTTACTGGAATTCTTTGAGGATATAACGAGCATGGTGGATAGAGGTGTACCGATGGATGTGGTGTATTTAGATTTCCAAAAGGCATTCGATAAGATGCCACACAAACGGTTACTGCAGAAGATAAAGGTACGCGGAGTCAGAGGATATGTATTAGCATGGATCGAAAATTGGCTGGCTAACAGAAAGCAGAGAGTCGGGATAAATGGGTCCTTTTCGGGTTGGAAATCGGTGGTTAGCGGTGTGCCACAGGGATCGGTGCTGGGACCACAACTGTTTACAATATACATAGATGACCTGGAAGAGGGGACAGAGTGTAGTGCAACAAAATTTGCAGATGACACAAAGATTAGTGGGAAAGCGGGTTGTGTAGAGGACACAGATAGGCTGCAAAGAGATTTAGATAGGTTAAGCGAATGGGTTAAGGTTTGGCAGATGGAATACAATGTCGGAAAATGTGAGGTCATCCACCTTGGGAAAAAAAACAGTAATAGGGAATATTATTTGAATGGGGAGAAATTACAACATGCTGTGATGCAGAGGGTCCTGGGAGTCCTTGTGCATGAATCCCAAAAAGTTAGTTTACAGGTGCAGCAGGTAATCAGGAAGGCGAATGGAATGTTGGCCTTCATTGCGAGAGGGATGGAGTACAAAAGCAGGGAGGTCCTGCTGCAACTGTACAGGGTATTGGTGAGGCCGCACCTGGAGTACTGTGTGCAATTTTGGTCACCTTACTTAAGGAAGGATATACTAGCTTTGGAGGGGGTACAGAGACGATTCACTAGGCTGATTCCAGAGATGAGGGGGTTACCTTATGATGATAGATTGAGTAGACTGGGTCTTTACTCGTTGGAGTTCAGAAGGATGAGGGGTGATCTTATAGAAATATTTAAAATAATGGAAGGGAAAGACAAGATAGAGGCAGAGAGGTTGTTTCCACTGGTTGGGGAGACTAGAACTAGGGAGCACAGCCTCAAAATACGGGGGAGCCAATTTAAAACCGAGTTGAGAAGGAATTTCTTCTCCCAGAGGGTTGTGAATCTGTGGAATTCTCTGCCCAGAGAAGCAGTTGAGGCTAGCTCATTGAATGTATTCAAGTCACAGATAGATAGATTTTTAACCAATAAGGAAATTAAGGGTTATGGGGAGCGGGCGGGTAAGTGAAGCTGAGACCACAGCCAGATCAGCCATGATCTTGTTGAGTGGTGGAGCAGGCTCGAGGGGCTAGATGGCCTACTCCTGTTCCGAATTCTTATGTTCTTATGTTCTTATGTTCTTATGTTCAATAAAATATTTTTCATACCAACATTGGTCTGAAATCATAAGTATCACGGGCAAAAAGACCCAACCCCCACCACACCCCACTTTTTCCACCATTGACATTAATCAAATGTTCAATATGTCCAGCAACACAGAATACAAAGGCAGAGCAGGAGGTCCCCTCCCCCATACATTACCACAAATTGCATACACCCAGATGGAGATATAACACAGCCATCACCTGCAGACATGCACCTCACTTTCCTTTCCCACTCTTCTTCTTTTCCCCACCTCTACCCCTTCCTCTCCTCGCTCCATGGCGCCTCGCCGAAGAGATCTTCAGGCGGTGCCTCGTTGGGGGGGGATGAAGGCAGAGGCGGTGGTTGCACAAGTATGGGAGCTGGGGGGTGCCAAGGGGGGGAACATTCTCTGATGCAGGAGCAGGATCTTGGTCCTGCCTCTCGTCTGTCGTCCGAAGTGGTGGTGCGGAACCTAGGTGTGGAGTGCCGCGCTCTGGGACCACTGGGAGGCCTGTGCCAGCAGTGTTCCTGGCTATTGCCTCCAGGGCCTCCGCCATCCGCGGATCATACTCAGTCAAGGTGGCCATCTGTTGGGATATGCCCCCCAATGCTTTGAGGAGCTGGTCACCAATGTCTACAGTCTACAAGGACCATACCATCTGTCCGCTCTCATGTGGCGCTCGTGGACCAGACCTGCCGCGTCCACGATACCTCCGCGGGGTCAGCGCAGTCCTGGGGACAAATGGGGTGCCCTGTGGCGAGGTGCTTGGGGCCGGTACTTTCAGAGTGGAGGCGGGAATGACCAGACGACCACTAGATGGCCTTGGGGTGGAATGGCATCTGGAGCGTGGCAATGCAGGTTCCTCAAAGTCTGCGCTCTCATCCATGGAGAACAGACCCAATGGATTGACGGGCGAGAATTGGACCTCCTCAGCACCAAATGTAGGATCATCGGGTGAGTCCAGCCCCGTGCTCCCACCTTCTGGCCTGTGATCTCTCTGGGGCCGAGCTGCTGGCTGAGCTGCAAAACACAAATGAGGTTATTAGAGGAGAAGGGGAGTGCTGGAGTTACAAGGTGATTCCAGCGCTACACACGGCATATGCACGACAAAAGCACCACCGCTATCAAAATCATCACAGACATCACATTTCATGACAATCAACATATTTGCATTGTTATGATTTTCATTAGGCCAGCATTATTTATAGGACAATTTTGGAAATCATCTATCATATATGATTGTTCGGATATGAGTGGGTGTGGCATCTATTGACTTTGCATCATGCAATGGTGTAAGCTTTACTCACGTCGCATCACTTCAGGGTCTGCAGGCTGTCGGGTGTGCTTCCCCACGAGTGTGAGCACCCGCTCCTCCATCTCAGTGATGTCGCTGGTGACTGGTGGCCCCCCACCTGTTCGCCTCTGCACTGACCTCATTGTCGATAGCTTCTTCTGTAAAAGGTGACAGGACGACATGGCATGAGATCATTGCATGATATCATTGCTAGGGACTGTCACAGAGACTGATACAACACATAACCACCAGATGTAATCATGATTATTATGATAATTATCATTCTTTACCAAAAGACGTGCATCGTAACCGCTGGCTTTGAGTACAACACTCCCGGTAAAAGTGAAAGACCTCACATCTGTTGATAGTCATTCATGACTCCTACAAATCAAATTATATAAATACGTAAGTACATGTAAATAAATGTAATACTTACTCTTGCGGATCCCACAAAGTCGTTCCATCATTTGCGGCATTGGTTGCCCTCACGCACCTCTGCTATCTCGATCCATATCTTCTTGTAGGCCTTTGGGATGGGCTTCCCACGTCTTCCCTGTGTCAAATCACCCCAGCGTAACTCAACCTCCTGCAGGAGGGAGGCATTTGCCTTGTCTGAGAACCTTCTCGCTCTTTTGCGCCCTACAATGTGCTCCTCTCCCAGCTCACTGCTTTCACCAGCGTCAGTCTTGAAAGCATGTAAAATTCACGAGAACCCCCATCCCCAGTGTTTGGACTCATTTGAAAGGAAATTGAATTTGGGACTATCTACCAGAAAGTTTGAAATCCTAAAGTGCTTATGGAAGAAATTATTAACTTTAATCGAATTTTGGACTTTTACAAGACAAATTCAAGCATGTGGGTGGGCCTAGGGAACACAAGAAGCCCACTTGATTATTGGGATTGTCTGGGTGTTGGGACTCAGTTAACTTGTCTGGAGAAATGGGTATTCGAGAATCCTTCTCCACAAGAGACATTAACATTACAACAAATAACCCAGAGATAGCTAACCATCAACCTGAATCTGGAAAACCGTTTCAGCATATACATCACAAAGAGGCCCAATTCAGCCTCTATGCAAAAAACTAAGCACAAAAGGACATTGCGATTACCAAGCTATTATTTCCATCAGGAAACAGTTTTCGAAAATCAACCCACCCAAGGCATATTAACTTTTAACGAGCCCGCCAAAATATTACAAAAAGTCAAGCCCGCCAAATTTAAACAAAGAATTCTGAACTGATTTGGCACCAAGATTAGAACCACTCAAACCGTATAACTGGCCCCAGAGGGTATGACATACTATGCCATACTACACCAGGTGCTATACTGCGAGTATGCCATCAAGACAAGGAGAGAAACCAACGCGACAGTTGTAAACTAACATCTCCAGCCTCGAAATCCTGAAGTCCCGAAGGAAGGAAGAACATTACCATCGCGGCAGCAACCAACCACAGCTACCATGGTCTCAACGAAAAACCACCGCGATCGACCAAACTCGAAACAAAACTCCAACAGGAAGAAACCGAAGAATTGAAAAGTTTCCACTCTACAATCTCAGGCCTGACTACCAACAGGTGAAAACATTACCTAAAGAGACTTTGAACCTATTTCTAACGAAGAAAACCGGGTACTTACCCCATAGATCCAAAACGCACCTTACCGCATCAGCGGACTCAACCCAACTGAAGACTGCGCAGTAAGAAGTCTTCTCCGACGTTCAGGGTGCGGCAAGCAGAACCTACAGAATCCAACGAACCCCGAAATCGTGAACTACCGCTAACTGACCAGAAAGGAATGGTAAGCGTAGTCCCTGCGTTCTTTGGAGTCTAACCTAGCTAGAATTAGGTATTGGGAGGTGGGAGGTATAATTTTTACTGTACCCACCTTTGAATGTGTGATGTATTGTTCTTTATTAGAGTGATTATAAGTTTGACATTGTATTTTCTTGACTGTAATAAAATCAAGTTCTTTTGCACCAAACCAGTGTCCTTTTCACTTTGTCACATCCCTCAAATACATCCAGAGTCTAGAACCCAAGAGAATTAGAGCGATTCGAACTGCTCAAATTGGTCAGAAGTGAACCTGACCCCGAGACTACCCCCTTACAGTCTCCACAGCGTGCTGTGTCGCTTCTTCCTCTCCCTCCATTATAGGCCAAATTCGGGCAAATATGTGGCTGGTAACAGCTAATTTCTATTTCCCTATTTGCTCTAAAGCTCTAAACTCTCCCTCCTTCCTCCCAAAGCAGCCACACCACACCCACACACGCCTAAAGTCTCTCTCAGCTCCCTCTCTCTCTGTCTCCTCTTCCGCACATGTCATGATGACCCTTGACCTCCTGAATCACCGGAATTGAGCATTGCCATGCCATTGCTAAGGACAGCCACACTTTACGGCAGAAGGTCAGAGAGATTTAATGCTGCCGCCCATTTCATATCGCTCGCAATAACATCCAATTTCAAAAATGAAGACGAGGTCCTTTGAGAATGGACGAGAAGCTGGCGATCTGAATACCCATTTTTAGTGCCCATGCCGGAAATAATGGCCATTTTTGGGCAATCTGCACAAAAGTGTAAAATCTAGCCCATGGACGTACAGCACATACAGACACACATATACATACACACACATACATATACATACACACACTTATACATAAGCACATGTAAACAGACACACACATATACATATGCTCACACATACAGACACATACATATACATACGCTCACACATACAGATATACACACACACATACAGACATACACACATATACATACACACACATATACAGGCACGCACATATACATGCACACATACAGATACACATACAGACATGTACACATACATATGCATACAGACACATATGCATATACACACATATGTATACACACACATACAAACACACACATACAGGCACACATACAAGCATACACATAAGCATATGTACACATACAGACACACATGTACATACACACACATATACATATGCACACACATACAAATGCACACATATTCATAAGCACATATAGGCATACACATAAGCACATATAGACATACACATATACATACACACATAGAGATGCACACACATATATACATACAGACACACACACATACACACACATATACATACGCACATATACATACGCACATCTAGACACACACATATACATATATACATGCAGATACACACACACATACAGGCACACATGCATACACACAAATACATACACACACATATACATACACACATATACATGCGTGCACACACACACATATGGACACATACAGATACACACATATACATAAGCACGTATAAACGCACACATATACATACATATAGACACACACATATAAATACACACATATGCAGACATGCACACACAAGACGCACACATTGACATACACACATACAGACACACACATACATACACACATATACACACACACACGTACATACACAAGTACAGACATAGACACACGCATGTGCATACAGGCACACATACACAGACACACACATGTACATACACATCCACATGTACACACACACACATACACACACATGTACACACACAAACACCTATAGACACACACATGTACATACACACATACAGACACACACATATACATACACACACATACAGGCACATACACAAACATAGACATACAGGCATACACACACATGTGTCTTCAGCTGTATACTGCAGAGCACTCATGTTGTCAGCCATGGTACTGCAAGGATTAATTGGAATTCTACTTTAAATAGAGATGGCCAAGCTGAAATGATATCACTCTTTGATTACACAGTGACACCAATGATCTTGCACACATTTGTCATATCATTGTGCTCTGCCTGAAGTGTTTCACTATTCCTGATAATCTTGCTGTCTCCCATCCCCAGACCATCCCATTGAACCTGTTAATGGAGGATAAGTGGAGGCAACCATTGGTCCTGCCTTTGTCCCTTTCTGCGTTAAAGCGTTTTCTGTTATCGTGCTGCTGTGCTTCAGGCAGTTGGAGATTTTAATGTTCTCTTATTTTTTCTTCCGTTATTCCGCCTGACGTGATCTGTACCCTTTTCCTTCCCACTGATTGTTGATTCATCTCTTTCTTTTCTCATTTGCGACAGATGCATCAGAAAGAACATGTCATCTCAATGAGACAGATGAACTTCATTCAGTGAGGATGATAGGACAAGCAATACAGCCTCCTTTTAAACAATCAGCAAAACCAACTCATCTGTCAGTGGTGACTCATTCTCTCCAGACCAGCTCTCTGAGGCAATGATTCCACCACCGCTTTCTGCCAGTAGCCTGGGCGAAAATTCACAGAGTTTTTATCAAATCCCTTAGAGCCAGGAGGATCTTGTAGCTGCACATACTAAGCATGTCAAAAATTCAATTGTACCTATTTGCATTTTAAAGTTGTCGTGCTGCAGTACGATTCACTAAAACTAAAAGTGGATTTTATTTTAGAATGCACCTTCCTCGACAGGAATACACCAAATATACTCTTTTATAAGGTGACCATGTACAAGAAAACTTTCTACTTTCCAACCAAAAAGCCTGAAAAAACCAATCTATTATTACATGTATAAGGTGCTGTGTCAGTCACAGTGGCTGACTAAAAAAATGATTAAGGAAGGGAAGATAGACTATGAAAGTAAACTGGCGCAAAATATAAAAACAGATAACAAGAGTTTCTATAGGTATATAAAAAGGAAAAGGGTGGCTAAAGTAAATGTTGGTCCCTTAGACCGGAGAATTAGTAATGGGGAACATGGAGATGGCAGAAACTCTGAACAAATATTTTGTATCAGTCTTTACAGTAGAGGACACTAACAATATTCTGACAATGGATAGTCTAGGGGCAATGGGGGTGGGGGGGGGGGGCAGGAATTTAACACAATCTCAATCACTAAGGATGTGGTACTCAGTAAGATAATGGAACTAAAGGCGGATAAATCCCCTAGACCTGATCGCTTGCATCCTAGGGTCTTAAGAGAAGTAGCGGCAAGGATTGTGGATGCATTGGTTGTGATTTACTAAAATTCCCGAGATTCTGGGAAGGTCCCAGCAGATTGGAAAACTGCAAATATAACGCCCCTATTTAAAAAAAGAGGCAGACAAAAATCAGGAAACTATAGACCAGTTAGCCTAACATCTGATGTTGGGAAAATGTTGGAGTCCATTATTAAAGAAGCAGTAGCAGGACATTTGGAAAAGCAAAATCGGTCAGGCAGAGTCAGCATGGATTTATGAAGGGTAAGTCATGTTTGACAAATTTGCTGGAGTTGTATCAGGATGTAACAAACAGGGTGGATAAAGGGGAACCAGTGGATGTGGTGTATTTGGATTTCCAGTTGGCATTTGACAAGGTGCCACATAAAAGGTTGCTGCACAAGATAAAAGTTCACGGGGTTGGGGGTAATATATTAGCATAGATAGAGGATTGACTAACTAACAGAAAACAGAGAGTTGGGATAAATGATTCATTCTTTGGTTGGCAACCAGTAACTAGTGGGGTGCCGCAGGGGTCAGTGCTGGGACCCCAACTATTTATAATCTATATTAATGACTTGGAAGAAAGGACTGAGTGTTTGCTGATGCTACAAAGATGGGAGGAAAAGCAATGAGTGAGGAGGACACAAAACATCTGCAAAAGGGACATAGACAGGCTAAGTGTGTTATATATGTAAACTTGTATTTACTGTGTACAGCCACCAGAGGACTCATCCCCTGGAGTCTCAAGGAATCCCATAATCCCTTGGGAGCACAGGTATTTAAGGAGGCCTCACAGGTTGGAGAGGCACTCTGGAGACCTGCAATAAAAGACACTTTACTTTGAGCTCACATGTTCAGTCTGACTCTTTCTCCATACATAACAACTGGCGACGAGATACAGATAGCGAACCCAAAGATGCAGAGAACATTGGGCATCCTGGAGAAATTCTCGGTGGGAGATGATTGGGAAACTTTTTGGAATGACTCGACCAATACTTTGTGGCCAATGAGCTAGATGGGGAAAAGAATGCTGCCAAACGAAGGGCGATCCTCCTCACCGTCTGTGGGGCACCAACATATGGCCTCATGAAGAATCTGCTCACTCCAGTGAAACGCACGGAGAAATCGTACAACGATTTGTGCACACTAGTCCAACAGCATTTGAACCTGAAGGAAAGCGTTCTGATGGCGAGATACCGGTCCTACACCTACAAAAGATCTGAATGCCAGGAAGTGGCAAGTTATGTCGCCGAGCTAAGACGCCTTGCAGGACATTGCGAATTTGAAGGACATTATGAGCACATGCTCAGAGACTTTTTCGTACTTGGCATTGGCCACGAAACCATACTTCGCAAACTTTTGACTGTCGATACCCCAACCTTGAGTAAGGCCATAGTGAAGGCCCAGGCGTTCATGGCCATCAGTGACAATACTAAGCAAACCTCTCAACACACAAGTGCTGCTACAAGTACTGTGAACAAAGTGATGTGGTTTTCGAATCGTAACGTACAGAGCAGGTCACACATACCTGCAGCTGCACATCCGCAGATGTCTCAGAGTCCACCATCAAGGGTGATGAATGCAAGGCCATTAACACCTTGTTGGCGCTGCAGGGTAATCATTGTTTCCATTCATGCTGATTCAAAGGGTATGTTTGCAAAGGCAGTGGAACAATGGGACACCTCCAACGAGTGTTCAGGCGAGCTGCTAATCCTGTTAAACCTGCAAATCATCAGATCCACGGAGGAGGACAGATCCACGGAGGATCATGACGAACCAGAGCCTCAGACCGAGGAGGCAGAGGTACATGAAATGCATACATTCATCATGAGTTGTCCCCCGATAAAGCTGAATGTTGAACTGAATGGACTCCCGGTGTCAATGGAGCTTGACGCGGGCGCGAGCCAATCCATCATGGGCAAAAAGACTTTCGAAAGGTTGTGGTGCAACAAGGCCTCAAGGTCAGTCTTAACTCCAGTTTGCATGAAACTAAGAACTTACACGAAAGAACTGATTCCTATAATCGGCAGTGCTACCGTAAAGGTCTCCTACGATGGAGCGGTGCACAAGCTACCACTCTGGGTGGAACCGGGGGCGATGGTCCCATGCTGCTCGGCAGGAGCTGGCTGGGAAAGATACCGTTGATGACACTTCGTGTGCCCAGGACTTAAACAAATTTCCTTCGCGATGACATGCAGGCCGTGATCCTTACCAACGGATCCATTACAGACCCAATCCACGTCCGGACAGGGCTGCGTTATCGCTCCAACCCTCTTCTCAATCTTCCTCGCCGCCATGCTCCACCTCACAATCCACAAGCTCCCCGCTGGAGTGGAATTAAACTATAGAACCAGTGGGAAGCTGTTTAACCTACGACGCCTCCAGGCCAGGTCCAAGATCACTCCAACCTCTGTTATCGAGTTGCAGTATGCTTACGATGCCTGCATCTGCGCACATTTAGAAGCTGAACTTCAGGATATAGTCAATGTATTCACTGAGACATTTGAAAGCATGGGCCTTATGCTTAACATCCGTAAGACAAAGGTCCTTCACCAGCCTGTCATCATTGCACAGCACTGCCCTCCAATCATCAAGAACCACGACACGGCCCTGGACAATGTGGACCATTTCCCATATCTCGGGAGCCTCTTATCAACAAAGGCAGACATTGATGCGGAGATTTAGCATCGCCTCCAGTGCACCAGCGCAGCCTTTGGCTGCCTGCGGAAAAGAATGTTTGAAGACCAGGCCCTCAAATCTACCACCAAACTCATGGTCTACAGGGCTGGAGTAATACCCGCCCTCCTGTGTGGGTCTGAGGCATGGACGATGTACAGAAGGCACCTCAAGTCAACGATGTCTCCACAAGATCCTGTGAATCCCCTGGGAGGACAGGCGCACCAACTTCAGCGCCCTCGACCAGGCTAACATCCCCAGTATTGAAACACTGACCACACTCGATCAGCTTCGCTGGGCAGGCCCCATAGTACGCATGCCAGATACAAGACTCCTAAGCAAATGCTTTATGTGGAGCGCCTTCATGATAAATGAGCCAAAGGAGGACAGCGGAAACATTATAAGGACACCCTCAAAGCCTCCCTGGTAAAGTGCGACATCACCACTGACACCTGGGAGACCCTGACCGCAAACCACCCGAAGTGAAGAAAGTACATCCGGGAGGGCGTTGAGCTCTTTGAGTCTCGACGCAAGGAGCATGAAGAGGCCAAGCGCAGGCAGCGAAAGGAGCGCGCGGCAAACCAGCCCTACAGACCCCTTCCCCCGACGAATGTCTGTCTCACCTGTAACAGGATCTGTGGCTCTCATATCGGACTGTTCAGCCATCAAAAAACTCACTTTGGAAGTGGAAGCAAGTCTTCCTCGATTCCGATGGACTGCCTATGATGATGATGATAAGCAATGTACCCTGCGGGCGCCGCTAAGTTTATGGTCTTGGCCCTCCAAACCATGGTCTAGGGTACACGTCGACTATGCAGGCCCGTTCTTGAGTAAAATGTTCCTTGTGGTTGTAGACGCATACTCCAAGTGGAATGAATGTGAGATAATGTCAGCTAGCACGTCCACTGCCACTACTGAAAGCCTGCGGGCCATGTTTGCCACACACGGCTTACCCGATGTCCTGCTGAGCGACAATGGGCCATGTTTTACCAGTGCTGAGTTCAAAGAATTCATGACCCGCAACGGGATCAAACATAGCACATCTGTCCCGTTTAAACCAGCATCCAATGGTTAGGCAGAGAGAGCAGTGCAAACCATCAAGCAAGGTTTGAAGAGGGTAACTGAAGGCTCTCTGCAGACTCGCCTATCCCGAGTCCTGCTTTTCCACCGCACGAGACCCCACTCGCTCACTGGGATCCCACCTGCTGAACTGCTCATGAAAAGAGCACTTAAGACAAGGCCCATGTTAGTTCACCCTGATCTACATGAACAGGTAAAGAGCAGACGGCTTCAACAAAGTGCATACCATGATAGCGCAAATGTGTCACGCAAGATTGAAATTAATGATCCTGTATTTGTATTGAATTATGGACAAGGTCCTAAATGGCTTCCCGGCACTGTCGTGGCCAAAGAGGGGAGCACGGTGTTTCGGATCAAACTTTCAAATGGACTCATTCACCGGAAACACTTGGACCAAATCAAACTCAGATTCACTGACTACCCTGAGCAACCCACCTAGGACCCTAACCTTTTTGATCCCCCAACATACACAGCAGTGGCAATCGGCACCACGGTTGACCACACAGCAGAACCCATTATCCACAGCAGCCCAGCAGGTCCCAACTTTCCAGGCAGCCCAGCAAGGCCAGCTGCACAGTAGCCCAGCGAGGACCCAACAAATGATTCAACAACACCAACTTTCACACCGAGACAATCAACCAGGGCAAGAAGGGCCCCAGTTCGACTCACATTGTAAATAGTTACACTATTGACTTTGGGGGGGTGTGTTGTTATATGTTTAAACTTGTATTTACTCTGTAGAGCCACCAGAAGGCTCATCCCCTGGAGTCCCAAGGGATCCCATAATCCCTTGGGAGCACAGGTATTTAAGGAGGCTTCACAGGTTGGAGAGGCACTCTGGAGACCTGCAATAAAAGACTAAGGTCACACTTTACTTTGAGCTCACAGTGTTCAGTCTGACTCTTTCTCCATATATATCAAAGTGAGTGGGCAAAAATTTGGCAGATGGAGTATAATGTTGGAAAGTTTGAGGTCATGCACTTGGCAGAAAAAAAATCAAAAAGCAAGTTATTATTTAAATAGAGAAGGATTGCAAAGTGTTGCAGTACAGCGGGACCTGGGGGTACTTTTGCATGAAACACAAAAGTAAAGTATGCAAGTACAGCAAGTGATCAGGAAGGCCAATGGTATCTTGGCCTTTATTGCAAAGGGGATGGAGTATAAAAGCAGGGAAGTCTTACTACAGCTGTGTAAGGTATTGGTGAGGCCACACCTGGAATACTGCGTGAAGTTTTGTTTTCCATTTTTACGAAAGGATATACTTGCTTTGGAGGCAGTTCAGAGAAGGTTCACTAGGTTGATTTTGGGGATGAGGGGGTTGACTTATGAGGAAAGGTTGAGTAGGTTGGGCCTCTACTCATTGGAATTCAGAAGAATGAGGGGTGATCTTATCAAGACGTATAAGATTATGAGGGAGCTTGACAGAGTGGATGCAGAGAGGATGTTTCCACTGACGGGGGAGACATAGAACTAGAGGGCACGCTCTTAGAATAAGGGGCCGCCCATTTAAAACTGAGATGAGGAGAAATTTCTTTTTTCAGAGGGTTGTGAATCAGTGGAAACATCCTCTCTGTATCCACCCTGTCGGTAAAAATCGCCGGCTTCTCACCCATTCTCAAAGCACCTAGTCTCCATTTTTGAAAATGGCCATTGCTGCGAGTGATATGAAATGGGCAGTAGCGTTAAGTCTTGCTGACCTTCTGCCATAAAGTATCGCCGTCGTTAGCAATGGCATGGCAACGCTCAAATCCCACGATTCAGGAGGTAAAGGATCATCATGACATGCGCAGAAGAGGAGACAGAGAGAGAGGGAGTTGAGAGGGACTGAAGGTGTGTGTGGCTGTGATGTGTGTTTGTTTAGCTGTTGTGGGAGGCACGAGGGAGATTCACCAGCAGCAAACAGCCTACTAAGCACCAAGAATATAGTTGGCACCGAGTTTTTGTCCAACAAATAAGATATAACATGGAAGGGATGGTGGAGGCCCTGGAGCTGGCAGCCAGGAACACTGGTGGCAGAGGGCTCCCAGTGGTCCCGGAGCGCGGCACTGCACCCCAAGATGCCGCACCCCCATTGCCAACCACACATGAGAGCCAGGAGCAACATCTTGTTTCTGGCTCGAAGCACGTTCCTACCCCGAGACTGTCCTCTCCCCTATCTGTCCAAGCAGTGGGTCGGCCGTTAACAGCCCCCGCCCCCCCGCCAATGAAGCATCGTCTGATGAGCTCCTCGGCCAGGCGGCTTGGAGTCAAGAGGGGAATGGGAAGGGGTAGAGATGGGGAGGAGAAGCGGGGTGGGGTGGGGGTGGCGGTGGAGGGTTGGTTTTTATAGAAATACTTATGATTTCAGACAACTGTTTGGTTTAAATGTTTTTTATTTAACAAAACCTTGTTGTGCATTGACTCAGATAGCTGCACCGTTACATGCTGGTGATTCCTGAACATCAAAGGGTATAATTACACTTAACTTCACTCAACTTAAACTTTAACTATCACCAAGGTGATGCCCACCATTGAAGTATGACCTGCACACCCAGCAGTGTGTCAGCTTTGTAAATACCACCAACGTTCTTTCAGGCAAAGCACTCGTTGATGAGCTCCTGACGTAAGGCTCTTGCAGCTATCATGCCAGTACGGGTCCTTTCATGTGGTCTACAGGGGGTGGGACATGGCTTCAGAATCAGCCTGTTTGTCTGGGCCGATGTCAGCGTCCGCCTCTTCATCCTCCTCTTCCTCTCTCTGGTGAGGTGGACTGTCAAACTCATCAGGAAATTCTTGTTCCCTCGTGATAGCCAAGTTGTGTAGCATGGAGCAGACCACCACGAATTGAGCTACCTGCTCAGGGTGGTATTGGAGCTCGCCTCCTGAGTAGTCCAGGCATCTAAAGCGCTGCTTAATCACTCCAATGGTTTTCTCCACAATATTGCGAGTGACTCCGTGGCTCTCATTGTATTGCCTCTCGGCTTCAGTGTGGGTGTCACGCAGGGGAGTCATCAGCCAGGTGGCGAGGCCATATCCTTTGTTACCAAGCATCCAGCATTGATCTTGTTGCTGATTGTTAAACAAGTCAGATACAGTGCTCTCACGCAGGATGTGAGCATCATGGATGCTGCTTGGAAATTTAGCATTCACTGCCATTATAATTTGCTGGTGGTTGACAATGAATTGTACATTCAGGGAGTGGAATCCCTTGCGGTTCCTGAAAACCTCTGCAACCTGAAAAGGTGCCCACATTGTGACGTGCGTACAGTCTATTGCTCCCTGCAACTTGGGAAAGTTTGCAATTCTGGAGAATCCTAGAGCCCTCTCATTCCGTGCCTCCCTGGTCATAGGGAAGCTGATCAAGTCCTTCCTGCATGCGTACAGGGCTTCAGTGACCTGTCTCATGCAGCAATGTGTGGTATGCTGAGACAGACTGCAAATGTCGCCAGCTGAAGCCTGAAAAGAACCCGACGCGCAGAACAACAGTGCCGCGGTGACTTTGACCTCGATGGACAGTGCAGTACTGATGGTGCTGGCAGGCTGCAGCTCCCTCCTTATGAGCTGGCATACCTCAGTGATAACCTCGTTGTGGAAGCATGTCTCTGAAGGCAGGTGTCGGGCAAGTCGAGGTAAGACTGCTTCTCCCTGTACTTGCGGGTACATCTTACATTGGGCACATAATGTTGTGGAGCGTAGCTTCAGCCATCTCGAGTCTGCAGCATGTAATTGGTCATCAAGAGAGGGTGAGAAAGGACAGCTCCCATTGCAATAGCTCTCAGTTTTCCACTAATTGGTCACAAACAATGAATGTCCCGACGAAGACACCTATTCAATTCCAATTGGTCACAGTATGGTCAAGATGTTTGTACAGATGTTCACATTAATTCCAACGACCTCCAGAGTACATCCGAACTCCCCCGAGGTTGAAACACAGCAGCCTTTTAAAGGATGCGACATGTGATGTAGAACACGGCGTTCATAATGCTGTGATTAGTTCTGGTTAGTTCCACTTGTTCTGGGCCGTGTTTTGGGCGAGCGATATTGTGGGCAATATGTGTGCAAGGTGGTGAAAGTGATGCTGGCCGATCTCATGGCTGCTAGTTTCGGTAAATATGCTCTTTACGACAAAAAAAAGTGGGCGGGCGTTAATATTGAATCTCAGCATTAATTCCATGCGGAAAGTAACGCTGGGCGATATTATGGTGTTGATTTCGCCCATTCTGATGATTCCGCTCAAAAAAAGTGGGCGGGCGGTATTATTTTTCCTGGCATTACGCACACGGGGAAAGTAACGCTCGGCGATAAGTTTCGGACAAATGCCTGTCAGTTTCCATTTTGTGGCTAAATGGGCGATATATGGGTGTTATACGTCATTTCAGCGGTAAAATGGACGTTAAGTAGGCGTTAAGCATGCAAAAAATGAGGAAACTCTAGCCCATAGAGCTCCACCTAGTGGATTATTGCTCCACCTAGTGGACTACTGTCATAATGCAACTACTCATGTAAATACAATAAAAGCATGATGTGACAAGGTAATCTGACAAGTTCCTGTTGGAGACATCTTGTAGTAGTGTGTTAGTGATGTCATAAAGAAAATATCACATTGGCGACGTAGGATAGTGTAAGGGATATAGAATTGTAGCAGGCAGACAGATAGGTGGTCATAACACAATGCTGAAGGTGGTGAACTAATCAGTATAAGGAGGGTGTGAGGAATAATTGCCTATTGTATGTAACACTTGCTTATGTAGGTATAGCACACTTCTAACGTATTAAAGCTGTATGGTTAATCTTAGTAACACTTAACAAAACAGCAGAAGTCAGCAGTTACAATTTTGATTAGAAATCTCTGAGGAAGAGATAAGAAAGGACACACCCCTTACGGAGATTCTTAACCAAGTTAAAACCGCACTACAGTCCTGAGCCCTTGGAAATCGATGAAGGTAATTGTTTTGGAATACGAGGTCAATTAACTGACGAGAGTATCAGTGAGTGCATTATAGCTTTAAAATAGCTATCCATTCACTGACATTTCGGAAACTTTCAGGACCAAGAATTGAGTGACCGCTTAGTTTGTGGGGTGAAAAATGAAACAATCAGAACTAAATTGTTGACAACCCCGAAGTTGACTTTTGAATTAGCTTATCAGACAGCTATGTCGATTGATATGGCCGACCAATACTCCTGAGAATTTTGCGCCATTTCCAGTCATCGGACAACTGAGCTGAATCGCCTGCAAATTAAAAGTAAAAGGTAGCTGGGCCCCAAGGCCTCAACAACTGGTCAAGGTAACATTACATTGAAGTCGTGCTACCGGTGTCTGGGACAACACTTCGCTCAAAGTTGTCCATATGTGTAGGCAGAGTGTTTCTTCTGCAAGAAAACTGGGCATCTTGCAAAGGCACGCCGACTTCAGAGTAAACCAACTTTCAATGCTATCAGTAGAAATCGCCAGATACTACATAGCATTGAAGAGAAGCAACAGGACGAGGAGATTCACGTCATCAGGAACACAAAGGTATTTCACATCGATTCACGATGTATCGTCATCCAAGTGGATGTTGAAGGAACTAGGATACCCATGGAAGTCCACACTGCTGCATCCATGAGTATAGTACCGGAATCGATATATCTCGACAAATTGAGTAATTTTCCACTGGAGAAGTCGAAGATAGAGCTGTGAGGCTACTCAGGAGAGCAAATTCCTTTGATAGGATGTATCACCGTACCGGTGAAATACAAGGATCAGTTTCAGAGCTTGCCTCTCTTGGTAGTGGCAGGAGAAAAGCCTGTCTTAATAGGTAGAAATTTGTTGGGATCACTGAAGCTGGATTGGAATTGGATTTTTCATATTGAAATGAGATTAGCATTGAAGGATGATGACAACAAGCAGTATCCGAAGGTGTTCCGCGATTCAGGCAGTCCATTCCAAGACTTCAAGATGAGTGTCAGTATGCAGAAGGATGCTAGACCAGTTCACTGCAAGCCACATCCCATACAATATGCACTCAAGGAGAAAGTTGAGCAAGAACTCAAAAGACTGGAGACTGAGAACATTATCTCGATGGTAGAAGCGTTCTATTTTTCATACATTGATAAACTGCCAGTCAAAGCTGAAGAGATTGGTAGAGCAACCAAACGTGACCCAGTTATGTCAAAGACATATGATTATATAGTAAATGGCTGGCCAAATCAAGTATCAGAGAAATATATTCATCCATATTTCGTTAGTATGAATGAATTATCAGTGGATAAAGATTGTATCATCTCCCTCCAAAACTGATGTACCGTTTTGGATACTGTTGGGGGAGATGACTTACCAGGGGAAGGCACGAGCAGCCAGGTTCATGGCACCGTGGGTGGCTCTGCTGCACAGAAGGGCTGGAAAAAGAGTGGGAGAGCTATGGTGATAGGGGACTCTATTGTAAGGGGAATAGATAGGAGTTTCTGCGGCCGCAACCGAGACTCCAGGATGGTATGTTGCCTCCTTGGTGCAAGGGTCAAGGATGTCTCCGAGCGAGTGCAGAGCATTCTGGAGAGGGAGGGTGAACAGCCAGTTGTCATGGTACATGTAGGTACCAACGATATAGGTAAGAAGCGGGAAGAGGTTCTACAAGCTGAATTTAGGAGCTAGGAGTTAAATTAAAAAGTAGGACCTCAAAGGTAGTAATCTCTGGATTGCTACCAGTGCCACGTGCTAATCAGAGTAGAGGGAGCAGGATAGTTAGAATAAATACGTGGCTTGAGCAGTGGTGCAAGAGGGAGGGATTCAAATTCCTGGGACATTGGAACCAGTTCTGGGGGAAGTAGGACCTGTACAAAAGGGACGGTCTGCACTTGAGCAGGACTGGAACTGATGTCCTGGGGGTAACATTTGCTAATGCAGTTCGGGAGTGTTTAAACTAATATGGCAGGGGGATGGGAACCTATGCAGTGAGATAGGGCGAAGTAATATGGAGTCAGAAACAGATGGTAGAAAGGTAAAAAGCAATCGTGGAAGGCCGAGTAAACAAAGGCAAGAAACAAAAAGGGCCACACTACATCATAATTCTAAAAGGACAAAGGGTGTTACAAAAACAAGCCTGAATGCTTTGTGTCTTAATGCAAGGAGTATCCGCAATAAAGTGGATGAATTAACTGTGAAAATAGATGTTAACAGATATGATGTGATTGGGATTACAGAGACGTGGCTCCAGGATGATCAGGGCTAGGAACTCAACATCCATGGGTATTCAACATTCAGGAAGAATAGAATAAAAGGAAAAGGAGGTGGGGTAGCATTGCTGGTTAAAGAGGAGATTAATGCAATAGTTAGGAAGGACATTAGCTTGGATGATGTGGAATCTATATGGGTAGAGCTGCAGGACACCAAAGGGCAAAAAACGTTAGTGGGAGTTGTGTACAGACCTCTAAACAGTAGTAGTGATGTTGGGGAGGGCATCAAACAGGAAATTAGGGGTGCATGCAATCAAGGTGCAGCAGTTATCATGGGTGACTTTAATATGCATATAGATTGGGCTAACCAAACTGGAAGCAATACGGTGGAAGAGGATTTCCTGGAGTGCATAAGGGATGGTTTTCTAGACCAATATGTTGAGGAACCAACTAGGGGGGAGGCCATCTTAGACTGGGTGTTCTGTAATGAGAGAGGATTAATTAGTAATCTCATTGTGCGAGGCCCCTTGGGAAAGAGTGACCATACTATGGTGGAATTCTGCATTAGGATGGAGAATGGAACAGTTAATTCAGAGACCATGGTCCAGAACTTAAAGAAGGGTAACTTTGAAGGTATGAGGTGTGAATTAGCTAGGATAGATTGGCGAATGATACTTAAGGGGTTGACTGTGGATGGGCAATGGCAGACATTTAGAGACCGCGTGGATGAACTACAACAATTATACATCCCTGTCTGGCGTAAAAATAAAAAAGAGAAGGTGGCTCAACCGTGGCTATCAAGGGAAATCAGGGATAGTATTAAAGCCAAGGAAGTGGCATACAAATTGGTCGGAAATAGCAGTGAACCTGGGGACTGGAAAAAATTTAGAACTCAGCAGAGGAGGAAACAGGGTTGATTAGGGCAGGGAAAATAGAGTACGAGAGGAAGCTTGCAGGGAACATTAAGACGGACTGCAAATGTTTCTACAGATATGTAAAGAGAAAAAGGTGAGTAAAGACAAATGGTTAGTAAAGACAAATGTAGGTCCTCTGCAGTCAGAATCAGGGGAAGTCATAACGGGGAACAAAGAAATGGCAGACCAATTGAACAAGTACTTTGGAAAAGGAGAACACAAACAACCTTCTGGATATAAAAGGGGTCAGAGGATCTAGTAAGAAGGAGGAACTGAGGGAAATCCTTATTAGTCGGGAAATTGTGTTGGGGAAATTGATGGGATTGAAGGCTGATAAATCCCCAGGGCCTGATGGGCTGCATCCCAGAGCACTTAAGGAGGTGGCCTTGGAAATAGCGGATGCATTGACAGTCATTTTCCAACATTCCATAGACTCTGGATGAGTTCCTATGGAGTGGAGGGTAGCCAATGTAACCCCAAATTTTTAAAAAAAGGAGGGAGAGAGAAAACATGGAATTATAGACTGGTCAGCCTGACATTGGTAGTGGAGAAAATGATGGAATCAATTATTAAGGATGTCATAGCAGCGCATTTGGAAAGAGGTGATATGATAGGTCCAAGTCAGCATAGATTTGTGAAAGGGAAATTATGCTTGACAAATCTTCTGGTATTTTTTGAGGATGTTTCCAGTAGAGTGGACAAGGGAGAACCAGTTGATGTGGTGTATTTGGACTTTCAGAAGGCTTTCGACAAGGTCCCACACAGGAGATTAATGTGCAAAGTTAAAGCAAATGGGATTGGGGGTAGTGTGCTGACATGGATTGAGAACTGGTTGGCAGACAGGAAGCAAAGAGTAGGAGTAAATGGGTACTTTTCAGAATGGCAGGCAGTGACTAGTGGGGTACCGCAAGGTTCTGTGCTGGGGCCCCAGCTGTTTACATTGTACATTAATGATTTAGACGAGGGGATTAAATGTAGTTTCTCCAAATTTGCGGATGGCACTAAGTTGGGTGGCAGTGTGAGCTGCGAGGAGGATGCTATGAGGCTGCAGAGTGACTTGGATAGGTTAGGTGAGTGGGCAAATGCATTACAGATGAAGTATAATATGGATAAATGTGAGGTTATCCACTTTGGTGGTAAAAACAGAGAGACAAACTATTATCTGAATGGTGACAGATTAGGAAAAGGGGAGGTGCAACGAGACCTGGGTGTCATGGTACATCAGTCATTGAAGGTTGGCATGCAGATACAGCAGGCGGTTAAGAAAGCAAATGGCATGTTGGCCTTCATAGCGAGGGGATTTGAGTACAGGGGCAGGGAGGTGTTACTACAGTTGTACAGGGTCTTGGTGAGGCCACACCTGGAGTATTGCGTACAGATTTGGTCTCCTAACTTGAGGAAGGACATTCTTGCTATTGAGGGAGTGCAGCGAAGGTTCATCAGACTGATTCCCGGGATGGCGGAACTGACATATCAAGAAAGACTGGATCAACTGGGCTTGTATTCACTGGAGTTCAGAAGAATGAGAGGGGATCTCATAGAAATGTTTAAAATTCTGATGGGTTCAGACAGGTTAGATGCAGGAAGAATGTTCCCAATGTTGGGGAAGTCCAGAACCAGGGGTCACAGTCTAAGGATAAGGGGTAAGCCATTTAGGACCAAGATGAGGAGAAACTTCTTCACCCAGAGAGTGGTGAACCTGTGGAATTCTCTACCACAGAAAGTTGTTGAGGCCAATTCACTGAATATATTCAAAAAGGAGTTAAATGTAGTCCTTACTACTAGGGGGATCAAGGGGTATGGCGAGAAAGCAGGAATGGTGTACTGAAGTTGCATGTTCAGCCATGAACTCATTGAATGGCGGTGCAGGCTCGAAGGGCCGAATGGCCTGCTCCTGCACCTATTTTCTATGTTTCTATGATTCTATGTATCATGTGGAGTGCAAGAGTAGTTATTCCAAATAAGTTTAGGTTAAAATTATTCAGAGATCTTCATGACCAGCACCTGGGAATGTGCTTGACCAAGAGTTTTGTATGCAGTTATTTATGGTGGCCAGGTCTAGATAAAGATAAATATTACATCATTAGTCAATGTACAACATGTCAACCGGTAAGCAAGAAACCATCATCAGTACCATTACAGCCATGGGAATGACCTCCCAGGGTGTGGCAAAAGTTACATGTAGATTTTTCTGAATTAGAAGGACAACAATTGTTCATTGTGATTGATAGCCATTCAAAGTAGGTGGAGGTGTTTCGGATGCGGAAATATCAACAAGTAAAACACTGGACAATTTGCGAAGATTGTTTTCTTCATATTGCCTTCCAGAAAAATTGTCTCTGATAATGGGTGCAATTTTGTTTGGAAGAATTTGCACAGTTCACAAGCAGAAATGGTGTGACATATACCAAGGTTCCACTCTGCTTCAAATGGTGCAGCAGAGCGCAGAGTACAAATTGTAAAATGTACCCACGTCAAGCAAATGTTGGATCTAAATCCAAAGAAACGGCAGTTGTTGGATCACAAATTAGCAAATTTTCTCATTAATTATCGTAATACTCCTCATACAACTACTGGAAGAACACCAGCAGAGTTGTTTATCAAACGTCAGCCAAGAATCAGGTGCTCGTTGTGAAAGCCGAACTTGGCACCATCAGCCGAAGAGAAACAATTAAGACAGAAAGAGAATCAGGATAAAGGTAGCGTAAGAGAGAGAAGTGTGAAATTGAATCAGAAGGTTAGAGTGAAGAACCGTCACCATAAATGGTTAAATTGGTTACAGGAGGGAGTTGAAAGTTGGAATGATTCGTTTATTTCTGATGAGTCAGATAATCTGGTTACAAGTAGAGTACCAGTAGCAAATCAGAGGTACTCGAAACAAGTCCAAGAGAAAGTCAGAATTTAAGTCTGAATCTGAGTCAGACAGACAAACAATTTGACGTTGTCGAGATTTCAAATGTAGATCAAGGGCATCCCTTGGAGAAAAATTCTCCTCAGGCTCAGCCTAGAATTAATCTAAGTTCAACACCATAGACTAGAACCTCCACTTTTTTTGAATGCTTAACGCCCACTTAACGCCCATTTTACCACTGAAATGACGTATAACGCCCATATAGCACTCATTTTGGCACAAAATGGAAACTGACGGGTTTTTTTAGGAGACTTATCGCCGAGTGTTATTTTCCCAATAGGATTAACGGCGAGCAAAAATATTACTGCCCGCCCACTTTTTTGGGGCGGAATCAGCAGAATGGGCGAATTCAATGCCCATAATATTGCCCAGCGTTACTTTCCGCATGGAATTAACGTCTAGATTCAATATTAATGCCCACCCACTGTTTTTTGTCGTAAACAGCATATTTATCTAAACTAGCAGCCATGGACATTGTACATCGTCAATTTCACCACCTCGCACACATATCACCCACAATATCGCTCACTCAAAAAAACGCCCACAAAAAGTGGAACTAATCAGGACGAACGCCAGCAGTGTGGCTGGCGTTTGTTAAATCCCACTCTTACATGAGGAGCTGATATCGGAAAGATTTGCCTGAAAGGGCGCTGATGTGAGTGACAATGCTGACACACTACTGAGTGTGTGCAGCTCAGACATCAATGGTGCCTGTCATCTTGGTGCCAGCTAAAGTTTACGTTGATTGATGTTAAGTTGTATTTAACACTTTCTTGGTAAGGAATCACCAGTGTGTAACGGTCCAGCTATCTGAGACAATGTGCAACAAGGTTATCTTCAATGACAAAAATTTAATAGCAACATTGGTCTGAAATCATAAGTATCACAGGCAATAACACCCAACCCCCGCCCACACCCAACATTTTCCACCATTGACATAAATCACATGTTCAACATTTCCACCAACACTGAATACAAAGGCAAAGCAGGAGCATGGTCCCCAGCCCCCATACACTGCAACAAATTGCATACACCCAGATGGAAGTGTAACACAGCCATCACCTGCGTACATGCACCTCACTTTCCTTCCTCCCTCTCTTTCTTCTCCCCACCTCTACCCCTTCCCCTCCTTGCTCCATGGTGCATGGTCGAGGAGCTCCTCAGGCGGTGCCTCATTGGGGAGGATGAAGGCAGATACGGTGGTTACATGGGTACAGGAGCGGGGGGGATGCCAAGGGGGCAACATTCTCTGATGCAGAAGCAGGATCTTGGTTCTTGCTCTCATCTGACATTCGCAGTGGTGGTGCGGAACCTAGGGGTGGAGTGCCGCGCTCAGGGACCATTGGGAGATCTGTGGCAACAGTGTTCCTGGCTATCGCAACAAGAGACCCGGCCATGCATGGAATGTACTTGGTCATGGTGGCCAGATGTCGGGATATGCCCCCCAATGCTTCAATGAGTTGGTCACCAATGCTACAGTCCTCCTGGACAACTGTACCATCTCTCCGCTGTCAGGTCGCACTCGTGGAACAGACCTGCCACGTCCACGAGGCCTCTGCAGGGTAGAAGCTATCCTGGGGACAAATGGGGTGCACTGGAGAGGTGCTTGAGGCCGGCACCTCCAGAGTGGAGGCGGTAATGACCGGAGGGCAACTAGATGGCCTTGGGGTGGAATGGCTTCTGGAGCATGCCGATGTAGGTTCTTCGAAGTCCGCGTTCTCATCTGTCGAGAACAGACCCAGCGGATTGACGGGTGACAATTAGAACTCCTCAGCACCCGATGTAGTAGGATCGTCCGCCGACTCCTGCCCCACGGCCCACCTTCTGGCCTCTGTGGCCTTGCCTGGGGCCGCGCTGCTGCTATTAAAACACTCTACCTAAACGCACGCAGCATTCGAAATAAAGTAAATGAGTTGACGGCACAAATCATTTCAAATGGGTATGATTTGGTGGCCATTACAGAAACGCGGTTGCAGGGTGGCCAAGACTGGGAATTAAACATACAGGGGTATCTGACAATTTGGAAAGATAGACAAGAAGGGAAAGGAGGTGGGGTAGCTCTGTTAATAAAGGAAGATATCAGGGCAGTTGTGAGAGATGATATTGGTTCTAATGAACAAAATGTTGAATCATTGTGTATGGAGATTAGAGATAGTAAAGGGAAAAAGTCACTGGTGGGCGTAGTTTAAAGACCCCCACATAATAACTTCACGGTGGGGCGGGCAATAATCAAGGGAATAATGGAGGCATGTGAAAAAGGAACGGCAGAAATCATGGGGGATTTTAACCTACATATCATAGAAAAACATAGAAACATAGAAAATAGGTGCAGGAGTAGGCCATTCGGCCCTTCTAGCCTGCACCGCCATTCAATGAGTTCATGGCTGAACATTCAACTTCAGTACCCCAGTCCTGCTTTCTCGCCATACCCCTTGATCCCCCTAGTAGTAAGGACCTCCTCTAACTCCTTTTTGAATATATTTAGTGAATTGGCCTCAACAACTTTCTGTGGTAGAGAATTCCACAGGTTCACCACTCTCTGGGTGAAGAAGTTCCTCCGCATCTCGGTCCTAAATGGCTTACCCCTTATCCTTAGACTGTGACCTCTGGTTCTGGACTTCCCCAACATTGGGAACATTCTTCCTGCATCTAACCTGTCTAACCCCGTCAGAATTTTAAATGTTTCTATGAGGTCCCCTCTCATTCTTCTGAACTCCAATGAATACAAGCCCAGTTGATCCAGTCTTTCTTGATAGGTCAGTCCCGCCATCCCGGTAATCAGTCTGGTGAACCTTCGCTGCACTCCCTCAATAGCAAGAATGTCCTTCCTCAGGTTGGGACACCAAAACTGTACACAATACTCCAGGTGTGGCCTCACCAATGCCCTGTACAACTGTAGCAACACCTCCCTGCCCCTGTACTCAAATCCCCTCGCTATGAAGGCCAACATGCCATTTGCTTTCTTAACCGCCTGCTGCACCTGCATGCCAACCTTCAATGACTGATGTACCATGACACCCAGGTCTCTTTGCACCTCCCCTTTTCCTAATCTGTCACCATTCAGATAATAGTCTGTCTCTCTGTTTTTACCACCAAAGTGGATAACCTCACATTTATCCACATTATACTTCATCTGCCATACA
Source organism: Pristiophorus japonicus (assembly GCF_044704955.1). Lineage (NCBI taxonomy): Eukaryota > Metazoa > Chordata > Chondrichthyes > Pristiophoridae > Pristiophorus > Pristiophorus japonicus. The sequence goes on along the minus strand of NC_091984.1, from coordinate 39,235,674 downwards.
TTTGCCCACTCACCTAACCTATCCAAGTCGCTCTGCAGCCTCACAGCACCCTCCTCGCAGCTCACACTGCCACCCAACTTAGTGTCATCCGCAAATTTGGAGATACTACATTTAATCCCCTCATCTAAATCATTAATGTACAGTGTAAACAGCTGGGGCCCCAGCACAGAACCTTGCGGTACCCCACTAGTCACTGCCTGCCATTCTGAAAAGTACCCATTTACTCCTACTCTTTGCTTCCTGTCTGACAACCAGTTCTCAATCCATGTCAGTACACTACCCCCAATCCCATGTGCTCTAACTTTGCACATCAATCTCTTGTGTGGGACCTTGTCGAACGCCTTCTGAAAGTCCAAATATACCACTCTACTGGAAACATCCTCAAAAAATTCCAGAAGATTTGTCAAGCATGATTTCCCTTTCACAAATCCATGCTGACTTGGACCTATCATGTCACCTCTTTCCAAATGCACTGCTATGACATCCTTAATAATTGATTCCATCATTTTACCCACTACCGATGTCAGGCTGACCGGTCTATAATTCCCTGTTTTCTCTCTCCCTCCTTTTTTAAAAAGTGGGGTTACATTGGCTACCCTCTACTCCATAGGAACTGATCCAGAGTCAATGGAATGTTGGAAAATGACTGTCAACGCATCCACTATTTCCAAGGCCACCTCCTTAAGTACTCTGGGATGCAGTCCATCAGGCCCTGGGGATTTATCGGCCTTCAATCCCATCAATTTCCCAACACAATTTCCCGGCTAATAAGGATTTCCCTCAGTTCCTCCTCCTTACTAGACCCCCCGACCCCTTTTATAACCGGAAGGTTGTTCGTGTCCTCCTTCGTGAATACCGAACCAAAGTACTTGTTCAATTGGTCCGCCATTTCTTTGTTCCCCGTTCCCCTGATTCTGACTGCAGGGGACCTACGTTTGTCTTTACTAATCTTTTTCTCTTTACATATCTATAGAAACTTTTGCAATCCGTCTTAATGTTCCCTGCAAGCTTCTTCTCATACTCCATTTTCCCTGCCCTAATCAAACCCTTTGTCCTCCTCTGCTGAGTTCTAAATTTCTCCCAGTCCCCAGGTTCGCTGCTATTTCTGGCCAATTTGTATGCCACTTCCTTGGCTTTAATACTATCCCTGATTTCCCTTGATAGCCACGGTTGAGCCACCTTCCCTTTTTTATTTCTATGCCAGACAGGAATGTACAATTGTTGTAGTTCATCCATGCGGCCTCTAAATGTCTGCCATTGCCCATCCATAGTCAACCCCTTAAGTATCATTCGCCAATCCATCCCAGCCAATTCATGCCTCATACCTTCAAAGTTACCCTTCTTTAAGTTCTGGACCATGGTCTCTGAATTAACTGTTTCATTCTCCATCCCAATGCAGAATTCCACCATATTATGGTCACTCTTCCCCAAGGGGCCTCGCATATCGATTGGCCAAATCAAATCGCACGGGGTAGCCTTGAGGAAGAATTCATAGAATGCATACAGGATTGTTTCTTAGAACATTATGTTACAGAACCTACAAGGGAGCAAGCTATCTTAAATCTGGTCCTGTGTAATGAGACAGGAATAAAAAAATGATCTCCTAGTAAAAGATCCTCTCGGACTGAGTGATCACAGTATGATTGAATTTGTAATACAGATTGAGGATGAGGAAGTTGTGTCAGAAACGAGCGTACTATGCTTAAACAAAGGGGACTACAGTGGGATGAGGGCAGAGTTGGCTAAAGTAGACTGGAAACACAGACTAAACGGTGGCACAATTGAGGAACAGTGGAGGACTTTTAAGCAGCTCTTTCATAGTGCTCAACAAAAATATATTCCAGTGAAAAAGAAAGGCGGTAAGAGAAGGGATAACCAGCCGTGGATAACCAAGGAAATAAAGGAGAGTATCAAATTAAAAACCAATGCGTATAAGGTGGCCAAGGTTAGTGGGAAACTAGAAGATTGGGAAAATTTTAAACGACAGCAAAGAATGACTAAGAAAGCAATAAAGAAAGGAAAGATAGATTACGAAAGTAAACTTGAGCAAAACATAAAAACAGATAGTAAAAGCTTTTACAGATATATAAAACGGAAAAGAGTGACTAAAGTAAATGTTGGTCCCTTAGAAGATGAGAAGGGGGATTTAATAATGGGAAATGTGGAAATGGCTGAGACTTTAAACAATTATTTTGCTTCGGTCTTCACAGTGGAAGACACAAAAACCATGTCAAAAATTGCTGGTCACAGGAATGTGGGAAGGGAGGACCTTGAGACAATCACTATCACTAGGGAGGTAGTGCTGGACAGGCTAATGGGACTCAAGGTAGACAAGTCCCCTGGTCCTGATGAAATGCATCCCAGGGTATTAAAAGAGATGGTGGAAGTTATAGCAGATGCATTCGTTATAATCTACCAAAATTCTCTGGACTCTGGAGAGGTACTAGCGGATTGGAAAGCAGCTAATGTAACGCCTCTGTTTAAAAAAGGGAGCAGACAAAAGGCAGGTAACTATAGGCTGGTTAGTTTAACATTTGTAGTTGGGAAAATGCTTGAAACTATCATTAAGGAAGAAATAGCGGGACGTCTAGATAGGAATAGTGCAATCAAGCAGACGCAACATGGATTCATGAAAGGGAAATCATGTTTAACTAATTTACTGGAATTCTTTGAGGATATAACGATAGAGGTGTACCGATGGATGTGGTGTATTTAGATTTCCAAAAGGCATTCGATAAGGTGCCACACAAAAGGTTACTGCAGAAGATAAAGGTACGCGGAGTCAGAGGAAATGTATTAGCATGGATAGAGAATTGGCTGGCGAACAGAAAGCAGAGAGTCGGGATAAATGGGTCCTTTTCAGGTTAGAAATCGGTGGTTAGTGGTGTGCCACAGGGATCGGTGCTGGAACCACAACTGTTTACAATATACATAGATGACCTGGAAGAGGGGACAGAGTGTAGTGTAACAAAATTTGCAGATGACACAAAGATTAGTGGGAAAGCGGGTTGTGTAGAGGACACAGAGAGGCTGCAAAGAGATTTAGAAAGGTTAAGCGAATGGGCTAAGGTTTGGCAGATGGAATATAATGTCGGAAAGTGTGAGGTCATCCACCTTGAAAAAAAACAGTAAAAGGGAATATTATTTGAATGGGGAGAAATTACAACATGCTGCGGTGCAGAGGGACCTGGGGGTCCTTGTGCATGAATCCCACGGGTGCGAGCACTCGCTCCTCCATCTCAGTGATGTCGCTGGGGACTGGTGGTCCCCCACCCGTTCACCTCTGCATGGACCTCATCGTTGATAGCTTCTTCTGTAAAAGGTGACAGGATGACATGGCATGAGATCATTGTGTGATGTCATTGCTAGATACTGTCACAGACACTGATACAACACATAACTGACAGATGTAATCATGATTATTATGAAAATTATCATTCTTTACCTGAAGACATACACCGTGACTACAGGCTTTGAGTAAAACATTCCTGGTAAAAGTTCACATCTGCCGATAGTCACTCGTGACTCTTACAAATCAAATTATATAAATACATAAGTACATGTAAATAAATGTAATACTTACTCTTGCGGATCCCACAAGGTCGTTCCATGGTTTGCGGCATTGGTTGCCCTCACGCACTTCGTTGGTCGCCGACGAGACCACCTCTGCTATCTCGGTCCATCTCCTCCGGTAGGCCTTTGGGGTGGGCTTCCCACGTCCTCCCTGTTATCCCAGCGTAACTCGACCTTCTGCAGGAGGGAGGCATTTGCCTCATCCGAGAACCTCTTGGCTCTTATGCGCCCTCCAATGTGCTCCTCCCCCACCTCACTGCTCTCTCCAGCGTCAATCTCCACAGCGTGCTGTGCTGCCTCCTCCTCTCCCTCCAGTATCGGGCAAATTTGGTTAAATATGTGGCTGTTAACAGCTAATTTTTGTTTGCCTACTTGCTGTGAAGCTCCTTCCTCCCAAAGCAGCCACACCACACCCAGCCACGCCTTCAGTGTTTTTAAGCACAGAAGTGGAGGTTCTAGCCCCATGTTTGGAAAGTTCTGTTCAAGAGCGAAGATATCTTCTTCGAAACAGAAAACCAGTGGTTAAGTTTGATTTGTAAATATGGCAAAATAAGTCCATGGGCTAGATTTTCCACTTTTGTGCAGATTGCCCAAAAATGGCCATTATTTCCGGCGTGGGCGATAAATATGGGTTTTCAGATCGTCGGATTATCGTCCATTTTCAAATCCGCTAGTTTCCATTTTATAAAATGGGCGTTACCGCGAGCGATCTGAAATAGGCATTGGTGTTAAATGTCTCTGACCTTCTGCCATAAAGTGTTTCCGTCCTTAGCAACTGCATGGCAACGCTCGTATCCCGCGATTCAGGACGTCAGTGGGTCATCATTACAAGCGCATAAGAGGAGACAGAGAGAGAGAGAGCAGAGAGGGAGTGCAGGCATGTGTAGATGTGGTGTGAGTGCTTGCTTGGCTGCTTTGGGAGGTAGTAGGGAGAATTTCGACCTTACTACAAAATTGTGAGAAAAAAGTTAGCTGTTACCAGCCAGATATTTTGTCTAATTTGGTGCCGATAATGGAGAGATTGGAGGAGGCGACACAGCACGCTGTGGAGACTGATGCTGGCGAGAGCAGTGAGCTGGGAGAGGAACAATTGGGAGGACGAAAGAGAGCGAGGAGGTTCTTGGACGAGGCAAATGCCTCCCTCCTGCAGGAGGTCGCGTCACGCTGGGATCAATTGACCCAGGGAGGGCATGGGAAGCCCACTCCAAAGGCCTACCAGAAGATATGGGCCAAGATAGCTGAGGTGGTCTTGACGGTGACCAACAAGGTGCATGAGGGCAACCAATGCCGAAAGCGATGGAACGATTTTGTCGGATCCGCCAGAGTAAGTAAACATTTATTTACATGTACTTATATATTTATATAATTTGATTTGTAAGTGTCATGAGTGATTAAGATCAAATGTGAGGTCTTTCACTTTTACCGGGAATGTTGTACTCAAAGCTTGCAGTCACGGTCTACGTCTTTAGGTAAAGAATGATCATTTTCATTATAATCATGATTACATCTGTCAGTTATGTGTTGTATCAGTCTCTGTGACAGTACCTAGCAATGATATCACGCAATGATCTTGTAATGACTCAAGAGTCTGGTTACTGTAAACTCACTCAGGTGCAACCTGATCCATCTTTATCCCAGCCCGAGAGTGTCTGCGTGCCAAAGCTTATGCCACATGCGTACAGCCCGATGACCTCCGACCGCGGCACCCTCTGGTGTCTGGTGACCCCCAAGCATTAATACATAACAGCATCCCCTTTTTCAAAATCTTAACAACAGTCTTTTTATAAATTAAGACGGTCTGAGGCTTTCCTCTCACGAGTTGATCGTCTCAGTTCAACTTTGGCTCTGGGCGAGCGTTCTGAGTCCATTGAGACTGAGGGCTGAGTAGCCGATCTGATGGGAGTGGTCATGACCACATCAGAGACTGAAGGTTCAGAGTCAGTAATGTCAGCAGAGTCCTCTGATGAGTGAACAATGGTTGGTTGGTCACTGACTTCATCTTCCTCACTCGGTTCCAGTTCATCCGTGTGCTGCAGTTTAACCTGGTCAAGGTGTTTCTTGCATGTTTGCCCATTCTTGAGCATGCCAATAAACACTGTGTTACCCTCCTTGGCTGTAACAGTGCCGGCGATCCACTTTGAACCTTGACCATAGTTCAATACATAAATCGGATCGTTGACCGAGATGTCACGTGACACGGCAACACGATCATGACACCATTGCTGACTTTGATGTCTATTTTTAACACGACCATTCAAATCAGGATGAACAATAGAAAATCTGGTCTTGAGATTTCTCTTCATCAGTAGTTCAGCAGGAGGAACCCCAGTAAGCATATGAGGTCTTGACCTGTAACTGAGCAATATACATGACAACCACCTCTGGAGTGAGCCCTGAGTTATACGTTTCATACTTTCAAGATCGTTTGAACGGCACGTTCTGCTTGACCATTAGAAGCAGGCTTGAATGGAGTTGATCTCAAATGTCTGATGCCATTGAGTTTCATGAACTCCTGGAACTCAAGACTTGTGAAGCAAGATCCGTTGTCGCTCATAACAATATCAGGCAAAATATGAGTAGCAAACATGATACGAAGGCTCTCAATGGTAGCTGTAGACGTGCTGGATGACATAATAACACACTCTATCCACTTAGAATATGCATCTACTACGACAAAAAACATCTTTCCTAGGAACGGGCCCGCAAAATCAATGTGGATCCTCGATCATGGTTTGGATAGCCACAACCAAAGACTCAGCGGAGATTCCACTGGTACTTAGTTGCATGCAAGTATTGCACTGATGCATGCATGATTCCAGATCAGAGTCAATTCCAGACCATCATACATGAGACCGAGCAATGGACTTCATCATGACAATACCAGGATGAGTACTAAAAGTTTATGTACAAATTTTTCTCGACCTTTCTTCGGAATGATTACACGATTACCCCACAGTAAACAGTCTGACTGAATGGACAGTTCATCCTTGCGATGGTTGTAAGGTTTCTCCATAGGTATGGCAGATCAATCACCACTGAGTACACACCGTTTCACAACCGATAAAATAGGGTCATGGCTGGTCCAGATCCTAACTTGTTGAGCAGTGACAGGGGTTCCTTCACTCTCAAAAGCATCCATTACTAACAGGAGAGCTGCAGGTTGAGGCATCTCCATCTCAGTTGTGGGTAAGGGCAGACGACTCAGTGCATCGGCACAATTCTCAGTACCAGGTCTATGACGGATGACGTAATCATAGGCAGACAATGTCAATGCCCACCTTTGAATGCGGGATAATGCATTGGTATTAATACCTTTGGTTTTCCGCAAACAATTAAATGAGTGGCTTGTGATCTGTTTCTCATTGAAAACGAAGACTAAACAGGTACTTGTGCATTTTTTTTACCCCATACACACAGGCCAAAGCTTCTTTCACTACCATACTGTAAGCTCTTTCCACTTTAGACAGTCTTCCCGAAGCATACGCAACAGGTTGTAGCTTGCCCAATTCATTTGTTTTTTGGAGTACGCAGCCAACCCCATATGATGAAGCATCACAGGCCAATACAAGACGCTTACACAGATCATAATGAACAAGCAACTTGTTTGAACATAGCAGATTCTTGGCTTTCTCAAAGGCTCTATCTTGATACGCACCCCAGACCCAGTTATCGGCTTTTCTTAGTAACACATGCAGTGGCTCTAGTAAAATGCTCAATCTGGGTAAGAAATTACCAAAGTAGTTGAGTAGCCCAAGGTTCAAACGCAGCTCCATCACATTCTGAGGCCTGGGTACATTTTTGATGGCCTCAGTTTTCGAATCAGTGGGCCTGATGCCATCAGCAGCAATCTCCCTCCCGAGGAATTCGACTTCAGGTGCCATGAATACATACTTCGAGTGTTTCAGCCTGAGTCCCACTTTGTCCAGATGCTGTAGGGCTTCTTCAAGATTGTTCAGATGTTCAGCAGTGTCGCGACTTGTGACCAGAATGTCATCTTGAAACACGACAACTCTAGGAACCGACTTCAGTAAACTCTCCATATTCCTCTGAAATATGGCTGCAGCCGAACGAATCCCAAAAGGACACCTGTTGTAGACGAACAGTCCTTTATGGGTGTTGATGCAGGTGAATTTCTTCAAAGTGTCGACAAGCTCCTGGGTCATATAGGCCGACATCAGATCCAGTTTCGTGAACGACTTTCCACCAGCTAGCATGGCAAACAGATCATTATCCCTCGGTAACGGATACTGATCCTGTTTCGAAAATCGGTAATCATAACCTTGTAGTCTCCACAAATCCTGACAGTGCCATCACTCTTCAACACAGGAACAATGGGATTAGCCCACTCATTAAACTCGACCGGTGATATGATCCCTTCACACTGGAGTCTGTCTAGCTTAATTTCAACCTTTTCCCTCATCATGTAGGGAACAGACCGAGCTTTGTGATAGACAGGCCTTGCATTAGAGTCCAGGTGAATCTGTACCTTGGCTCCCGTAAAATTACCAATGCTGGGTTCAAACAAAGAAGGAAACTTTTTCAATACTTGAGCACACAAAGTATCATCCACCGAGGACAACATCTTGACATCATTCCAGTTCAGCTTGATTTTCTCAAGCCAATTCCTGCCGAACAGCATTGGACCATTATCTGGGATGATCCATAATGGTAGCTCGTGAACTACACTGTCATATGACACCTCGATTGCTGCACTGCCGAGCACCGGTATGAGTTCCTTAGTGTAAGTACGCAACCTGGCATTGACTGGACTCAGCTTCGGTTTCACAGCGTTCGTGTCCCACAGCTTGTCGAATGTCCTTTGGCTCATTATCGACTGGCTCACACCCATGTCCAGCTCCATTGATACAGGCACGCCATTCAACTTCACATTCACGATTATTGGCTGGCTCTTGCTCAGGAAAGAATACAGTCCATTCACTTCCTCCTCGGGTTGCGTATCCGGGCCATCACTGAACTGGTCCTCATAAACCACGTGGTGAATCACACCACGCTTGCTCCGTTGTGGACACATCCTGTGAAGATGCCCCACTTTCGAACATCCATTGCATGAGTATTGTCTAAACCGACACTGATGAGGCCGATGATTGCCCCACAACGCCAACAGGGTGGAATCTGGTTCAAAGCCGGTTGGCGGGCTCTGAGCAGTGGCAGGTTTCGCGTAAGCAGCTCTGCCCGAAGACGACGCCATCTTGTTTACAGTACTTGCCGTGGAACTCCGACTCGTCGATGATATCTGCCTCAAATTATCATCCATCATCATGCATGCCTGGGCAGTCGCGATGGCCTTTTTCAAATCCAGTGTCTCTGCAGGCAACAGCTTCTTGAGAATCGCATCATGGCTGATGCCTATCATGAAGACATCACGCAGCATGTCTTCCAGCATGTTCCCGAACTTACACGGCTCAGCAAGATGTTGCAGGTTGGCAACAAATCTCGACATGCCCTGGCCCTCAGCACGAACATGCAAGTAGAAACGGTAATGTGATATGATAATCCCCTCTTGTGGCTTCAGATGGTTACCCACCAACATACACAATTCCTTGTACATGTTTATCGCTGGACATACAGGCGAGAGAATATTCTTCATGGGGCCGTAAATTTTCGGACCACAAATGGTGAGGAAAACTGCTCTGCGCTTAACTGCGTAAGCCTCTGCCTCCATGCCATTGGCCACAAAATACTGATCCAGGCGGTTGACAAAATCTGCCCAATCCTCGCCCTCCACGAATCTCTCCAGGATTCCAACCGTGCCCATTGTGCATGCCCATGTACCAGGCCCAAGCACCTTGCCACAGGGCACCCCAGTTGTCCCCAGGATGGCGCCGAATCCGCGGAGGTTTCTTAGACGCAGCAGGTTTGCTCCATGAGCGGCAGATCAGAGCAGCAACATGGTAGATTTGTCCAGGAGGACTGCTGACATAGGTCAGCAGATCCTCTAGACATTGGGGGGCATATCCTGCCAGCTGGCCAGCTTCTCCGGCACCATGAAGGAGTACGTTCTGCGGATGGTGGAGGGCATGGAGGTGATAGCCAAGAACACTGGTGGCACAGGCCTCCCAGTGGTCCAGGAGCGCGGCGCTGCACCCTAAGGTGCCGCACCCCCAGTGCCAACGACACATATGAGGCAGGAGCAACATCTTGCTTCTGAATCGGAGAATGTTCCTGTTGTATATGTGGACTTGTATTTACTCTGCAATAAAAGACTAAGGTCACACTTTACTTTGAGCTCACAGTGTTCAGTCTGACTCTTTCTCCATATCCAACAACTGGCGACGAGATACAGATAGCGAACTCAAAGATGCAGAGAGCAGTGGGCATCTGAAGAAATTTTCGGAGAGAGATGATTGGGAAACTTTTCTAGAGCGACTCGACCAATACTTTGTGGCCATCGAGCTAGATGGGGAAGAGAGTGCTGCTAAACGAAGGGCAATCTGCCTCACCATCTGTGGGGCACCAATGTATGGCCTCATGAAGAATCTGCTCACTCCAGTGAAACCCACGGAGAAATCGTACGACGATTTGTGCACACTGGTCCGAGAGCATTTGAACTGGAAGGAAAGCATTCTGATGGCGAGGTACCGGTTCTATACCTACAAAAGGTCTGAAGGCCAGGAAGTGGCGAGTTATGTCCCGAGCTAAGACGCCTTGCAGGACATTGCGAATTTGAAGGACATTTGGAGCACATGCTCAGAGTCTTTTTCCTACTTGGCACTGGCCACGAAACCATACTTTGCAAACTTTTGACTGTAGAGACCCCAAGTAAGGCCTTAGCAATAGCCCAGGCATTCATTGCCACCAGTGACAATATTAAGCAAATCTCTCAGCACACAAGTGCTGCTACAGTACTGTGAACAAAGTGATGTTGTTTTCGAATCGTAATGTACAGGGCAGGTCACACATACCTGCAAATGACTCAGAGTCCACCATCAAGGGTGATGAATGCAAGGCCATTAACACCTTGTTGGCGCTGCGGGGGTGATCATCGTTTCCATTCATGCCAATTCAGAGAGTACGTTTGCAAAGGCTGTGGAACAATGGAACACCTCCAACGAGTGTTCAGGTGAACTGCTAAGCCTGTTAAACCTGCAAACCACCATGTTGCAGAGGAGGACAGATACTCGGAGGATCACGACGAACCAGAGCCTGAGATAGAGGAGGCAGAGATACATGGGGTGCACACATTCACCACGAATTGTTCCCTGATAATGCTGAATGTTGAACTAAATGGACTCCCGGTGTCAATGGAGCTGGACACGGGCGCGAGCCAGTACATCATGGGCAAAAAGACTTCCGAAAGGTTGTGGTGCAACAAGGCCTCAAGGCCAGTCTTAACTCCAGTTCGCACGAAACTAAGAACTTACACGAAAGAACTGATTCCTGTAATTGGCAGTGCTACCGTAAAGGGCTCCTACGATGGAGCGGTGCACAAGCTACCATTCTGGGTGGTACCGGGCGATGGTCCCATGCTGCTCGGTAGGAGCTGGCTGGGAAAGATACGCTGGAAATGGGATGACGTCCGAGCGCTATCGCCCGCTGACGACGCTTCGTGTGCCCAGGTCTTAAACAAATTTCCTTCGCTGTTCGAACCAGGTATCGGGAAATTCCAAGGGGCAAAAGTGCAGATCCACCTAATTCCGGGGGCGCGACCCATCCATCACAAGGCAAGAGCAGTACCGTACATGATGAGAGAAAGGGTAGAGATCGAGCTAGACCAGCTGCAAAGAGAGGGCATCATTTCACCGATCGTGTTCAGCGGGTGGGCCAGTCCTTTCATCCCAGTCCTCAAGGGAGATGGCACCGTCAGAATCTGTGGCGATTACAAAGTAACTATCAATCGTTTCTCCCTGCAGGACCAATACCCACTACCAAAGGCCGATGACCTCTTTGCAACGCTGGCGGGAGGAAAGACGTTCACGAAGCTGGATCTGACTTCAGCCTACATGATGCAGGAACTGGAGGAATCATCGGAGGCTCTCACCTGCATCAACATGCACAAGAGTCTTTTTGTTTATAACAGATGCTCGTTTGGAATCCGATCAGCTGCGGCGATATTCCAGAGAAACATGGAAAGTTTACTGAAGTCAGTCCCGCACACCGTGATCTTCCAGGATGACACCTTGGTCACAGGTCGGAACACAGTTGAGCACCTGCAGAATCTGGAGGAGGTTCTTAGTCGACTCAACCGCGTGGGGTTCAGGTTAAAACGCTCGAAGTGCGTTTTCCTGGTGCCTGAAGTGGAGTTCCTGGGAAGGAGGATTGCGGCAGACGGCATCAGGTGCACTAACGCAAAGTTGGAGGCAATCGAGAACGCACCGAGGCCACAGAACGTGACGGAAGTGCGGTTGTTTCTGGGACTCTTGAACTACTTTGGTAACTTCTTACCGGGACTCAGCACACTGCTAGAACCACTGCATGTCTTACTACGAAAAGGGGACGGATGGGTTTGGGGCAAAAGCCAAAAAAATGCCTTTGTAAAAGCGAGAAAATTGTTTTGCTCAAACAAATTGCTTGTGTTGTATGATCCATGTAAGTGTTTGGTACGAGCATGTGATGCGTCGTCATATGGCGTTGGGTGTGTATTGCAACAAGCTAATGATTTTGGGCAACTGCATCCGATTGCTTATGCATCCAGGAGTCTGTCTAAGGCTGAGAGAGCCGACAGCATGATTGAAAACGTAGCGTTAGCGTGTGTCTATGGGGTAAAGAAAATGCATCAATACATGTTTGGGCTCAAATTCAAATTGGAAACTGACCATAAGCCACTTATATCCCTGTTTTCCGAGAGTAAAGGGATAAATACCAACACATCGGCCCGCATCCAGAGATGGTCGATCACATTGTCCACATACAACTAAGCCATCTGCCACAGGCCAGGCACAGAAAACTGAGCCGATGCTCTCAGTAGACTGCCATTGTCCACCACGGGAGTGGAAATGGCGCAGCCCGCAGATCTAGCCATGGTTATGGAAGCATTTGAGAGTGAGACTCACCCGTCACTGTCCGGCAAATCAAAACCTGGACAAGTCAGGACCCCTTATTATTTCTAGTCAAAAGCTGTGTGCTTCACGAGAGCTGGTCCAGTGTCCCAGTGGAAATTCAGGAAGAGATAAAGCCGTTCCTGCGGCGCAAAGATGAAATGTCTATACAGGCAGAATGCCTTCTATGGGGCAATCGAATAGTATTCCCCAAGAAGGGCAGAGACACTTTCATCAATGACCTCCACAGTACCCACCCAGGCATCGTAATGATGAAAGCGATAGCCAGATCCCATGTGTGGTGGCCTGGTATCGATGCGGACTTAGAGTGCTGCGTTCACAGATGTAACACATGCTCGCAGTTAAGCAATGTACCCAGGGAGGCACCACTAAGTTTATGGTTTTGGCTCTCCAAACCGTGGTCTAGGGTACACGTCGACTATGCAGGCCCGTTCTTGGGTAAAATGTTCCTTGTGGCTGTAGACGCATACTCCAAGTGGATTGAATGTGAGATAATGTCGGTTAGCACGTCCGCTGCCACTACTGAAACCTGCGGGCCATGTTTGTCACACACGGCTTAACCGATGTCCTGGTGAGCGACAACGGGCCATATTTACCAGTGCTGAGTTCAAAGAATTCATGACCCGTAATGGGATCAAACATGTCACATCTGCCTCATTTAAACCAGCGTCCAATGGTCAGGCAAAGAGAGCAGTGCAAACCATCAAGCAAGGCTTGAAGAAGGTAACTGAAGGCTCACTGCAGACTCGCCAAGCCCGAGTCCTGCTTACCTACCGCACGAGACCCCATTCACTCACTGGGACCCCACCCGCTGAACTGCTCATGAGAAGAGCACTTAAGACAAGACTTTCGTTAGTTCACCCTGATCTACATGAACAGGTAGAGAGCAGGCGGCTTCAACAAAGTGCATACCATGACAGCACAAATGTGTCACGCGAGATTGAAATCAATGATCCTGTATTTGTATTAAATTATGGACTATTGTGTTCCTAACACAGACAAGACTGCACACAGGGAGGTTAAATTAACAGTGACCTCAGTCTTTATTAAGACACTCCAGAGTGAGGAACAGGCCTTAGGGGCCGGCTTATACACAGTGCTCCCAAGGGATGCTGGGAACCCTTGGGACTTCAGGGGATGCGCTCCCTGGTGGCGGAATATGGGAGTGCATGCTTTACAGATACACAACATTACACCCCCCCAAAGTGAAAGTGAAAACTATTTACAAGGTGAGGCGGTCGGGAGCCTTTCTTTCCCTGGTGGACCGCCTCGGTACAAATGTCTGTTCTGGTGTGTTGGCTGTGCCCTCGCTGAGCCGGCGTGTTGTTGGCCCTCCGGGGCTGCTGGGTGAGCCTGGCCTTGCTGGGCTGTTGGGCATGATGGTTTCAATTTCCTGGTCCGGGGTGGTGTCTTTGATCCTTTGGGTGTGTGTTGTGGGCTTGAAGAAGATGGTGTCTGCTGTGGGTTGTTCAGGGCAGTCTGTGAACCTCAGCCTCGTTTGGTCCAGGTGCTTTTTGCAAATTTGTCCATTGTCTAGTTTGACTACAAACACCCTACTCCCTTCTTTAGCTATCACCGTGCCCGCGATCCACTTGGGACCATGTCCATAGTTGAGCACATACACAGGGTCATTCAGATCAATTTCCTGTGACACAGTGGCGTGACCATCGTTTACATTTTGTTGCTGCCGCCTGCTCTCTACCTGATCATGCAGGTTGGGGTGAACCAGCGAGAGTCTGGTTTTAAGTGTCCTTATCATGAGTAGCTCAGCTGTGGGCACCCCTGTGAGCGAGTGGGGTCTCGTGCGATAGCTGAGCAGTACGCGGGACAGACGGGTTTGGAGTGAGCCTTCTATGACTCGTTTAAGGCTCTGTTTGATTGTTTGTACTGCCCACTCTGCCTGCCCATTGGAGGCTGGTTTAAACGGGGCCGAGGTGACATGTTTGTTCCCATTGCTGGTCATGAATTCTTTAAATTCGGCACTGGGGAAACATGGCCCGTTGTCACTGACCAGTATGTCAGGCAGGCTGTGGGTGACAAACATGGCCCTCAGGCTTTCAATGGTGTCGGTGGCGGTGCTTCCCGACATTATTTCACATTCAAACCATTTTGAAAAAGCATCCACCACCACCAGAAACATTTTACCAAGAAATGAGCCCATATAGTCGACATGGATCCTGGACCATGGTCTGGAGGGCCAGGACCACAAACTTAGTGGTGCCTCTCTGGGCGCGTCGCTCAACTGAGCACACACGCTGCATTGCCGTACAAAGGACTCTAAGTCAGAGTCGATACCAGGCCACCACACATCGGATCTGGCTATCGCTTTCATCATTACTATACTCGGGTGTGTGCTGTGGAGATTCGAGATGAACGTCTCCCTGTTCTTTTTGGGTAGCATTACGTGGTTACCTCACAACAGGCAGTCTACCTGAATGGACAGTTCGTCCTTTCGCCGCTGAAACGGCTTGATTAGCTCTTGCATTTCAACGGGGATGCTGGCCCAGCTCCCATGCAGTACACAGTTTTTTACTAGGGACAGCAGAGGATCTTGGCTGGTCCAAGTTCTAATCTGGTGGGCCGTGACTTATCATTTTCAAATGCTTCCATGACCACCAACAAGTCTGCGGGCTGCACCACCATCAACAAGTCTGCAGGCTGCGCCATTTCCAACCCCGTGGTGGGCAATGGTAGCCGACTGAGAGCATCCGCACAGTTCTCGGTGCCTGGCCTGTGGCAGATAGTATAGTTTATACACTGATAGCATGAGTGCCCACCTTTATATGCAGGCTGAGGCATTAGTATTTATCCCCTTGTTTTCAGCGAACAGGGATATGAGGGGCTTGTGATCGGTTTCCAGCTCAAATTTGAGGCCAAACAGTTACTGATGCATTTTCTTTACCCTGAACACACATGCTAATGCCTCTTTCTCAATCATGCTGTAGGCCCTCTCGGCTTTAGAAAATCTCCTGGAGGCATAGGCGACAGGCTGCAACTTCCCCGCAACGTTAGCTTGTTGTAATACACACCCGACTCCGTACGACGACGCATCACATGCTAACAGAAGTCTTTTACACGGGTTATACAATACAAGCAGCTTGTTGGAGCATAAAATGTTTCTGGCTTTCTCAAAAGCAATTGTTTTTTTCCCCATACCCAGTTCTCACCTTTGCGCAATAACACATGTAGGGGCTCTAAGAGGGTGCTTAACCCCGGTAGGAAGTTACCAAAATAGTTGAGGAGTCCCAGGAACGACCGCAGCTCCGTGACGTTCTGTGGCCTGAGCGCGTTCCTGATAGCCTCTGTCTTGGCGTCTGTGGGCCGAATGCCGTCCGCCGCGATCTTTCTCCCCAAAAACTCCACTTCTGTTGCCATGAAGACGCATTCCGACCTCTTCAGCCGCAGCCCGACGTGATCCAGTCGCTGGAGTACCTGCTCCAGGTTTTGTTGGTGCTCGACGGTGTCCTGACCCATGACCAATGAAAAACATGCGTGGTACCGACTTGAGTAGGCTCTCCATGTTTCTCTGGAAGATCGCTGCAGCCGACCGAATTCCAAACGGGCATCTGTTGTAGATGAACAGTCCCTTGCGCGTGTTGATGCAGATGAGGCCCTTCGAAGACTCCTCCAGCTCCTGCGTCATGTAGGCTGAAGTCAGGTCGAGCTTGGTGAACGCCTTGCCTCCTGCCAGCGTCGCAAATAGGTCGTCTGACTTAGGCAGCGGGTATTGGTCCTGTAGCGAGAAACGATTAATAGTTACTTTATAATCGCCGCAAATCCTGATCGTGCCATCACTTTTGAGTACTGGAACAATCGGGCTGGCCCACTCGCTGAATTCCACTGGGGAGATGATGCCCTCACGTTGCAGCCTGTCCGGCTCGATTTCCACTCTCTCCCCCATCATGTGAGGTACCGCTCGCGCCTTGTGGTGAATGGGTCGTGCCTCTGCGACCAAGTGGATCCGCACCTACGCCCCGGAAAAGTTTCCAATGCCTGGCTCAAAAAGGGAAGGAAATTTGTTAAGAACCTGGGTACATGAGACCTCATTGACATGTGATAGCACTCGGATGTCATCCCAGTTCCAGCGGATTTTGCCCAGCCAACTCCTTCCAAGCAGTGTGGGGCCATCGCCTGGGACAATCCAGAGTGGCAGTTCGTGCACCGTGCCCTCGTAGGTGACCTTGACCATGGCGCTGCCCAGGACAGTGATGAGCTCTTTGGTGTATGTTTTCAGTTTCGTGTGGATGGGGCTCAGGCTGGTCTGAGGGCCTTGTTGCACCACAGTCTCTCAAACATCTTTTTACTCATGATGGATTGGCTAGCGCCAATGTGGTGTCCTTACAGCTTACCATAGAATCACACGAGGCATGTACTGCAGACAAAGTCACTACGTGACCTGAACCTTTATTCCCAGGACCAAGAAGTGCTGACCCTGTGTGGGACCTCCCTTTATACACCTGGATGACCAGGTGAGGAGTGTCTCCCACAAGTTCACCCCGTGGTCAAGGTGTGCATTACTCAGGTGTATACAGTGTACAGTGTTGTTACATAAGGGTTACAGTTATGTGATGGTTACAAACATGATATTACCTCCCCCCAACATCTTTGGGTCTTTCAGGCGGTCGACACTCTCTCATGGAGCGCTGCAGTTGGGGCTTTGGTGGTTGGGCCTTGGCATGCGTGAGGTGATTCCGGCCTATCCGGGCTGGCCGCAGGGACTGTGCATGCTGGTGAATGTCCTTGTTGCTCGTTCACTGGCAGTGGTGTGGGTGACATCTCATGGTCTTCCTCAGGTTCCTCAGTGTCCATGCTGAACCTTTTCTTTACGTGGCCCAGATGTTTGCGGCATTTCTGTCCATTGTTAAGTCTGACCACTATGACCCTATTCCCCTCTTTACCAATTACAGTACCCTCAAGCCACTTGTGTCCCAAAGCATGATTGAGAACAAATACAGGGTCATCAATTTCTATGCAACTCCCACTGAGTTGCGATCATGGCACTCGATTTGGGACTGGCGCTTGCCCTCAACAATGTCTGACAGGGCTGGATGAATGAGGGACAGCCGTGTTTTAAGCGTGCGTTTCATGAGTAGTTCCGCGGGCGGGACTCCCGTGAGCGAATGCGGTCGGGACTTGTAGGCCAGCAGGAGGCGCGATTGGCGGTACTGAAAGGAGGGTCCTTGAATCCGGAGCATGCCCTGGTTTATGATTTGAACCGCACGTTCCACCTGGCCATTGGAAGCCGGCTTGAATGGTGCTGTCCTGACATGTTTGATGCCATTACCCGACATAAACTCCTGGAATTCATAGCTAGTGAAACACGGGCCGTTGTCGCTAACCAGGATGTCCGGCAAGCCGTGGGTCGCAAGAACCGTACGCAGACTCTCCACTGTGGTGGACGTCGTGCACGAATTCAATATGATGCACTCGATCCATTTTGAATATGCATCGACAACAATCAGGAATATTTTTCCCATGAACGGGCCTGCGTTGTCTACGTAAATACGTGACCATGGCCTGGTGGACCAGGACCACGGGCTGAGTGGGGCCTCCCTGGGGGCATTTCCCAGTTGAGCACATGTCGTGCACCTGTGAACCCAGTGTTCCAGGTCTGAGTCAATTCCCAGCCATCATACATGTGACTGGGCAATGGCCTTCATTAGCACGATGCCTGGGTGCTCGCTGGGGAGTTCCCTGATGAATGCTTCCCTTCCTTTCTGGGGCATGACGACCCGGCTGCACCATAGCAGGCAGTCGGCTTGGATGGAGAGCTCGTCCATCCGTCTGTGAAACGGCCTGACCTCCTCGGGCACGCTCCGTGTGCGGGCGCCCAATCCCCAGTCAGGATACATTTCTTTATCATGGATAGGAGGGGATCTCTGTTGATCCAGATTTTGAGCTGGTGGGCTGTGATGGGGGAGCCTGCGGCCATGACCACCTCCGCGTTTTGTTCCGACGCCCCCTCGGTGGTCACCAGTGGGAGCCTGCTGAGCGTGTCAGCGCAATTTCCGGTGCCTGGCCAGTGCCGTATGGTGTAGTCATATGCAGCCACCGTGAGGGCCCACCGCTGTATGCGAGCTGACGCATTGGCATTGACAGCTTTGCTGTCGGACAACAGGGATGTTAACGGTTTGTGGTCCGTTTCCAACTCGAACCTTCTGCCGAAAAGGTAGTGGTGCATCTTTTTCACACCGTAGACACATGCGAGTGCTTCCTTTTCAACCATCCCATATCCCCGTTCTGCCTGGGAGAGCGACCTGGAGGCATAAGCCACAGGTTGGAGTTGGCCCTCATCATTACTCTGCTGCAACATGCACCCAACCCCATAGGATGATGCATCACACGTTAAAACCAGTTTCTTACAGGGGTTGTACAAGGTTGTACAACAGCTTGTTAGAACAAAGCAGATTCCGCGCCCGATTGAAAGCCCGTTCTTGACAGTCCCCCCAAAACCATTCGCAACCCTTACGCAGGAGCACGTGCAGTGGCTCCAACAATGTGCTTAAGTTCGGCAGAACGTTCCCGAAGTAGTTTAAGAGTCCCAGAAATGACCGCAACTCTGATGTGTTGCCGGGCCGGGGCGCACCATGGATCGCCTCCGTTTTGGATTCGGTAGGCTGGATCCCGTCTGCAGCAACCCTCCTGCCCAAAAACTCGACCTCTGGGGCCAAAAACACACACTTGGACTTCTTTAGTCGCAAGCCTACCCGGTCCACTCGGGGTAGCACCTCCTCCAGATTATGGAGATGTTCCTCAGTGTCTCAAAAAGGAGGGAGAGAGAAAACAGGGAATTATAGACCGGTCAGCCTGACATCTGTAGTGGGTAAAATGATGGAATCAATTATTAAGGATGTCATAGCAGTGCATCTGGAAAATGGTGACATGATAGGTCCAAGTCAGCATGGATTTGTGAAAGGGAAATCATGCTTGACAAATCTTCTGGAATTTTTTGAGGATGTTTCCAGTAAAGTGGACAAAGGAGAACCAGTTGATGTGGTATATTTGGACTTTCAGAAGGCTTTCGACAAGGTCCCACACAAGAGATTAATGTGCAAAGTTAAAGCACATGGGATTGGGGGTAGTGTGCTGACGTGGATTGAGAACTGGTTGTCAGACAGGAAGCAAAGAGTAGGAGTAAACGGGTACTTTTCAGAATGGCAGGCAGTGACTAGTGGGGTGCCGCAAGGTTCTGTGCTGGGGCCCCAGCTGTTTACATTGTACATTAATGATTTAGACGAGGGGATTAAATGTAGTATCTCCAAATTTGCGGATGACACTAAGTTGGGTGGCAGTGTGAGCTGCGAGGAGGATGCTATGAGGCTGCAGAGTGACTTGGATAGGTTAGGTGAGTGGGCAAATGCATGGCAGATGAAGTATAATGTGGATAAATGTGAGGTTATCCACTTTGGTGGTAAAAACAGAGAGACAGACTATTATCTGAATGGTGACAGATTAGGAAAAGGGAAGGTGCAACGAGACCTGGGTGTCATGGTACATCAGTCATTGAAGGTTAGCATGCAGGTACAGCAGGCGGTTAAGAAAGCAAATGGCATGTTGGCCTTCATAGCGAGGGGATTTGAATACAGGGGCAGGGAGGTGTTGCTACAGTTGTACAGGGCCTTGGTGAGGCCACACCTGGAGTATTGTGTACAGTTTTGGTCTCCTAACTTGAGGAAGGACATTCTTGCTATTGAGGGAGTGCAGCGAAGATTCACCAGACTGATTCCCGGGATGGCGGGACTGACCTATCAAGAAAGACTGGATCAACTGGGCTTGTATTCACTGGAGTTCAGAAGAATGAGAGGGGACCTCATAGAAACGTTTAAAATTCTGACGGGTTTAGACAGGTTAGATGCAAGAAGAATGTTCCCAATGTTGGGGAAGTCCAGAACCAGGGGTCACAGTCTGAGGATAAGGGGTAAGCCATTTAGGACCGAGATGAGGAGAAACTTTTTCACCCAGAGAGTGGTGAACCTGTGGAATTTTCTACCACAGAAAGTAGTTGAGGCCAATTCACTAAATATATTCAAAAGGGAGTTAGATGAAGTCCTTACTACTCGGGGGATCAAGGGTTATGGCGAGAAAGCAGGAAGGGGGTACTGAAGTTTCATGTTCAGCCATGAACTCATTGAATGGCGGTGCAGGCTGGAAGGGCTGAATGGCCTGCTCCTGCACCTATTTTCTATGTTTCTATGTCTATGTTTCAACCCGTGATTAGGATGTCATCTTGGAATACGATTATTCCAGGGATGGATTTAAGCAAGCTTTCCATGTTCCTCTGGAAGATAGCGGCCGCTGAACGAATGCCAAACGGACACCTGTTGTAAACGAATAGCCTCTTGTGCGTAGTGATGGTGATCAGAAGCTTGGATTCTTCAGCCAGTTCCTGAGTCATGTAGGCTGAAGTGAGGTCCAACTTGGTGAACAGCTTGCCACCTGCCAGCGTGGCAAAAAGATCCTCCGCTCTCGGAAGCGAGTATTGGTCCTGTAGTGACACTCGGTTGATGGTGGCCTTGTAGTCACCACAAATCCTGACCGAGCCATCCGCTTTAAGGACACGAACGATGGGGCTTGCCCAGTCACTGAATTCAACAGGCGAAATTATGCCCTCTCTTAGCAGCCTGTCCAACTCACTCTCAATTCTCTCACGCATCACATACGGCACGGCTCTGGCTTTGTGGTGCACTGGTCTGGCGTATCACTACTTTGGTGCCCTTAAAAGTCCCGACATCTGGTTGAAAAAGTGGCTCGAATTTCTGTAGGACCTGTGAGCATGAACTTCGCTCCACAGATGAAATGGCGTGCACATCCCCCCATTTCCAGTTCATCTCGGCTAACCAGCTCCTCCCCAAGAGCCCGGGATCATTTCCTGGGACAATCCAGAGTGGCAGCCGGTTCTCCGATCCATTGTGTGTGACCACCAAGTTTGCACTGCCTAGTACTAGGATGATCTCTCTGGTGTACATCCGTAACTGCATGTCAATGCGTTCCAGTTTGGGCCTGTAAGCTTTGAGTGGCCATAGTTTTTCAAATTGTTGGGCACTCATAAGTGACTGGCTGGCTCCTGTGTCCAGCTCCATGTGTACAGGGATGCCATTTAAGAACATAAGAACATAGAATTAGGAACAGGAGTAGGCCATCTAGCCCCTCGAGCCTGCTCCGCCATTCAATAAGATCATGGCTGACCTGGCCGTGGACTCAGCTCCACTTGGTAGATTATAACGAATGTATCTGCTATAACTTCCGCCATCTCTTTTAATACCCTGGGATGCATTTCATCAGGACCAGGGGACTTGTCTACCTTGAGTCCCATTAGCCTGTCCAGCACTACCCCCCTAGTGATAGTGATTGTCTCAAGGTCCTCCCTTCCCACATTCCCATGACCAGCAATTTTTGGCGTGGTTTTTGTGTCTTACACTGTGAAGACCGAAGCAAAATAATTGTTAAAGGTCTCAGCCATTTCCACATTTCCCATTAGTAAATCCCCCTTCTCATCTTCTAAGGGACCAACATTTACTTTAGTCACTCTTTTCCGTTTTATATATCTTTAAAAGCTTTTACTATCTGTTTTTATGTTTTGCGCAAGTTTACCTTCGAAATCTATCTTTCCTTTCTTTATTGCTTTTTTCGTCATTCTTTGCTGTTGTTTAAAATTTTCCCAATCTTCTAGTTTCCCACTAACCTTGGCCACCTTATACGCATTGGTCTTTGATTTGATACTCTCCTTTATTTCCTTGGTTATCCCCGGCTGGTTAACCCTTCTCTTACCGTCCTTCTTTTTCACTGGAATATATTTTTGTTGCGCACTATGAAAGAGCTCCTTAAAAGTCCTCCACTGTTCCTCAATTGTGCCATCGTTTAGTCTGTGTTTCCAGTCTACTTTAGCCAACTCTGCCCTCATCTCACTGTAGTCCCCTTTGTTTAAGCATAGTACGCTCGTTTCTGACACAACTTCCTCACCCTCAATCTGTATTACAAATTCAACCATACTGTGATCACTCAGTCCGAGAGGATCTTTTACTAGGAGATCGTTTATTTTTTCTGTCTCATTACACAGGACCAGATCTAAGATAGCTTGCTCCCTTGTAGGTTCTGTAACATACTGTTCTAAGAAACAATCCCGTATGCATTCTATGAATTCCTCCTCCAGGCTACCCCGTGCGATTTGAGTTGACCAATCGATATATAGGTTAAAATCCCCCATGACTACTGCCGTTCCTTTTTCACATGCCTCCATTATTCCCTTGATTATTGCCCGCCCCACTGTGAAGTTATTATTTGGGGGCCTATAAACTCCACCCACCAGTGACTTTTTCCCCTTACTATCTCTAATCTCCACCCACAATGATTCAACATTTTGTTCATTAGAGCCAATATCGTCTCTCACAATTGCCCTGATATCATCCTTTATTAACAGAACTACCCCACCTCCTTTCCCTTCTTGTCTATCTTTCCGAATGGTCAGATACCCCTGTATGTTTAATTCCCAGTCTTGGCCACCCTGCAAACATGTTTCTGTAATGGCCACCAAATCATACCCATTTGTAATGATTTGTGCCGTCAACTCATTTACTTTATTTCGAATGCTGTGTGCATTTAAGTCGAGTGTTTTAATCCTAGTTTTTAAACCATGATTTTTAGTTTTGACCCCTCCTGCAGCCCCTTTATATTCAGTGGCCCTTTTTGTTTTTTGCCTTGGGTTTCTCTGCCCTCCACTTTTACTCATCTCCTTTCTGTCTTTTGCTTTTGTCTCCTTTTTGTTTCCCTCTGTCTCCCTGCATTGGTTCCCATCCACCTGCCATATTAGTTTAACTCCTCCCCAACAGCACTAGCAAACACTCCCCCTAGGACATTGGTTCCGGTCCTGCCCAGGTGCAGACCGTCCGGTTTGTACTGGTCCCACCTCCCCCAGAACCGGTTCCAATGCCCCAGGAATTTGAGTCCCTCCCTGCTGCACCACTGCTCAAGCCACGTATTCATCTGCGCTATCCTGCGATTCCTACTCTGACTAGCATGTGGCACTGGTAGCAATCCTGAGATTACTACTTTTGAGGTCCTACTTTTTAATTTAGCTCCTAGCTTCTTAAATCCGTCTTGTAGAACCTCATCCCTTTTTTTACCTATGTCGTTGGTACCAATGTGCACCACGACAACTGGCTGTTCTCCCTCCCTTTTTAGAATGTTATGCACCCACTCCAAGACATCCTTGACCCTTGCAACAGGGAGGCAACATACCATCCTGGAGTCTCAGTTGCGGCCGCAGAAATGCCTATCTATTCCCCTTACAATTGAATCCCCTGTCACTATCGCTCTCCCACTCTTTTTCCTGGCCTCCTGTGCAACAGAGCCAGCCACGGTGCCATGAACTTGGCTGCTGCTGCCCTCCCCTGATGAGTTATCCCCCCTCAACAGTACTCAAAGCAGCGTATCTGTTTTGCAGGGGGATGACCACAGGGGACCCCTGCACTACCTTTCTTGCACTGCTCTTCCTGCTGGTCTTCCATTCCTTAGCTGGCTGTGGACCCTTCACCTGCGATAAGACCAACTCGCTACACGTGCTACTCACGTCATTCTCAGCATCGTGGATGCTCCAGAGTGAATGCACCCTCAGCTCCAATTCCGCAACGCGGTCCGTCAGGATCTGGAGGTGGATACACTTCCCGCACACGTAGTCGTCAGGGACACTGGAAGTGTCCCTGAGTTCCCACATGGTACAGGAGGAGCATATCACGTGTCCGAGCTCTCCTGCTATGACTTAACCCTTAGATACCCTTAAATTGACAACAACAATGTTAACAGGTTACTTACTGAT
Organism: Pristiophorus japonicus; assembly: GCF_044704955.1. Lineage (NCBI taxonomy): Eukaryota > Metazoa > Chordata > Chondrichthyes > Pristiophoridae > Pristiophorus > Pristiophorus japonicus. The sequence continues at coordinate 39,211,272 of NC_091984.1, read as the reverse complement.
ATAAAATATAAAAAGAAAAGCTACTCACCAATCACCAGCCAATCACTTACCCCCTTGGCTGTGACGTCACCTTTTGATATATTTCTACTTCTTTTTTGCCTTTTCTCCCCGCTGCAGCTGCACAAGTACACCTCTCGCTGCCGCTGGGCCTTTTATAGGCCTCACCAACGCCACGAACACCCGCCTCTGACTGCCGCCACTTCTCGCTGCTGCTGGGCCTTTATAGGCATCACCAATGCCACGAACTCCCGCCTCTGACTGCCGCCGCCTCTCGCTGCCGCTGGGCCTTTTACAGGCCTCACCAACGCCACGAAGTCCCGCCTCTGACTGAACTCCCGCCTTTAACAGAACTTTCATCATCATAGGTGATGTTTTGGTATACGAGCTGTGGACGTCTGCTACATGAGCCCGCTGGGCGTCCATAGCTTTGCCCCAAGCATCACCCTGCCTTGCAGAGCCCTCGTCTGGTTCCTCTGTCTCGTAAACTAGTCTCGCTACGGGCTTTCTGCACATTCTGGCCAGATGTCCTCTGAAGTTACAGTTTCTGCAGATAAATTGCTGAAACCTACAGGTTCTCACAGCATGTTTGCCACTGCACCTCCAGCATGAGCTGAGATTGTTATGAACAAAGGAACTGTTAACAGGCATTCCTCTCTGATTGTCTCTTTGATTACTCCTGAGCACTCTGTTGCTGAGTGTCAATGGTCCCATCCCAGGACACATTGTCCCTTGTGATGGCATGAATTGCCGATCCCCCTGCCATTGTCTCTGTGGCTGGCCCACCCGAGAGCCTGTTGCTGCCTGGGCAGTGTCGAAATGCCCTTGCCTGCCTGCGGGGTTCTGAATCTCGTTTACAATGTTAACTCCCTGGTCCATCACCACGTTGGAACCAGGGCTGCGCGCGTAAATCATCTTGGTCTCCTCTTCCCCTGCCATGAAGGTCTGAGCTATCAACGTTGCCCTTTCCAAAGTCAAGTCCTTGGTCTCAATAAGCTTCCTGAAAATCCAGGCATGACCAATGCCCTCAATGAGCAAATCCCTTAACATCTCCCCCCCTGCAGGCATCTGTGAACTTACAGAGGCTGCCCAAACACCGATGGTCCGCAACGAAGTCCGATATGCTTTGTCCCTCCCGATGCCGGTGTGTGTAGAACCGGTGCCGGGCCATGTGTATACTGCTCGCTGGTTTGAGGTACTCACCGATCAGAGTGCTGAGCTCTTCAAAAGACTTGTCCACCGGCTTCTCGGGGGCGAGTAGGTCTTTCATCAGCGCATACGTCTTGGATCCACAACTGGTCAGTAGATGCGCCCTCCGCTTGCCAGCTGCTTTTTCTCCCTGCCAGTCCTTCGTGACAGAGCTCTGCTGGAGCCTCTCAACAAAATTGTCCCAGTACTCACCAACACAGTACCATTCCTCTGTGCTACCAGTGGCCATCCTCGTGGGTCATTGATTCCCGTTTCTCGTTGCCAAATGTGGTGTCCTTACACCTTACTATAGAATCAGATGAGGCATGTACTGCAGACAAAGTCACTACGTAACCTGAACCTTTATTCCCAGGACGAAGAAGTGCTGACCCTGCGTGGGACCTCCCTTTATATACCTGGATGACCAGGTGAGGAGTGTCTCCCACAAGTTCACCCCCTGTGGTCAAGGTGTACATTACTCAGGTGTTGTTACATAAGGGTTACAGTTATGTGATGGTTACAAACATGACAGCCAGTGTCCAGTTCCATGGCTACGTGTAAGCCATTCAATTTTACATTTAGCATTATAGGTGGACATTTCATTGAAAATGTGTGCACCCCATGTACTTCAGCATCTGCCTCCTCTCTCTGAGGCTCGAAATTGCTTTGATCCACCATGGACCGATCTTCCTCTGCCACGTGGTGGTTAGCAGGTTTTGCAGAGCTTGCAGCTCGTTTGCAAGCTTGTTGGAGGTGCCCCATTGTTCCACAGCTCTCGCAAACATACCCTTTGAAGCGGCATGAATAGGCTGAATGGAAGCCTCCACAAGGCCAACAAGGTGTGAATTACCTTGCATTCATCCTTTGTTGCAGACTCTGAGTCATCTGGGTCACCTGAGGCCTGTTGGCAGTTGCAGACTCGTGGTTTCTGCCCTGTACATTTCTGCTCGCAAGCACAGTTCCAGTTATTTTATGAACATTGCTAGCACTTGTGTGCTGAGAGATTTGTTTTGTGTTATCACTGGTGGACATAAACGCCTGTGCTATTACTGAGGGTCGGTGTCTCTACAGTCAAAAGTTTTGGTCTGGTTGATCGTCTCGGTGTGAAAGCTGGTGTTGTTGAATGGTCTCGTGGCCAATGCCCAGTACAAAAAAGTCTCTGAGCATCTGCTCCAGGTAGCCATCAAACTCACATTGTCCTGCAAGTCGCCTTAGCTCGGCGACGTAGCCCGCCACTTCCTGACCTTCAGATCGCTGGCATGTGTAGAACCGATACCTCGCCATCAGCATGCTCTCCCTCGGGTTAAGTTGCTCCTGAACCAGTGTACTCAGCTCCTCATATGACTTATCTGTGGGTTTCACCGGAGCCAGAAGATTCTTCATGAGGCTGTAGGTTGGTGCCCCGCAGACCGTGAGGAGGACCGCTCTCCTTTTTGCAGCGCTTCCTTCTGCGTCCAGCTCGTTGGCTACAAAGTACTGGTCTAACCGTTCAACATAGGCTTCCCAGTCCTCACACTCCGAGAACTTCTCCAGGATGCCCTCAGTTTGCTGCATCTTTGCGTTGGATTCGTATACTCGTCGTCAGTTATTGTGTTCCGAACACAGATGAGATTGCACACAGGGAGGTTAAAGTAACAGTGACCTCAGTCTTTATTAAGACACTCCAGAGTCAGGAACAGGCCTTAGGGGCCGGCTTATATACAGTGCTCCCAAGGGATGCTGGGATCCCTTGGTACTTCAGCAGATGCGCTCCCTGATGGCGGAATATGGAAGTGCATGCTTTACAGATACACAACATGGACAAGGTCCCAAGTGGCTCCCGGCACTATTGTGGCCAAAGAGGGGAGCAGGGTGTTTTGGGTCAAACTCTCAAATGGATTCATTCACCGGAAACACTTGGACCAAATCAAACTCAGATTCACGGACTATCCTGAGCAACCCACCTTGGACCCTACCTTTTTTGATCCCCCAACATACTCACCAGTGGCAACCGGCACCATGGTTGACCATAAAGCAGAACCCATCATCCACAGCAGCCCAGCAGGGCCCAACACACCAGGCAGCCCAGCAAGACCAGCTGCACAGCAGCCCAGCAGGGCCCAACACACCAGGCAGCCCAGCAAGACCAGCTGCACAGCAGCCCAGCGAGGGCCCAACAAATGATTCAACAACACCAGCTTTCACACCGAGACGATCAACCAGGGCAAGAAGGGCCCCAGATTGACTCACATTGTAAATAGTTACACTATTGACTTCGAGGGGGGGAGTGTTGTTGTGTATGTGGACTTGTATTTACTCTGGAGACCTGGAGACCTGCAATAAAGGACTACGGTCACACTTTACTTTGAGCTCACAGTGTTCAGTCTGACTCTTTCTCCATACACAACAATTCCCACCTCGGAACCCCCCGCTCCCGTATCCATGCAACCACCAGCTCTGCCTTCAATGAGGCACCATCTGAGGAGCGCCTCGCTCAGGTGGCGAGGAGTCAGGAGGGGAAGGGGTAGATGTGGGGAGAAGAAGGGGGGGGGAAGGAAAGTGAGGTGCATGTCCGAAGGTCCGCTTTGTTATATCTCCATCTTGGCGTATGAAATTTGTTGTCAGGTATGGGAGGAGGGGGCCGCCCTGTTGGTTTGCAGTTCTGTTCTGTGTTGCTGGAAATGTTAACCATTTGATTTATGTCAATGTTCTAAAATGTGTTGTGTGGTGGGGTGGGGGTGAGGTGTTTTTGACAGTTATACTTATGATTTCAGAAAAATGGTCGCATTAAATGTTTTTTATTCAATATAACCTTGTTGTGCATTGACTCAGATAGCTGCACCATTATACACAGGTGATTCCTTAACATGAAAGGGTATAATTTAACTTAATCAACTTAAACTTCAACTGGCGCCAAGGTGATGCCCACCATTGATGTCTGAGCTGCACACACAGCAGTGTGTCAGCTTTGACAATAACAGCAACATTCTTTCAGGCAAAGCGCTCATTTATGAGTTGCTGACGCAAGAGTCTTGCAGCTATGTAGCCACCATGGGCCCTTTCCTGTTGTCAGGAGGGGTGGCGTGGGCATGGTTGCATCATCAGCCTGATTGTGTGGCCCGAGGTAAGCATCCACCTCCTCGTCCTCCTCTTCCTCTCTCTCCTGAGGTGGACCGTCAGTCCCTTCTGGCAATTCTTACCCACTCCTGATAGCCAGGTTGTGCAGCATGGAGAACACGACCACAAATTGAGCTACCTGATCAGATTTGTATTGTAGCTCCCCTCCTCAGTGGCTGAAGCATCTAAAGCACTGTTGAAGCACACCAATGGTTTTCTGGACCACATTGCATGTGGCTATGTGGCTCTTGTTGTATCGCTTCTCGGCTTCGGTGTGTGTGTCATGCAGGGGGTTCATCAGCCAGGTGACGAGGCCATATCATTTGTTACCAAGCATCCAACATTGACCTTGTGGCTGACTGGTACAGCGCTCTCACGCAGGATGTGAGTCTCATCGATGCTGCCCGGAAATTTGGCATTCACTGCCATAATTATCTGGTTGTGGTCGACAACGAGTTGGACCTTCAGGAAGTGAAATCCTTTTTGGTTGTGTCCTGAGAAGGTGCCTGCATGTCGATGTGCGTACAGTCTATTGCTCCCTGCATCTTGGGGAGATTAGCAATTCGGTAGAATCCTAGAGCCCTGTCAGTCTGAGCCTCCGTGGTCATAGGGAAGCTGATAAAGTCCATTCTACGTGTGTACAGGGCTTCAGTGACCTGTCTAATGCAGCAATGTGTGGCATGCTGAGACATATCGCAAATGTTGCCAGCGGAGGCCTGAAAGGAACCCGACGCATAGAACGACAGTGCCGCAATGACCTTGACCTCGATGTACAGTGTGATCCTGAAGGTGCTGGCAGGCTGCAGATCTATCCTGATGAGCTGGCATATCTCACTGATAACCACTTTGTGGAAGCGCAGTCTCTGAAGGCAGGTGTTCTCGGATAAGTCAAGTTATAAGAACATAAGAACATAAGAATTAGGAACAGAAGTAGGCCATCTAGCCCCTCGAGCCTGCTCCGCCATTCAATAAGATCATGGCTGATCTGGTCGTGGACTCAGCTCCACTTACCCGCCCGCTCCCCATAACCCTTAATTCCCTTATTGGTTAAAAATCTATCTCTCTGTGATTTGAATACATTCAATGAGCTAGCCTCAACTGCTTCCTTGGGCAGAGAATTCCACAGATTCACAATCCTCTGGGAGAAGAAATTCCTTCTCAACTTGGTTTTAAATTGGCTCCCCCGTATTTTGAGGCTGTGCCCCCTAGTTCTAGTCTCCCCGACCAGTGGAAACAACCTCTCCGCCTCTATCTTGTCTATCCCTTTCATTATTTTAAATGTTTCTATAAGATCACCCCTCATCCTTCTGAACTCCAATGAGTAAAGACCCAGTCTACTCAATCTATCATCATAAGGTAACCCCCTCATCTCCGGAATCAGCCGAGTGAATCGTCTCTGTACCCCCTCCAAAGCCAGTATATCCATCCTTAAGTAAGGTGATCAAAATTGCATGCAGTACTCCAGGTGCAGCCTTACCAATACCCTGTACAGTTGCAGCAGGACCTCCCTGCTTTTGTACTCCATCACTCTCGCAATGAAGGCCAACATTCCATTCGTCTTCCTGATTACCTGCTGCACCTGCAAACTAACTTTTTGGGATTCATGCACAAGGACCCCCAGGTCCTTCTGCATTTCAGCATGTTGTAATTTCTCCCCATTCAAATAATATTCCCTTTTACTGTTTTTTTTCCCAAGGTGGATGACCTCACACTTTCCGACATTGTATTCCATCTGCCAAACCTTCGCCCATTCGCTTAACCTATCCAAATCTCTTGGCAGCCTCTCTGTGTCCTCTACACAACCCGCTTTCCCACTAATCTTTGTGTCATCTGCAAATTTTGTTACACTACACTCTGTCCCCTCTTCCAGGTCATCTATGTATATTGTAAACGGTTGTGGTCCCAGCACCGATCCCTGTGGCACACCACTAACCACCGATTTCCATCCCGAAAAGGACCCATTTATCCCGACTCTCTGCTTTCTGTTCGCCAGCCAATACTCTATCCATGCTAATACATTTCCTCTGACTCCGTGTACCTCTATCTTCTGCAGTAACCTTTTGTGTGGCACCTTATCGAATACCTTTTGGAAATCTAAATAGACCACATCCATCGGTACACCTCTATCCACCATGCTCGTTATATCCTCAAAGAATTCCAGTAAATTAGTTAAACATGATTTCCCCTTCATGAATCCATGCTGCGTCTGCTTGATTGCACTATTCCTATCTAGATGTGCCGCTATTTCTTCCTTAATGATAGTTTCAAGCATTTTCCCCACTTCAGATATTAAACTAACCGGCCTATAGTTACCTGCCTTTTGCCTGCCACCTTTTTTAAACAGAGGCGTTACATTAGCTGCTTTCCAATCCGCTGGTACCTCCCCAGAGTCCAGAGAATTTTGGTAGATTATAACAAATACATCTGCTATAACTTCCGCCATCTCTTTTAATACCCTGGGATGCATTTCATCAGGACCAGGGGACTTGTCTACCTTGAGTCCCATTATCCTGTCCAGCACTACTCCCCTAGTGATAGTGATTGTCTCAAGGTCCTCCCTTCCCACATTCCTGTGACCAGCAATTTTTGGCATTGTTTTTGTGTCTTCCACTGTGAAGACCGAAGCAAAGTAGTTGTTAAGGTCTCAGCCATTTCCACATTTCCCATTATTAAATCCCCCTTCTCATCTTCTGAGGGACCAACATTTACTTTAGTCACTCTTTTCCGTTTTATATATCTGTAAAAGCTTTTACTATCTGTTTTTATGTTTTGCGCAAGTTTACCTTCGTAATCTTTCTTTCCCTTCTTTATTGCGTTTTTAGTCATTCTTTGCTGTTGTTTAAAATTTTCCCAATCTTCTAGTTTCCCACTAACCTTGGCCACCTTCTACGCATTGGTCTTTGATTTGATACTCTCCTTTATTTCCTTGGTTATCCACGGCTGGTTATCCCTTCTCTTACCAGCCTTCCTTTTCACGGGAATATATTTTTGTTGCGCACTATGAAAGAGCTGCTTAAAAGTCCTCCACTGTTCCTCAATTGTGCCACCGTTTAGTCTGTGTTTCCAGTCTACTTTAGCCAACTCTGCCCTCATCCCACTGTAGTCCCCTTTGTTTAGGCATAGTACGCTCGTTTCTGACACAACTTCCTCATCCTCAATCTGTATTACAAATTCAACCATACTGTGATCACTCATTCCGAGAGGATCTTTTACTAGGAGATTGTTTATTATTCCTGTCTCATTACACAGGACCAGATCTAAGATAGCTTGCTCCCTTGTAGGTTCTGTAACATACTGTTCTAAGAAACAATCCCGTATGCATTCTATGAATTCCTCCTCCAGGCTACCCCGTGTGATTTGAGTTGACCAATCGATATGTAGGTTAAAATCCCCCATGACTACTGCCGTTCCTTTTTCACATGCCTCCATTATTCCCGTGATTATTGCCCGCCCCACCGTAAAATTATTATTTGGGGGCCTATAAACTACGCCCACCAGTGACTTTTTCTCCTTACTATCTCTAATCTCCACCCACAATGATTCAACATTTTGTTCATTAGAGCCAATATCATCTCTCACAACTGCCCTGATATCATCCTTTATTAACAGAGCTACCCCACCTCCTTTCCCTTTTTGTCTATCTTTCCGAATTGTCAGATACCCCTGTATGTTTAATTCCCAGTCTTGGCCCCCCTGCAACCATGTTTCTGTAATGGCCACCAAATCATACCCATTTGTAATGATTTGCACCGTCAACTCATTTACTTTATTTCGAATGCTGCGTGCGTTTAGGTAGAGTGTTTTAATCCTAGTTTTTCAACCAAGATTTCTAGTTTTGACCCCTCCTGCAGCCCCTTTATATTCAGTGGCCCTTTTTGTTTTTTGCCTTGGGTTTCTCTGCCCTCCACTTTTACTCATCTCCTTTCTGTCTTTTGCTTTTGTCTCCTTTTTGTTTCCCTCTGTTTCCCTGCATTGGTTCCCATCCCCCTGCCATATTAGTTTAACTCCTCCCCAACAGCACTAGCAAACATTCCCCCTTGGACATTGGTTCCGGTCCTGCCCAGGTGCAGACCGTCCGGTTTGTACTGGTCCCACCTCCCCCAGAACCTGTTCCAATGCCCCAGGAATTTGAATCCCTCCCTGCTGCACCACTGCTCAAGCCACGTATTCATCTGAGCTATCCTGCAATTCCTACTCTGACTAGCACGTGGCACTGGTAGCAATCCCGAGATTACTACTTTTGAGGTCCTACTTTTTAATTTAGCTCCTAGCTCCTTAAATTCGTCTTGTCGGACCTCATCCCTTTTTTTACCTATGTCGTTGGTACCAATGTGCACCACGACAACTGGCTGTTCTCCCTCCCTTTTTAGAATGTCCTGCACCCATTCCGAGACATCCTTGACCCCTGCACCAGGGAGGCAACACACCATCCTGAAGTCTCGGTTGCGGCCGCAGAAATGCCTATCTATTTCCCTTACAATTGAATCCCCTATCACTATCGCTCTCCCACTCTTTTTCCTGCCCTCCTGTGCAACAGAGCCAGCCACGGTGCCATGAACTTGGCTGCTGCTGCCCTCCCCTGATGAGTCATCCCCCTCAACAGTACTCAAAGCAGTGTGTCTGTTTTGCAGGAGGATGACCGCAGGGGATCCCTGCACTACCTTCCTTGCACTGCTCTTCCTGCTGGTCTTCCATTCCCTAACTGGCTGTGGACTCTTCACCTGCGGTAAGACCAACTCGCTACACGTGCTACTCACGTCATTCTCAGGATCGTGGATGCTCCAGAGTGAATCCATCATCAGCTCCAAATCCGCAACGCGGTCCGTCAGATGTAATCGTCAGGGACACCGGAAGTGTCCCTGAGTTCCCACATAGTACAGGAGGAGCATAACACGTGTCCGAGCTCTCCTGCCATGAGTTAACCCTTAGATATCCTTAAATTGGCAACAACAATGTTAAATGGTTACTTACTGATATAAAAAAGAAAAAGAAAAGCTACTCACCAATCACCATCCAATCACTTACCTGCTTGGCTGTGACGTCACCTTTTGATTTCTTTCTACTTCTTTTTTGCCTTCTCTCCCCGCTGCAGCTGCACGAATTTAGGGTGCTAGGAGCTAAATTAAAAAGTAGGACCTCAAAAGTAGTAATCTCACACACCTGGTCCTTTATAGACAGCTCCGACACCACGCACTCCTGCCTCTCGGACTGCCACCGCCTCGCCACGCACCTGGGCCTTTATAGGCCACTCCGACACCACGCACTCCTGCCTCTCGGACTGCCACCGCCTCGCCACGCACCTGGGCCTTTATAGGCCACTCCGACACCACGCACTCCTGCCTCTCGGACTGCCGCCGCCTCTCCACGCACCTGGGCCTTTATAGGCCGCTCCGACACCACGCACTCCCGCCTCTCGGACTGCCTCCGAGTTAAGACCGCTTGTCCCTGTGCGTGCAGCGAGTGCATGGTCTGGTCCTCCTCATCAGTCTGGCATGTCTTAGATTGGGCACATATTGCTGTGGATTAGACATTGTGCCATTTGAATTCTGCAGCATCTGCGTATTAATCGATGCAGGCTGAGAAATGGCTGGCCCCATTCCAATAACTATAAATATAATGCCGATTGTTCACACGCAATAAATGTCCCCACTAAGACACCGAAAGTAAAATCCAATTGTCCACAGTATGATGTCTGTTCAGATGGTCACATCACCTTAAAAGAACTCCAGAGTACATTCAAACTCCCCCGAAGTTGAAGCAGCCTCTTCAATGAGGCAACCTGCGATTTAAAAAACGGCATCCACACCGCTGTGATTAGTTCAGATCAGTTCAACTTTTTCACAGTGGTATTTTTGGCAAGCAAGATTGTGGGCGATATATGTGTGAGGTGTTGAAAGTCACGCTGGGTGATATACTAGGCACTAATTTTGGCAAATGTGATGTTTGCAACAAAATAAAGTGGGCGGTCGTCGTTATTGAATCTCGGTGTTAATTACATGCCGAAAGTAACGCTGGACGATATTATGGGCGTTGGGTTCGTCCATTCTGATGATTCCGCCCAAAAACAGTGGGCGGTATTATTTTTTATTGGTGTTACGTACATGCCGAAAGTAACGCTCGGTGATAAGTGACCGAGAAATAGATGCCAGTTTCCATTTTGTGGCTAAATGGGCGATATATGGACGTTACATCTCATTTCAGCATTAAGATGCGTGGATGGTATGCATGCAAAATAATGTAAAATCTGGTGTATAATGATGCAATTTATGTATAATGATTATTTGTTATGTTACTTCTTCAGTAAGGAGGGAGTAGCGTAAAATACAGTGCTCCACCTAATGGACTACTGCTCCACCTAGTGGACTACTGTGTAAATACAACAAAAGCATGATGTGACACGGTCACCTGACAAGTTTCTGTTGGAGACATATTGTAGTAGTGTGTTTGTGATGTCATAAAGAATATATCATAGCACCTCATTTTTAGGTACAACTGGTGCTGCTCCTGGCTCATTCTTCTACACTCCTCATTGAACCAGGGTTGGTCTCCTGGCTTGATGGTAATGGTAGCGTGAGGGATATGCCGGGCCATGGATGCCCAGTTTTGAGCTGCTAGATCTGTTCTGAATCTATCCCATGCAGCACGGTGGTAGTGCCACACAACACAATGGAGAGTGTCCTTTGTGTGAAGATGGGACTTTGTCTCCACAATGACGGTGCGGTGGTCACTGCTACTAATGCTGTCATGGACAAATGCATCTGCGACAGGTAGATTGCTGAGGACGAGGTCAAGTAGGTTTTTCCCTCATGTTGGTTCTCTCACCACCTATCGCAGGCCCAGTCTGTCAGTTATGTCTTTCAGGACTCGACTAGCTCGGCCTGTCGTGATACTACCAAACCACTCTTGGTGATGAACATTAAAGCCCCCCACCTCGAGTATATTCTGTGCCCTTGCTACTCTCAGTGCTTCTTCCAAGCGATGTTCGACATGGAGGAGTACGGATTTATCAGCTGAGGGAGAGCGGTAGGTGGTAATCAGCAGGAGGTTTTCTTGCCCAATCTTGAGAATTCACGGGATCTGGAGTCAATGTTCAGAACTCTGTTCCATGTGCTGCTACCACTGTGCACAGCGATAAAATGGGAGACTGGAGCCAGAGAGAGGGCAATAGGAGACCAAGAGCCAGAGAAGGGAACAAGTGACGAGCAACTGGAAAAAGGCATGTAGTGTTGGAGAGTCTAGAATAGAGGATAATGTGGGACCAGGCCAGCAGCAGGTTAGTGTGCTCCCCAGACTGAGCTACACTGCAATTCACCTTCACACAAGAGTGCCTCCTACCTTAAACTCCCAACAAGAGGCTTGTCTCACATCTTTTTTTGTAGTGTTATGTATAATAGTAAATCACTATCATTATATGAAGAGCCACAAAACAATGATTCAAATACAGGTATTCTTGCAAATACAGCCCAAGCAGGGTTAAGGTTGCAGTTGCTCATTAAAAGGATAAGCATTTATATAACTATATAATGTAAAAGATGTATGATGAGGAATTGTGTACAATAGCCTACTCCTGCTCCCATTTCTTATTTTCTTATGTTAATGCAGCTTATATCTGATGAATGGTGTGGCCTGATAAGGCGCAAATGACAGTGACTGGTATACCATTCATGTGTTCAAGGCATGTGTCCCATGCTCCCTCATCATGTTTGCATCACATTAGGTAAATAACTAAAATGAATATGATCAAAATATAAATATAGGTTTTAAATGGGAAACAAATTGATGAACTGTCTCCAGCGATGTCATTGGTTATGCTTCTTTCCCCAAAGTGGCATCTGTTCTCAAATGTGATGTCACCTCCATGAAGTACAAAACACATTCCACAAGGATCATATCATCAAGTGTGGTACAAGTAAACAAATAATAGCAGCTGCAAAGTGATGAGATCTGATATTGTTTTACCCCATGGAGATGAGATGTCTTTTTTTTTAATAGAAAAGAGACACGCTTTAAAAAAAAAACCTTCGACTGCGGTGAAGACAAGTAGAATCTGACCACAGCACGCAACACAATGTGCACTGTGACCAACTTGTCCTGGATTCAACTTTAACTTTAACTGGCATTTACAATCGCCCGTTTACATTCGATCAGTTTCAATAGGTCTTGGCTAAGAAACAAAATGATGGATTGAGGAGATTATGGAGCCGTCCATTTCACAGATGGTCAGCGACAGCTCTCTTGGTTAGTGACTGATGGATGCGTTACTACATTAAAGGCATTATATAAATGCAAGTTATTGTAGTTAATACGGGACAGAGCAGTCCCATGTGACCTATGAGAATGGAAACGAAACACCTTTATGGTAGAGCTAAATGAGAGATGTGAGCTTGTTTCTCTCACAGCCTTTTTCGATATTTCAGTGGTGTTAAGTATTTAATTCAAGAACAGCCAGGGAAACATTTCATTCACCTTGATGCAATCTAATTATATGTAAACAAAAGACTATTGTAGCAGCATTTCTTGTAGCCACCATGATCTCTCCATTTTGTTATCATAGCATTAAAACACACAGGTTACAGGAGGGATTTGATTTGGGTAAAACTAAAGCCAATAACTGGCAGGTTCTTCCCATTAATACTTTGAATACTTAAACACCTTCAAAAATATTCAGAATTCTGTACATTTTAGCAGCTTTGGTTATCGAAAGTACATTCATGTGCTGCTTCAGGGAGTGGTAACATGTTGGTTGATTCACTCGCCATGTGATTCTCTACAGAATAGATTTTCAATCTCGGCTTGTCAGTCCAGGAGAAGCAGCCAGTGGAAACGAGGTGCGAAAAGTGATAGAGAGAACCTCCACTGTTCTTGTGGAAATTCATAGAAGCTGGTTACAGAGTGGCGTTCACAGGGGTCTGATAACAGGTTGCTTGCCTGACTCCTCAGAGAGGGAAGAGTGCAGATCTTTTATTTCATCAAATGCCTGCAAATAATTATTTTAGTTACATTTCTAATGATGAATATTAAAAAGAGACAGAGAAATGTATAGAGGCGTAAAATATTCAGAATTCAGAGCATGCTCTGGATGAGTGTCAGCATTCCTTCCTGATCATGACAGAATTTGGTGAAGAAAGAATGCTGCAGTCTTTGATGAATTAACTAGCAATAGAAGAATTGGCTCTGGTTCGTGAAATCTGCTTATGTTGATCGCCTGCCATATAGCTTCACTGTCATGAAACATTTGACTTAGTTGACTTGATTAGGAGCCTTAGCTCACCAAAACCCAAGTCCCATTCCAGGACTGGGAGGGAGAGGAGACTTTCTTTTAAAACGGGGAAAGAAATTAAATATCTTGAGTGTGCTTTATATGCAGGAGAATCTAACAGCAAGTGCAATTCCTCTGGATAAGTACCTATCACTGCACTCTCCACACACAAATTCCAGCTGTCAGTCACATACCACTCTCTCCCAGCAGGCTCGCTAATACTGTGCACAAATGTCACTTCAGTCATTCCTCCAGCCCACCAGGCAATCAGGCGAACTGGCACAGTGCTTGTGTGTTCATGTGCTGACTAATGCTGCACTCACTGCAGCGATTCTAATACAACACATGATCTAGGGCAAGGAAGAACCTCCAGAACCACCAGTGTCCTCTGCGTCATCACCGCTGTATGCTGTGCACAGAGATTAATGCTCTCTTCACACTGAGAGTGCCGTCAATCACCACACATGGACTATTCTCTTATGTCCAAGGGGGGTTGTTGTTAGAATGCTGCTGCTGTAAGAAAGTGCAATCCTTCCTTAATCCACATTATCAAGGATTTGAAGGAATGTACTCTGAAATGGAAGGTACTGAGAAAAACAATAACTTAATATGTTGAACAGAAGGTAGCTGAAGGAGGAGAGGAGATCAGAGGTAAATTAAAATGCCTAAAATACAACTTAAGATGACAAGCTGCAGAAATGAAGCTTGAATGATTTTCAAACACCTATAGTCAGTGATTGTTTGAATTTCGGCCCTGAGCTCCTCTCCACTTACGTTATTTCACAGAATACATATAATATATATATCAAACGTGTGCTTTTCGCACAGTGGGTAGTGGACATCTCGAACTTTCTCCCCCAGAAAACCATGGATGCTGGGTCAACTAAAATTTTCACAATTAGGTAAAAGATATGGGGGGAGAAATTTGTTTGGAGGGGTGATATAGGGGCGCTAAAGGGTTTGCTGCCGTGAGTGTCGACATTCGTGTCGCTCGGCAAATTCAGTGTGCCCGGGAGCATTGCGCCGGTGTGCATCATCATCATCATAGGCGGTCCCTCGTATCAAAGATGACTTGCTTCCACGCCAAAAAGGGATGAGTTCACAGGTGTTTCAATGAAGGACCCAATATTCCAGATCCCCAACTACATATTGAAGGGTGGAAGATGACTGTGCGTGGAGTTTATTAACATGTGGTGGCCGTTGTACACCAGCCACCACACGGGCTTGGCAGAGCTAGGTCTTGGTCCAGTGGCAAGGATTAACCAAGACAACTGGAGACCAGCTCTGCTGCATGGACCTAGTGCGCGCACATATTGCAGTGTGGGCTGGCCCGTGCTGCCCTTGGGCCCTCGCCTACTCTGGGCCCCGAACGCACGCCTCTCCTGGGCCCCGATCACATCGCACCATGATCACTCGCCGCTCCTGCTCTACTTGCCCATGCTCCAAACAGCGGCCTCGACCTTGGTGACGTCCAATCCAGCCGCCCTCTTCACAGCCGTCGTCTCCAGCGCGCACTGTACCGCTCCTGGTAGTAATACGGAAGCAATATTTGGTTTGTGTGGCATCTGCAGCGCCCGGTAGTGACCCCACCAGAGAAAGCTGGCATGTAGAGCTGTCCCAGGATGCTAAGGGAAGGAATGACTGCATGAGGTAAGTGTGATTGAATTTTTTTGTTGTTGTTTTTTGGGATTTAACTTTATTTGGGGTGAGTAATGTATAGGGAATGTTTTTGGTGTTTTTTGTTCTGATTTTTTTTTGTTGCAGGGCGGCCTCTCTGAGGGTGCTTCGAAACCGGCTCTTTAGAATGGAATATTCAGTTGCGCACCCGGGACTAGTGCCCCAAATGAAGTGTGGAACGCTTCCCCTAGGGCTTCACTCCACTCTCGGGGTGCAAAAACTGAATTTTGCTTTCCCGTCACTAAAAATGTTCCGGCACTAAATTTAGCATCCGCCCGACAGTAGCGCCTTAGGAACCCTCCAACAAAATTTCTAGCCCATGGAGTAAAGGTGGGTTTATGGAATTAGGTCACAGATCAGCCATTATCTCATTGAATGGCGGAACAGGCTCGAGGACCCTGTTCTGCCTCACTCCTGTTCTTGCTCCTATCCTCTCGTGTTCCTGTGACTGTTTTTGTTTTAAAATAGTTGTAGAATTACTGCTAGAGGTGGTGGGAATGTTGGACCCTGGACTCTTCAGCCAGTGGGGAGAGAGGCCTGGTAAGTGCAGCCAACCAGGAGTTAGGGAGGTGACTGGGAATTTGGGCCCACACAATGTCAGTGTACTGCTTAACATTTATAGGCTTGATGCTGATCTGGTGATCCAGGGTTAGTGTTGACCATGCGGAAAAGGTAGATAACTTTTCCATTGGGAACAGAAATAGGGGCACCTTTGACACTCCATAGGTGACAGAACAGGAATTGGAGAAAAGGGTAAGATTAGGGTCAGGCGTCCGAATGGTGCGGGTCTGGTCACTTTGGGAAGGAGTGTTCTTTTGGACATTAATAATTATTTATTTAATCAAAGAGCTTAACTTTCGCACCCACCTAGAAATCATTTGATAAGGCCTCCCTGTGCTCCTGTGCTGGTACCCAGTGTCTTTGTGCTGGAAGTTCATGCTGTGGTTTAGGCCTAGAGTTACAAACATTGCACCTAACGCTATGTGACAGGAACTCAACACTGTAAATGTCAATCATAGCTCCACCTACAGATGTGACAGGTACTGCAGGTAAATGTCGACACAAACCCAGCCAACAACAACAACATCAACTTGCATCTATATAGCGCCTTTAATGTAGTGAAACATCCAAAGGCACTTCACAGGCGTATTTTGAGATAAAGAATTTGACACTGAGCTGCATAAGGAGAAATAAGGGCAGATGACCAAAAGCTTGGTCAAAGAGGTGATGGTAGAAAATTAACCAAATAATGGGAGGAGGAGGTACCATGAACTTCCCCATCCTCAATGATGTCAGAGACCAGCACTTGAGTGCAAACGACAAGGGTGAAGTGTTTGCAACCATTGTCAACCAAAACTGCCGAGTGGATGATCCATCTTGGCCTCCTCCTGAGGTCCCCACCATTACAGGAGCCAGTGTTCAGCCAATTCAATTCACACCACGTGATATCAGGAATGGCTGAGCACACTGGATACAGCAAAGGCTATGGGCCCCGACAACATTCTGCTACAATGCTGCAGAGTTGTGCTCCAGAATTAGCCACATCTCTAGCCAAGCTGCTCCAGTACAGCTACAACACTGACAGCTACCCAACAATGTGGAAAATTCCCCAGGTATGTCCTGTCCACAAAAAGCAGGACAAATCCAATCTGGTCAATTCCCGCCCCATCAGTCTACTCGCAATGATCAGCAAATTGATGGAAGGTGTCGTTGACAGTGATATCAAGCGGCACTTACTCACCAATAACCTGCTTACCAATGCCCAGTTTGGGTTCTGCCAGGACCACTCAGATCCAGACTTCATTACAGCCTTGATCCAAACATGGACAAAAGAGCTGGATTCCAGAAGCGAGGTGAGAGTGACTGCCCTTGAAAACAAGGCAGCATATGACTGAGTTGGTATCAATGAGCCTGAGTAAAATTGGAGTAAATGCGAAACTGGGGGAAAACTCTCCACTGGCTGAAGTCAAACCGGGCACAAAGGAAGATGGTTTTTGTTGTTGAAGGCCAAACATCCCAGCCCCAGGACATTTCTGCAGGAGTTCCTTAGGACATTGTCTTTGGCCCAACCATCTTTAGCTGCTTCATCAATGACCTTCCCACCATCATAAGGTCAGAAGTGGGGATGTTTGCTGATGACTGCAGTGTTCCGTTCCATTCACAACTCCTCAGATAATGCATCAATCCATGCCCGCATGCAGTAAGAGCTGGACAACATTCAGGCTTGGGCTGACAAGTGGCAAGTAAGATTCACGCCACGCAAGTGCCAGGCAATGACCATCTCCAAAAAGAGAGAGTCTAACCACCGCCCCTTGACATTCAATGGGATTACTATCGCCGAATACTCCACCATCAACATCCTGGGGGGTCACCATTGACCAGAAACCTAACTGGACCAGCCACAAATACTGTGGCAACAAGAGCAGGTCAGAGGTTGGGTATTCTAAGAACATAAGAAATAGGAGCAGGAGTAGGCCATTTGGCCCCTCGAGTCTGCTCCACCATTCAATAAGATCATGGCTGATCTGATCATGGACTTAGCTCCACTTCCCTGCCCGCTCCCCATAACCTTTACTCCCTTATCGCTCAAAAATCTGTCTATCTCTGCCTTAAATATATACAATGGCCCAGCCTCCACAGCTCTCTGGGGCAGAGAATTCCATAGATTTACAACCCTCTGAGAGAATAAATTCCTCCTCATCTCAGTTTTAAATGGGTGGCCCTTATTCTAAGACTATGTCCCCTAGTTTTAGTTTCCCCAATGAGTGGAAATATAAGAACATAAGAAATAGGAGCAGGAGTAGGCCATATGCCCCTTCGAGCCTGCTCCGCCATGTAATACAATCATGGCTGATCCGATCATGGACTTAGGTCTACTTCCCTGCTCGCTCCCCATAACCCCTTATTCCCTGATCAGTTAAGAAACTGTCTATCTATGTCTTAAATTTATTCAATGACCCAGTTCCACAGCTCTCTGTGGCAATGAATTCCTCAGATTTACAACCCTCTGAGAGAAGAAATTCTACTTTATCTCAGTTTTAAATGGGTGACCCTTTATTCTAAGATCATGCTCTCTAGTTCTAGTCTCCCCCATCAGTGGAAACATCCTCTCTGCATCTTTGTCGAGCCCCCTCATGATCTTATACGTTTCGATAAGATCGCCTCTCATTCTTCTGAATTCCAATGAGTAGAGGCCCAACCTACTCAACCTTTCCTCATAAGTCAACCCCCTCATTTCTGGAATCAACCTAATGAACCTTCTCTGAACTGCCACTATTGTAAGTATATCCTTCCTTAAATGCGGGGGCCTTTCGGCCCGGGATAGGTATGGGCCGGTGCGGGGGCCTTTCGGCCCGGGATGGCAGCGAGATGGTGGGGGAGAGGCGTGGGTGGGGGATTCAGATTCTGGTTCAGATTGAATTGCACAGTCCAGGAGAATAACGTACAGTGACTTATTCACCAATGTCAAAGGCTGTGGCGTTCCCTTTTTTTACGTGCAGTGTGAAACGTTATTTAACTGTCTAATAATGTGAATAATATTTACCGTGCTCAGTGCAAGGCCACAATGTGGTGGATAGAGGTGTACCGATGGATGTGGTGTATTTAGATTTCCAAAAGGCATTTGATAAGGTGCCACACAAAAGGTTAATGCAGAAGATAAAGGTACACGGAGTCAGAGGAAATGTATTAGCATGGATAGAGAATTGGCTGGCGAACAGAAAGCAGAGAGTCGGGATAAATGGGTCCTTTTCCGGTTGGAAATCAGTGGTTAGTGATGTGCCACAGGGATCAGTGCTGGGACCACAACTGTTTACAATATACATAGATGACCTAGAGGAGGGGACAGAGTGTAGTGCAACAAAATTTGCAGATGACACTAAGATTGGTGGGAAAGCGGGTTGTGTAGAGGACACAGAGAGGCTACAAGGAGATTTGGATAGGTTAAGCGAATGGGCTAAGGTTTGGCAGATGGAATACAATGTCGGAAAGTGTGAGGTCATCCACCTTGGGAAAAAAAACAGTAAAAGGGAATATTATTTGAATGGGGAGAAATTATAACATGCTGAGATGCAGAGGGACCTGGGAGTCCTTGTGCATGAATCCCAAAAGGTTAGTTTGCAGGTGCAGCAGGTAATCAGGAAGGCGAATGGAATGTTGGCCTTCATTGCGAAAGGGATGGAGTACAAAAGCAGGGAGGTGTTGCTGCAACTGTATAAGGTATTGGTAAGGCCGCACCTGGAGTACTACGTGCAGTTTTGGTCACCTTACTTAAGGAAGGATATACTAGCTTTGGAAGGGGTACAGAGACGATTCACTCGGCTGATTCCGGAGATGAGGGGGTTACCTTATGATGATAGATTGAGTAGACTGGGTCTTTACTCCTTGGAGTTCAGAAGGATGAGGGGTGATCTTATAGAAACATTTAAAATCATGAAAGGGATAGACAAGATAGAGGCAGAGAGGTTGTTTCCACTGGTCGGGGAGACTAGAACTAGGGGCCACAGCCTCAAAATACGGAGGAGCCAATTTAAAACCGAGTTGAGAAAGAATTTCTTCTCCCAGAGGGTTGTGAATCTGTGGAATTCTCTGCCCAAGGAAGCAGTTGAGGCTAGCTCATTGAATGTTTTCAAGTCAAAGATAGATAGATTTTTAAGCAATAAGGGAATTAAGGGTTACAGGGAGAGGGCGAGTAAGTGGAGCTGAGTCCACGATCAGATCAGCCATGATCTTATTGAATGGCGGAGCAGGCTCGAGGGGCTAGATGGCCTACTCATGTTCCTAATTCTTATGTTCTTATGTTCTTAATGTGTTAAGTTGAATGTTTGGAAGACTAGATTAGCAGTGGAATAAAATGCAGCAAAAATTCCCTCATTTATTCTAAGATTACCTTGAATCAGGAAATTATTCTGGTCCCGCACCTATCACACTGCTGTGCCTCAGCCCTTCAGAGCATCCATCGTTGCCCTGGCAACCTGAGTTTTTCGGCACGGACGTTAAGCTCCACCCACAGAGCTTAAGGACATCTGCGCCGCTCCAAAATGAAAGGATAAGCCGGTGAAACTTGGAACTTTTTTTTGGCGCAGTTGGGCCACTAAAAAATCAGACGTACCTCTTCAACTGTGCCAAAAAAAAGTCCATGTGGAATTTTGGATCCTATATAGACAGTAGGTTAACTATAGATTAACGAAAAGACAATGTTGGGGCATATTCAGCACTCAGGTGGAAGAACTCCACAGGACAGAGCAGAGGGAGTTCTCCCTAATATTTATCCTGGCCAATAGTTATCCCTCAACCAACATTAATAAAACAGATTATCTGGTCATTATCACATCGCTGTTAGTGGTTGCTTGCTGTGTGCAAATTAGCCACTGCATTTCCTACACTACAACAATTTTATAAGTACTTCATTGGCTGTAAAGCAGTTTTTGACGCCCTAAGGTTGTGAAAAGCACTAAATAAATGCTAGTCTTTCTGTCTTTAGAAACCTATCATGAATTTGGGTACAAACTGCCCACGATTTTCCATGCAACTACTGGTACAGCTATGGATGGCCACCAAGCCCCACTCCTAGAAAACCCAGGTTGTCACATTCCTGGTCAGGTTCCAAGAACCAGCTTTAAGTTTTTTGAAAAATGTTATTATCTAAGTAAAAGGGTAGTAACTGCTTTGAAGAATTTAATGCTGGTTCCCTGACCTAAGTCAGGAATACAGAAATAAGGCACTGCTCAGCAGCGAGTGAATAAGGTGAACAGGTAGCGTTGATTGGGTATGGGAAGGGGTAGGTTATTAGTGGGGAGATGGCACCAACTCTCAGGGCAGAGCTGGCACTGGACAGTAGCAGTGGCAGGATGCAGCAAGAATTCAACTTGGCAGAGAGGCCAGATTTTCACAGGCCTTAGATGAGTGAAGCTGTTGAGAACTGTGCCATCCACGGCTCAGAGATAAAATTCAATAACCGGGAGAACTAGAGCTGGAATGACTCATATGGGAAGAATGGAACAATTAAGTATGAGGATATCGTTAAAATGATGGGCCCCTAAAATGTTAGGGGAGGGGGTGCATTGGTGGGGGTGATGGGGACTTGGGATGCATCCCAGTGTAAGTGCCAAGATGCACCTGCCCAGGACCTCTATGTCCGGCTCCTCCAGTTACGTTTGACAGTGCGGTAAAAATCATTCAGAGTTGATCTCAAGGAATGATAAAGTGAAAAGTGAGAAGCAAAATGGTAAACACTTCATTTACAATGATCCACAATAATAGCCAATCAAATGCCACTTTTATATTTTGTTTGCATTGGATTACAGGAGATTAGTGTCACAGAACTGGATGTACAGTTCTGCCACAAAGATAAGGGAGGCAAATTTAGTTGTGTGAGAGAGATGCTCAATTTAAAGAGTTAACTCTCGTAAGACATAGACACATTCTGGAATATCCTTGAATAACATACAAATCACACAGGCGTACCTGTGGTTGGTATGTTTGTAAACTTGTATATACCTTGTACAGCCACCAGAAAGCTCATCCCCTGGAGTCCCAAGGGATCCCACAATCCCACAGGTACTTAAGGAGGCCTCACAGGCTGGAGAGGCACTCTGAAGACCTGCAATAAAAGACTAAGGTCACACTTTACTTTGAGCTCACAGTATCCAGTCAAACTCTTTATTCACATACAACAACTGGCCACGGGATACAGATGACGAACCCAACGATGCAGAGAACAGTGGGCATCCTGGAGAAATTTTTGGAGGGAGAGGATTGGGAAACCTTTGTGAAGCGACTCGACCAATACTTCGTGGCCAACGACCTGGAAGGGGAAGCGAACGCTGCCAAAGGAAGGGCGATTCTCCTCAACGTCTGCGGGACACCAACGTATGCCTCATGAAAAATCTGTTTGCTCCAGTGAAACCCACAGCGAAATCGTATGACGATTTGTGCACACTTGTCCGGGAGCACCTGAACCTGAAGGAAAGCGTTCTGATGGCGGGATACCGGTTCTACACGTACAAAAGGTCTGAAGGCCAGGAAGTGGCGAGTTATGTCGCCGAGCTAGACGCCTTGCACAACATTGTGAATTTGAAGGACATTTGGAGCACCTGCTCAGAGACTTTTTCGTACTTGGCATTGGCCTTGAAGTGATACTTCCCAATTTTTGACTGGAGAGACCCTAACCTTGAGTAAGGCCGTAGCGATAGCCCAGGCGTTCATTGTCACCAGTGACAATACTAAGCAAATCTCTTAGCACACGAGTGCTGCTACAAGTACTGTGAACAAAGTGATGTTGTTTTCAAATCGCAACGTACAGGGCAGGTCACACATACCGGCAGCTGCACGTCCGCAGATGTCTCAGAGTCCACCATCAAGGGTGATGAATGCAAGGCCATTAACACCTTGTTGGCGCTGCGGGGGTGATCATCGTTTCCATTCATGCTGCTTCAAAGGGTACATTTGCAAGGGCTGTGGAACAATGGGACACCTCCAACATATGTGCAGGCGAGCTGCAAACCCTGTTAATCCTGCAAAAAAACATGTTGCAGAGGAGGACAGATCCACGGCGGATCACGACAAGCCAGAGCCTCAGAGCGGGGAGGTAGAGGTATATGGGGTGCACACATTTACCACAAAGTGTCCCCCAATAATGCTGAACGTTGAATTTAATGGACTCGCAGTGTTAATGGAGCTGGACACGGGCGAGAGCCAGTCCATTTTGAGAAAAACAACTGTCGATAAATTGTGGTGCAGCAAGGCCTCAAGGCCAGTCTTGACTCCCATTCGCATGAAACTGAGAACTTACACAAAGGAACTGATTCCCGTAATTGGCAGTGCTACTGTAAAGGTCTCCTATGATGGAGTGGTGCACAAGTTACCACTCTGGGTGGTACCGGGCGATGGTCCCACGCTGCTCGGTAGGAGCTGGCTGGGAAAGATACGCTGGAACTGGGACAACGTCCGAGCGCTCTCGTCCGTTGACGACACTTCGTGTGCCCAGGTCTTAAACAAGTTCCCTTCGCTGTTCGAACTAGGCATCAGGAAGTTCCAAGGAGCAGATCCACCTAATTCCGGGGGCGTGACCCAAACATCACAAGGCGAGAGCAATACCGTACATGATGAAAGAAAGGATAGAGATCGAGCTGGACCGGCTGCAACGAGAGGGCATTATTTCGCTGATCGAATTCAACGAGTGGGCCAGTCCGATTGTTCCAGTTCTTAAGGGAGATGGCACCGTCAGATTCTGTGGTGATTACAAAGTAACTATCAATCGTTTCTCCCTGCCGGATCAATACCCGCTAACAAAGGCTGATGACCTTTTTGCTACGCTGGTGGGATGAAAGACATTCACGAAGCTGGAGTTGACCACGGTCTACATGATGCAGGAGCTGGAGGAATCATCGAAGGGCCTCACCTGCATCAACACACACAAAGGTCTCTTCATTTATAACAGCTGCTCATTTGGAATTCGGTCAGCCGCATTGATATTCCAGAGAAACATGGAAAGCTTGCTGAAGTCAGTCCCGTACATGGTGGTCTTCCAGGACGGCATCTTGGTTACAGGTTGGGACACAGTCGAGCATCTGCAGAACCTGGAGGAGGTTCTCAGTCGACTCAATCGCGTGGGGCTCAGGTTGAAATGCTCGAAGTGCATTTTCCTGGTGCCTGAAGTGGAGTTCCTGGGGAGAAGAATCGCGGCGGAAGGCATCAGGCCCACCGATTTGAAGACGGAGGCAATCGAGAACGCACCGAGGCCACAGAACATAACGGAGCTGCGGTCACTTCTAGGACTCCTGAACTACTTTGATAACTTTTTACCGGCACACTGTTAGAACCACTGCACGCCTTACTGCGTAAAGGGGACGAATGGGTATGGGGTAAAAGTCAAGAAAATGCCTTTGTAAAAGCTAGAAAATTGTTATGCTGTATGATCCATGTAAGCGTTTGGTACTAGCATGTGATGTGTCGTCGTATGGTGTCGGGAGTGTATTGCAACAAGCTAATGAATTTGGGAAATTTCAACTGGTTGCTTATGCATCCAGAAGTCTGTCTAAGGCTGAGAGAGCCTGCAGCATGATTGAAAAAGAAGCGTTAGCGTGTGTCTATGGGGTAAAGAAAATGCATCAATATCTTTTAGGCTAAAATTTGAATTGTAAACGGACCATAAGCCACTAATATCCCTGTTTTCCGAGAATAAGGGGATAAATACGAATGCATCGGCCCGCATCCAGAGATGGGCGCTCACGTTGTCCGCATACAACTGTGACATTTGCCACAGGCCAGGCACAGAAAACTGTGCAGATGCTCTCAGTAGGCTGCCATTGCCCACCACGGGAGTGGAAATGACGCAGCCTGCAGATCTAGCCATGGTTATGGAAGCATTTGAGCGTGAGCAATCACCCATCACAGCCCGACAGATTAGAACGTGGACGAGGCAGGACCCCTTACTGTCCCTCGTAAAAAATTGTGTGCTTCAAGGGACGTGGTCCAGTGTCCCAGTGGAAATTGCAGGAAGAGAAAAAGCCGTACTAGCGGCGCAAAGCTGAAATGTCTATACAGGCAGACTGCCTTCTGTGGGGTAATTGGATAGTGGTCCCCAAGAAGGGCAGAGACACTTTCATCAGTGATCTCCACTGTTGTGTTCCTAATACAGATGAGACTGCACTCAGGGAGGTTAAAGTAACAGTGACCTCAGTCTTTATTAAGACACTCCAGAGTGAGTAACATGCTGGGATCCCTTGGGACTTCAGGGGATGCGCTCCCTGGTGGCGGAACATGGGAGTGCATGCTGTACAGATACACAACATCCACAGTACTCACCCGGGCATCGTAATGATGAAAGCGATAGCCAAATCCCACGTGTGGTGGCCCGGTATCGATGCGGACTTCGAGTCCTGCGTGCACAGATGTAACACATGCTCGCAGTGCACCCAGGGAGGCGCCACTAAGTTTATGGTCGTGGCCCTCCAAACCGTGGTCCAGGGTCAATGTTGACTATGCAGGCCCATTTTTGGGTAAAATATTCCTTTTGGTTGTAGATGCGTACTCCAAATGGATTGAATGTGAGAGAATGTCGGCAAGCACGTCCGCTGCCACCACTGAAAGCCTGCGGGCCATGTTTGCCATGCACGGACTACCTGATGTCCTCGTGAGCGACAACGGGCCATGTTTTACCAGTGCTGAGTTCAAAGAGTTCATGGCCCATAACGGGATCAAACATATCATATCTGCCCCGTTCAAACCAGCATCCAATGGTCAGGCAAAGAGAGCAGTGCAAACTATCAAGCAGGGCTTGAAGATGTCATGTATGTAACCACAATGTATCACCACTGTATTACTGTATACACACAACCTAGATGCACACCTTGACCACAAGGGATGAACTTGTGGGAGATGCTCCTTACCTGATCTCCCAGGTATATAAAGGGAGGTCCCACGCAGGGTCATCACTTCTGGAGTCCTGTGAATAAAGAGTTGAGGTCACAGAGTGACCTTGTCCCCAGAATGTGCCTCGTGTGGTTTCATGCTGTAGAGTAAGGATTTTACATTGGCGACGAGAAACGGGAATTCACGTTAGTGCAGAGGAACGGTACTGTGTTGGGGAAGACTGGGACGATTTTATCGAGAGGCTTCAGCAACGCTTCAATATGAAAGAATGGCTGGGGGATGCAGCGGCCGACAAGCGAAGGGCTCATCTTTTGACCAGCTGCGGACCAAAGACTTACGCACCTGAAAAGCCGTCGGACAAAACTTTTGAAGAACTCAGCAAACTGATCGGGCAGCACCTCAAACCGGCGAGTAGCATACATATGGCCCGACACAGATTCTACACCCACCGACATTGTGAAGGACCGAGGATACCGGATTTCGTAGCGGACCTCTGGCGTTTGGCCAGCCTCTGTAAGTTCACAGATGCCTGCAGAGGGGAGATACTAAGGGACTTCTTTATCGAGAGCATCTGTCCGCAAATTACTTGAGACCAAGGACTTGACCTTGGAAGCGGCGGCGTTGTTAGCTCAAACTTTCAAGGCGGGGGAGGAAGAGACGAAAATAATATACGCGCGCAATTCTGCCTCTATCACAACGATGGCTCAGGGAGTCAACATCATCAATGCGACTCAGAGCCCTGCAGGCTGGCAGGGGCAGTCCGACATTCCCCAGGCAGCAATAGACCCCAGAGTAGGATGGCAGGCTGAACGGACATTCACGCCATCACAACGGACAATGCAGCCCGGGATGGGGCCACTAATAGGGTACTTAAGAGCAGTCAAAGGGACAGTCAGCGCGGAATGCCTGGCCATAGTCCCTTTGTCCCCAACAATGGAAACTTTAACTCATGCTGGAGGTGTGGGGGAAAACACTCAGCTAGATCTTGCAGATTTCAACAGTTTGTCTGCAAAAACTGCAATCTCAGTGGCCATTTAGCTCGAATGTGCAGGAAGCCTGCAACCAGACTAATATATGAGGCGGATGGACCAGAAGAGAGTTCCTTTAAGGCAGGATAACTTTTGGGGCAAACTGATGGACGCCGAGGTCCAGTGGGTCCATGCGGCGAACAGTTCATACACCAAAACGCCACCAATGATGATGAGGGTTTTATTAAATGACATCTCAGTAAGCACGGAGCTGGACACTGGGGCCAGCCAGTCACTCATGGGCATTCAGCAATTTGAGAAGCTATGGCCATTTAAAGCCAGTGGACCCAAATTAGCACGTATTGAGACACAATTACAGACTTACACTAAAGAAATCATTCCGGTGCTAGGCAGTGCAATGTTGGCTGTCACACACAACGGTTTAGTGAATCGGCTGCCGCTCTGGATTGTCCCGGGCAATGGTCCCACACTGTTGGGGAGGAGCTGGTTAACCGAGATGAACTAAAAATGGGGGGATGTTCACACAATGTCATCTGTGGAGCGAAGTTCGTGCTCACAAGTCCTACAACAATTCGATTCACTATTCCAACCTGGCGTCGAGACTTTCAAAGGCACTAAAGTAGTGATACACATCACCCCGGACACCAGGCCAGTGCACCACAAAGCCAGAGCAGTGCTATATGTGATGGAAAAAAAAATCGAGAGCGAATTGGACCGGCTGTTGAGAGAGGGCATCATCTCGCCTGTTGAATTCAATGACTGGGCGAGCCCCATCGTTCCCGTCCTAAAAGCGGATGGCTCTGTCAGGATCTGTGGCGAATACAAGGCCACCATCAATCGCGTGTCCCTACAAGATCAATACCCGCTCCCGAAAGCGGAGGACCTTTTCGCCATGCTGGCAGGCGGCAAGCTGTTCACCAAGTTGTACCTCACTTCAGCCTATATGACCCAGGAACTGGCCGACGAATCTAAACTACTGACCACCATCACCACGCACAAGGGACTGTTCGTTTATAACAGGTGCCCGTTTGGCATTCGATCAGCGGCTGCAATTTTTCAACGAAACATGGAAAGCCTGCTTAAATCCATTCCTGGAACGATCGTATTCCAGGATGACATCTTCATCACGGGTCGAGACACCGAGGAACACCTCCACAACCCGGAGGAGGTGCTACGCTGACTGGACCGGGTAGGCCTGCGACTCAAGAAGTCTAAATATGTGTTTTTAGCTCCTGAGGTTGAGTTTCTGGGCAGGAGGGTTGCTGCAGATGGGATTTGGCCCACCGAATCCAAAACAGAAGCGATTCGACGAGCACCCAGGCCCTGCAACACATCAGAGTTGCGTTCATTTCTGGGACTGTTGAACTATTTCGGGAACTTCCTGCCGAACTTGAGCATGTTGTTGGAGTCGCTACACGTGCTCCTGCATAAGGGTTGTGATTGGTTTTGGGGGGAACTGTCAGGAACGGGCTTTTGATCTGGCGCAAAACCTACTTTGTTCAAACAAGTTGTGACCCTGTACGACCCCTGTAAGAAATTGGTTCTGACATGTGATGCATCGTCCTATGGGTTTGGGTACGTGTTGCAGCAGGGCAATGCTGAGGATCAACTACAACCTGTGGATAATGCCTCTAGGTCGCTCTCTCAAGCAGAATGGGGATATGGGATGGTCGAGAAGGAAGAGCTTGCATGTGTCTATGGTGTAAAAAAAATGCATCAGTACCTATTTGGTAGGAAGTTTGAATTAGAGACGGACCACAAGCCATTAACATCCCTGTTGTCAGACAGCAAGGCTGTCAATGCCAACGCATCAGCTCACTTACAGCGATGGACTCTTACGCTGGCTGCTTATGACTACTCCATCCGGCACCGGCCCGGCACTGAAAATTGCACTGACGTGCTCAGCAGGCTTCCACTGGCCACCACTGAGGGGGCAGCGGAGCAAAGCGCTGAGATGGTCATGGCTGTCAATGCCTTTGACAGCGCAGGCTCCCCCATCACAACCCGCCAGATCAAAATCTGGACGAACAGAGATCCCCTCCTATCCCTGATTAAGAAATGTGTCCTGACTGGGGATTGGGCGCCCGCACATGGAGCATGCCCTGAGGAGGTTAGACCGTTCCACAGACGGATGGATGAGCTCTCAATCCAAGCCGACTGCCTACTATGGGGTAGCCGGGTAGTTATGCCCCAGAAGGGCAGGGAAGCATTCATCAGAGAACTCCACAGCGAGCACCCAGGCATTGTGCTGATGAAGGCCATTGCCCGGTCACAAGTTTGGTGGCCTGGAATTGATTCAGACCTGGAACACTATGTTCGCAGGTGCACGACGTGTGCCCAGCTGGGTAATGCCCCCAGGGAGGCCCCGCTCAGCCCGTGGCCCTGGCCCGCCAGGCCATGGTCACGCATTCATGTTGACTATGCGGGCCCGTTCATGGGAAAGATGTTCCTTATTATGGTAGATGCGTACTCGAAATGGATCTAGTGCATCATTCTGAATTCATGCACGTCATCCACCACCGTGGAAAGCCTACGTGCGATCTTTGCAACCCACGGCTTGCCAGACATCCTGGTTAGTGATAATGGCCCATGTTTCACAAGCTACAAATTCCAGGAGTTTATGTCAGGCAATGGCATCAACCACGTCAGGACTGCGCCGTTCAAGCCGGCCTCCAATGGCCAGGCAGAACGTGCGGTCCAAATCATTAAGCAAGGTATGTTCAGGATTTAAGGACCCTCCCTACAATGCCGCCTATCGCGCCTCCTGCTGGCCTATAGATCCTGCCCGCACTCGCTCACGGGAGTCCCGCAGAGCTACTTATGAAACGGACACTCAAAACCCGGTTGTCCCTCATTCACCCAGTCCTAACCGACATAGTTGAGGGCAAGCACAAGTCACAAAACGAGTACCATGACCGCAATTCGAGGGGGACATGTATAGAAATAAATGATCCTGTATTCATCCTCAATCACGCCATGGGGCCCAAATGGCTTGAAGGTACTGGAGTTGACAAAGAGGGGAATAGGGTCCTCGTGGTAAAACTCAACAATGGTCAGATATGCCGTAAGCATCTGGACCAAGTAAAAAAAAGGTTCAGCATCGACATGGAGGAACCTGAAGAAGACCATGAGATGGAGCTCACACCACCGCCAGTGAACGAGCAACAAGAGCAATCAGAAGAATGCACAGTCCCTGCAGTCAGCCCGGACAGGCCGGAATCACCACAGGTGACAGACACTCACGTCAGTGTCCAACAACCAGAGCCCCAACTGCGGCGCTCCACGAGGGAGCGTAGACCACCTGAAAGACTAAACCTATGATCCTAACAAGACTTTGGGGGGTGGGGGGAGGTGATGTCATGTATGCAACCACAATGTAACACCACTGTATTACTGTATACACACAACCTAGATGCACACCTTGACCACAAGGGGTGAACTTGTGGGAGACACTCCTTCCCTGATCTCCCAGGTATATAAAAGGAGGTCCCACGCAGGGTCATCACTTGAGGAGTCCTGTGAATAAAGAGTTGAGGTCACAGAGTGACCTTGTCCCCAGAGTGTGCCTCATGTGGTTTTATGCTGTAGAGTAAGGACTTTACAGAAGAAGGTAACTGTAGGCCCACTGCAGACTCACCTATCCCAAGTTCTGCTTCATTAACGCATGAGACCCCACTCACTTACTGGGATCCCACCTGCTGAACTGCTCATGAAAAGGGCACTTAAGACAAGGCTCTCGTTAGTCCACCCTGATCTACATGAACAGGTAGAGAGCAGGCGGCTTCAACAAAGTACATATCATGATAGCGCAAATGTGTCACGCGAAATTGAAATCAATGATCCTGCATTTGTATTGAATTATGGACAAGGTCCAATGTGGCTTCCCGGCACTATTGTGGCCAAAGAGGGGAGCAGGGTGTTTCGGGTCAAACTTTCAAATGGACTCATTCACCGGAAACACTTGGACCAAATCAAACTCAGATTCATGGACTATCCTGAGCAACCAACTTTGGACCCTCCCTTCTTTAACCCCCCAACATACACACCAGTGGCAACCGACACCGCGGTTGGCCACGAAGCAGAACCATCACCTGCAGCAGCCCAGCAGGACTCACCACACCAGGCAGCCTAGCAAGGCCAGCTGCACAGCAACCCATTGAGGGCCCAACAAACGGTTCACCAAAACCAGCATTTGCACCGAGAAGATCAACCAGGGAAAGAAAGGCCCCAGATCGACTCACCTTGTAAATAGTTACACTGTTGACTTTGGCGGGGGGGGGAAGTGTTGTTATGTATGTAAACTTGTATATACCTTGTACAGCCACCAGCGGGCTCATCCATTGGAGTCCCAAGGGATCCTACAATCCCTTGGAAGCACAGGTATTTAAGGTGTCCTCACTGACTGGAGAGGCACTCTGAAAACCTGTAATAAAAGACTACGGTCACACTTTACTTTGAGCTCACAGTATCCAGTCAGACTCTTTATTCACATGCAACAGTGGTAGTGATCGCTCTGGCTGCCTGCCTCTCTTTCCCGGTCTTGGCTGTGCCCGGGTATCCCTGGAGAGGGAGCAGGTGGTACACTTGAGGCCTTCCGCGACCAGTGGACACCGCAGGGACTGGAGTATGTCGTCGACATGGGTGATAGGATTATTGTTTACTTTGCTAAGCTTCCTTCAGTTTTCATTAGTTGTGCCCCGTTAAAAGGGGGCATTTATGTTTGATGACACTGGGGCAACCCAGTGTCTACTTACTTTCAGTTTTAGTTAACAAAAAGCATACAAGACAGACACACATTAAAATCCTTGGCTCAACTCGAACTACCTGTCCTGCTAAAATTGAAGAACAAATGCAAATCGCTGTGTCATGGTTCTGGGCAGGTACCATCAACCAAGCCCTGAATGAGAGTTGCATCGGAATTTTATCTCCTCCTCGTGATTTAGGAACTGGAAAAAACAGGTGGAAGAGATAATCACAAGTATAGTTGTTGTCAAACGATGTAAAATCTGGCACTTATAGTTCTTGACATGTCTGTTTAGTTGAATAGTGCCTTTGAAAATGATCTATGTGGTCACCTTGATTGATCATGTCACTTGAAACAGATTTTCTTTGTGATACTAAAGGTAGTTAAGATCACATTCCGCTTACCAAATGAGAAGGTTTTTGAAAACTTGAGAAAGCTTTTAGAGGAAGTCTTTGAAAGTGGTGAGCTATGTTTAAAAATGTAATGTTAGATGGTTTAAGAAATGTTAAGTGCTGAGATCAAGAATAGAGACTGTAACGTGTATCAAAACAATTAATTTAATAGCTTGACTTACAAGCACGTTCCAGGCACAGAGAAAAAGTACAAGAGAGTAAACAATAGGGTCGATGTTTAACCACCCCTTCCCCTGCCTGGCAGGAACGGGGTAAGGTAAGGGGTTAAGGTATCAGGGGGTGCGCACCATGTTCCCAACCCCAACAGTTTAACTTGTCTGAATACAGGCGGCCAGTCCTAGAGGAAGTGCACACAGTCTCAACCCCCCCACACAACAGGTCAAGCTGAGTGAGCGTTTCATTTTTCTTTCAAGGGTCCGATCCCGCCCATCCCCCCGCCCCCAATTCCTTCCTTACATTACCAGGAACCCTTTCCATGGGTCCCCAGTGCCAGCTTGACCTCCCCCCCACCACCCCTGCCTCCCCCACCCCCGCCACCCCCATGAATTTTGTACCCCGCCCACTGCAGGTGATGTCATTCCCACCATCGTCGAGCATTGCAACCTGGAAAACCCATGCCCTACCTTTCACATCTTAACCCTCTGCCCAGCTCAGAAATTCCTGGGAATTCGTGATACGAATGCGACAATCTGTGCTGGCAGGATAGGGAGTCATTTGCAGTGGAGCCCAGTTATGCCAGGTACATGCCCCCATTTCCTCCTCTCAAAAATTCTGACTGAAATGAGGACCATCCCACATAGGAGCAATGGTATTGGGCCAGAGCTTGCTGAAGCAGGGCACCTCACAGCGTATGCCTTTGACTTTTTCCTGCACCCTTCAACTCGAAATCTTTTTTTGCAGAAGAACAGAGGAATGACAGAGAAGGAGGGTGAATTAGAGTGGATGAATTAGAATCAAATCAGGTACTAAAAGAGAGAATAGGAAATTTGATTAAGAGGAAAAAGTGATAGAAACAAAAAGTGAGAATAAAATATAAAAATTTTACATTAGACATTTTTAAAAAGCTCTAATAACAATTTACTACATGCATGAATGAGATTGCACAGTTTAAATTGTTCCCTTTCTGGCTCAGAGAGGATGATTGGCATTGCATTAACAATTATCACATCATTAAAAAGAGTACTTACGCTGTTAAATTTCTGTGGCAAGTTTAATGGCCAATTAATATGCAAATCCAGCAAAATGGGGAGGCTAAGGTCAAGATGCCGTTGGTGAAAATTTGCATATCTCTTCTGTTATGTCCTTGGATGCTCTGAAAATGATTCCACGAGGCAATGTGCTGTACCTGAACTTGAGTAGTGACCTTAGTCCTTTATTGATAACACCAGAGTGAGGATCACACCTGGTGGCCTGCCTTTTATACTCGGCCAGGCACACCTGTACAGGTAACCTACAAGTCTCCCACAGCTGTGTCCTCTGGTGGCACACCTTGTGACAGTACAAACAGTAACTATGTAGGATACGTGACATCACTCTCCCCCAAGCCTTTAGTGCAAATCGCCTCTGCATTGACTGTGTTCTGGGCTTAGCTCTATCTGATTGAACCTTGGCGGGTCATTTCAATCTTGGGTGAGTGGTTGGTGTTTCGTTGGCAGTGGAGTGCTGGTGGTTGCTGTTTGTGTGTGTCCCTGACCACTCCATTCTTCCCCCTTCCCACATATCGATTATGCCGGAGGCTCATTGCATTCATATATATTTAAGTCCAGAAAAACAAGTTTGCATTACATTTGTGGTTCAGTTGTGAGACAAGTATGTTAGACTGGTGAGATATATTATCGATACGTACTGGGGATAGGTAACCAGTGCGTAAGGACATGCTAGTTCCAGAACTGTTGGATGGTGTCCAGGCAATCTGGTGGTGGCGCAGTGCCCAGTGCTGGCAATGGGAACCCGGTTGGCTCAAGTTGCCTGCTCTTGGGGCTGTTGCCATTGCTCCTAGCATCGGGCAGGTTCACAGATGCCTGTGACCTCCCTGTCCTTTCTTTGCACCCTGAGTTGCTGCTGCTCCCTGAGGAGCTGTCGTCTAGCAGTGCACAGAGAACTGCTGACTCGCTAACCTGGGCATTGTTTGGTTTGGGATCACAGCTGGTCCCTGTTGTGTGTGTATAATATAAGTATACTCCCTATACACTCAATGTACAGTTACATAAGACTACTGAATGTACCTTCACACTGTATACACTATGCTTGTACCACCAGAGGGTGCAACTGGTGGAGACCTATGGGTCACCTGTACACGACAGGTGACCAGGTATAAAAAAGAACTCGCCAAGCTGCACCCTCACTCAGGAGTTGTGATAAATGGACTAAGGTCACCACAGTTCAATTACAATACCTTGCCTCATGGAGTCATTACTAGAGTGCTTACAGACACAATAACTGGCGACGAGATTACGAATTTCCACGCGAAAATGGTTAACCTTGGCACCTTTCAACAATTCACCGATAGGGAAGATTGGGAGGCCTTTGTGGAAAGGCTCGAACATTTCTTTATTGCGAACGACCCGGCGGGAGACACCCCGACCTCGCTGGCTGATAAGCGCAGAGCCATCCTGCTCAGCAGTTGTGGGCCCACCGTCTATGTCCTCGACAGGGACTTGCTAGATCCAGAGAAGACAACAACCAAAACATATGCGGAGCTCGTAACGATGATACAGGAACAGCTCAAACCTAAAGTGAGCATCCTCACAGCCAGACACTGGTTCTACACCCACCGGTGGTCCGAAGGCCAAGAAATCGCAAAATATTCTGCAGACTCAGACGATTGGCTGCACCGTGTGATTTTGGCGACCACCTCACTGAAGCGCTGTGGGAAATCTTCGTTATTGGAATCGGCCACGAGGGCCTTCTCCACAGGCTGCTTTCTCGGACACCATGGTCACCCTGCAGAAGGAAATTAATGTGAGCCAGGCATTCATGGCCTCGGCCTGCAATTCCAAAAGGATGACTCACCCCCAGGACTCTAACCCGGCAAGTGCTGTGAACCGACTGGCGCCTTTTAGAGACAACGCTGCTGCTAGCAGCCTCTCTCAGCGTAGAGAGAACAGAACCCCGAGTCCCGCAACCCTGAATCTGCCATATGGGGTCAACAGGCCAACCACATGCTAGCGCTGTGGAGGAAACCACAGGGTCCACCAGTGCCGCTACAAAGACTATACTTGCAAAAGCTGTAACACGAAGGGCCACCTCCAGTGAACGTGCAAGAGAAATTGTACTCACAGTGTCGATGAAGAATTGGCCAATCATCTGGACTCCAGCGACGAAGAAAAGAGAGTCCAAGAGGCAGCTCAGCCTCACGAAGAGGTGTACGGAGTGTTTACCTGCACCACCGAGAGTTCCCCGTTGAAAATGGAAGCTGAAATCAATGATTTTCCAGTCACGATGGAGATGGACACAGGGGCGAACCAGTCATTGATGAATCAGGTGGCCTTTGAGAAACTTTGGGACAATCCAGTTGAACGACCTAAAATGATCCCGATCCAAGTGAAGCTGCTCACCTATACAAATGACACCATCCCAGTCGTTGGCAGCGTGGATGTCCAGGTGTCCCATGACGGCGCGATGCACAAGTTACCTTTGTGGATCGTTGCTGGTGATGGTCCAACGCTGTTAGGAAGAAAATGGGAAAACCTCCAACCTCCAACCTCCAGCGATCGACGTTCTCCGCAGCCCCGAATTTGGATCCAGCACAGCAGCTGAGAAACCAGCGGCTGAACTCGACTGCATGGTGACGACACAGACCGGGCAACCCAACGGCGAGATGATCCAGCCGAAACGACCCGACCTCATCGTCCAGGCTCCAGTGGCAGGACTCCGGAGGAAGAGAATCAGCGCAGAAGGCAACTTCCCTGCTTCCATGGCAGAACCTGGGGAAAAAAGGATCACTGCAGCCTACCTCGTGGAGAGAAAGAAGATGGTGCCCGCACCATGTGGTGAAGCGGCAGAAGTAAAGATGGCGGCGGCGAGACCACGAGGGGCAACGTTGATGGAGTAACACAT
Organism: Pristiophorus japonicus; assembly: GCF_044704955.1. Lineage (NCBI taxonomy): Eukaryota > Metazoa > Chordata > Chondrichthyes > Pristiophoridae > Pristiophorus > Pristiophorus japonicus. The sequence goes on along the minus strand of NC_091984.1, from coordinate 39,175,476 downwards.
GATGCCAAGCAGTGAACCGGATTGGGGTAAAGATTGCAAGGCCCTCTTCAAGGAGACCTGCAACCCATCACAATTAAAGTGACAGTTCCACTCTTTGTACAGCGATGCCAGTGATACACATATAAGCGATGTAATTGACAAATGCAAGTATGTAAATGTAACTAATCATGTTAAGTCGGGCGATTGTGGTCGGAGCCAATATAGTCTGACAATAAATGAAGCAATGATATGCGATGCCGGGTTCTACATGTATGCTGACAAAACCAAGGACAACCTCCCGTCGGAAGCACCCAGGTCCAGTGGGCTACCCAATCATATAGCCTGCACCTCTGGGACCAATGTGATGCCCCAGGGAGTGTAGCCACATACAGAGGGAGTATACCAGCTGCAGGGCCAGTGATCAGCAGACGGCAAAGGCCCCACTATCGGTATCCTGCCCCTGATTGGCTCTACCTCTCTGGTCACCAGGACCAGTACCAGGAGCAAGAGGCAAACACCCTCCAGCTCTCCCAATGGGACCTGGGATGACCAGGCTCCCACTACCGCTGAAGGGCAGCAGGGAGACACCGCAGCCCTCAAAGGAGGACAGGGAGGCCACACACTCCTGTGGCTATGCCCACCAATAGGCAACGGCAAAGGCCCTGAGACTCAGTCAGTTGAGTGATCCGAACCCACCCAGCTGACAGGGGGTGCAGCGCCGCCATCAGACAACCTGGACACAGTCCGGTCACTCTGAAAGTAGTGTCCTCACCCACCTGCAGCTACACAACCCACGGGCAAGACTCTGATACCATCTAGATAGGAATAGTGCAATCAAGCAGACGCAACATGGATTCATGAAGGGGAAATCATGTTTAACTAATTTACTGGAATTCTTTGAGGATATAATGAGCATGGTGGATAGAGGTGTATCGATGGATGTGGTGTATTTAGATTTCCAAAAGGCATTCGATAAGGTGCCACACAAAAGGTTATTGCAGAAGATAAAGGTATGCGGAGTCAGAGGAAATGTATTAGCATGGATACAGAATTGGCTAGCTAACAGAAAGCAGAGAGTCGGGATAAATGGGTCCTTTTCGGGTTGGAAATCGGTGGTTAGTGGTGTGCCACAGGGATCGTTGCTGGGACCACAACTGTTTACAATATACATGGATGACCTGGAAGAGGGGACAGAGTGTAGTGTAACAAAATTTGCAGATGACACAAAGATTAGTGGGAAAGCGAGTTGTGTAGAGGACACAGAGAGGCGGCAAAGAGATTTAGATAGGTTAAGCGAATGGGCTAAGGTTTGGCAGATGGAATACAATGTCGGAAAATGTGAGGTCATCCACCTTGGAAAAAAAACAGTAAAAGGGAATATTATTTGAATGGGGATAAATTACAACATGCTGCGGTGCAGAGGGACCTGGGGGTCCTTGTGCATGAATCCCAAAAAGTTAGTTTGCAGGTGCAGCAGGTAATCAGGAAGGCGAATGGAATGTTGGCCTTCATTGCGAGAGGGATGGAGTACAAAAGCAGGGAGGTCCTGCTGCAACTGTACAGGGTATTGGTGAGGCTGCACCTGGAGTACTGTGTGCAGTTTTGGTCACCTTTCTTAAGGAAGGATATACTAGCTTTGGAGTGGGTACAGAGACGATTCACTAGGCTGATTCTGGAGATGAAGGGGTTACCTTATGATGATAGATTGGGTCTTTACTCCTTGGAGTTCAGAAGGATGAGGGGTGATCTTATGGAAACTTTTAAAATAATGAAAGGGATAGACAAGATAGAGGCAGAGAGGTTGTTTTCACTGGTCGGGGAGACTAGAACTAGGGGGCACAGCCTCAAAATACGGGGGAGCCAATTTAAAACCGAGTTGAGAAGGAATTTCTTCTCCCAGAGGGTTGTGAATCTGTGGAGTTCTCTGCCCAAGGAAGCAGTTGAGGCTAGCTCAATGAATGTATTCAAATCACAGATAGGTAGATTTTTAACCAATAAGGGAATTAAGGGTTATGGGGAGCGGACGCGTAAGTGGAGCTGAGTCCACGGCCAGATCAGCCATGATCTTGTTGAATGGCGGAGCAGGCTCGAGGGGCTAGATGGCCTACTCCTGTTCCTAATTCTTATGTTATGTTCTTATGTATGTATGTACCTTACCTGTAAGATGTACTTGTTCCACTACTGCAGAACCCAAATGTGATGTAACTAATCCTATTTTTTTTGTTCTTTCTTTCTGTACATGTATGCACATGCAGGTGTTGAGCCACATACATGATCTATGTAGGGGGGGGGGAATGGATGTTGTAGCCATGGACACACGTGGATCACACCCAGAACCCACTCAACCCCCACTGCAACCTCTAACCGTCCACTGCTGACCACTTCCAAATGTTGTGGCAATAAGGACTTGCGGGTCAACAGGGAGAGAGCCAAACCAAAGCATAGACAAGGTGCAAGGGCTTTGGGCACTCAAGTCTCGGGCCAGAGCACACAGTGCAAAGGCCAGAGGCACAAGACTTAGGGGAGAGTGATGTTGTGTGTGTATAATATAAGTATACTCCCTGTACACTCAATGTATAGTTACATAAGACTACTGAATGTATCTTCACACTGTATACACCATGCTTGTACCTCCAGAGGGTGCAACTGGTGGAGACCTAGAGGTCACCTGTACACAACAGATGACCAGGTATAAAAGGGAGCTCACCATACTGTACCCTCACTCAGGAGCTGTAATAAATGGACTAAATGGACCACAATTCAAGTACAGTACCTTGCCTCGTGGAGTCATTACTAGAGTGCTTACAGACACAATAGTCCCGGTCCCCTTTGGGAGGACTGTTGCAGGTGACCCTTTATTCCCGGGTATAGCCTTGGTGGGGTCTGGGGCTGCGCCTTAGCACAAATTGCTCTTTCAGGCTCGTGGCGGTTGGTGCCATCGGGTGCCTGAGAGGTGGAGCCGATCAGGGGCGGGGTATCGATACCGGTGACGTTGCCCTCCTGAGATCGCTTGCTCTGCAACTCGTGTGTATTGGCTGCTTGTGGCCACACTCCATGGTGCATAACCCTGGTCCCAAGGACGCAGGCTACAGCGTTGGGTAGCTCGCTGGACCTGTGTGCTCCTGATGGGTGTTTGCCCGCTACATTGGCTGTGTACAGTTGAAATCCTACATCGTACAACATTTCATTACTTATTGTGAATACCCTGTAGCTCCGATCGCGATCGCGCGACTTTTCTTTGCTTGATGCATGTACACAACTCTGATCATCAATTACACATTTTTCATGATCGCAATCGCGCGACTTTTCCTTGCTTATTGCATGTACACAATTCTGATCATCAGTTACACATTTTATATGATCGCAATCGTGTGACTTTTCCTTGCTTATTGCATGTACACAACTCTGGTCAGCAGTGACACATTTTATCTTTAATTTACAGTTGCTATTACATTACACAGTTGCTTGAGTGTGTGGAACTGTTCCTTTAAGTGTGGTGGGTTGCAGGCCTCCTTTAAGAGGGCCTTGCTTGCTTTACCCCAATCCTCTTCTCCGTTTGGTGCCACATGTTGCTCCATCAGCGCTGCTGCCATCTTTTTCTTCAGCGCCTTACCTCGTGGTTCGGGCACCATCTTTCCTCCATCCACGATGTCGACTGCTGTGATCCTCTTCTCCCCGGGTTCTGCCTCCGAACCTGGGAAGTCGCCTCTGGATCCGATTTTCTTTCTGCAGAGTCCTACCACTGGAGCCTGGAAGGTGCGCTCGGGTCGTCCCAGCAGTTCCCAGGATCATCTCCACGCAGTTGTGCTGAGCGGTGTGTGCCTCGGGTGCTGTGCTGGTCTGCTCTCTGGTGCCGGATCCAACCTCAGGTGAGGGCTTGCTTTGCCTCTGAGTGCAGAGGATGTTGATTGCTGGAGGGGTGAAGTCTTCCCACTTCCAATGGATCTTCTACATCCACCTTCTACCGAGTAGCATTGGTCCATCACCTGCAACAATCCACAGAAGTAGAAACATAGAAACATAGAAAATAGGTGCAGAAGTAGGCCATTCAGCCCTTCTAGCCTGCACCGCCATTCAATGAGTTCATGGCTGAACATGAAACTTCAGTACCCCCTTCCTGCTTTCTCGCAATAACCCTTGATCCCCCGAGTAGTAAGGACTTCATCTAACTCCCTTTTGAATATATTTAGTGAATTGGCCTCAACTACTTTCTGTGGTAGAGAATTCCACAGGTTCACCACTCTCTGGGTGAAGAAGTTTCTCCTCATCTCGGTCCTAAATGGCTTACCCCTTATCCTCAGACTGTGACCCCTGGTTCTGGACTTCCCCAACATTGGGAACAGTCTTCCTGCATCTAACCTGTCTAAACCCGTCAGAATTTTAAACGTTTCCATGAGGTCCCCTCTCATTCTTCTGAACTCCAGTGAATACAAGCCCAGTTGATCCAGTCTTTCTTGATAGGTCAGTCCCACCATCCCGGGAATCAGTCTGGTGAATCTTCGCTGCACTCCCTCAATAGCAAGAATGTCCTTCCTCAAGTTAGGAGACCAAAACTGTACACAATACTCCAGGTGTGGCCTCACCAAGGCCCTGTACAACTGTAGCAACACCTCCCTGCCCCTGTATTCAAATCCCCTCGCTATGAAGGCCAACATGCCATTTGCTTTCTTAACCGCCTGCTGTACCTGCATGCCAACCTTCAATGACTGATGTACCATGACACCCAGGTCTCATTGCACCTTTCCTTTTCCTAATCTGTCACCATTCAGATAATAGTCTGTCTCTCTGTTTTTACCACCAAAGTGGATAACCTCACATTTATCCACATTATACTTCATCTGCCACGCATTTGCCCACTCACCTAACCTATCCAAGTCACTCTGCAGCCTAATAGCATCCTCCTCGCAGCTCACACTGCCACCCAACTTAGTGTCATCCACAAATTTGGAGATACTACATTTAATCCCCTCGTCTAAATCATTAATGTACAATGTAAACAGCTGGGGCCCCAGCACAGAACCTTGCAGTACCTCACTAGTCACTGCCTGCCATTCTGAAAAGTACCCGTTTACTCCTACTCTTTGCTTCCTGTCTGACAACCAGTTCTCAATCCACGTCAGCAGACTACCCCCAATCCCATGTGCTTTAATTTTGCACATTAATCTCTTGTGTGGGACCTTGTCGAAAGCCTTCTGAAAGTCCAAATATACCACATCAACTGGTTCTCCTTTGTCCACTATACTGGAAACATCCTCAAAAAATTCCAGAAGATTTGTCAAGCATGATTTCCCTTTCACAAATCCATGCTGACTTGGACCTATCATGTCACCTCTTTCCAAATGCGCTGCTATGACATCCTTAATAATTGATTCCATCATTTTACCCACTACTGAGGTCAGGCTGACCGGTCTATAATTCCCTGTTTTCTCTCTCCCTCCTTTTTTAAAAAGTGGGGTTACATTGGCTACCCTCCACTCGATAGGAACTGATCCAGAGTCAATGGAATGTTGGAAAATGACTGTCAATGCATCCGCTATTTCCAAGGCCACCTCCTTAAGTACTCTGGGATGCAGTCCATCGGGCCCTGGGGATTTATCGGCCTTCAATCCCATCAATTTCCCCAACACAATTTCCCGACTAATAAAGATTTCCCTCAGTTCCCCCTCCTTACTAGACCCTCTGACCCCTTTTATATCCGGAAGGTTGTTTGTGTCCTTCTTAGTGAATACCGAACCAAAGTACTTGTTCAATTGGTCTGCCATTTCTTTGTTCCCCGTTATGACTTCCCCTGATTCTGACTGCAGGGGACCTACGTTTGTCTTTACTAACCTTTTTCTCTTTACATACCTATAGAAACTTTTGCAATCCGCCTTAATGTTCCCTGCAAGCTTCTTCTCGTACTCCATTTTCCCTGCCCTAATCAAACGCTTTGTCCTCCTCTGCTGAGTTCTAAATTTCTCCCAGTCCCCGGGTTCGCTGCTATTTCCGGCCAATTTGTATGCCACTTCCTTGGCTTTAATACTATCCCTGATTTCCCTTGATAGCCACGGTTGAGCCACCTTCCCTTTTTTATTTTTACGCCAGACAGGAATGTACAATTGTTGTAATTCATCCATGCGGTCTCTAAATGTCTGCCATTGCCCATCCACAGTCAACCCCCTAAGTATCATTCGCCAATCTATCCTAGCCAATTCACGCCTCATACTTTCAAAGTTACCCTTCTTTAAGTTCTAAACCATGGTCTCTGAATTAACTGTTTCATTCTCCATCCTAATGCAGAATTCCACCATATTATGGTCACTCTTCCCCAAGGGGCCTCGCACAATGAGATTGCTAATTAACCCTCTCTCATTACACAACACCCAGTCTAAGATGGCCTCCTAGTTGGTTCCTCGACATATTGGTCTAGAAAACCATCCCTTATGCACTCCAGGAAATCCTCCTCCACCGTATTGCTTCCAGTTTGGCTAGCCCAATCTATGTGCATATTAAAGTCACCCATTATAACTGCTGCACCTTTATTGCATGCACCCCTAATTTCCTGTTTGATGCCCTCCCCAACATCACTACTACTGTTTGGAGGTCTGTACACAACTACTACTAACGTTTTTTGCCCTTTGGTGTTCTGCAGCTCTACCCATATAGATTCCACATCATCCAAGCTAATGTCTTTCCTAACTATTGCATTAATCTCCTCTTTAACCAGCAATGCTACCCCACCTCCTTTTCCTTTTATTCTATCCTTCCTGAATGTTGAATACCCCTGGATGTTGAGTTCCCAGCCCTGATCATCCTGGAGCCACGTCTCCGTAATCCCAATCACGTCATATTTGTTAACATCTATTTGCACAGTTAATTCATCCACCTTATTGTGGATACTCCTTGCATTAAGACACAAAGCCTTCAGGCTTGTTTTTTTAACACCCTTTGTCCTTTTAGAATTTTGCTGTACAGTGGCCCTTTTTGTTCTTTGCCTTGGGTTTCTCTGCCCTCCACTTTTCCTCATCTCCTTTCTGTCTTTTGCTTTTGCCTCCTTTTTGTTTCCCTCTGTCTCCCTGCATTGGTTCCCATCCCCCTGCCTTGTGTACTGTGCCATCATGGAGTACCTTTACATCCACACTACCAACGACTGGGATAAGTTCATCGGTGTAGGTGTGCAGCTTTGCCTGAACCGGGACCAACTTGGGTCGTTCAGCTTGATTGTCCCATAGCCTCTCAAAGGTTTCTTGATTCATTACTGACTGGCTCGCCCCCGTGTCCACTTCCATGAAGACTGGAGCGCCATTTATCTCGACTTCCATCCTCAACAGGGAACACTCGGTGGTGCAGGTAAACATGCTATATACCTCGTCGTGGGGCTGAGCTGCCTCTCTGCCTATCGATTCATAATCCGCACTGGATTCCTGGCCATCTGCAGACTCTTCATCGACACAGTGAGTCATATTTCTCTTACACATTCACTGGAGGTGGCCCTTTGTGCTGCAGCCTTTGCATACATAGTCTTTAAAATGGCACTGGTGAGCCCTGTGATTCCCTCCACAACGCCAGCATGGAGCTCCTCGATTAGCCCCCCTCAGTGGACTCTGAGTTAAGGGACTCGGGGGGCGGGGGGGGGGTGTCCCTGAGAGAGTTCGCGTTCTACAGTCCAGCCTCTAAAAGGCGCCACTCTGTGCACAGTACCTGCTGGGTTTGAGACCTGAGGGTGAGTCATCTGCCTAGAGCCGCAGGTCGAGGTCATGAATGCCTGGTTCACAGAGATGGCCTTCTGCAGTGTGACTGTGGTATCCGCCGACAGTAGCTTATGAAGAAGGCCGATTCCAATGACAAAAATGTCCTGCAGCGCTTCGGTGAGGTTGTCGCCGAAATCACATGGTGCCGCCAACCTCCTGAGGTCTGCAGCATATTTCGCGATTTCCTGGCCTTCGAGCCATCAGTGGGTGTAGAACCGGTGTCTGGCTGTGAGGATGCTTTCCTTGGGCTTGAATTGCTCATGGATCAGTGTTACAAGCTCCTCATACATCTTGGTCATTGTCTTCGCTGGTGCCAGCAAGTCCCTGACGAGGCCATAGACGGTGGGCCCACAACTGATTAGCAGGATAGCTCTGCGCTTGCCAGCCAGTGTGGCCGGGTTGTCTCCTGCCAGGTCGTTTTCTGTGAAGAAATGGTTGAACCCCTCCACAAAGGCATCCCAATCATCACCATTGGCGAACTGCCGCAATGTACCAAGGGCAGCCATTTTCGCGTGAAAATCCGTAATCTCATCGCCAATTGTTGTGTTCTTGGATGCTCTGATAATGACTCCACGAGGCAATGTGTTGCACTTGAACTGTAGTGACCTTAGTCCTTTATTGATAACTCCAGAGTGAGGATCACACATGGTGGCCTGCCTTTTATACTAGGCCAGGCACACCTATACAGGTAAACTACAAGTCTCCCACTGCTGTGCCCTCTTGTGGCACACCTTGTGATAGTACAAACAGTAACCATGTAGGCCACATGACATCTTCATCCCTTGGACTTGCTGGCCGATTTGCACTTTAATAACAGTGTGCGTCAGCAACAAGCCATCCTCAACCACGATGGAATTCAGTGCGTGAGTGCAAGAGACAATGTGCCCAAAATTGATTCAGGCCTCCGCCCACTCAAGTGCAGCCCAAATGACCGCCGATGACCACCAGATGGTTCTTTGGGTGGGATTTTCATCACCAAGGTCCCTCGAAGGTCGGCTTGAGGGTCTTAAGCCGCCAATCTGGGAGATCTCATTCTCGGCAGCAGAGGCCACCAAGGATGGAGTCGGGCCCATGGAGAGTCGAAGACCTAAGAATAAAAATCATTAGCAAAAAATAAAAAAACTATCGGAAAACCTTCAGGGGACCCCATCAAGGTAAGTCGCTGTGGAAAAAAACAAGTAAAAGATGTTCACTAACCTTTTTTTCCACGATCTTCCTACTTACAGTTGGGGACAGACCAGCCTCCAGCCAGCGGCCTACCCTAGTTCTGTCGCCGATTCCTGCCCGCATCAATATGGCATCTCGGCGGGCGGGAGTCCACTTATGCTACTCGGCCGTCCGCTGACGTCGGCGAGCACTTCTCGGCAGCTCTCCCATCCTGCCCACTCCAGGCCACGTCGAAAGTGGCACAGGGCGGATATTGCAGAGGAATGCCGGTGGCAGTGGGCGGCAGTCAGCGGTGAGTTCATCAATTTCGGGCCCAATGTTTTCATCCAAAAGTACAGAGTGGATGATTCTGCTGAGCTGCCTCCCATGGTCCCCATTTTAAATACCAGTTGTCAGCTAATTTGGTGCACTCCACATAACAGTAAGAAGTGGCTGAGTGCACTGGACACAGCAAAGGCTATGGGCAGTAACAACATCCTGGTTGTAGTGCATCATCACTGCAAGGTATGCAGTGGTTCAAAAAGAGGGAATGCAATTCAGACTGTTGTTAATCAAATTCCACCACCGACTCCTCAGGCAACTAGGGATGGACAATAAATGCGCTTTGCCAGCTTTGCCCACGTCCCAAGAACAAATTTTTTTAAATGAGGGAAATATGTTGCACAATGGTTGTGAGCAAGTGTATGCAAATGACTCAGTAATGATATCAGCAGATCGAATGGTATCTGTTTAGGGGCCACCTATAATCATATCATCATTTTTAGGCCGTTTGGTCTGTTATCACCTACCTTAATTATTTGATAATATTGATAATGTTTTGTACTATTTTAATTTCACCATTTCAATGTAGCGAAGCTATTTGTATTTCTTTCATTAAGATTCTCTTTATATGAATTATTGGAACACTATTTCTTCTTAAAATGTGACATGGTGGGGGAGAAATTTGCATCATTTGCGCCTCCCATTAGCGCCCCCAGGGGGCTGTACCGCCTCCCACAGAATTGCGTGGGAGTTAGCGGAGGCACAAACCGGCAGTGTCCCGCTCTCGCCAGTAGCACCCCCGGGCCACTGCGCCAGCGATGATGATGTCATCACCGTGCACAGCAACCCATTTTTGCCTCAGAGCAGAAATTGGGTAGTGCCCTGTGAAGCCACCTCTGGCGATGCCCGCGCCAGCCTCGTGAGTCCTGAACCAGGCCGCAATCCTTTAGCGGAGTGCAAAGTAAAGCGGAGGTGCGAGCCTCCATTTTCCTGAAACTTCCGACTTACCAGTCGGGCCTTTCACTGATGATTTCACAGGGTCCGTGCCACGATGGTGCAGCCCGGCACTCAGCCTCTCTGCCGGCCTGTGGCCACGACCATGGCATCCCACTGCCCGATGGTGAAGTGGTGGCCCCTCGTCCCACTGCACAGCTCACAGCCTGCTCTCCACTTTAACGGAAATGGAGTGTCCTGTGCTCACGCCAGACGTATGCGGTGCTCCGCATCGCACTGGTAAAATCCCGTGCTTACTGCCCCGGTCCCGCCCCCAAGAGGAAGTGGAGCGCCTGACATTGCACTCCACTTCCTCTCGGAGGCGGTAACTCCAATTTTGCAGCCAGGGCGGGACTTCTGCGCTGGGCGCTGGAGGTCTCGCTTCGCCGTGGTTACCGCCCCCAAATGGGTATTACCGAATTTCGGCCCCTGTAATTTTAACCTCAAGGTTTGACATCAGGGTCGGCTGCCCGTTTTACTCTCCATTGAAGAGCGTAAAATCAGGCAGGGTGTAAAATCGGGCTGTCAACCCTGATTCCCATCAGCTTCCCGTTGGGTGGGTTAGTTAAAATGATCTCCAAATGGTTTTAAAAGCTATTTTGTGCACGTGACTATTTCTGGGTTTTAAAGATTAATATTAACAAGGGTTTAATGGCTTATTCTCAGTTGTCAAGTGATTGATATGAATAAATTTAGCTTATCTACATTGCCTGGCTTAATGTACTGTTGGCTGTACATTACCGTATGGGAATGCAGAAAGTACTGTTGCAGCTCACAGATATTTACTACAAAACATGCTTTAAAATGTGTACATATTTCTCATGTGGAATTTGATTAACATTAGTCCCAATGACACACCTTGTTGAAAAAGGAGCTGCAGTAATAGCATCTATGGTCAGGTCCAGTTCAATCACCTTGTCCTGTTGAACAGGGATAGCAATGATGCTCTGGGAAAATGAGAAGGAAGGGGAAAGTGAGAAGGAACATTGTAAAACTAGCTGAAACTTTTAATGCCTAGCTCTTAATGATATATTGGGCTGATCATTTTTATGTGCTTGAGTGACCACTACTCAAGTTATAGGGGCCAAAATTTCCCTGCTCCTTAAGGCCTGTAACCAACTCAAATCAGCGGCCACGCTGTGGAGTGGAGTGGCTGCCGACTTTTCGTGAAATGGCCACTTATAACCCAATTGCCCTCCCGAGGTTTCCCGGCAGTGCCCCGATTCCTCCCCCTACCGCTCTGCTATTGCCGATCCGTACTAAGTGTGTCATCACCGTGCGCACTGCCGATCTTCTCCCCCCCCCCCACCGACGGCAACACTCCCCTCTGAAAATCTTCGGCGCGCCCGACGGTGAGAAAACCTGTTTTTTTCCCGGTGATCCAGTGAGGCTGTAGCCTTCTGCAGTGGCGGTGTGGCTTTCCTTAAAGGGGAGGATGCACTGCCGCTGCCACCATGTTTTTTTTTGTCGGACGACTGCCGTGTCAGCCTGCCAATTATGCATCCGCGTTCAGCCACGCCACCAACAGGCAGCCTAGCACCCCCTCTTGCGTGCCAGGCCGCTGGCCCGGCCGAAAGCCTCCCTGGTGGCCCAGTGGGCTGAAGTTTTAAGTGAAGGGGAGAGCCGAGGTGCTGCGGCGCTGTGATGACATCATCGCGGCAGTCACTCCACACTGCCCCCAACCTCTGCCCCTCAGGTGTTGCCATCGCCGCATATCTGCCCCGCACCACCCCCATGAAGAGCGACTTCCGGATCCGAATTTTAAAAATCAACAAGGAGCGGAATTTCGCTCAAGAGGCGACCTGAACTGTAGCTGCCGGGGAGTTAATAATGGAAAACAGGGAAGTGGTTGTGAGGAACCCACATATACTGCTTCACGAAAATTGCGTCTAATCCGCACTTGAGTGCTAAACCTCCAAATTATGATCATCAAAGGCAGTCCCTCGGAATCGAGGAAGACTTGCTTCCACTCTTAGCATGAGTACTTCGGTGGCTGTACAGTCCAATACGAGAACCACAGTCTCTGTCACAGGTGGGACAGATAGTCGTTGAGGGAAAGGGTGGGCAGGGAACCTGGTTTGCTGCAGGCTCCTTCCGCTGCCTGCGCTTGATTTCTGAATGCTCTCGGCGACGATACTCGAGGAGCTCAGTGCCCTCCCGAATGCACTTCCTCCACTTAGGGCGTACTGTAGTATGGGGTACGGTAGCAGAGTGGTTATGTTACTGGGCTAGTAATCCAGGAACATGAGTTCAAATCCCACCACAGAGCTAGGAAATTTAAATTGTTGAGTCGATTGGGCCTATACTCTGGAGTTTAGAAGAATGAGAGGTGATCTCATTGAAATATATAAGATTCTGAGGTGGATTGACAGGGTAGATGCTGAGAGGTAGTTTCCCCTGGCTGAAACGTCTAGAACGAAGGGGCATAGCCTCAGGATAGGAGTTGTCTATTTAAAATTGAGATGAGAAGGAATTTCTTCACACAGAAGGCTGCGAACCTTTTGAATTCTCACCCCAAAGGACTGTGCATGCTGAATCGTTGAGTAGTTTCAAGGCTAAGATGGATAGATTTTTGGACTCTAAGGGAACTAAGAGATCTGGAGATAGGGCGGGAAAGTGAAGTTGAGTTCGAAGATCAGCCATGATCTTATTGAATTGCGGAGCAGGCTCGAGGGGTCTCATGGCCTACTTCTCTGAATTCTTATTTTTATGTTCTTAATCAGCAATTAGGACCAAAATTGTGTGCTAAATCTAGACTTTCGAACAGACTAGTCTTATTAGCACTGCACCCATTTAGCATCTGGTTTCAACCTCTGGACAAAATAACCCCCTATATCTTTGTCATCCAGGAAGCCCTAGCTTTGGATGCCTTTCCTTTACCCCTCATGGGAATGAATCTAGTCTATAACCGAACAATCTATTCTTTGAAAGCCTCCCGTTGCATATTTACCATTTTACCTCTCAATCTTTGATTCCAATCCACCTGGGTCCAATCCCTTTTCAACTCACTGAAATTAGCTCTTGTTCAGTTGAATGTTTTTCGCATTTGATTTTTCCTTGTACTTTTTCATAACTACTCTACACGTAATAATATTGTGATCACTTGATCACTGTTTCCCAAATGCCGCCCCCCCCCCCTCCCCCACACACATGCTCCATTTCCTGCACATCATTCTCCAGAACTAGATAACTAGATCCAACACTGCTTCCTTCCCCGTTAGGCTGGAAACACACTGATAAAAAAAGTTTTCTTGTATAAATTTCAGCAATTCCTCCCCCTCTTTGACCTTTATTCTGTTATTTTCACAGCCTGTATTAGGATAATTGAAGTCTCCCATTATCAGTACTCTAATAGCCTTGCATCTCTCTGGGTTTGCATGGAGTCAGGTGCAAGTGCATGTGTTGTCATAGAATCATAGAAACTTACAGCACAGAAGGAGGCCATTTGGCCCATTGTGTCTGTGCTGGCTCTTAGAAAGTGCAGCCGTGCTTAGTCCCACATTCCCGCTTTTTGTCCAGAACACTAAGTTCCTCATCCTCAAGTATCTGTCCTTTTAAAATTATTTATGGAATCAGCATCCACCACCTTTTCAGGGAGAGCATTCCAGATCCCAATAACTCTCTGAGTGAAAAGAATTCTCCTCATCTGTCTAGACTTTCTGCCAATGATTTGGAATCTATGACCTTTGATTATTGACCCACTCACCAGAGGGAATAGTTTTACTCTATCTATTGTATCAAAACCTCTCATCATCCTGAAACCCTCTATTAGGTCATCTCTTAACCTTCTCTGTTTCAAGGAGAACAGTCCTAACTTTCCAACCTTTCCTCATAACTGAAGTCCCTTATCCCTGGTAACATCACTGATAGACCTTCTCTGTACTCTTTCTCAGGCCTTTACATCTTTCCTGTAGTGTGGTGCCCAGAATTGTCCACAATACTCCAGCTGAGGCCTAACCAGTGATTTATAAATTTCTAGCATGATCTCTTTGATTTTATATTCTATTCCTCTATTTATAAACCCAAGAAACCTATATTCTTTTTTAATCACCTTATCAATTTGCTGTGCCACCTTCAAGGATTTTTGTATATGGATACCAAGGTCTCTCTGTTCATATACACTTTACAAAATGATGCCAGTTACTGTCTTTTTGTATTAGCCCTCCCAAAGTGCATCACTTCATACTTCTCCACATTCAACTCCATCTGCCATGCTTCTGCCCATTTTACCAGACTGTCTATGTCACCCTGAAACCTATAACAAACCTCATCACTATCTACTACTTTGCCAAGTTTTGTATCGTCTGCAAATTTTATAATGCTGCTCCCTACACCCGAGTCTAGGTCGTCAGCAAGGTTGCTTTTGAAAACAGGGTCAGCGGTTGCCGGGGCGTTTCAAACCCTGATACCAGCACAGACAAAAGGGAATCCGGTAACAATTCATCAGGTCACCATAATCTTCAGACTCCGATACAGTATGTACTTCGAACATTTTACAATCTAGCATTAGGCTGTGTCCCGTTTTTTAAGGAGTAAAAAGGGCTTGGTGCATTGAAAGCTGTCCGAAGTTGGCAATGTTTGTGTCTGTGGTTTCAGAGCGTTGCTTGTATATGTAAGTTATCTGGGTCTGTCAAGAAATGTCAGTTTCTGAGGGTGTCCTTTAATACAGACTTCACTCTATTCTAATGGCTGTTTCTCTTTTCTGTTATACTTCTCCCTTTATCTCCTTTTTTGCTACTTTTTTAAATCTCAGCTGTTCCCTTTTGATTTGATGTCTGTCTGATGCCTCCTGTGAATTATTGTTATAAATCGGGGCATACAAAATGTATATGGTTATGCGTCTAAAACTGTGACGCGAAGAATGCTGTGTTTAAATGTGTTATATTCGTAATAAATGGTCAGACAGAGTACTGTGTGTAATGAGCAAGTGTGACCTTAGCTCCTTTATTGTAGTTCCAGAGTGCAGGTACTTCCTTGGGTGGCCTGCTTATATGCTGTACTCCCAAGGGATGCTGGGATCCCTTGGGACTCCAACAGGTAGGCCCTCTGGTGGACAGGTGTGGTGCAGGTTACAAGGTTACAAGGGGTTAAATACATAACATCACTCCCCCGTGAAGTCAACAATACATTTATTTACAAGGTGAGACGATCTTGGGCTTTGCGTTCCCTTGTCGATCATCTCGGTACAAATGTTGGTGTTGTTAGGTTGGTCAGTTCTTCATTGGACTGTTGGGCAGCCAGCCTTGCCGGGCTGCTGGCTGATGAGTTCTGTTTCGTGGTCAACTCTTCAGGTTGTGCGTAGCTGCTGGTGAACCACAGTTTAATTTGGTCCAAGTGTTTTCTATGCATTTGTCCATTGGTCAGTTTGACTTGAAACACCCTACTCCCCTCTTTGGCTGCGAGCCATTTGGGATGACGTCCATAATTGAGCACAAACACAGGATCATTGATTTCAATATCGAGTGACAAGTTTGCGCGGTCATCGTACACACTCTGTTGATGCCGCTTGTCCTCCACGTGATCATGTAGATCAGGGTGGACCAGAGAGAGCCTTGTTTTAAGCGCCCTTTTCATGAGCAGCTCGGCTGGGGGAATCCCTATGAGTGAGTGGGGTCTGGTGCAGTAGCTGAGCAGTACTCGGGACAACCGGGTCTGCAGGGAGCCTTCCGACATGCGTTTCAAGCTTTGCTTTAAGGTCTGGACTGACCGTTCTGCCTGGCCGTTGGACGTGGGCTTGAATGGCACAGATGTGACATGTTTGATTCTGTTGTGGGTCATCAACTCTTTAAATTCAGCACTTGTGAATCACGTCTCATTGTCGCTGACTAGGACATCGGGCAGGCAGTGCATGGCAAACATAGCTCTTAGGCTTTCAATGGTGGCCGTGGATGTGTTTCCAGACATTATTGCACATTCAATCCACTTTGAGTAAGCATCCACGACAACCAAAAACATTTTGCCTAGGAATGGGCCTGCACAGTCTACATGGATCCTCGACCACGGTTTGCATGGCCAGGACCACAAACTTAGCGGTGTCTCTCTAGGTGCATTGCTCAACTGAGAGCAAGCGTTGCACTGAAGTACACATGACTCTAAATCTGAGTTGATGTCTGGCCACCACACGTGGGATCTGGCTATGGCTTTCATCATCACGATGCCTGGGTGAGTGCTGTGTAGTTCCCCAATAAATGTGTCTCTGCCTTTCTTGGGCAAGACCACACGATTACCACACAAGAAACAGTCCGTCTGCAGGGACAGCTCATCTTTGCGTCTGTGGAATGGCTTAATCGCTTCTTGCATCTCCACTGGGACACTGGACCAGTTCCAATAGAGGACACAGTTTTTTACCAGGGGCAGTAAAGGATCCTGGCTGGTCCAGGTCCTGATCTGGCGGGCCGTAACAGGGGATTTCTCGTTCTCAAATGCCTCCATGACCATAAGCAAGTCCGCTGGCTGTGCCATTTCCACCCCTGTGGTGGGCAATGGT
This sequence comes from Pristiophorus japonicus, assembly GCF_044704955.1. NCBI lineage: Eukaryota > Metazoa > Chordata > Chondrichthyes > Pristiophoridae > Pristiophorus > Pristiophorus japonicus. The sequence continues at coordinate 39,158,859 of NC_091984.1, read as the reverse complement.
AGCCGACTGAGAGCATCTGCGCAGTTCTCTGTGCCCGGTCTGTGGCGAGTTACATAATTGTATGCCGACAGCGTGAGCACCCATCTTTGGATGCGGGCAGAGGCATTGGTATTGATCCCTTTGCTCTCCGAAAAAGCGATATGAGCAGCTTGTGGTCTGTTTCAAGCTCGAACTTGAGGCCAAACAAGTACTGGTGCATTTTTTCTATCCCATAAACGCACGTCAGAGCCTCTTTTTCAACCATGCTGTAGGCCCTTTCGACCTTGGACACAATCCTGGATGCATATGCAACTGGTTGCAAAATTTCCGATTCATTAGCCTGTTGTAACACACACCCGACCCCGTATGACGACACATCGCAAGCTAACACTAGTCGTTTACATGGGTTATACAGGAAAAGCAGTTTGTTAGAACACAGTAAATTTCTGCTTTTCTTAAAGGCAGCCTCTTGTGAATTCCCCCAAACCCAGTCGTCTCCCTTGCGCAGTAGTGCATGCAGGGGTTTTGGCAGGGTGCTTCACCCAGGTAGGAAATTACCAAAGTAGTTAAGGAGTCTCATAAACGACCGCAGCTCCGTCACGTGCCGTGGTCGTGGCACGTTCTTGATGGCTTCCGTCTTGGCGTCGGTGGGTCTGATGCCGTCTGCTGCGATCCTCCTTCCTAAGAATTCGACGTCCTGTGCCAGGAAAACACACTTCAAGCGTTTCAACCTGAGCCCCACGGAATCCAACCGACTAAGAACCTTCTCCAGGTTCTTCAAGTGCTCCATGATGTCCCGACCTGTAACCAATATGTCGTCCTGGAAGACCACTGTACAAGGAACCAACTTTAGCAGCCTTTCCATGTTTCGCTGGAAGATCGCTGCAGCTGACCGAATCCCAAACGGGCACCGGTTGTAAATAAATAGACCTTTGTGCATGTTGATGCAGGTGAGGCCTTTTGAAGACTCCTCCAGCTCCTGCGTCAAGTAGGCCGAGATCAGGTCCAGCTTGGTGAATGTCTTCCCTCCAGCCAGGGTCGTGAATAGGTCGTCTGCCTTGGGTAGCGGATACTAGTCCTCCAGCGAAAAACAGTTAATTGTTACTTTATAATAACCACAAATTCTAACCGTACCATCCTCCTTGAGTACCGGAACAATCGGACTGGCCCAGTCATTGAATTCCACCGGCGTGATGATTCTTTCACGTTGCAGCCTGTCTAGTTCGATTTCCACTTTTTCACGCATCATGTATGGTACCGCCCGAGCCTTGTGGTGGATGGGTCGCATGCCGGGAATCAAAAGGATCTGCACTTTTGCCCCCGAGAAACTTCCAATGCCTGGCTTGAATAACAATGGGAATTTGCTTAGAACCTGGGTACATGTGGTGTCGTCAACTGACGAAAGCGCTCGGATATCGTCCCAGTTCCAGCGGATTTTCCTCAGCCAGCTTCTGCCAAATAGCGTGGGGCCATCCCCTGGCACAATCCACAGCAGGAGTTTGTGTACTGCTCCATCATAGGAGACTTTGACTTCAGCACTGCCAATTACCGGGATTAGTTCCTTTGTCTAAGTCCTTAGCTTTGTGTGAATGGGGCTGAGCTTGGGCCTGTGTGCCTTTTTACTCATTATCGACTGACTTGTCCCTGTGTCCAGCTCCATAGACACTGGAATACTGTTCAGTTCAACTTTCAACATTCTTGGTGGGCATTTCGTCATGAACGTGTGTATCCTGTACACCTCTGCCTCCTCCGTACGAGTTTCCAATTCCGTCTGATCCACTGTGGACTGATCTTCCTCTGCAACGTGGTGGTTTGCAGGGTTTGCAGCTTGACTGGACATTCGTTGGAGGGGTCCCATTGTTCTGCAGCCATTGCACGCATAGTGCTTAAAGTGGCATTGATGGGGCCGATGATCACCCCCGCGGCGCCAACAGGGTGTTAACTGCCTCGCATTAACAATTGATGGCGGACTCTGGGTCAATTGAGGTCGGGCCACAGCAGCCGGTGTGTACGTTCTTCCCTGTACATTTCTGCTCAAAACCGACGTTACTTTATGCACAGTACTGGCCGAAACTTCTTTGTCCTGTGAAATCTGCTTGGTGTTGTCGCTGGTTGACATAAATGCCTGGGCTATCATTATGGCTTTACTCAGATTCGGAGTTTCTACAGTCAACAGTTTGCAAAGGATTGTCTCATGTCCGATGCCCAGTACAAAAAAGTCTCTGACCATTTGTTCTAGGAATCCCTCAAACTCACAATGTCCTGCAAGGCACCTTAGTTTGGCGACATAGCTCACCACTTCCTGGTCCTCCGATTGTTGGCACGTGTAGAACCGATGTCTCGTCATCAAAACACTTTCCTTTAGATTTAGCTGCTCCCGGAGCAGTGTACACAGTTCTCCATAGGATCTCTCTGTTGGTTTAGCCGGGGCCAGGAGATTCTTCATGAGGCCATAGGTAGTGGCCCCACAGACAGTTAGGAGGATCGCCTTTGGTCGCGATCTCGTCCCCTTCCAGCTCGTTGGCTACGAAGTATTGGTCGAGTCTCTCCACGAAGGTCTCCCAATCATCCCCCTCCAAGAACTACTCCAGGATGCCAACTGTTCTTTGCATTTTTGCGTGGTTCGTTACCTCATCGCCAATTGTTATACTCATAATAAATGGTTAGACCGAGTACTGTGTGTAATGAGCAAGTGTGACCTTAGCTCCGTTACTGTAGTTCCAGAGTGTGGGTACCTCGTGGATGGCCTGCTTATATACTGTGCTCCCAAGGGATGCTGGGATCCCTTGGGACTCCAACAGGTAGGCCCTCTGGTGGACAGGTGTGGTGCAGGTTGCAAGATTACAAGGGGTTCAATACATAACAAAATGGTTATGCCTTGAACTGGAGACAACGGGGCCGAAATTGCCCCCCGCCGGAAACGCGGCGCACTTACTATGTTTGAGCTGGTAGATGTGGTGGCCTCTTGTGTGAAATTCCGCTCTTTGGCCTTTTTTTTCGAGTGGCTCGGAAGTTGGTCATGATGGGGGCGGATGTGCGGCGGAGAGTGGAAGTTCGCATACTAGAGGGATGGAAGATGGGGGCGGGCTGAGTGTCCGCCGCTGTCACTCATGACATCATCATGCTGGCGCATCACCACGTCTCTCCCTTTCACTTAAAGGGGAGGGCCACTGCGAGCTCCGCGATTCATTTAGTTAGGTCCAATGGGCCACCAGGGAGGGGATTTGGCCGTGCCAAGAGGGAGTGCCAAGCTGCCTGTTGGCGGCCCAACCAAACCCGGGAGCATAATTATCGGACTGACCTCGGAGTCAGCTGGCAAAAAAAGTAAGATGGCGGTTGCGACAGTGTGCCTTCCTCTTTAATGGTGGCTGCACTATCATTTTGAACACACTGTAAGCACAGTGCACCGGCAGAAAAAGATGTTGGTGGCACCGAGCTGCGGCAGCAACATTTTCTCGGCGGACTTTTGCTATCGGGGGGGCGGGGGGGAACATCGGTGGTGCGTGCTCTGACGACGCACTTAGGACGGATCTGCACTATGATAACAATTATTATCTGTTGTTTTCAGGTTAAGATCTCAACTTTGTTAATGTACCTTTAAGACATTGGGCTGGATTTTCGGTTTTCCTGATTTCGGGACATTAATTGTGGCGGGGTGTGCCGATACCGCCTGAAAAAAGTTTGCACCTTCAACTGTAAATTTCGTCAAAAAATGAGGATCCATGATCGGGGGCGTTAAATCAAGCATTACACAATGAACTTTGTGCGCCCGAGCTGAAAATCATGGCGTTAAAAGAGGTGGCCAGTTTGCGCATGCGCAGTCGCGTTTTTGTTTCCCCGGACGCAGACGTTATTTCAGGGCGCGGTGGCTTCCTCCGCACATGCGAAGATGACCCGCCTGACTTCTGGCACTTCTGCAGAGTTGGAGCAGCAGGAGGGGAGGCAGCTGAGGCCTTAGTCCACGTAGTTGGGGAGGGAGACTGCTCCCTACTATTTTCAAAAGGTAATGGCGTGAAATTGCCCAGGAGGTATCAGCGGTAGACACGGTTGCCAGAACTGGCACCCAATGCCGCAAAAAGTTCGACAACCTTACCAACTTCGTCAGGGTGAGTACCCTTCACATTTATGTATGACTGCTATCCTTCCAACAATTTCAGACACCCATTCTCAAAGTCTTGCAGGCTGTGGTGTGGGTTTCACAATGCATCAGAAAGCTGAAGGCTGACTTCTCCAGCCATTGCCTCTTAATTAAGGATGCACATACCCTCTTGCTCCCTAATCATTGAGAACCATCATTGCAATACACTCCCACTGCTGATCTGGGTTTCATAAAGATCACCTGCAGCCCCTATGCTACCTCCCTCTCGCCTCCTATTCAATATTCAGGAAAGATCGACTGAAAGAGAAAGGAGGTAGGGTAGCGTTGCTGGTTAAAGAGGAGATTAACGCAATAGTAAGGAAGGACATTAGCGTGGATGAGGTGGAATCTGTGTGGGTAGAACTGCGGAACACCAAAGGACAGAAAATGCTAGTGGGAGTTGTGGGACCAAACAGACATAGTGAGGTTGGGGATGGCATCAAACAGGAAATTAGGGATGCGTGCAATAAAGGTACAGCAGTCATCATGGGTGACTTTAATCTACATATAGATTGGGCTAAACAAACTGGTAGCAATACGGTGGAGGAAGATTTCCTGGAGTGCATAGGGGATGGTTTTCTAGACCAATATGTTGAGGAACCAACTGGAGAGTTGGCCATCCTAGACTGAGTGTTGTGTAATGAGAGAGGACTAATCAGCAATCTTGTTGTGTGAGGCCCCTTGGGGAAGAGTGACCATAATATTCTTCATTAAGATGGAGAGTGACACAGTTAATTCAGAGACTAGAGTCCTGAACTTAAAGAAAGGTAACTTCGATGGTATGAGACGTGATTTGGCTAGGATAGACTGGCGAATGATATTTAAAGGGTTGATGGTGGATAGGCAATGGCAGATTTAAAGAACACATGGATGAACTACAACAATTGTATATCCCTGTCTGGCGTAAAAATAAAACGGGGAAGGTGGCTCAACCGTGGCTCACAAGGGAAATTAGGGATAGTATTAAATCCAAGGAGGTGGCATATAAATTGGCCAAAAAAGCAACAAACCTGAGGACTGGGAGAAATTTAGAATTCAGCAGAGGAGGACAAAGGGTTTAATTAGGAGGGAGAACTACAATACGAGAGTAAGCTTGCAGGGAACATAAAAACTGACTGCAAAAGCTTCTACAGATACGTGAAGAGAAAAAGATTCGTGAAGACAAATGTAGGTCCCTTACAGTCAGAATCAGGTGAATTTATAACGGGGAACAAAGAAATGGCAGACCAATTGAACAAATACTTTGGTTCTGTCTTCTCTAAGGAAGACACAAATAACGTTCCGGAAATACTAGGAGATCGACGGTCTAGTGAGAAGGAGGAACTAAAGGAAATCCTTATTAGTCAGCAAATTGTGTTAGGGAAATTGATGGAATTGAAAGCCGATAAATCCCCAGGGCCTGATAGTCTGCATCCCAGAGTACTTAAGGAAGTGGCCCCAGAAATAGTGGATGCATTGGTGGTCATTTTCCAAAATTCTACAGACTCTGGATCAGTTCCTATGGACTGGAGGGTAGCACTTTTTAAAAAAAGGAGGGAGAGAGAAAACAGGAAATTATAGACTGGTCAGCCTGACATCAGTGGTGGGGAAAATGTTGGAATCAATTATTAAAGATGTAATAGCATCGCATTTGGAAAGCAGTGACAGGATCGGTCCAAGTCAGCATGAATTTATGAAAGGGAAATCATGCTTGACAAATCGTCCAGACTTTTTTGAAGATGGAACTAGTAGTGTGGACATGGGGGAGCCAGTGGGTATGGTGTATTTGGACTTTCAAAAGGCCTTTGACAAGGTCCCACACAAGAGATTAGTGTGCAAAATTAAAGCACATGGTATTAGGGGGACTGGTTGGCAGACAGGAAGCAAAGAGTAGGAATAAATGGGTCCTTTTCAGAATGGCAAGCAGTGACTAGTGGGGTACCACAAGGTTCAGTGCTGGGACCCCAGCTATTTACAATAGACATTAATAATTTATACGAAGGAATTGAATGTAATATCTCCAAGTTTGCAGATGACACTAAACTGGGTGGCAGTGTGAGCTGTGAGGAGGATGCTAAGAGGCTGCAGGGTGACTTGGACAGGTTAGGTGAGTGGGCAAATGCATGGCCGATGCGGTATAATGTGGATAAATGTGAGGTTATCCACTTTGGTGGTAAAAACAGGAAGGCAGATTATTATCTGAATGGTGACAGATTAGTAAAAGGGGAGGTGCAACGAGACCTGGGTGTCATGCTACATCAGTCATTGAAAGTTGGCATGCAGGTACAGCAGGTGGTGAAGAAGGCAAATGGCATGTTGGCCTTCATAGCGAGAGGATTTTGAGTATAGGAGCAGGTTGTTCTTACTGCAGTTGTACAGGGCCTTAGTGAGGCCTCACCTTGAATATTGTGTACAGTTTTGGTCTCCTAATCTGAGGAAGGACATTCTTGCTATTGAGGGAGTGCAGCGAAGGTTCACCAGACTGATTCCCGGGATGGCAGGACTGATATATGAAGAAAGACTGGATCGACTAGGCTTATATTCAATGGAATTTAGAAGAATAAGAGGGGCTCTCATAGAATCTTATAAAATTCTGATGGGATTGGACAGGTTAGATGCTGGAAGAATGTTCCCAATGTTGGGGAAGTCCAGAACCAGGGGTCACAGTCTAAGGATAAGGGGTAAGCCATTTAGGACCGAGATGATGAGAAACTTCTTCACTCAAAGAGTTGAGAGCATGTGGAATTCTCTACCACAGAAAGTTGTTGAGGCCAGTTCATTAGATATATTCAAAAGGGTGTTAGATGTGTTCCTTACGGCTAAAGGGATCAAGGGGTATGGAGAGAAAGCAGGAATGGGGTACTGAAGTGCATGATCAGCCATGATCATATTGAATGGTCGTGCAGGCCCGAAGGGCCGAATGGCCTACTCCTGCACCTATTTTCTGTTTTCTATGTTTCTACCAATCGCTCACAAAGCTCATGCAACATCCAGACAGATTGAAATGAAGATATTTGCACATCCACACAGTTTCAGCAATTGAACTATGGTAGGCAGGAGGTGTACCCTTTCTGAACCCTTCTTATTTTTCTCATTGCAGGCGAAGCTGTCACACAACAGGCATGAGCAGTGCTGGACAGGCGAGAGCCCGCCTCAGCTCCGCGATTTAACAGATGTAGAAGAACAGGTGTCTGCCCTCTTTGGAGTGCCAGCTCGGGCAGTTGCTGGGGGCAATGCTGAGCCCCCTTCGGGTAGTGAGGGCACGTAAATAGATTGCGTGACCTTGTGACGTCATCGATTATGAAGTGGCATGGGACCTTCACATGCACATGTGCAATGCCACCGTCCTCCTAGCATCCTGCTCCCTCCCCTGCTGCTAACCACTGTCTGTTGTTTTCTGCTTGCAGAAGAACAGCCACTATCTCAACAGACATCCAGGTATCCATCGACATCTGGCCATGTCGAAGATGATGAGTAGTGTGATGAGACTGTAATACTTGAGCTGCAGAGCCCACCAGTTGGCCCGTCGGAACAAAACACATCTGGGACAAACCCGCTTTCCCTGGCTTTGAGTCATCGGAGGCTCCTGGCCCCAGTCGCCTTCAGCAACCTGCAGTGAGAAGAGAATCTCGGAGACCAGCTCGCCGGCGGGTGAGTCAGCAATGTAGGTCTGCTGAACAACAGCCAGACATGAAACTGGACTTGGTGGAAATATCCAGGGAAAACACAGACATGCACCGTGAGCTCATGGGTGCATTGTGTTGGATCCCAGAGAGCATCAACAAACTGTTGCGGAGGCAGCGTCATGCATTGTCGGTGCAGCTCAGGGCTCCAGCGAGGCCATCACTGCCCATTCACAGAGGCAGGTGGCCTTGAGCAGTGACAGTGGCATTCCAGAGTGTGTGCTGCGTGCCATTGATCATGTTGCAACATCGATCGAATCGCAGGCACAAGCTACGCTGCAGCTTGGTGTTGAGATGCGGTCGATGATTGGTGCCATCCTCCCTGTGTTCCCCACTGTCCAGCGGAGAAGGGACAGTGCTGAAGCAGGCCAGCAAGTTGTGGAGACACATCATGGTCCAGGACGTCCTCATATACCATCTGTATTGTCTGCCCCCCGAACACAGCAGCCCTCAAGCAGGTAGGTAGGTACTGAGACCTCACTGAGGAGGAAGAGCAGGTGTGGGAGAGGGATGAGGGGAAGGGGGGGGGGCGGGAAATCTCAGGCCATCACATTAAGGGGTGGGACAGCCTTCTGCAGATGCCTAGCTCTTTTCTGAGAATGCCTGTAAATAGTTTTTTAATAATGCATTCGTTCAGTTACTTGCAGCGTTTAATTCTGCTGGTTTATTGTCTCCTTTGGTTTTGTTGGGGGTGCATTGTTTGTTATGTTTTTGTTAAAAATGTCACTTTGACCTTTTGCCAGTGGTGTCATGTGTATCATTCAAAAGCTCAGCGTAGATGTGTCTTTATGGTGGCACTAAGCATGTCCAGTATTAGATGCATCACTCAGCTTCCTCCATTCAAGCAAACCGGTCCATTATGAGCTGGCGACATGCAGCTCTTGCTCCCGCAGCATCTGGACACGGCGTCCCCCGTGGATGGGTGGATTATGCAATCGGTGCCTCGCCAGGCTCCTCTTCATCATCCTCCTCCTCTTGAGGTGGGCCTACAATCCCCACTGGCAATGCCTGCCCCATCATAATGGCCAAATGCAGCACATCACAATGAATTCAGAGACCTGTTGAAGGGAGTATTGAAGGCTGCCTCCAGAGCAGTCCAGGCATCAGCAGCACTGCTTGAGCACCCCAATTGCCTGTTCGATGATGTTGCAGGTGGCTGCATGGCTCTCATTGTGGCACTGCTTGGCTTCTGTGGTGGGCTTGCAAAGGGGGGTCATGAGCTAGGTGGCTAGCCCATATCCTTTGTCCCCGACCAGCCAGCCGTACCCTTCCCTTTGTCTCTGAAACATTCGTGAGACACTGCTCTCATGCAAGATGAAAGCATCTTGTGCGCTCCCTGGATAGCGGGCATTCATTGCAAGGATGCGTTGCGTGTGGTCGCACACCAGCTGGATGTTTAAGGAATGGTATGACTTTCGGTTTCTGAATACCTCTGCAATGTCGAATGGGGCTCGTAAGGCGACGTTTATGCAGTCAATGGCTCCTTGAACCCTCAGGAAGCCCGCAATTCTGCCAAACCCACATGCCCTCTCATTCTGGCTCCCCCTGCTCAATGGGATTGGGACCTTTATGAAATCCATTCTGTGGGAATATAGAACCTTTGTGACGTGGTGAATGCAGCAATGTTGCAGCGTATTGGGAGATGCAGTATATGTCCCCTGCTGCTACCTGGAAGGAGCTGGAGACATAGAAGGCCAGCGCCACATTGACCTTCACTGCAACAGGAAGCGCAGTCCTGTTGGCACTGGAAGGCTGTAAGTCTGCCTGTAGGAGATGGCATATATCCATCAGCACTTCTTTACAGAAGCGCAGCCTTCACACACACTGCTCCTCAGAGAGCTGGAGGTACAACCATTGGTGCCTGTAAACCCTTCGGCCTCTCCTCCTCTGTGGCCTGACATGGCCAGCAGCCCTTCTTCTAGCTTGACATCGCTGGGCAATAGCAAGCAGCATGATACGCTGGCGAACTAGTAATGCCCCCATTAAATTCACTCACTAACCTTGTAAGGACACTGTAATGGCAGATAAAAGTGCCATTTGCAAGTCGAAGCTTCACGCAGCATGGTGTGCGCAACTGTTGCAGTCAATGTGACCTGCGATGCCGGATCCTCATCCCTTCATTTATCATCATGATCATAGGCAGTCCTTCAAAATCGAGGAAGACTTGCTTCCACTCTAAAAGTGAGTTCTCAAGTGATTGTCCAGTTCAATACGGGACTTACAGTCTCTGTCACAGGTAGGTCAGACAGTGGTTGAAGGAAAGGGTGAGTGGGTAGCCTGGTTTGCCGCACGCTCCTTCCACTTTATGTTTTGTTTCTGCATGCTCTCAGTGACGAGACTCAAGGTGCTCAGAGCCCTCCCGGATGCTCTTCCTCCACTTAGGGCAGTCTTGGACCAGGGATTCCCAGGTGCCGTCAATACGTCTGCCGTATCCTGGGAGCGCCGTTTTTTTCAGCCGTTTCCTGTGGCCAGGCATTAAATGAGGTGTAAGAGACGAATTTTCCATCCAGGGTGCTAGCACAGCATTGCAGGATGATTGACGTCATGATCTCAGTGAAACTGGAGGGCGGGGCAGTAAGTTTTGCACCATTGCAAATCAGGAGCCTAATTTACCGACTGGGCGCTAAAACCTGGACGCCCAACATCACGCCCAGAAACATCACTTACCGCCCCTCTGGGGCATAAAGAGAGGCATAAAAGAGCAGAAAATCTAGTGCAATGTATTATAGAAAGATTTAGAATGGATGGCAGTTTGGGGAAGTTAACATAAACATTTGCTATGTCATAAATGAGGCGACACTCTGAAGCGAACAGGTTTCTGGCTTGGGCCTCATGAGATCAAAGAGAGGATACGGACAGAAGAGATAAGACACAAATTTTAAAGGACAACCAACCCCTGGGAAAGTATAAACAGAAAAAGACGTCGCCAAAATCATGAGACATCTTTAGGGAGGGTTCTTGATTTAGAATCGAAGCAAGGAACTTGATACGGCATTGGATAGCAAGTTTTTAGAGAAACCTCTATAGGTCAAACTGTCTTGTCAATGTCCCATGTCAGGCCCACCCCTAAAAAGAGAATAAAAGTAGCCTCTTTAAGGTTGTCCACACAAACGGTGTGAGGGGAGAGCAAAACCGAAGTTGGGTTGGTCGAACACTCTTCAAGCGTGATCCCATGCTTTACCGAAGGACACAGAGAAAGTGGCTGCAAGACAGAGAACTGCTCACATGCACCGGCTGTTTGTCTGATCAGATCAGTTTCAGCTACTTGTCATGGTCATATGTTTTTGCTGCATAACTAATGTGTTATATTCCTACTTAAGCTCTGATTAAACACAATAAACTCACCAGATTGGTTTACAGTTGATCCTGATTATTAAAGTGACTAGAGATAGCCTTAACTTGGCTACTTCTCACATTATTACTTCCGGCAGGCATCCTTTTTCACTTTTGACTAGTTCTTTTGAATTCCCTTGGGTGTTTTCTTTTTAAGAAATTGATTCTGCCTTTTGTAGATTTGTTAGTATTCCGTTCTTTCAGCCTTGTTTTTTCATCTACTCTCCCAGAAGGGCCATGCTGTACTATGCCTTTCCTCAGAATGTACAGTGTTTAATTTACTGCTGTTAATTTCTACAGCCCTCCCACCCCCCTTCCCCACCTCAACAATGCTGCTAGCTCCTGATGGAGTCTACTGACTACCTTGATCCTCAACATGAAATATAGCCATCTTCTGCATCCCCTCATCTCAATATATTCCGATCGGTAGTTTCAGACTGTGGGCGTTCTCCCAGGTTGCAGTATAGACGGAGATCTGAAGTCCATCCCTTCCTTGAATCGTTACAGTCTGTAATGAGCAAAAGGAGAGGCTACGTTATCAAATAAAAGGCTTGTAATCCCCTTGTTCCTGAATCCTTGGGAGTTAGCGTTGGGTAAATGCATCATCAAGTACAGGATACACTGCAGCAATTAACTGTTTGGTGGAAATTGATCTGCGGGTTCACTAAAATATATTATTGAAGTAACATGTGGGAATCGACTGGGGGTAAAAGTCTTCTGAAAATAAGTGCTGTGTGAAAATAGCCATATTTAACAAAACAGAAATAACAGAGGAGGGATCAGTCTTTCAGGACACGTTCTCACTATATGCTGACATTTCCATGATCAAGTGGGAGATACTAGAGTAACGATTCTGGTGTGACATTGCTAAGCTACTTCAAACCTGCCATGATCCAGTCCAAAATGTCAGAGACAGCAAAATTACCATAAAAGGGAGGCGGGGTGGGTGTTGCCTGCAGGTTGGTTTTGAGGAGAGAATATAATTCTTTTGTGAAATGAAACACCAAAGACAGGTCTCATTTGAGTTGTCTGTAGGATAAAATATTGCCTGAAATCCTCAATCCAGTTCCAGCACACAACCTGTCGTGCCCAATTTTCCAAAATACAATGTTCCAGTAAACACCATGCCATTCATTCTCATCTACTCTACCTTGTGTACAGTGATTACCCATCTTTACATCTGCTGCTACCTTAATAATGCCCTTCAAAAAAAACACTCTAACCTCAAGTGAATCAAACTAAAATAATACCAATTTTTTCATTTACTAGCTAATGTCAGCAACATTTTTACAGTCCATTCTTAAGTATTAAGAACATAAGAAATAGCAGCAGGACTTGGCCATTTGGCCTATCAAGCCTGCTCTGCCATTTAATAAGATCATGGCTGATCTATTGTATGAAAAATGAAAATCTGTGGGCCTACCAGGGCATTCCTGCTATAACTCCAGAGTGTTGCGGCAGGCTTGTGAATTAGGTCGGGACCTGAACTTGAACGGCTCCTTCCGAGGGGCCTTGTTCTGGAGAAAGACCTCCGTCCACCCCAAACATGGTTGCAGTGTTAAAGGATGTATAACCAGGAGTGGCGACTATCAGGCTGGGACTCTTCTCGATTGCAACCTCGGGAAAGCCGAGTGCAGTAGTGACAGCCAATATGCCGAATTGATGTAGGTATAAATGATTGCAGGTTTATGAGGGGGAGGCCAATGGGCTGCGTATTCTTGGTTTTCCCTCCCGCAGCCAGAGGATTTTGGCTGGGATTCCCGGTCTTGTGGGACATGTGGGCTGCCTAAATGTGCCCACAGTGGCGTACCCCTAGGATGCAAGTCAGGGAATCTCCCCCTGACCCTGCATGCTTTGGCAGGTGCTCCTGGTGGAAAGAACAGGGAACTTATGCCAGGATCAAAAGTCTGTGGATATTTGGGCCCAATGAGGTTAACCCGATTTGTCAAGCCTTGTACTACAGCTTTTTAAAATCTTGCCTGTCATTATAAATGTCTCTGGCATATCTCTACAGCATTGAAATCAAGACCAACTATGCTCATTCATTCCGAAGTCTAAAAATCTGTGGAATTTATTGTCTTCCCCATAGTTTCTTCCTCCTGCACTCTTCAGACTTTTAAGACCCTAGCTTGGCATTATCAAATTACTACCTCCTGATTTACCTCATCTCTTTTATACTTTTCAACCTTGGTGGAGCCCTACACTTCAGGCCTTGGCCCTGCACCATGGTATCTCAATTAAAAATAGAAAGAAACAGCATAGAGCAGACATTCTGTTTATTCAGTATTGTCAGAGCCATTGACCTCAATCATTGAAAATCAATCACCCAGGCACAGTTTTGCCTGATCTGCAGTGTGTGCTGAATACTTCATACGCACACTTCAAGGACTTTTTCAATAGAATAAGGAATGCATTACCCTTTTATTCCTGATAAAGCAACCCACGCTCTGGTACACATTGTGGCATATAGTATTCCAAATTTTACTGCCCCTCTATGTCAGCACAAAGTTCACGTGATAATGCTAACTCAGCATGTATGTTAATTGACCTTTCCTGTTGAATCCATGTTATTTTAAAAAACTGTGAAAAATTATTAGCATCTGCTGAGGATTATGTTTAAACTATTCATCAAAATAGAGTAATATTCCACGACAACAATTATTTAACATATGTAATCTCATGGTTCTTGTCATGCTTCTGATTCAGAACCTATAAATGTGAATACTTGCTAGGTCACAGGCCTGATCTTGATCCAGTAAACAGGGTGTAATTTAGCAGGGATGTATTGTTCCTTCCATTCAGCAGGAAAAATTGATGCGTTCTCATTCAGAACACTTGGAAATTGCATGACTACGTACCTAGTGCCAACCCTTCTGACTGCCCTAGTGATTCCTAGTGAGTGGGTGTCTCTGCACAGGTAAGATGCCAGAACAGTATTGGTGAGGACCACTCAGGCACTGTGGATCTTGAAGTGCCTGAGTGGTCCTCAGACTGGCCGGCTTCTTCGTCCAAGGCTCCTCTAATGAGGTAAAACTTAGAATTGATTGTTTAACTGTGCGCTCGGTGATATTTGCCCTTGAAGAAATAGCAAGCATTTGAAATACTTTTGAGAAAGCACTGAAGCTGAAACTACATATGGTCTGCTGTTTCCAGCCTTTACCAACCTTCTCTTCCCAGCATGCTCCCAACCGCACCCTCTCCTACAGGCTCATTGTTCACCTGTCCGTTAAGTCTACTGCCTCCTCTTGCTGCGGACTCGAGGTTTTCAGTGAAGGTGGTTCTTCCCTGTTTGTCCTTCTGTGGCACTGCTTCTACACCATTTTTTCCGTGAGAGGGAGAGAAAAAAATTGAGTTTGATTTTAACCCTACCCACTCGCGGAAACCGGGTTGGTGGGCAATTAAAAATGAGCAGGCTACTTAGTCGCTCAAGACCGACACTTGCCTGCCATCTACCATATCAACCTGCAGTGTCCTACAGGCAGATGAGGCGCCCACCTAAAGCAGGCAAGAGCCTCAGGAATTTATCAAAATCGGGGTACTAATATGTCTAAAGCCCCAGATGGCCTTTAACTGGAGCGTGAGCTGTGGCTTTCCTGCCAGGCTGAAGCCGATCAGCAGCAGGACAAAAAGACCCTGCAGGTAAATCAAAGAATTTCCTCTGTGGGGCCAATTGGGGCAGGAGTACCTCTCGAGGCCACACAAGGAAAGTTGCAGTCCCTCCTGTCCCAGATTTCCCCCGCCCACCCACCCACAACTCCTTCTCTCCCACAAAACCCTCCCTCGGTTACCTGGAAGCTGGTGGGCAGACAAGGACAGCCCAACCATTGCCCGCCTGCACCTTCTTCCTGTCTGATCGAGGTGGGAAGTGGGCCGGCAGCAGTTAAGTAAACTTGGACCTGCAACTTAGCCCAACGTGTGTGCTCTACATTCACCCCGCCTCCTGCCCATCTGAAACCTACTCCGGGTTAATGTTACAGGCGTCAGAGTGTCATCGAGATTTACATCATAGAGGTCATGCATGCCATGATTATGAGAGATGAAGGATGAAGGTGACCTGACTCTTGCGGGCCGAAATTGCCCCTTTCCTTAAGGCCTCTAAACACTGGAAAGCGACAGCCTTGCTGTGGAGCGCAATGGCCGCTGAATTTTCGTGTAATGGCCGCCATTATCAAAATTCCGCTCCTGCGGTATGCCAGCGGTGACCCACTCCCTCCCCCCACCGCTCCGCTGTTGCCGATCCGTCCCAAGTGAGTCATCACAGTGCTCACCACCGATATACCCACCCCCCACCCCCCGATGGTGAAATTCTGCCGTGAAAATCTTCGACCCGCCAGGCAGTGTCAAAACAAGCTTTTTCCCAGTGGCCCAGTGAGGCTGAGGCCTTCTGCAATGGCAGTGCAGCTCCTCTTAAAGGGGAGAAGCTACTGCTGCTGCTGCCATGTTTTATTTGTCGGTCGACTGCCATGTCGGCCCAAAAATTATGCTCCCGAGTTCGACCGGGCCGCCAGCAGGCAGCCTGGTACCCCCTCTTGGGTGCCAGTCTGCTGGCCCGGCTGAAACCCTCCCTGGTGGCCCAGTGGACCGAAGTTAAAACATCGCGGAGGCTTTCCCCTTTAAGGGAAGGGGAGAGCCGAGGTGATGCGATGCTACGATGACATAATCGCAGAGGTCACTTCACTCCCCCCCACCCCCCCAACTTCCGCCCCTCTAGTGTACTCACCGCCCCAACTTCTGTCCCCATTATGAGCGACTTCCGGTCTGCCTGAAAAAAACAACTGTTTCGGATGGGTGGTAATTTCAGCCCCTTGAAATGAAGTGTACTTGAAGACGAGTGGAAGTTATTGTGTGAGTCAAAGTGAGTTGTGGTTTTGAGTAAAGAAGGTACTTGTGTGTTTGTAGATGTGAATTTCGCTAACATCCAGGTGCTGAGAGAAAGAATATGATAGGTAAAGAGTTGAGTGAAGCTGTGTGAATGATAGAAGATGGTACCAGAGCCTTGACTTATGTTGGCCACCCTTGTGAGTTCACTGTAGTGTTTGGAGTGCTGGAGATTCCAGGTATCCTGCATCACTCCTTTATGAACCGTCATGGTCCTCACTCATGTCAGAAACACTACCATGGATACACTGGAAAATCTGGGGGCCTTCCAGCTGCCAATACCCTCAAGAGTGTTGGTGCTCCTTCTGCCATCTTGCTGAAAGTGATGTTGCCCCTTAACTGGCTGGAGCCTTTTAAAGACTGCACCAGAACTATGTTTTCCTGTGGTGGTAATCCGATAAAAGGTTGTTTCTAGCTTCTAAATCATCTTTCTCGATCACAGAGACCACTTGCTTTCACTTTTGCCTGCTTCAACCCCAATTTCAACTGCGGAAACCTTATAGCATGCCGTTGTTACTTCCAGACTTGCTGACTCCAATGTTCTCCTTGCTGATCTCCCATTCTTCATGCTCAGTAACTTCAACTTGACCAAAACCCTTCTGTAAATATCCTATCCATAACTCCGGTTCTAGCTGACATACATTGGCTCCCCATCTCCCAAAGACTCAAATTTAAAAACCTCATCCTTGTCTTTAAATCCCTCCAAGGCCTCGCTCCACCTTATTTCCACAATCTCCTCCTGCTCTGTATTCCCCTCCCCCAACCCCCAAGCTCTTCATTTCTCTAACTCTGCACTCGTGGGCAATACCCTTCATCCTTCTGGCAGCAAACTCTGTTGGCATCTGGGTATTTTTCTCTTATCAGCCCAAACCTACATGTTGTTCAAGTCTTGCTGCATGTGGGCATGGACTCCTTCATTATCTGAGGAATTGCAAATGGAACTGAACACTGAAATTCGCCACTTCTAACCATATGATGGAGGGAAGGTCATTGATGAAGCAGCTGAAGATGGTTATACCTAGGACACTACTCCTGTAGTGATGTCCTGGGGCTGAGCTGGGCAATTTTCCCCTTTGTCGGATAGATGGCTGTGTTGTAGTTTTACTGGAACAGCTTGGATAGAGTTGCGGCTAGTTCTGGCGCACGTCTTCAGCACTACAGCCAGGATGTTGTCGGGGCTCATAGCCTTTGCTGCATCTAGTGCACTCAGCCATTTCTTGATATCACATGGAGTGAATCGAATTGGCTAAAGACTGGCTTCTGTGATGGTGGGAACCTCAGGAGGAGACCAATATGGATCATCCATCCGGTACTTCTAGCTGAAGACGGTTGCAAACGCTTCAGCATTGTCTTTTGGACTCACGTGCTGGGTTCCGCCATCGTTGAGTATGGGGATATTCATGGAGCTGCCTCCTTCCGTTAGTTGTTGAATTGTTTACCACCATTCATGATTGGATGTGTCAGGACTGCAGACCTGTGATCTGATCTGTTGGTTGTTCTACTATTCATTTATCTGTTTGTTGAATAAAATCTGCCAAGTAATTTAATCTCAAAGCCATGGTCGGTTTATTCTTCCACTTTTCTCAAGTCACAGAAACCACACAAGTGATATATCTATAATGTAGTGGCATTCAGTGACACAGATTATCTGACTCCCGGGCTCAATAAACTGAGCTCAGCCACAGAGAAACAGTATAAAGTATACAAAGAAATATTTAGTGGTACAAAACCAGCAAATACCTGTAAAGGCAAATAATCCACTTGTGTAGTTAAGCAACCATGAAAGAAAGAAAGAAAGACTTGCATTTATATAGCGACTTTCAAGACCACCGGACGTCTCAAAGCGCTTTACATCTTTTTTGAAGTACTTTTTTGGAGTGTGGTCACTGTTGTAATGTGGGAAACCATGGTCAAAGGGATGCAAAACACATTTGTAAGGAAATCAAAGAACGATAAAGAAATGAAATGAATACTTTAGAAGAGGAAACCGAACAATAAGTCAAGGAATAGTGGATTTAATAAAGTAAATAATGGTAATAGAGCAAATAGTGGGATTTGAGAGATAAATCTCCAGGACCTGATAGTTTCCACCCAGTGTATTAAAATAAATAGGTGAGGAAATTACAGATGCATAGTCTTTCAAAGCTCTCTAAATTTGGGAATAGTGCCTTTGAATTTGAAAATTGCAAATGTCACTCCATTATTTAAGAAGGGAGCGAGGGAGAAACCAGGTAAATGTAGACCTGTAAGTTTAACATCCATTTTGGAGAAGTTACTGGAATCTATCATCAGGGACAAAGTGACTGAGCATTTGGACAAGTGTAAGGTTATCAAAGAGAGCCAGCACGGATTTGTCAAGGATAGTTCATGTCTGACTAATCTAGTTGAATTTTTAGAGGAGCTCAGAAGCATGATGGGGAGGCGAGTTCTCTATTCGGACTTTCAGAAGGTTCTTTTGAGGTAGAGGATACTAACAATATTCCAACAGTGGACAACAGTAGTGGGGAAAATGTTGGAATCAATCATTAAGGATGAAGTAGCAGCGCATTTGGAAAGCAGTGACAGGATCGGTCCAAGTCAGCATGGATTTATGAAAGAGAAATCATGCTTGACAAATCTTCTAAAATTTTTTGAGGATGTAACTAGTAGAGTGGACAAGGGAGAACTAGTGGATGTGGTGTATTTGGACTTTCAAAAGGCTTTTGATAAGGTCCCACACAAGAGATTAGTGTTCAAAGTTAAAGCACATGTTATTGGGGGTAATGTACTGACGTGGATAGAGAACTGGTTGGCAGACAGGAAGCACAGAATAGGGATAAACGGGTCCTTCTCAGAATGGCAGGCAGTGACTAGTGGGGTGCCGCAGGACTCAGTGTTGGGGCCCCAGCTATTTACAATATACATCAATGATTTAGATGAAGGAATTGAGTGTAATATTTCCAAGTTTGCAGACGACACTAAGCTGGGTGGTGGTGTGAGCTGTGAGGAGGATGCTAAGAGGCTGCAGGATGACTTGGACAGGTTAGGTGAGTGGGCAAATGCATGGCAGATGCAGTATAATGTGGATACATGTGAGGTTATCCACTTTGGTGGCAAAATATTATCTGAATGGCAGCAGATTAGGAAAAAGGGAGGTGCAACGAGACCTGGGTATCATGGTACATCAGTCATTGAAAGTTGGCATGCAGGTACAGCAGGCGGTGAAGAAGGTAAATGGTATGTTGGCCTTCATAGCTAGGGGATTTGAGTATAGGAGCAGGGAGGTCTTAATGCAGTTATACAGCGCCTTGGTGAGGCCTCACCTGGAATATTGTGTTCAGTTTTGGTCTTCTAATCTGAGGAAGGATGTTCTTGCTATTGAGGGAGTGCAGCGAAGGTTCACCAGACTGATTCCCGGGATGGCAGGACTGATGTATGAGGAGAAACTGGATCAACTGGGCCTACATTCACTGGAATTTAGAAGAATGAGTGGGGATCTCATAGAAACATATAAAATTCTGACGGGACTGGACAGGTTAGATGCAGGAAGAATATTCCTGATGTTGGGGAAGTCCAGAACTAGTCTAAGGATAAGGGGTAAGCCATTTAGGACCAAGATGAGGAGAAACTTCTTCACTCAGAGAGTTGTTAACCTCTGGAATTCTCTACCGCAGACAGTTGCTGATGCCAGTTCATTGGATATATTCAAGAGGGAGTTAGATACGGCCCTTACGGCTAAAGGGATCAAGGCGTATGGAGGGAAGAGGTACTGAGGTGAATGATCAGCCATGATCTTATTGAATGGCAGTGCAGGCTCGAAGGGCCGAATGGCCTACTCCTGCATCTATTTTCTATGTTTCTATGTCTATGTTTCTATGTCAAGGGGCTATGGGGGGGGAGGAACTTTACATAATCTCAATCACTAAGAAGGTGGTACTCAGTAAGATAATAGAACTAAAGGTAGATAAATCCCCTGGACCTGATCGCTTGCATCCTAGGGTCTTAAGAGAAGTAGCGGCAGGGATTGTGGATGCATTGGTTGTAATTCACCAAAATTCCCTGGATTCTGGGAAGGTTCCAGAAGATTGGAAAACTGCAAAAGGTACACCCCTATTTAAAAAAGGAGGCAGATTAAAAAGCAGGAAACTATAGACCAGTTAGCCTAACATCTGTGGTTGGGATAATGTTGGAGTCCATTATTAAAGAAGCAGTAGCAGGACATTTGGAAAAGCAAAATTCGGTCAGGCAGAGTCAGCATGGATTTATGAAGGGGAAGTCATGTTTGACAAATTTTCTGGAATTCTTTGAGGATGTAACGAACAGGTGGATAAAGGGGAACCAGTGGATGTGGTGTATTTGGACTTCCAGAAGGCATTTGACAAGGTGCCACATAAAAGGTTACTGCACAAGATAAAAGTTCATGGGGTTGGGGGTAATATATTAGCATGGATAGAGGATTGGCTAACTAACAGAAAACAGAGAGTCAAGATAAATGGTTCATTCTCTGGTTGGCAATCAGTAACTAGTGGGGTGCCGCAGGGATCAGTGCTGGGACACCAACTATTTACAATCTATATTAACGACTTGGAAGAAGGGACTGAGTGTAACGTAGCCAAGTTTGCTGACGATACAAAATGGGAGGAAAGGCAATGTGTGAGGACACAAAAAATCTGCAAAAGGACATAGACAGGCTAAATGAGTGGGCAAAAATTTGGCAGATGGAGTATAATGTTGGAAAGTGTGAAATCATGCACTTTGGCAGAAAAAAATCAATGAGCAAGTTATTATTTAAATGGAGAACGATTGAAAAGTGCTGCAGTACAGCGGGACCTGGGGGTACTTGTGCATAAAACACAAAAGGATAGTATGCAGGTACAGCAAGTGATCAGGAAGGCCAATGGAATCTTGGCTTTATTGCAAAGGGGCTGGTGTATAAAAGCAGGGAAGTCTTGCTACTGTTATACAGGGTATTGGTGAGGCCAACACCTGGAATACTGCGTGCAGTTTTGGTTTCAATATTTACAAAAGGATATACTTGCTTTGGAGGCAGTTCAGAGAAGGTTCACTCAGTTGATTCCAGAGATGAGAGGGTTGACTTATGAGGAAAGGTTGAGTAGGTTGGGCCTCTACTCATTGGAATTCAGAAGAATGAGAGGTGATCTTATCGAAACGTATAAGATTATGAGGGGGCTTGACAAGGTGGATGTTTCCACTGAAGGGGGAGACTAGAACTAGAGGGCATAATCTTAGAATAAATGGCCGCCCATTTAAAACTGAGATGAGGAGAAATTTATTCTCTCAGAGGGTTGTAAATCTGTGGAATTCTCAGAGAGCTGTAGAAGCTGGGACATTGAATAAATTTAAGCCAGAAATAGATAGTTTCTTAAACGATAAGGGGATAAGGAGTTATGGGGAGCAGGCAGGGAAGTGGACCTGAGTCCATGAACAGATCAGCCATGATCGTATTAAATGGTGGAGCAGGCTCGAGGGGCTGTATGGCCTACTCCTGCTCCTATTTCATATGTTCTTATGTCCCACACAAAAGATTATTAGCTTAAATGAACGCGCACGGAATTACCAACCTTGTAACATGGGTTGGTAATTAGTTGGAGGTAGGAGACAGTGAGTAGGGATAAAGGGGACATTCTCTGATTGGTAGGATGTGACAAGTGGCATTCCCCAGAAATCTGTACTGGGGCCTCAGCTCATACAATAAATGCTGGCCTCGCCAGCAACACCCACATGCCAGAAACAAATTGTAAAAACTTATTACCGTATATATCAATGACTTGGATGAAGAAATAGAGAGCTGTATATCTAAGTTTGCAGATGACACTAAGTTAGCAGGGACAGTAAGTTGTGTAGATGGGAGCAGGAAGTTGCAAAGGGACATAGACAGACTAAATAAGAGGGCAAAACTGTGGCAGATGGAGTTCAATGTGGGGGAAGTTGAGGCCTTCCACTTTGGATACAAGGAAGCCAAATTTTAATGATTACAGACTAGGAATAATAGAATTATAGAGCACAGAAGGTGACCGACAGGGCTCTGGACCAACAGCTGGACAGTGGAATTAGGTTGGATAGCTCTTTTTTGGCCGGCACAGGCACGATGGACTGAATGGCCTCCTTCTGTGACTCTATGATACATGCATCGTCAAGATGGGGCGGACTGAAGCATGTAAGAATCTGTGGAGTGCGAATTTGTGCATCAATATTTTACAGCCCAATGACTCGAAAGTTTCATCATGCCCTCTCCTGTGATTTTACATAGTTATGGGCAGTCTTATTAAGAACATAAGAGCATAAGAACATAAGAAATAGGAGCAGGAGAAGGCCATACGGCCCTTCAAGCCTGCTCCACCATTTAATACGATCATGGCTAATCCGATCGTGGACTCAGCTCCACTTCCCTGCCTGCTCCCCATAACCCCTTAATCCATTATCGGTTAAGAAACTATCTATCTCTGTCTTAAATTTATTCAACGTCCCGGCTTCCACAGCTCTCTGACTCAATGAATTCCACAGATTTACAACCCTCTGAGAGAAGAAATTCCTGCTCATCTCAGTTTTAAATGGGCGACCCCTTATTCTTATTGAGTTTCAAATTTCAAGCTGGTGTCGCAACCACGGGCATTGCACACTGGTTGTCCTCTCCCGGGTGGTACTGTTCCATGCCCCCGCAAAGTCGCTGGTGGGCGTAGTCTATAGGCATCCTAACAGTAGCTACACCGTTGGACGGAGTATAAATCAAGAAATAATGGAGGCTTGTAAAAAAGGAACAGCAATAATCACGGGCGATTTTAACCTTCATATTGATTGGTCAAAGCAAATTGGCCCGCGTCGCCTTGAGGAAGAGTTCATAGAGTGTATCCGGGACAGTTTCCTTGAACAGTACATTGTGGAACCAACCAAGGAGCTGGCTATCTTAGATCTGATACTGTGTAATGAGACAGGATTAATAAATGATCTCGTAGTAAAGGATCCTCTAGGAACGAGTGACCATAACATGGTTTAATTTCAAATTCAGTTGGAGGGTGAGAAAGTTGGATCTCAAACCAGTGTCCTAAGCTTAAATAAAGGAGACTACAAAGGTGTGAGGGCAGAGTTGGCTAAAGTGGACTGGGAAAATAGATTAAAGTATGGGACGGTTGATGAGCAGTGGCAGACATTTAAGGAGATATTTCATAACTTGCAACAAAAATATATCCCAATGAGAAGGGAAGACTGTAAGAGAAGGGATAACCATCCGTGGCTAACTAAGGAAATAATGGATGTTATCAAATTGAAAACAAGAGCATACAATGTGGCCAAGACTAGTGGGAGACCAGAGGATTGGGAAGCTTTTAAAAGCCAGCAAAGAACAACTAAAAAAATGATAAAGAGAGGGAAGACAGATTATGAAAGTGAACTAGCACAAAATATAAAAACAGATAGTAAGAGTTTCTACAGGTACATAAAAAGGAAAAGAATGGCTAAAGTAAACGTTGGTCTCCTAGAGTATGAGACTGGGGAATTAATAATGGAGAACAGGGAAATGGCAGAGACGTTGAACAAATATTTTGTATCGGTCTTCACGATAGAAGACACTAAAAACATCCCAATAGTGGATAATCAAGGGGCTATAGCGAGGGAGGAACTTAATACAATCATTATCACTAATGAAGTAGTATTCGGTAAAATACTGGGACTAAAGGCAGACAAGTCCCCTGGTCCTGATGGCTTACATCCTAGGGTCTTAAAAGAAGTGACTGCGGATATAGTGGATGCCTTGGTTGTGATCTACCAAAATTCTCTGGATTCTGGGGTGGTCCCAGTGGATTGGAAAACTGCAAATGTAACGCCCCTATTTAAAAAAGGAGGCAGACAAAAAGCAGGAAACTACAGACCAGTTAGCCGAACATCTGATGTTCGGAAAATGCTGGAGTCCATTATTAAGGAAGCAGTAGCGGGACATTTGGAAAAGCATAATTCAATTAAGCAGAGTCAGCATGGTTTTATGAAAGGGAAATCACGTTTGACAAATTTGCTGGAGTTCTCTGAGAATGAGAGGTGATCTTATCGAAACATATAAGATAATGAGGGGGCTGGACAAGGTGGATGCAGAGAGGATATTTCCACTCATAGGGGAAACTAAAACTAAGGGACAAAGTCTCAGAATAAGGGGCCACCCATTTCAAACTGAGATGAGAAGGAATTTGTGGGATTCTCTGCCCCAGAGAGTTGTGGAGGCTGGGTCATTGACTATATTTAAGGCGGAGATAGACAGATTTTTGAGTGATAAGTGAATATAGGATTATTTGGAGCAGGCAGGGAAGTGGAACTGAGTCCATGATCAGATCAGCCATGTTCTTATGTAAACCTGGCACTGAATGTCCCGGCAGGGAGCTCAAAGCTGGAAGCTGGCCCCCTGCCCGGAAATGCTATCTGTCGCCATTACCGCCCCTTGGGGAAAAAACAGAGGCAGCAACGAACCGAAAATCCAGCCCCATGTGTCTGTCTTCACGGAAGAAGATGCAAAAAACTTGCTGAAAATAGTGGAGAGCCAAGGGTCTAGCAAAAATGATGAACTTAAAGAAATTAGTATTGGTAAAAAAATAGTACCGGAGAAATTAATGGGACTGAAAGCCGATAAAGCTGCTGGACCCGATGGCCTACATCCTTGGGTTTTGAAAGAGGTAGCTATAGAAATAGAGGATGCACTGGTTATCATCTTCAAAATTCCATAGGTTCTAGAATGATTCATAGAAACATAGAAAGTAGGTGCAGGAGTAGGCCATTCAGCCCTTCGAGCCTGCACCACCATTCAATAAGATCATGGCTGATCATTCACCTCAGTACCCCTTTCCTGCTTTCTCTCCATACCCCTTGATTCCTTTAGCCATAAGGGCCATATCTCACTCCCTCTTGAATATACCCAACGAACTGGCATCAACAACTCTCTGCGGTAGGGAATTCCATAGGTTAACAACTCTCTGAGTGAAGAAGTTTCTCCTCATCTCAGTCCTAAATGGCTTACCCCTTATCCTTAGACTGTATTCCCTAGTTTTGGACTTCTCCAACATCGGGAACATTCTTCCTGCATCTAACCTGTCCAGTCCTGTCAGAATTTTATATGTTTCTATGAGATCCCCTCTCATCCTTCTAAACTCCAGTGAATACAGGCCCCGTCTATCCAGTCTCTCCTCATATGTCAGTCCTGCCATCCCGGGAATCAGTCTGCTGAACCTTCGCTGCACTTCCTTAAAAAGCAAGAATGTCCTTCCTCAGATTAGGAGACCAAAACTGAACACAATATTCCAGGTGAGGCCTTACCAAGGCCCTGTATAACTGCAGTAAGACCTCCCTGCTCCTATACTCAAATCCCCTAGCTATGAAGGCCAACATGCCATTTGCCTTCTTCACCGCCTGCTGTACCTACATGCCAATTTTCAATCACTGATGTACCATGACACCCAGGTCTCGTTATTGGAAGATGGATTGGAAAGTAGCAAATGTAATCCCATTTAAGAAAGGTGGGAGAGAGAAAACGGGGAACTACAGACCTGTTTGCCTGATATCAATAGTAACAAAAGAACATGGTAACAGGGCACTTAGAAAATAATAAGAATGGGCTGAGTCAATATGGATTTAGGAAAGGGAAATCAAGTTTGACAAATCCGTTAGAGGTTTTTGAGGTTGTAACTAGCAGAATAGATGAGGAGGAACCAGTGGATGTGGTGTTTTGGATTTTCAGAAGGCATTTGATAAGGTGCCACACAAGAGGTTATTAAACAAAATGAGGGCTCATGGGATTAGGGGTAATATACTAGCATGAATTGAGGATTGGTTAATGGACAGAAAACAGGGAGTAGGAATAAACGGGTCATTTTCGGGTTGGCAAGCAACTAGTGGGGTACTGCAAGGATCGGTGCTTGGGCCCCAGCTATTCACAATGTATATCAATGATTTGGATGAGGGGACCAAATGTAAATGTAATGTATTTTTCTGAAAATACAAAGCTAGATGGGAATGTAAGTTGTGAGGAGGATACAAAGAGGCTTCAAGGGAATATAGACAGGCTAAGTGAGTGGGCAAAAACATGGCAAATGGAATATAATGTGGAGAAATGTGAACTTATCCACTTTGGGAGGAAACATAGAAAAATAGAAAAATGGTGTAAGATTGGGAAATGTTGTTGTTCAGAGGGATCTGAGTATCCTTGTACATGAATCACTGAAAGTTAACATGCAGGTACAGCAATCAATTAAGAATGCAAATGGTATGTTGGCCTTTCTTATAAGAGGATTTGAGTATAAGAGTAAAGACATCTTACTGCAATTATGTACGGCTCTGGTGAGACTACACCTGTAATTTTGTGTACAGCTTTGCTCTCCTTACCTAAGGAAGGACATACTTGCCACAGGGGGAGTGCAACGAAGGCTTACCAGACTGATTCTTGTGATGGGGGGATTGTCCTATGAGGAGATTGAGCAGACTTGCCCTATATTCTGTAGAGTTTAGGTGATCTCATTGAAACAAACAACATTCTTACAGGGCTTGACAGGGTAGATGCAGGGGAGATGTTTCCTCTGGCTGGGGAGTCTAGAACCAGGAGTCACAGTCTCAGAATAAGGTGTCGGCCATTTAGGACTGAGATGAGGAGAAATTTCTTCATTCAGAGGGTTGTGCATCTTTGGATTTCACTACCCCAGAGGGCTGTGAAAGCTTAATCATTGAATATATTCAAGACAGAGATTGATAGATTTTTGGATATTGAGAGAATCAAAGGACATGGGGATAGTGCAAGCAAGTGGATTTGAGGGAGATGATCAGCCATGATCTCATTTACAATATACATAGATGACCTGGAAGAGGGGACAGAGTGTAGTGTAACAACATTTGCAGATGACACAAAGATTAGTGGGAAAGCGGGTTGTGTAGAGGACATAGAGAGGCTGCAAAGAGGTTTAGATAGGTTAAGCGAATGGGCTAAGGTTTGGCAGATGGAATACAATGTCGGAAAATGTAAGGTCATCCACCTTGGGAAAAAAAACAGTAAAAGGGAATATTATTTGAATGGGGAGAAATTACAACATGCTGCGGTGCAGAGGGACCTGGGGTTCTTTGTGCATGAATCCCAAAAAGTTAGTTTGCAGGTGCAGCAGGTAATCAGGAAGGTGAATGGAATATTGGCCTTCATTGCGAGAGGGATGGAATACAAAAGCAGGGAGGTCCTGCAGCAACTGTATAGGGTATTGGTGAGGCCGCACCTGGAGTACTGCGTGCAGTTTTGGTCACCTTACTTAAGGAAGGATATACTAGCTTTGGAGGGGGTACAGAGATGATTCACTCGGCTGATTCCGGAGATGAGGGAGTTACCTTGTGATGATAGATTGAGTAGACTGGGTCTTTACTCGTTGGAGTTCAGAAGGATGAAGGGTGATCTTATAGAAACATTTAAAATAATGAAAGGGATAGACAAGATAGAGGCAGAGAGATTGTTTCCACTGGTCGGGGAGACTAGAACTAGGGGGCACAGCCTCAAAATACGGGGGAGCCAATTTTAAACCGAGTTGAGAAGGAATTTCTTCTCCCAGAGGGTTGTGAATCTGTGGAATTCTCTGCCCAAGGAAGCAGTTGAGGCTAGCTCATTGAATGTATTCAAATCATAGATGGATTGATTTTTAACCAATAAGGGAATTAAGGGTTATGGGGAGCGGGCGGGTAAGTGGAGCTGAGTCCATGGCCAGATCAGCCATGGTCTTGTTGAATGACAGAGCAGGTTCGAGGGGCTAGATGGCCTGCTCCTGTTCCTAATTCTTATGTTCTTATGTTCTTATGAATGGCAGACCAGGCTCGAGGGGCCAAATGGCCTAATCCTGCTCCTATTCCTTATGTTCTTATTTACACCTCTTCTGGACTCATCTTTTGTTTCTTCCCTTGTCCCATTAATATCTCCTTTTGCTTTGTACAATTATCACTTTTGTCATTCAATCTCTACTGCCTTCCACTATATCACAGACCTTCCCTTTGGTTTGTTCCTCCCCAACCCCACCTTTGTATTTCTTAAAATCTGTTACATCTCTCAGGGCCTGAGATTCGCCAATGCAAGGATCGATTTAGCGCCATTTTTGGAGCTAAAAGGTTTTTTTTGGAGCTAAATAAATGTAGGCCCATTTTGCTTGTTTCACCAGTGGTGTAACACCATCCTTAAAAAATATAGACCGATTTTTTTGAGAACTGTTTTTTGTGACGTCACTCGGGGTCAAACTCAACGATAATGCCATTTATTGTGAGTTTCCTCAATAAGGATATTTTTAAGGACAGTGCCACTTTTTAAAAGCTTGCATTACCTGGTGGAGTTGGATGGAAATCGGCGATAACGGAGCCATCTTGGGCAATGGAACTAAAAGTTAAAGCTTTGTGAGGGAACAAAACCTATATTTGATATATCGTCATCATCATCGAGGATGACTTGCTTCCACTCCAAAAAGGGATGAGATCACAGGTGTTTCAATGATGGACCTAATATTCCACTTCTCGAACTATATGTTGGAGGGTGAAAGATGCTTGTGGATTTTTTACATATCAGCCACCACACGGGCTTGACAGAGCAAGGTCATGCTCCATGGTTGCAATGGGGAACAAAGAAATGGCAGACCAATTGAACAAATACTTAGGTTCTGTCTTCACGAAGGAAGACACAAATAACCTGACGAAAGTACTAGGGGACCGAGGGTCTCGTGAGAAGGTGAAACTGAAGGATATCCTTATTAGGCGGGAAATTGTGTTAGGGAAATTGATGGGATTGAAGGCCGATAACTCCCCAGGGCCTGATAGTCTGCATCCCAGAGTACTTACGGAAGTGGCCCGAGAAATAGTGGATGCATTGGTGATCATTTTCAAACAGTCTATCGACTCTGGATCAGTTCCTATGGACTGGAGGGTAGCTAATGTAACACCACTTTTTAAAAAGGGAGGGAGAGAAAAAGCAGATAATTATAGACCGGTTAGCCTGACATCATTAGTGGGGAAAATGTTGGAATCAATTATTAAAGATGAAATAGCAGTGCATTTGGAAAGCAGTGACAGGATCGGTCCAAGTCAGCATGGATTTATGAAAGGGAAATCATGCTTGACAAAGCTTCTGGAATGTTTTGAGGATGTAACTAGTAGAGTGGACAAGGGAGAACCAGTGGATGTGGTGTATTTGGACTTTCAAAAGGCTTTTGACAAGGTCCCACACAAGAGATTGGTGTGAAAAATCAAAGCACATGGTATTGGGGGTAATATACTGACGTGGATAGAGAACTGGTTGGCAGAGAGTCGGGATAAACGGGTCCTTTTCGAATGGCTACTGACTAGTGGAATGCCACAGGGCTCAGTGTTGGGACCCCAGCTCTTTACAATATACATCAATGATTTAGATGAAGGAATTGAGTGTAATATCTCCAAGTTTGCAGATGACACGAAACTGGGTGGTGGTGTGAGCTGTGAGGGGGATGCTAGGAGGTTGCAGGGTGACTTGGACAGGTTAGGTGAGTGGGTAAATGCATGGCAGATGCAGTATAATGTGGATAAATGTGAGGTTATCCACTTTGGGGGCAAAAACATGAAGGCAGAATATTATCTGAATGGCAGCAGACTAGGAAAAGGGGAGGTGCAACGAGACCTGGGTGTCATGGTTCATCAGTCATTGAAAGTTAGCATACAGATGCAGCAGGCGGTGAAGAAGGCAAATGGTATGTTGGCCTTCATAGCTAGGAGATTTGAGTACAGGAGCAGGGAGGTCTTAGTGCAGTTGTATAGGGCCTTGGTGAGGCCTCACCTGGAATATTGTGTTCAGTTTTGGTCTCCTAATCTGAGGAAGGATGTTCTTGCTATTGAGGGAGTGCAGCGAAGGTTCACCAGACTGAGTCCCAGGATGGCAGGACTGACATATGAGGAGAGATTGGATCAACTGGGCCTTTATACATTGGAGTTTGGAAGGATGAGAGGGGATCTCATAGAAACATATAAGATTCTGACGGGATGGGACAGGTTAGATGCGGGTAGAATGTTGCCGATGTTGGGGAAGTCCAGAACCAGGGGACATAGTCTTAGGATAAGGGGTAGGCCATTTAGGACTGAGATGAGGAGAAACTTCTTCACTCAGAGAGTTGTTAACCTGTGGAATTCCCTGCTGCAGAGCGTTGTTGATGCCAGTTCATTGGATATATTCAAGAGGGAGTTAGATATGGCCCTTACGGCTAAAGGGATCTGGAGAGAAAGCAGGAAAGGGGTACTGAGGGAATGATCAGCCATGATCTTATTGAATGGCGGCGCAGGCTCGAAGGGCCGAATGGCCTACTCCTGCACCTATTTTCTATGTTTCTATGTTTCAGTGGCAAGGATTAACCAAGACGACTGGAGACCAGCTGTTCTGCACAGACCTAGTCCTCACCTCTCCTGGGTCCCGATCACGTCGCTCCACAACCACTCGCCGCTCTTACACCCCAACCTCGCTGCTCCTGCTCTACCTGTCCATGTTCCAATCAGTGACCTGTGGTGTCCTTCATCATGGGCTTTAACACATTGGGCTAGACTTTCCACTTTTCTGGCCGTCACCTAAAAAATGGACTATGTTCCAGCGATGTACGACGTTGCAGCCTTACTGATCGCTGGAACATCGGTAATTTTTTTTGGAGAGATTTTCCACTCCCCAATAGGCCAGCGATGTGAAATGGGCAATCCGAAATGTCGGCGATGTGAGGTTCGCCCACTGAACGACCAGCGACGTGAAAGGCAAAAGCTTCCCGAGCAACGGGCTTCTGCGCATGTGTGGGAGGCCTGGGGTCATCCACACATGCGCAGAAGGCACAGGGAGGGACAGAAAGAGAGAGAGAGAGAGATGATAGAGAAAGAGGAGGAAGGCAGAGACAGATAGGAGAGAGGGGAGATCATTGTTCATTGTATGTTAAATTGTTTAAAATGTTTGTTCATAGTTGAGGGGGGTGGGTGGGGAGGAGGTTGTTGAAAAGAATTCTGTTTGCAATAAATTTTGTTAATGATTTTAACAAGTGTTGTGCATTCTCTGATAAGGTTAGTTAACTTCGGCATTTTGAATAATTTAACATCTTTATTCTCTTGTAATAACATTACTTAAGTTAAGCATTAATGCAAATGCTGCACTACAAAGGGCAGGCCAGTGCAGGCAAGACTCAAATGTAACTCAACGTAACTCAACGCAAATGCAGCTTTTGTATAAATGTAATTGTTAACCTAAATGTAAATGTAACGATCCCCAATGTAAGTTCATGCAAAGCGTTCCTTTATCAGCTGCTGACGCAACAGTTATGCGGCCGCGTAACTCCCATGGCGTACTGTTCTTCTGTGGGGTGGCGGGGGGTGTGCTGGTAGGATCATGGCTACATCGCCAGGTGGTCCTCCCCGAGGTCCTCACCAGCCTCCTGCTGCTCCTCCTCTTCTTGCTCCTCGCCGGCTGACTCTTCCATCTCCCCTCCTTCTAGACGTGGATCTGCAGCCCCATCAGGCATTTGCTGTCCTCTCCTTATTGTTCGGGTCTGTAGCATGCAACACACCACAATAAACTCAGTGACCTGGTCAGGGTGGTACTGTGGCTGCCACCAGAGTGGTCCAGGCATCTGAAGCGGTGCTTTAGGACTCCAATTGTCTTCTCGACAATGTTCCGTGTCACAATGTGGCTTTCGTTGTAATGTTTCTCTGCTTCAGTGACGGGATTACGCAGTGGAATCATCAGCCAGCTGGCAAGGCCATATCCGTGTGAGCAGTTATGAGTAATGGCACAGAAAGCATAGACCCCATCACTAGTAATAATTATTTTCACTTGTTATAAATGCACTTTTCAGTTAAAAAATGCCGAATGTACTAAGCTACAATTGTACAATGAAATATCAGTATAAATCTGAGTCGAACTATCTGTAAAATAGCCTTAAATAACTAACATATATCTCATCTGCAGTTTTTTTGCTGCCACCTCCCTTCCTCTGAAATTCAAAATGGCGTCCGTAGTACCCATTTCGATGAGGAAGGCCCAGGAAAAGCAACTATTATCCAGCGATGTTCTCGACGAGCGATCAGCCCGGTGAAGTGCCGGCGATGTGCCGAAAGTTGGGATGCGCGATGTGTGGGCGATCACCTCAGCGATCAGTTCAGCGAAATGAGCTGAAACTTGGGGGCTTAATTTTCCGACGATGTTTCTGGCCTAGTTTCCACTTTTTGGTCAAAATGGGCGATAGAGGTCTGTTTTGGGCGATATATGGGCGATATATGGGTGATGTGAAGTGGAAAGTCTAGCCCAAGGATTCTCACAGAAAAAAAACTTAAGATATTCTACTTTTAAGTAAGTTCATCAAGGCCATCTATCAACATTATGAACAGTGCTGTTCCTTAGGTCATAACTGTCCACTTTGATTAGGACTGATACAACAGTTCGCCACCGTTTTTTCTTACCATTTAACAAATCTAGATTTCAATTTACAACATGTGCCTTTAATGACTTGTTAAAAAAAAAAATCAGACACATTTCATTTTGAATTTAATTCACTCAACTATTCCGGGATTAATTCCATCTCGTGCCATTATCTTATGAATATTCAAACACTGCAGTTTTTTTATTAAAGTAATAATTTCACAGCAAATCATCTTCCCCATGTTTTCCAAGGGCACAACTCCAATCTCTTCAATTAATGGAAATGTTAAAAATATTTTCTATAGTTGAAGACAACGTTACAATAAGTCACTTTTTTCCCATCCCATTAGCTTGAATAGGACACATTGTTTTTAAATAGTTCATCTATTCTGAACCTATCCAAATAACTCAATTGCTCCCAACAGCCCTCACAAATTCTGTTACCAATTTTCCCTTATCGATGTAGGAGTTTTAAAATTTAGTTTACTCTGTTTTACCATTTTCTCCTCCCCTAGTCTGCTTAACACTTTGAGTTTCTAATCGTCCCTTATACTATCTTTAATTTCCCTATTTAACTTCGAGATGCTATATAGTTAACTTGCACTTTCTATCTGAATACAACAACTTGCACTTATATAACGCCTTTAATGTAGTAAAACATCCCAAAGTGCTTCACAGGAGCGTTATCAAACAAAATGTAATGCTGAGCTGCATTAGGTGATATTAGGATAGGTGACTAAAAGCTTGGTCAAAGAGATATGTTTTAAGGAGTGCCTTAAAAGGAGGAGAGGTAGAGAGCATTAGGGAGGGAATTACAGAACTTAGGGCCGAGGCAACTGAAGGCATGGCAGCCAATTGAGCGATGAAAATTAGAGATACACGAGAGGCCAGAATTGGAGGAGCACAGAGATCTCTGAGGTTTGTAGGGCTGGAGGAGGTTACAGAGATAGGGAGGGGAGAGGTCATGGAGGAATTTGAAAACAAGGTTGAGAATTTTACAGTGGAGGCATTGCTTAACTGGGAGCCAATGTAAGTCAGCAAGCATAGGGCTGATGGGTGAACGGGACGTGGTGCGAGTTAGGATACCGACAGCAGAGTTTTAGATGAGCTCAAGTTAACAGGGGGTGGAAGGTGGGAGGCCGACACAAAGAGCATTGGAATAGTTGAGTCGAGCGATAACAAAGACATGGATGACGGTTTTAGCAGCGGGGAAAAAAACGGGTGATGATATGGAGGTGTAAGAAGGTGGTCTTGGTGACGGAGGGGATATGGGGCTAGAACCTCCACCTTTTTTGTATGCTTAACGTCCACTTAATGCCCATTTTACCGCTGAAATGACGTATAACGCCCAGATATCGTCCATTAGCTACAAAATGGAAACTGACGCCCATTTTTCGGAAACTTATCGGTGAGCGTCACTTTCCCCATGTGCTTAACGCCGGGAAAAAATAATACCGCCCACTTTTTTTGGCCTGAATCATCAGAATGGGCGAAAATAACGCCCATAATATCGGCCAGCGTTAATTTCCACGCTGATTTAACACCGAGATTCAATAATACCGACCGCCCACTTTTTTTTGTCCCAAAGAACATACTTAACGAAACTAGCAGCCATGAGATCGCCCAGCATCACTTTCACCACCTCGCACACGATATCGCTCGCCTCAAAAAACGCCCAGAAAAAGTGGAACTAACCGCAGCTAATCACAGCGTTATGAACGCCATGTTCTACATCACATGTCGCATCCTTTAAAAGGCTGCTTCAATCTCGGGGGAGTTCGGATGTACTCTGGAGGTCGTTGGAGTTGATGTGAACATCTCTACAAACATCTTGACCATACTGTGACCAATTGGAATTTAATAGGTGTCTTCGTTGGGACATTCATTGTTTGTGACTAATCAGTGGAAAACAGAGAGCTACTGCAATGGGACCTGTCCTTTCTCACCCTCTCTTGGTGACCAATTATATGCAGCAGACTCGAGATCGCCGAAGGAACGTTCCACAGCATTATATGCCCAATGTAAAACATGCCAGACTGATGTGGAGGACCAGGCATTACACTCCCCGCAAGTACAGGGAGAAGCAGTCTTACCTCGACTTCCCTGACACCACCTAACTTCGGAGACTACGCTTCCACAAGAGGTTATCATTGAGGTATGGCGGTTGATAAGTAGAGATATGCAGGCTTCCAGTACCATCAGTACTGCACTGTCTGTCGAGGTCAATATAGAAACATAGAAACATAGAAAATAGGTGCAGCAGTAGGCCATTCGGCCCTTCGAGCCTGCACCATCATTCAATAAGATCATGGCTGATCATTCACCTCAGTACCCCTTTCCTGCTTTCTCTCCATACCCCTTGATTCCTTTAGCTGTAAGGGCCATATCTAACTCCTTCTTAAGTATATCCAATGAACTGGCATCAACAACTCTGCGGTAGAGAATTCCACAGGTTAACAACTCTCTGAGTGAAGAAGTTTCTCCTCATCTCAGTCCTAAATGGCTTACCCCTTATCCTTAGACTGTGTCCCCTGGTTCTGGACTGCCCCAACATCGGGAACATTCTCCCTGCATCTAACCTGTCCAGTCCCGTCAGAATGTTATGTTTCGATGAGATCCACTCTGATTCTTCTAAACTCCAGTGAATACAGGCCCAGTTGATCCAGTCTCTCCTCATATGTCAGTCCTGCCATCCCGGGAATCAGTCTGGTGAACCTTCGCTGCACTCCCTCAATAGCAAGAATGTCCTTCCTCAGATTAGGAGACCAAAACTTAACACAATATTCCAGGTGAGGCCTCACCAAGGCCCTGTACAACTGCAGTAAGACCTCCCTGCTCCTATACTCAAATCCCCTAGCTATGAAGACCAACATATCATTTGCCTTCTTCACCGCCTGCTGTACCTGCATGCCAACTTTCAATCACTGATGTACCATGACACCCAGGTCTCGGTGCACCGCCTGACTGATGTACCATGACACCCAGGTCTCGATGCACCTCCCCTTTTCCTAATCTGCCGCCATTCAGATAATATTCTGCCTTTGTGTTTTTGCCACCAAAGTGGATAACCTCACATTTATCCACATTATACTGCATCTGCCAGGCAGCAAAGTCACTGCGGCACTGTCGTTCTATGCCTCGGGTTCTTTGCAGGCCACAGCTGGCAACATTTGCGGACTTTCTCAGCATGCCACACATTTCTGCATTAGACAGGCCATTGAAGCCCTGTACGCATGCAGGTGGGGCTTGATCAGCTTCCCTATGACCAGGGAGGCACAGAGTGAGAGGGCTCGAGGAATATCCAGAATTGCAAACTTCCTCAAGGTGCAAGGAGCAATAGACTGTATGCACATCACGATGCGGGCACCTTTTCAGGGTGCTGAGGTTTTCAGGAACTGCGAGGGATTCCACCTCCTGAATGTCCAACTGGTTGTCGACCACCAGCAAATTATACTGGCAGTCAATGCTCAATTTCCGGGCAGCATCCATGATGCTCACATTCTGAGTGAGAGCACTGTATCGGACTTGTTTAAAATCAGCCACAAGATCAATGCTGGATACTTGGTGACAAAGGATATGGCCTCGCCACCTGGCTGATGACCCCCCTGCATGACACCCACACCGAGCTGAGAGGCGATACAACGAGAGCCATGGAGCCATTCGCAATATCGTGGAGAAAACTATTGGAGTGCTGAAGCAGCGCTTTAGATGCCTGGACCACTCAGGAGGTGAGCTCCGATACCACCCTGAGCAGGTAGCTCAATTCATGGTGGTGTGCTCCATGCTGCACAACTTGGCTATCGGAGGGGACAAGAATGGCCTGATGAGTCTCACAGTCCACCTCACCACAGAGAGGAAGAGGAGGACGCGGAGGCGGACGCTGACATCGGCCCAGACAACCACGCTGATGCTGAAGCCATGCCGCCGCCCCCCTGTAAACCGCATGAAAGGGCCCATGTGGCATGATAGCTGCAAGAGCCTTACGTTAGGAGATCATCAACGATCGCTTTGCCTGAAAGAATGTTGGTGTTATTTACAAGGCTGACACACTGCTGGGTGTGCAGGTGATACATCAATGGTGGGCATCACCTTGGGTGACAGTTAAAGTTTAAGCTGATTGAAGTTAATTGTCATTATACCCTTTGATGTTAAGGAATCACCAGCGTGTAACTGTACAGCTATCTGAGCCAATGCGCAACAAGGTTTTGTTAAATAAAAAACATTTAAACCAAACAATAGTCTGAAATCATCAGTATTTCTATACAAACCAACCCTTTCCCCCACCCCACCCGCTTCTCCTCCCCACCTCTGCCCCTTCCCCTTCCCCTCCTGATTCCAAGCCGCATGGCCGAGGAGCTCCTCAGGCGATGCTTCATTGGGGGTAGGGGGAGGGATGATGGCCGAAACGCTGCTTGGATGGATACGGGAGAGGACGGTCCTGAGGTGGGAACGTGCTCCGAGCCAGAAGCAAGATGTTGCTGCTGGCTCTCATGTGTGGTCGTCAATGGGGGTGCAGCACCTTAGGGTGCAGTGCCACCCTCCGGTACCACTGGGAGCCGGCTGCCACCAGTGTTCCTGGCTACCAGCTCCAGGGCCTCCACCATCCCTTCCATGTTATATCTTATTTGTTAGACAAAAACTCGGCGCTAACTATGTTCTTGGTGCTTAGGCTTTTTGCTGCTGGTGAATCTCCCTCGTGCCTCCCACAACAGCTAGACAAGCACACACAACAGCCACACGCGCTTTCAGTGCCTCTGAGCTCCCTCTCTCTCTGTCTCCTCTTCTGCGCATGTCATGATGAACCATGACCTCCTGAATCGCAGGAATTGAGCGTTGCCATGCCGTTGCTAAGGACGGCGACACTTTACGGCAGAAGTTCAGCGAGATTTAACGCTACTGCCCATTTCATATCACTCGCAGTAACGCCCATTTTCAAAAATGGAGACTATGTCTTTTGAGAATGGGTGAGAAGCTGGCGATCTGCAAACCCATTTTTACCGCCCACGCCGGAAATAATGCCAATTTTTGGGCGATAAGCACAAAAGTGGAAAATCTAGCCCATGGGGTCGCTAGCTCAGCTCAGTGTCAAGATTTTAAACAGTCCAATTCAACTTCAGGACTAAGGGCTTAATTAGGAGGGGGAAAATAGAGTATGAAAGTAAGCTTGCAGGGAACATAAAAACTGACTGCAAAAGCTTCTATAGATATATGAAGCAAAAAAGATTAGTGACGACGAATGTAGGTCCCTTGCAGTCAGAATCAGGTGAATTCATAATGGGGAAATGGCAGACCAATTGAACAAATACTTTGGTTCCGCCTTCATTAAGGAAGACACGAATAACCTCCCGATAATACTAGGCGACTGAGGGTCTAGCGAGAATGGGGAACTGAGGGAAATCCTTATTAGTCAGGAAATGGTGTTAGGGAAATTGAAGGGACTGAAGGCCGATAAATCCCCAGGGCCTGATAGTCTGCACGCCAGAGTACTTAAGGAAGTGGCCCTAGAAATAGTAGATGCATTGATGGTCATTTTCCAACATTCCATGGACTCTGGATCAGTTCCTATGGATTGGAGGGTACCTAATGTAGCCCCACTTTTTAAAAAAAGGAGGGAGAGAAAATAGGGAATTATAGACCAGTTAGCCTGACATTGGTGGTGGGGAAAATGCTGGAGTCAATTATTAAAGATGTAATAGCAACGCATTTGGAAAGCAGTGACAGGATCGGTCCAAGTCAGCATGGATTTGTGAAAGGGAAATCATGCTTGACAAATCTTTTGGAGTTTTTTGAGGATGTAACTAGTAGAGTGGATAAGGGAGAACCAGTGGATGTGGTGTATTTGGACTTTCAAAAGGCTTTTGACAAGGTCCCACACAAGAGATTAGTGTGCAAAATTAAGGCACATGGTGTTATGTATGGAGAAAGAGTCAGACTGAACACAATGAGCTCAAAGTAAAGTGTGACATTAGTCTTTTATTGCAGGTCTCCAGAGTGCCTCTCCAACCTGTGAGGCCTCCTTAAATACCTGTGCGCCCAAGAGATTATGGGATCCCTTGGGACTCCAGGGGATGAGCCCTCTGGTCGGCTGTACAGAATATATACAAGTCTACATATATAACAACACTCTCCCCCAAAGCCAATAGTGTAACTATTTACAATGTGAGTCGATCTGGGGCCCTTCTTGTCCTGGTTGATTGTCTCAGTGTGAAAGCTGGTATTGGTGAGTCAATTGTTGGGCCCTCGCTGGGCTACTGTGCAGCTGACCTTGCTGGGCTGCCTGTTGTGCTGGGTCCTGCTGGGCTGCTGTGGGTGATGTGTTCTGCTTTGTGGCCAACCGCGGTGTCGGTTGCCACTGATGTGTATGTTGGGGGATCAAAAAAGGTAGGATCCAAGGTGGGTTGCTCAGGATAGTCCGTGAATCTGAGTTTAATTTGGTCCAAGTGTTTCCGGTGAATGAGTCCATTTGAAAGTTTGACCCGAAACATCCTGCTCCCCTCTTTGGCCACGACAGTGCTGGGAAGCCACTTGGGACCTTGTCCATAATTTAATACAAATACAGGATCATTGATTTCAATCTCGCGTGACACATTTGCGCTATCACTTTGTTGAAACCGCCTGCTCTCTACCCCTTCATGTAGATCAGGCTGAACTAATGAGAGCCTTGTCTTAAGTGCTCTTTTCATGAGCAGTTCAGCGGATGGGATCCCCGTGAGCGAATGGGGTCTCGTGCGGTAGCTAAACAGGACTCGGGATATACAAGTCTGCAGTGTGCCTTCCGTTACCCTCTTCAAGCCTTGCTTGATGATTTGTACTGCTCTCTCTGCCTGAACATTGGACGCTGGTTTAAATGGGGCAGATGTGACATTTTTGATCCTGTTACGGGTCATGAATTCTTCGAACTCAGCACGGTTAAAACATGGCCGGTTGTCGCTCACCAAGACATCGGGTAAGCCGTGAGTGGCAAACATGGCCTGCAGGCTTTTAGTAGTGGCAGCGGACATGCTAGCCAACATTATCTCATATTCAATCAACTTGGAGTACGCATTTACAACCACAAGGAACATTGTACCCAAGAACGGGCCTGCATAGTCGACATGTACCCTCGACCACGGTTTGGAAGGCCAAGACCATAAACTTAGCAGCACCTCCCTGGGTGCATTGCTTAACTGCGAGCATGTATTACATCTGTGCACGCAGGACTCTAAGTCCGCATCGATACCAGGCCACCACACTTGGGATCTGGCTATCGCTTTCATTATTACGATGCCTGGGTGGGTACTGTGGAGGTCACTGATGAAGGTGTCTCTGCCCTTCTTGGGCACCACTACCCGATTACCCCTCAGAAGGCAGTCTGCCTGTATAGACATTTCATCTTTGTACCGCTGGAACGGCTTTATCTCTTCCTGCATTTCCACTGGGACACTGGACCAGCTCCCGTAAAGCACACAGTATTTGACTAGAGACAATAAGGGATCCAGGCTGATCCAGGTTTTGATCTGCCGGGCAGTGAAGGCTGATTGCTCACTCTCAAATGCTTCCATAACTATGGCTAGATCTGTGGGCTGTGGCATTTCGAACCCCGTTGTGGACAATGGCAGCCTACTGAGTGCATCAGCGTAGTTTTCTAAGCCTGGCCTGTGGCGGATGGCGTAGTTATATGTGGACAACATGAATGCCCATCTCTGGTTGCAGGCCGATGCATTAGTATTTATCCCCTTACTCTTGGAAAACAGGGATATAAGTGGCTTATGGTCAGTTTCCAAGTCGAATTTTAGCCCAAACAGATATTGATGCATTTTCTTTACTCCATAGACACACGCTAACGCTTCTTTTTCAATCATGCTGTAGGTTCTCTCAGCCTTATACAGACTCCTGGATGCATAAGCAACCGATAGCAATTTCCCAAAATCATTAGCTTGTTGCAATACACACTCGACGTCATACGACGACGCATCACATGCCAGTACCAAGCACTTACATGGATCATACAACACAAGCAATTTGTTTGAGCATAACAATTTTCTAGCTTTTACAAAGGTATTTTCTTGACTTTTGCCCCATGCCCATTCATCCCCTTTGCGCAGTAAGGCGTGCAGTGGTTCTAACAGTGTGCTGAGACACGGTAAGAAGTTATCAAAGTAGTTCAGGAGTCCTAGAAATGACCGCAGCTCCATCACGTTCTGTGGCCTCGGTGCGTTCTCGATTGCCTCCGTCTTCGCATTGGTGGGCCTGATGCCATCCACTGCGATCCTCCTCCCCAAGAACTCCACTTCAGGCACCAGGAAAATGCACTTCGAGCGTTTTAAACTGAGCTACGCATGGTTAAGTCGACTAAGGACCTCCTCTAGGTTCTGCAGATGCTCGACTGTGTCCCGACCTGTGACCAAGATGTCATCCTGGAAGACCACAAAGCGCGGGACCGACTTCAGTAAGCTTTCCATGTTTCTCTGGAATATCGCCGCCGCTGATCGAATTCAAAATCGCACCTATTATAAATGAAAAGACCTTTGTGCGTGTTGATGCAGGTGAGGCCCTTCGAGGATTCCTCCAGCTCCTGCGTCATGTAGGCTGATGTCAAATCCAGCTTCATGAATGTCTTTCCTCCCACCAGCATTGCAAAGAGGTCGTCGGCCTTTGGTAGTGGGTATTGGTCCTGCAGGGAGAAACGATTGATAGTTACTTTGTAATTGCCACAGATTCTGATAATGCCATCTCCCTTGAGGACAGGAACAATCGGACTGGTCCACTAGTTGAACTTGATCAGGGAAATTATGCCCTCTCTTTGCAGCCGGTCTAGCTCGATCTCCACCCTTTTTCTCATCATGAACGGTATTGCTCTCGCCTTGTGATAGAAACATAGAAACATAGAAAATAGGTGCAGGAGTAGGTCATTCGGCCCTTCGAGCCTGCACCGCCATTCAATGAGTTCATGGCTGAACATGCAACCATTCCTGCTTTCTCGCCATACCCCTTGATCCCCCTAGTAGTAAGGACTATATCTAACTCCTTTTTGAATATATTTAGTGAATTGGCCTCAACAACTTTCTGTGACAGAGAATTCCACAGGTTCACCACTCTCTGGGTGAATAAGTTTCTCCTCATCTCAGTCCTAAATGGCTTACCCCTTATCCTTAGACTGTGACCCCTGGTTCTGGACTTGCCCAACATTGGGAACATTCTTCCTGCATCTAACCTGTCTAAACCTGTCAGAATTTTAAACGTTTCCATGAGGTCCCCTCTCATTCTTCTGAACTCCAGTGAATACAAGCCCAGTTGATCCAGTCTTTCTTGATATGTCAGTCCCGCCATCCTGGGAATCAGTCTGGTGAACCTTCGCTGCACTCCCTCAATAGCAAGAATGTCCTTCCTCAAGTTAGGAGACCAAAACTGTACACAATACTCCAGGTGTGGCCTCACCAAGGCCCTGTACAACTGTAGCAATACCTCCCTGCCCCTGTACTCAAATCCCCTCGCTATGAAGGCCAACATGCCATTTGCTTTCTTAACTGCCTGCTGTACCTGCATGCCAACCTTCAATGACTGATGTACCATGACACCCAGGTCTCATTGCACCTCCCCTTTTCCTAATCTGTCACCATTCAGATAATAGTCTGTCTCTCTGTTTTTACCACCAAAGTGGATAACCTCACATTTATCCACTTTATACTTCATCTGCCATGCATTTGCCCACTCACCTAACCTATCCAAGTCACTCTGCAGCATCATAGTGTCCTCCTCGCAGCTCACACTGCCACCCAACTTAGTGTCATCTGCAAATTTGGAGATACTACATGTAATCCCCTCGTCTAAATCATTAATGTGCAATGTAAACAGCTGGGGCCCCAGCACAGAACCTTGCGGTACCCCACTAGTCACTGCCTGCCATTCTGAAAAGTACCCATTTACTCCTACTCTTTGCTTCCTGTCTACCAACCAGTTCTCAATCAATGTCAGCACACTACCCCCAATCCCATGTGCTTTAACTTTGCACATTAATCTCTTTTGTGGGACCTTGTCGAAAGCCTTCTGAAAGTCCAAATACACCACATCAACTGGTTCTCCCTTGTCCACTCCACTGGAAACATCCTCAAAAAATTCCAGAAGATTTGTCAAGCATGATTTCCCTTTCACAAATCCATGCTGACTTGGACCTATCATGTCACCTCTTTCCAAATGCGCTTCTATGACATCCTTAATAATTGATTCCATTATTTTACCCACTACTGATGTCAGGCTGACCGGTCTATAATTCCCTGTTTTCTCTTTCCCTCCTTTTTTAAAAAGTGGGGTTACATTGGCTACACTCCACTCTATAGGAACTGATCCAGAGTCTATGGAATGTTGGAAAATGACTGCCAATGCATCCGCTATTTCCAAGGCCACCTCCTTAAGTACTCTGGGATGCAGTCCATCAGGCCCTGGGGATTTATCAGCCTTCAATCCCATCAATTTTCCCAACACAATTTCCCGACTAATAAGGATTTCCCTCAGTTCCTCCTTCTTACTAGACCCTCTGACCCCTTTTATATCCGGAAGGTTGTTTGTGTCCTCCTTTGTGAATACCGAACACAAGTACTTGTTCAATTGGCCTCCCCAATGTTGAAGGGACTACAATGAGCAGTGAATGGCGGATTGGAGGAAGTACATGTAAATTGCTGTCTCGGATAGGAGAACTGCTTGGGATCCTAGACAGCAGGAAGAGGGGAATGGACAGCTGTTATACTTGCTGTGGTTGCATGGGAAAGTGCCAGGGGAAAGACATCTGAAATTAGGGTGGGAGAACATTGAACAAGTCTACCCTGGAGAAAATGGTTCCTCCAGGAAGTAAAGCTGGGTAGTGAAGCTGTGCATCGTGCTGGAGTCATGTTGTAGGTGGCAGAGGCTTATAGGACAGACAGTGAGGAATAGGACAAGTAGGTGAGGACAAGGGGAACCTCGTCACAGTTATGAATGGAGGAGGAGGAGGTGAGAACAGAAGTACGGAAAATATCACTGACATTGTCAAGAGTTCCGTCAACTACTGTTGAAGAAAACGTCCTTTGAAAAAGGAGAACATTTAACCTATAGTTGGATAAAATCCAAAGCTATACCTGGATTCTATTTGTCTGCCTGGAGTAGAAACAATTGGACTTTTTAAAGCACTATCTATCCATCTTCTTGGAGTAGATTCTGATACTCTCCTTGAAAGTCTGTTTGTCTGATTGTTATGAGACTCATTTTCTTCATCTTCACTTTCATAACTTTCCTGGTAAATGGGAGACAGCAGAGAAGAAGTGAAATCTGCTGAAGAGGATAAATCACAACTCTTGAGGTTGGACCTCAATTTCTGACCTGCTGTGTTGCTGATATAGATTTGAATGCAAATTAGTTTTCAAATCTTCATTATATAGGAATGATAACTACTCTCTATTCTGTGTCTTCAGCTGGTTCATTTGCCTTGCCAACAGAGGCAGCATTATGATATAAACCCCAGGAAATCTATAGTGATTATTTCATCCTTTGTTGAACAAGAATGGAAAAGAATGATTCTCCGTTACAGGACCATAGCCAGGGTTGAAGTAAAACTTCAGATTTCTCAGTCCTGTGCCCGTATTTGGGTGA
Source organism: Pristiophorus japonicus (assembly GCF_044704955.1). Taxonomy (NCBI): domain Eukaryota; kingdom Metazoa; phylum Chordata; class Chondrichthyes; family Pristiophoridae; genus Pristiophorus; species Pristiophorus japonicus. The sequence continues at coordinate 39,114,878 of NC_091984.1, read as the reverse complement.
GATCCTATTTCTAGCCCAATGAACCAGTGCGCCGTTCCGACCCAACCTGGGCGACATCCGAGATTCTGCTGCTCACAACGAGCCAGTTCTAATAGGCAGCTTCGGTTTCAAATTACTTTTAATTTAAAATTTGGAGACGGGTGAAATCAGCCACTCTTTCCAAAATCGTTCCTGTTGCCTAGGTAGTTTGTGTGTAACTAAACTTTATGGATATATGTTTCTGTAATCCGATGGCTGAAATCTCTGCCGAGTTGCGATTGTGCCTCACGTTACCCTGGAAAACTAAATGCTTCAAGTGTTGGGCATGCGCAGAACGGGCGTTACTTTTCAGGCAAAAAAATTTAGCTCCATCCTTAAAACCTGAGGTATTTATTATGCACAATGCCAATTTGGCGAAACTTAGGCCTTTTTTTTTGCCGTTATTTCGGCCTAAAAAAACGTCTGTTAATCGGAAATAACAACAAAAAACGGAACTATTTTACAATGTGGAAAGTCTGGCCCCAACTTTTTCTAGCTCTGACGAAAGATCATCGACTTGAAATATTGGGGCCAATTTTCAGCCCAATGCCGCCGACTGCCGCCCATTCCCACCAACATTCCTCCTGAAGATCCGCCCAGTGCCACTTTCGGGGTGGCCTGGTGCGGGCGGGAGGGGAGAGCTGCCGGGAACCACTCACTGACGTCGGCGGACGGCCGAATGGCGCAACTAACCTCCTGCCCGCCGAGCTGCCAGATTCCTGTGGACGGGAGTCGGTGCCAGAACCGGGGTGGGACCGCTGGCTGTAGGCTGGTCCCCAACGGTAAGTCTGAACATCCTGAAAAAAAGGTAAGTGAACATTTATTTTTAAATTTTCAACAGCAACTTACCTGCATGGGGTCCCCTGAAGGTCTTTGGATAGTTTTTGTATTTTTTACGTGTGGTTTTTATTTTCAGGTCTTCGACCCTCCGTGGGCCCGACTCCATCCTCGGCGGCACTTGGGCGGCAAGCACCTCTGCCGCCAAGAATGCGACCTCCCGCCCGCTGCCATCCAGATTGCCGGCGTGCGTCTTCCATTTGCCGCCCACCGACCTTCGAGGGACCTTCTTCATGAATATCCCGCCCAAAGTATCGTCTGGTATCTCGGCGGCCATCGGCAGCACTTTGGGCGGCACTGGGGCGGGCAGAGGCCTTACTGAAAATCGGCCTCATTAACTCTGTTTCTCTCTCCACAGATCCCATCTGAGCTGCTGAGCATTTCCAGCATTTCCTGTTTTTATTTTATTTAAGAAGATGCTAGCTTTAATTTCCCGATTCAATAAATAGGTAAGTCACCCATGTTATTTATTGATCAAAATTAAAATATGGATCGTACTTTTCTCTGTTTATGGTGAACAACTGACAATCTGCTCATGGATAAAGAAGATTCTACATTCTCAGTATTTGTAGTTCACACTTAAACTGGTATGCAAATTGGGAGATTGCCAGGAAATGGACACACTGGACTACACTGTTATGGAAGCCAGATGCATGCGCCACTGGGAAGTTAGATACACACATACCATTAGACTGCTAACAAGACATGAACAGACTTATAACTGGATCAGGAGGTAGCTGGATCAGACACTGCTAGATCTCCAGTGAATCACATGCAGGAATACCATTAGACAGCCACCGTCTGACAAATATCCAACACTAAACCATCCAGAAGTTGGACACATACTGTATGCTAGATCTCCAGATAACTGAATGCAGATGGACTAAGCCGACCATGGTAATGGGGAGATACTGCTGTACCACCATAGAATAGAATCATAGAATGGTTACTGCATGAAAGAAGGCCAATTAGCCCGTTGAGCCCATGCCAACACTCAGCTAATCCCACTCCCCTGCCCTTTCCCCATAGTCCTGCAAACTTATTTCCTTTAGATATTTATCCAACTCCCTTTTGAAAGATAATATTGAGTCTGTCTCCACCACCCTTTCAGGCAGTGCATTCCAGAACCCATCACCCAGATCATAGAATCATAGAAATTTACAGCACAGAAGGAGGCCATCATGTCCATGCTGTCCAACAAAGAGCTATTCAGCCTAATCCCACTTCCAGCTCTAGGTCCGTAGCCTTGGAACTTCAAGTGCATAGCCAAGTACTTTTTAAATGCTATGAGGGTGTCTGCCTCTACCACCATTTCAGGCAATGTGTTTCAGACCCCCTCCACCTTCTGGGTGAAAATAATTTCTCTTCAAATCCCCCTAAACCTCCTAGCACTTGTTTTAAATCTATGCCCCCTTGTTATTTTCCCCCTAGTTATTGACCCCTCTGCTAAGAGAAATAGGTCCTTCCTATCCATTCTATCTAGGCCCCTTATAATTTTATACACCTCAATTAGGTCTCCCCTCAGCCTCCCCTGTTCCAAAGAAAACAACCCCAACCCCAATCTTTCCTCATAGATAAAATTCACCAGTCCAGATAACATCCTCGTAAATCTCCTCTCTTCCCTCTCTCGTGCAATCACATATTTCCTGTAACATGGTGAACAGAACTGCACACAGTGTTTTAGCTGTGGCCTAACTAATGTTTTATACAGTTCCAGCATAACCTCTCTGCTGTTATATCCTATGCCTTGGCCAATAACGGCAAGTATCCCAAATGCTTTCTTAACCACCTTATCTAGCTGCCCTGCTACTGTCAGGGTTTTGTGGACATGCACTCCAAGGTCCCTCTGTTCCTCTACACTTCTCAGTGTCCTACCACTTACTGTGTATTCCCTTTCCTTGTTAGCCCTCCCCAAATGCATTACTTCACACTTCTCCGGATTGCATTTGCCATTGTTCTGCTCACCTGACCAGTCCATTGATATCTTCCGGCAGTCTACAGCTTTCTTCTTCATTATCAACCACACGGACAATTTTGGTATCATTTGCAAACTTCTTAATCATACCCCCAACATTCAAGTCCAAGTCATTGATATATAGCACAAAAAGCAAGGAACCGAGTCCTGAGCCCTGCGGAACCCCACTGGAAACAGCCTGCTAGTCAATCCGTCGACTTTTGCTTCCTGCCTCCGAGCCAGTTGTGGATGCAACTTGCCACTTTGTCTTGGATCCCATGGGCTTTTTATTTTGTGATGATTCTGGAATCTCATCACCATCATCATAGGCAGTCCCACGGAATCGAGGAAGACTTGCTTCCACTCCTGAAATGAGTTCTTTGATGGCTGGACAGTCCAATACGAGAGCCACAGACTCTGTCACAGGTGGGACAAATAGCCATTGAGGGAAGGGGTGGGTGGGACTGGTTTGCCGCACGCTCTTTCCTCTCCCTGTGCTTGATTTCTGCAAGCTGTCGGAGGGGATTAAATGTATTATCTCCAAATTTGCCAATGACACTAAGTTGGGTGGCAGTGTGAGCTGCAAGGAGGATTCTATGAGGCTGCAGAGCGACTTGGATAGGTTAGGTGAGTGGGCAAATGCATGGCAGATGAAGTATAATGTGGATAAATGTGAGGTTATCCACTTTGGTGGTAAAAACAGAGAGACAGACTATTATCTGAATGGTGAGAGATTAGGAAAAGGGGAGGTGCAAAGAGACCTGGGTGTCATGGTACATCAGTCATTGAAGGTTGGCATGCAGGTACAGCAGACGGTTAAGAAAGCAAATGGCATGTTGGCCTTCATAGCGAGGGGATTTGAGTACAAGGGCAGGGAGGTGTTGCTACAATTGTACAGGGCCTTGGTGAGGCCACACCTGGAGTATTGTGTACAGTTTTGGTCTCCTAACCTGAGGAAGGACATTCTTGCTATTGAGGGAGTGCAGCGAAGGTTCACCAGACTGATTCCCGGGATGGCGGGACTGACCTATCAAGAAAGACTGGATCAACTGGGCTTGTATTCACTGGAGTTCAGAAGAATGAGAGGAGACCTCATAGAAACGTTTAAAATTCTGACGGGGTTAGACAGGTTAGATGCAGGAAGAATGTTCCCAATGTTGGGGAAGTCCAGAACCAGGGGACACAGTCTAAGGATAAGGGGGAAGCCATTTAGGACCGAGATGAGGAGGAATTTCTTCACCCAGAGAGTGGTGAACCTGTGGAATTCTCTACCACAGAAAGTTGTTGAGGCCAATTCACTAAATATATTCAAAAAGGAGTTAGATGAAGTCCTTACTACTAGGGGAATCAAGGGGTATGGTGAGAAAGCAGGAATGGGGTACTGAAGTTGCATGTTCAGCCATGAACTCATTGAATGGCGGTGCAGGCTAGAAGGTCCGAATGGCCTACTCCTGCACCTATTTTCTATGTTTCTATGTTTCTATGTTTCTATTGGGACTCGAGGTGCTCAGCGCCCTCTCGGATGCACTTCCTCCACTTAGGGCGGTCTTGGGCCAGGAACTCCCAGGTGTCAGTGGGGATGTTGCACTTTATCAGGGAGGCTTTGAGGGTGTCCTTGTAGTGTTTCCGCTGCCCACCTTTGGCTTGTTTGCTGTGAAGGAGCTCCGAGTAGAGCACTTGCTTTGGGAGTCTCGTGTATGGCATGTGGACTATGTGGCCTGCCCAACGGAGCTGAGCGAGTGTGGTCAGTGCTTCAATGCTGGGGATGTTAGCCTGAATGAGGACGCTGATGTTGGTGCGCCTGTCCTCCCATGGGATTTCTAGGATCTTGCGGAGACATCGTTGGTGATATTTCTCCAGCAACTTGAGGTGTCTACTGTACATGGTCCATGTCTCTGAGCCATACAGGAGGGCAGATATTACTACAGCCCTGTAGACCATGAGCTTGGTGGCAGTTTTGAGGGCCTGGTCTTCAAACACTTTTTTCCTCAGGTGGCTGAAGGCTGCACTGGCGCACTGGAGGCGGTGTTGAATCTCATTGTCAATGCCTGCTCTTGTTGATAGGAGGCTCCCGAGATATGGAAAGTGGTCCACGGTGTCCAGAGCCGCGCCGTGGATCTTGATAACTGGGGACAGTGCTGTGCGGTGAGGACAGGGTGGTGGAGGACCTTTGTCTTACAGATGTTTAGCGTAAGGCCCATGCTTTTGTACGCCTCAGTAAATACATCGACTATGTCCTGGAGTACAGCCTCTGTATGTGCTAATGTGCGCATGTTTCTGCCATGTAGAAACTTATCAAAAGCCTTGCTAAAATTCATATAAATTACATCAAATGCATTAACCTCATCGACCCCTCTTGTTACCTCCTCTAAAAATTCAATTAAGTTAGTCAGACACGACCTTCCCTTTACAAATCCATGCTGACTGTTGTAGGAAGTAGGCACCTTCAGAATATATCAAAACACTAGGCATTAGGCACCTGCTAAATATATCTAAACTCATATAAGTTTAAAGTGGCCACACATAAAATGGCTGCCTAGGCATGATGGGAAATCAGGTAGTCAAGCTGTGAACTATTGACTGAGCAATGACCGAGCAATAACCCTGTGAGGCCCACTACCAGGAATGCCTTGGATGCAGGATAAGAATAATAAACCAATTATTTCCCCAGGAAGAAAGAGATAAGGAGAGAACCTATCTCCTGTAACAAGGTCATCAATCAGCCTGAGCTGACAATAACCGAACATGCAGTCCCTGAGGATTCAGGGGGATTCTATTGGGTTAAAAGAACCGAAATGTAATCTATAATCGTTGTGATTGGCTTGTGTCCAGCCGTGATGGGGTGAGTAACTGTAGTAAACTGTTTTAACTGTTGTAAAACATATAAAAGTCCATGTAACCCTTTGTTCTGTGGAGAGAAGCCTGGATACAGTCCTGAGACTTCCTCCCCGCTAAGCGTTAATAAAGGCCGCATCGGCGTTGGAACCGACTCTGAGTGTTGAGTGATTCTTCTGAGAAAACATTCACGCTAACACTGACTGACCTTGATTAATCCGTGTCTTTGTAAATGAAGATTTTTCCTGTCTCTCAGAATTTTTTACAATCATTTTTCCACTGCCGAGGTTAGGCTGACTAGCCTGTAATTACTTGGTCTATCCCTTCCTCCCTTTTTAAAGAACTGTACAATGTTACACGATGGGCTGAAATAACCTCCTTCCATGCTGTAAATGTCTATGATTCTATGGGCTAAAACCTCCACTTTTTTTGCATGCTTATCACCCATTTAACGCCCATTTTACTGTGGAAATGATGTATAATGCCCATATATCGCCCAGTTTGGCACAAAATGGAAACAGGCGGACATTTTTCAGAAACTTATCGGCGAGCATTTCTTTCCCCATGTGCTTAACGCTGGGAAAAATATTATCGCCCGCCCACTTTTTTGGGGCGTAATCAGCAGAATGGGTGAATTCAACGCTCATAATATCGGCCAGCGTTACTTTCCACACGGATTTAACGCTGAGATTCAATATTAACGCCCGCCCACATTTTTTGTCGTAAAGAGCATATTTACCGAAACCTGTGTCAATTTCACCACCTCGCACACATATCGCCCACAATATTGCTCGCCCAAAAAAACGGCCAGAAAAAGTGGAACTAACCGGAACGAATCACAACGTTATGGACGCCATGTTCTAGATCACATGTCGCGTCCTTTGAAAGGCTGCTGTGCTTCAACCTCAGGGGAGTTTGGATGTACTCTGGAGGTCGCTGGAGTTGATGTGAACATCTGTAAAAACATCTTGATCGTACTGTGACCGATTGGAATTGAAGAGGTATCTTCATCGGGGGATTCCTTGTTTGTGACCAATCGGTGGAAAACAGAGAGCTACTGCAATGGGGCCGGTCCTTTCTCACCCTCTCTTGCTGACTAATTACATGCAGCAGACTCGACATCACCGAAGGAAAGCTCCACTGCCTTATGTGCCCAATGTAAGACTTAACAGACAGATGAGGAGGACCACACATTACACCCCCCACAAGTACAAGGAGAAGCATTCTTACCTCGACTTGCCTGACACCACCTGCCTTCAGAGACTGTGCTTCCACAAAGAGGTTATCACTGAGGTATGCCAGCTGATAAGGGCAGATCTGCAGCCTGCCAGCACCATCAGTACTGCACTGTCTGTCAAGGTCAAAGTCACCGGGGCACTGCCGTTCTACGCCTCGGGTTCTTTTCAGGCCTCAGCTGGAGACATTTGCGGACTTTCTCAGCATGCCACACATCGTTGCATTAGACAGGTCACTGAAGCCCTGTACACACGCAGGAGGGACTTGATCAGCTTCCCTATGACCAGGGAGGCACAGAGTGAGAGGGCTCGAGGATTCTCCAGAATTGCAAACTTCCCCAAGGTGCAGGAAGCAATTGACTGTGTGCACATCGTGATACGGGCACCTTTTCAGGATGCTGAGGTTTTCAGGAACCGCAATGGATTCCACTCCCTGAATGTCCAACTCGTTGTCGATCACCAGCAAATTATACTGGCAGTGAATGCTCAATTTCCGGCAGCATCCATGATGCTCACATCCTGCGTGAAAACATTGTATCTGACCTGTTTAACAATCATCCACAAGGTCAATGCTGGATACTTGGTGACTAAGGATATGGCCTTGCCACCTGGCTGATGGCCTCCCTGCGTGACACCCACACCGAAGCTGAGAGGTGATACAACGAGAGCCACAGAGCAACTCACAGTATCATGGAGAAAGCTATTGGAGTGCTGAAGCAGTGCTTTAGATGCCTGGACCACTCAGGGGACAAGCTCCAATACTACCCTGAGCAGATAGCTCAATTCATGGTTGTGTGCTCCATGCTGCACAACTTGGCTATCAGGAGGGGACAAGAATTGCCTGATGAGTCTGACAGTCCACCTCACCAGAGAGAGGAAGAGGAAGTCGAGGAGGCGGACACTGACATCGGCCCAGACAATCAGGCTGATGCTGAAGCCATGCCCCGCCCCACTGTAGACTGCATGAAAGTGTTATGGTGGCATGATAGCTACAAGAGCCTTACGTCAGGAGTTCATCAATGATCGCTTTGCCTGAAAGAACATTGGAGTTATTTACAAGGCTGACACACTGCTGGGTGTGCCTGTGATAATCAATGGTGGGCATCACCTTGGTGACAGTTAAAGTTTAAGTTGATTGAAGTTAAATGTGATTACACCCTTTGATGTAAAGGAATCACGAGCGTGTAATGGTGCAGCTATCTGTGCCAATGTGCTGCAAAGTTTTGTTAAATTAAAAACATTTAAACCAAACAATAGTCTGAAATCATCAGTATTTCTGTACAAACCAACCCTTTCCCCCACCCCGCCCGCTTCTCCTCCCCACCTCTACCCCTTCTCCTTCCCCTCCTGACTCCAAGCCACCTGGCCGAGCAGCTCCTCATTGCGGGGGGTGGGGGGGGGGGGCGGTGGTGATGGCCAAAGCGCTGCTTGGATGGATACAGGAGAGGACGGTCCCGAGGTGGGAACGTGCTCCGAGCCAGAAGCAAGATGTTGCTGCTGGCTCTCGTGTGGTTGGCAATGGGGGTGCTCCACTGGGCACCCTTTGCCACCAGTGTTCATCGCTACCAGTTCAAGGGCCTCCTCCATCGCTTCCACGTTATATCTTATTTGTTACAAAACTCGGTGCCAACTATGTTCTTGGTGCTTAGTTGGCTTTTTTCTGCTGATGAATCTCCGTCATGCCTCCCACAACAGCCAGACAAGCACATACCACAGCCATACACGCTTTCAGTGCCTCTGAGCTCCCTCTCTCTCTGTCTCCTCTTCTGCGCATGTCGTGATAATCTACATAAGAACATAAGAACATAAGAATTAGGAACAGGAGTAGGCCATCTAGCCCCTCGAGCCTGCCCCGCCATTCAATAAGATCATGGCTGATCTGGTCGTGGACTCAGCTCCACTTACCCACCCTCTCCCCGTAACCCTTAATTCCCTTATTGCTTAAAAATCTATCTATCTTTGACTTGAAAACATTCAATGAGCTAGCCTCAACTGCTTCCTTGGGCAGAGAATTCCACAGATTCACAGCCCTCTGGAGAAGAAATTTTTTCTCAACTCGGTTTTAAATTGGCTCCTCCGTATTTTGAGGCTGTGCCCCCTAGTTCTAGTCTCCCCCACCAATGAAAACAACCTCTCTGCCTCCATCTTGTCTATCCCTTTCATGATTTTAAATATTTCTATAAGATCACCCCTCATCCTTCTGAACTCCAAGGAGTAAAGACCCAGACTACTCAATCTATCATCATAAGGTAACCCCCTCATTTCTGGAATCAGCCTAGTGAATCGTCTCTGTACCCCTTCCAAAGCTAGTATATCCTTTCTTAAGTAAGGTGACCAAAACTGCACGCAGTACTCCAGGTGCGGCCTTACCAATACCTTATACAGTTGCAGCAGGACCTCCCTGCTTTTGTACTCCATCCCTTTTGCAATGAAGGCCAATATTCCATTTGCCTTCCTGATTACCTGCTGCACCTGCAAACTAACCTTTTGGGATTCATGCACAAAGACCCCCAGGTCCCTTTGCACCACAGCATGTTGTAATTTCTCCCCATTCAAATAATATTCCCTTTTACTGTTTTTTTCCCCAAGGTGGTTGACGTCACACTTTCCGACATTGTATTTCATCTGCCAAACCTTAGCCCATTCGCTTAACCTATCCAAATCTCCTTGCAGTCTCTCTGAGTCCTCTACACAACCCGCTTTCCCACTAATCTTAGTGTCATCTGCAAATTTTGTTGCACTACACTCTGTCCCCTCTTCTAGGTCATCTATGTATATTGTAAACAGTTGTGGTCCCAGCACTGATCCCTGTGGCACACCACTAGCCACTGATTTCCAACTGGAAAAGGACCCATTTATCCCGACTCTCTGCTTTCTGTTCGCCAGTCAATTCTCCATCCATGCTAATACATTTCCTCTGACTCCGCGTACCTTTATCTTCTGTAGTAACCTTTTGTGTGGCACCTTATCGAATGCCTTTTGGAAATCTAAATACACCACATCCATTGGTACACCTCGATCCACCATGCTCGTTATATCTTCAAAGAATTCCAGTAAGTTAGTTAAACATATAGATTGGGCTAACCAAACTGGTAGCAATACGGTGGAGGAGGATTTCCTGGAGTGTATTAGGGATGGTTTTCGAGACCAATATGTCGAGGAACCAACTAGAGGGCTGGCCATCCTAGACTGGGTGATGTGTAATGAGAAAGGACTAATTAGCAATCTTGTTGTGCAAGGCCCCTTGGGGAAGAGTGACCATTATATGGTAGAATTCTTTATTAAGGTGGAGAGTGACACAGTTAATTCAGAGACTAGGATCCTGAACTTAAGGAAAGGTAACTTCGATGGTATGAGACGTGAATTGGCTAGAATAGACTGGCGAATGATACTTAAAGGGTTCGCGGTGGATAGGCAATGGCAAACATTTAAATATCACATGAATGAACTTCAACAATTGTACATCCCTGCCTAGAGTAAAAATAAAATGGGGAATGTGGCTCAACCGTGGCTAACAAGGAAATTAGGGATAGTGTTAAATCCAAAGAAGAGGCATATAAATTGGCCAGAAAAAGCAGCGAACCAGAGTACTGGGAGAAATTTAGAATCCAGCATTGGAGGACAAAGTGTTTAATTAGGAGGGGGAAAATATAATATGAGAGGAAGCTTGCTGGGAACATAAAAACTGACTGCAAAAGCTTCTATAGATATGTGAAGAGAAAGAGATTAGTGAAGACAAACGTAGGTCCCTTGCAGTCAGAATCAGATGAATTTATAATGGAGAACAAAGAAATGGCAGGCCAATTGAACAAAAACTTGGTTCTGTCTTCACGAAGGAAGACTCAAATAACCTCCCGGAAATACTAGGGGACCGAGGATTTAGCGAGAAGGAGGAACTGAAGGAAATCCTTATTAGTCAGGAAATTGTGTTAGGGAAATTGATGGGATTGAAGGCCAATAAATCCCCAGGGCCTGATAGTCTGCATCCCAGAGTACTTAAGGAAGTGGCCCTAGAAATAGTGGATGCATTGGTAATCATTTTCCAACAGTCTATCGACTCTGGATCAGTTCCTATGGACTGGAGGGTAGCTAATGTAACACCACTTTTTAAAAAAGGAGGGAGAGTGAAAACGGGGAATTATAGACCCGTTAGCCTGACATCAGTAGTGGGGAAAATGTTGGAATCAATTTATTAAAGATGAAATAGCAGCGCATTTAGAAAGCACTGACAGGATCGGTCCAAGTCAGCATGGATTTATGAAAGGGAAATCATGCGTGACAAATCTTTTGAGGATGTAACTAGTAGAGTGGATAAGGGAGAACCAGTGGATGTGGTGTATTTCGACTTTCAAAAAGCTTTTGACAAGGTCCCACACAAGAGATTGTTGTGCAAAATCAAAGCACATGGTATTGGGGGTAACGTATTGATGTGGATAGAGAACTGGTTCGCAGACAGGAAGCAGAGAGTCAGGATAAATGCTTCCTTTTTCAGAATGGCAGGCAGTGACTAGTGGGGTGCCGCAGGGTTCAGTGCTGGGACCCCAGCTATTTACAATAGACATCAATGATTTAGATGAGGGAATTGAGTGTAATATCTACAAGTTTGCAGATGACACTAAGCTGGGTGGCGGTGTGAGCTGTGAGGAGGATGCTAAGAGGCTACAGGGTGAATTGGACAGATTAGGTGAGTGGGCAAATGCATGGCAGATGCAGTATAATGTAGATAAATGTGAGGTTATCCACTTTGGTGGTAAAAACAGAGAGACAGACTATTATCTGAATGGTGACAGATTAGGAAAAGGGGAGGTGCAACGAGACTTGGGTGTCATGGTACATCAGTCATTGAAGGTTGGCATGCAGGTACAGCAGGCGGTTAAGAAAGCAAATGGCATGTTGGCCTTCATAGCGAGGAGATATGGGCAGGGAGGTGTTGCTATAGTTGTACAGGGCCTTGGTGAGGCCACACCTGGAGTATTGTGTACAGTTTTGGTCTCCTAACTTGAGGAAGGACATTCTTGCTATTGAGGGAGTGCAGCGAAGGTTCGCCAGACTGATTCCCCGGATGGCGGGACTGACATATCAAGAAAGACTGGATCAACTGGGCTTGTATTCACTGGAGTTCAGAAGAATGAGAGGGGATCTCATAGAAACGTTTAAAATTCTGACGGGTTTAGACAGGTTAGATGCAGGAAGAATGTTCCCAATGTTGAGGAAGTCCAGAACCAGGGGTCACTGTCTAAGGATAAGGGGTAAGCCATTTATGACCGAGATGAGGAGAAACTTCTTCACCCAGAGAGTGGTGAACCTGTAGAATTCTCTACCACAGAAAGTTGTTGAGGCCAATTCACTAAATATATTCAAAAAGGAGTTTGATGTAGTCCTTACTACTAGGGGGATCAAGGGGTATGGCGAGAAAGCAGGAATGGGGTACTGAGGTTGCATGTTCAGCCATGAACTCATTGAATGGTGGTGCAGGCTCGAAGGGCCGAATGGCCTACTCCTGCACCTATTTTCCATGTTTCTATGTTCAGTTTTGGTCTCCTAATCTGAGGAAGGACGTTCTTGTTATTGAGGGAGTGCAGTGAAGGTTCACCAGACTGATTCCCGGGCTGGCCGGACTGACATATGAGGAGAGACTGGATCGCCTGGGCCTGTATTCACTGGAGTTTAGAAGAATGAGAGGGGATCTCATAGAAACATATAACATTCTGATGAGACTGGACAGTTTAGATGCAGGAAAAATGTTCCCGATGTTGGGGGAGTCCAGAACCAGGGGTCACAGTCTAAGGATAAGGGGTAAGCCATTTAGGACCGAGATGAGGAGAAACTTCTTCACTCAGAGAGTTGTTAAGCTGTGGAATTCTCTACCGCAGAGATTTGTTGATGCCAGTTCGTTAGATATATTCAAGAGCGAGTGAGATATGGCCAATATGGCTAAAGGGATCAAGGGGTATGGAGAGAAAGCAGGAACGGGGTACTGAGGTGAATGATCAGCCATGATCTTATTGAATGGTGGTGCAGGCTCACAGAAATCAAGCGTTGCGATGCTGCTGCTAAGGACGGCCACACTTTAAGGCAGAAGTACAAAAAAAATTTAACGCTACCGGCCATTTGTTATCGCTCGCGGTAACGCCCATTTTCAAAAATGGAAACTAGGTGTCTTGAGAATCGGCGAGAAGCCGGCGATCTGAAAACCCTTTTTTAACGCCCACGCCGGAAATAACGCCCAAGCACAAAGGTGGAGGTTCTAGCCCTATGATTCTATGTTCGCAGTCCTCCGGCGCCAGTTTGGATTGGAAAATGATGGTCAGTGCCTCTGCTATTTCCTCTCTTGCTTCTCTTGGCGCAGACACAAATCAAAACGCGATTGGGCGCCAGTTTTGTGAACTTAATCAATTTTGGCCGTTCACGATTTTTTTCAGCACGACGCACACTGCCAAAAAGCCCTGCAAAAAAAACCAGACGTTAACTTAAGGAATCCACGCGCGCACAAGTGGACAGGAGCGAGGCAATAAGAATACACAATAAAATATATATTTTTTTCCTTGGGAGCTCTTTTTGGAGCAAGGGAAGAAGATTTATCGGCTGAAAGGACAGCTCCCCTTGCTGCAATCCCGGGCCGAATGGCCCTACACTCAGTCCCGCTCCCCCTGCGAGTTGAAGTTCGGGAGCGGGAGGGCCATTCGACCCGGGATTGCAGCGGGTCCAGCCGGGGTGTGGGTGGGCGGAGCGATGTCAGCAGATCCAGCTGGGGGTGAGTGGTGTCAGCAGATCCAGCCGGGGGAGAGGTCCTTTGTGGCCCTTTCGGCATCAGTGGAGAACCAACCTCTTGAGGGAGGTGACTTCAGCTTGCTTCAGGTCTCTGGTTACCCTGGCAACTTAAGCTTTTCGCGCATGCCCAAAGAGTTTTGAAGTGCAGACTTGAAGCTCCGTCCCCAGACTAATGCGGAGAGCGCTGTGCCAAAATTCAAATGTTACTTTGGCGAAAGTCTTGATTTTTTTTCTGGCGCAAACGTACAAACAAAAATCGTACGTTAACATGCGCGGGCAGCCAAAAATCCAGCAAGTGGAAAAAGGGGCCATAGATTTAAAGTAATTGGGGGCCAGTTTAGAGGAGGTATGAGGGGACATTTATTCACCCAGAGGGTAGTGGGGGTTTGGAACTCACTGCCTGAAAAGATAATAGAGGCAGAAACCCTCACCACATTTAAAAAATACTTGGATGTGCACTTGAAGTGCCGTAACCTACTGGGCTACGGACGAAGAGTGGAAAATGGGATTAGGCTGGATAGCTCTTGGTCGGCCAGCACGGACATGATGGGCCAAAATGGCCTCCTACCGTGCTATAAATTTCTATGATTCTATGATTCTATGATGCTCAACAACCAATCACCTACCTGCTGTCCCCCTTGTTATTTTGGGGGAAATATGCCGCCACTGCTTCCGATTCGCTCCGCACTGGTCATCGCTCTCTCCTTTATGTCTCGCCACAGCTGCTGCCTCTGATTAGATACATACACACTGGGCATGTTATATAAAATTAGAATGCATACCAATCAGTAATACAATATGGCTGTGACAAAAATCAATGTTTTTCTTCTGTGTTAGATTATTTATTGGTTCCCTTATTGTTAGCAACAATGCACACATGGGTTTACGGTCAGTTATTGTTAGCTGTTTTCTGCAAGCTTGAAAGAATTTATGTTGCTTTCAATTATACTGGCATCTGAGAACAAGGCAGAGACTTGCATAGTTTTGGAAGCCATTGGTATACCTAGTTTGATGGTTTGCTTAATGCCTCAATGGGGTCCCGTTGGAAAGTAATTCAAGTAATTCGAAGTATTTCACACAGATCAAGCCTTCAAATTTGATTTCAAATATCCTAAATGATTAACATCCTGGGGTAGTAGCTTTGATTGACACCGACCATGGGGTGAAGACATGATTCAAGCCTCTGTGGGAGCAAGGCCAATTAATCTTTATTGTCCATTTGACGGACAGCTCTGTGGCCAGATACTTACGATTATGATCTTATATTAGGCTACGTGAAACAATCAGTTAGTCTAAAGCCAACAGAGAGGGAGACTGAGTTAAGAACATAAGAAATATAAGCAGGAGCAGACCATTTGGCCCCTCGAGCCTGCTCCACCATTCAATATCATGGCTGATCTGATCTTGGTCTCAACTCCATTTCCCTGCCCGTTTCTCATAATCCTTGACTCCATTATCATTCAAAAATCTGTCTACCTCCACCTTAAATATGTTCAATGATCCAGCCTCCACAGCTCTTTGGGGTAGATAATTCCAAAGATTCACGAACCTCTGAGAGAAGAAATTCCTCCTCATTTCCGTTTTAAATGGGCAGCCCCTTATTCTGAAATTATGCTGCCTAGTTCTAGATTCCCCAACGAGGGAAACATCCTCTCTACATCTACCCTGCCAATCTCCTCAGAATCTTATACATTTCAATAAGATCACCTCTTATTCTTCTAAACTCCAATGAGTATAGGCCCAACCTGCTCAACCTTTCTTCATAAGACAACCCCTTCATTTCAGGAATCAATCTCATGAACCTTCTCTGAACTGCCTCCAATGCAAGTATATCCCTCCTTAAATAAGGAGATCAAAACAGTGCACAATACTCCAGGTGTGGCCTTACCAATACCCTGTACAGTTATAGCAGGACTTCCCTACTTTTATACTCCATCCCCCTTGCAATAAAGGTCAACATTCCATTTGCCTTCCTAATTACTTGCTGTACCTGCATGCTAACATTTTGTATTTCATGCACAAGGACCCCTCAGATCCTCCTGTACTGCAGCATTTTGTAATCTCTCCTCATTTAAATAATGATTTGCTTTTTTATTTTTCCTACCAAAGTGAATAACCTCACATTTTCCCACATTATACTCCATCTGCCAAATTTTTGCCCACTCACTTAACCTATTTATATCTCTTTGCAGATTCTTTTCGTCCTCCTCACAACTTGCTTTCCCCCCTATCTTTGTATTATCAACAAATTTGGCTACATTACACTCAGTCCCTTCATCCAAGTCATTAATATAGATTGTAAATAGTTGAGGACCCAGCACTGATCCCTGTGGCACCCCACTAGTTACAGTTTGCCAACCTGAAAATGACCCATTTATCCTGAACCTCTGTTTTCTGTTAGTCAGACAATCCTCTATCCATGCTAATATATTACCCCCAACCCTTGAGCTCTTATCTTGTGCAGTAACCTTTTATGTGGCACCTTATCGAATGCCTTCTGGAAATCTAAATACATGGCATCTACTGGTTTCCCTCTATCCATCCTGCTCGTTACATCCTCCAGCGAGTTTGTCAAACATATGATTTCCCTTTCATAAAACCATGCTGACTCTGCTTGACTGCATTATGATTTTTTAAATATCCTGCTATTACTTCTTTAAGCTGGCTCTATGGTAGCATTAATCATCTAAGAAATAAACAAGGACCAATATTCTGTTGGGAGGTAGAGCAAGAGAAGGGTATTTGTTTTTTTTGACATTTAGAGGAGAATAGTAAAGATTGTAACTACTGTAAATATTCTATGTACTGAATTATTGCTTCTTCTTGATGTTCAATAATTTGTCTGTTGGCCTATAAGTTGAGCCTTGGTCTGATAGAACATATTACTATCCACCTACTGAAGATGAGATCACGTGATATATTCCAGTAAGCTGGAATGCAGTGGTAGGGGTTTTCCGTTTGATACATTTACTGAGTTATTGGGCATGTAGGGAATGCAAAGTTCATTTACGGGAGTGACCATTGATGCAGAACCCAAAGAGCACATCTAGCATAAAAACCGAAAAGTGACCTTATGACCGCTAATGCCTCTGGAATGTTTTATTAACGAATAGTAAACAGGTACATTCTACTTCAATAAATATTAGGAGTTTAATGAACAAAATATAATTTATATTGACAGGTGTTGAGTTCATAGAATCATAGAAATTTACAGCATGGAATGAGGCTATTGTGTCCGTGCCGGCCGACAAAGAGCTATTCAACCTAATCCCACTTTCCAGCTCTTTCCGTAGCCCTGTAGATTACGGCACTTCAGGTGCACATCCAAGCACTTTTTAAATGTGGTGAGAGTTTTTGCCTCAACACCCTTTCAGGCAGTGAGTTCCAGACCCCCACCACCCTCTGGGTGAAAAGATTTCCCCTCAAATCCTTTCTAAACCTCCTACCAATTACTTTAAATCTATGTCCCCTGGTTATTGACCCCTCCGCTAAGGGAAATAGGTCTTCCTATCCACTCTATCTTGGCCCCTCATAATTTTTACACCTCAATAAGGTCTATTAAAGTCACAGGACCACCATGACCCCGCCTCCTCCTCCCACCCCATGGTTAGAAGTGGTTTCTTATTGAAACACGTGCTTGAAAAGGACATGAGTGAAATGTAGATTTTCAGATCTCATTTCCTGAGGCCTACACATATGAGGTGTTTAAAAGAAAGTATTTACAAAACTGAGTGATTCCTCTTCAAGCAAGAAAAAGGTTACAGTTCTTGAACAGAATGCATAAAAGCTACATATTTGCTGCCTCATAAATATGAATAATATGGTGATTGAAGTTCGATTTTACTGAGAAGGGTGACTGTGGATGTAGATGGAGATTTACTGTATTACCTGAAGTACATTCAGCTGTTGTATGAGTTTTATATAATTCACTCATGCTTGTAGCAGTCTATGGAGTTCATTATTTTAATCTGCTCTTTCAAAAGCGAATACTGTCTATTTTAAACAAGGCAGTTGACTAGCTTACTCAGGAAGCCAACATTCTGCCATTTGCCTGAACTATACTATGTTGTGAAGCAATTCAACTTATAACATCATATTTTATTCATCAAAAGTATAATTCCTTCCTGTGTTGCATTCTGGCTAGGATGCAATCATCATGCTCTGTAACTCGCTGTGACCATGTCCACAAAATTCCAGCTTTTAAAATTAGGTTTGTTCTGCACCAAGGGCAAATTTTTATAGGTGAAGAATAGAACCAGACCACAGTGAAGACATTCTGTCAACAGCACTTGACTGAAAATAATAGTAATGGTGTTCCCATGTGAAAAACCCATGACTTCCTCGCGTTTTCAAAGAGTATTAGTCCAGTATTCTGTGGTGAATGATCTAACATCATGTTCTGCTAGTGGAAAAGAGTTCCTACTAGCAAAGGATATAGGCATCCAGTCACATAATAGGAACATAGGGAGAAGAGTTGGCCATTCGATTATATCATGGCTGATCTGTACTTTCACTCCATTTACCCACCTTGATTCTGCTACCCTTAATAATCTTGCCTAACAAAAATGTCAATCTTAGTTTTAAATTTTCAATTGACCTAACCTCAACAGCTTTTTCAGGAGAGAGTTCCAGATTTCCATTTCCCTTTGTGTGGAGAAGTTCTTTCTGACATCACCTTTGAATGTCCTAGCTCTAATTTTAAGGTTATGCCCCTTGTTCTGGACTCCCCCGCCAGAGGGAATAGTTTCTCCCTCTATCTACCCTATCAAATTCTTCAATCATAAACACTTCAATTTATCAACCCTTCATCTTCTATAGTCAAGGGAATGCAAGCCTAGTCTATGTAACCTGTCCCCATAATTTAACCCTTTAAGCTTTGATGTAATTCTCGTGAATCTGCACTGCACCCCCACGGAGGCCATTATATCCTTCCTGAGGTACGGTTTCCAGAACTCAATGCAGTAATCTAAATGGAATCTAACCAGAGTTCTGTACAGTTGTAACATAACACCCATCTCTTTGTATTCCAGCTCCCTCGAGATAAAGGCGAACATTCCACTGGCCTTTTTAATTAGCAGCAAATATTCATGGTTAAATATTAAGCCAGAAATGAGACCTCTGACCCTGTAAAGTCACATGCAGAGATTCTGTGCCAGTAATCTATGTGCAGATTGTGTGGCATGTGCTCCAAGCAATGTGTAGACTTTAACTTTCAGAAAGAGGATTAAGTGTGTTAGCACAGGAGATTAGCCAGAAAGACAGCTATAATTGGCATTCTCAAAAGAATCAACAAATTATAAATCAAAAAGGGAGCTATGGAAGCAATTACTAAGTGATTAAACAATTTTTCGATACATAGAAAATATTAGTACAAGAGGAGGTGATTTGTGCCTGTACCGAATTTAAGCTTCTCTCTGAGCTGGCTTTATTTACACAGTCCTGCTTTCCTGCTTTCTGCCCAAACTAATCCTATTTTTCTGCTTTCCTTTTGATATTTTTAAATTAATTACCCATACCTTTATAAATGCTATAATCAATTTAGCACCAATCATCATTCAGGTCAACACATTCTACATTCCGATATATCTTTGTGTAAATAGGTTTCTTCTAAGCTTCCATGACATCTATCTAGTGCTGACCTTAGAGATTGTGGCCTATTGGCTTCGATTTACTTACCAATAAAAACATAGCTTTTCCTTTACTTTTATCATTTTTAACACCTCTATAAAATGCCCTCTCAATTTTCTCAGTTTTGGAGAATATAGTCCTAGTTGCTTTAACCTTGTAACTCAGATCACTCATCCCTGATATCATCTGTTGCACTTTCTCCGTGGCTATTTATAGCCCTCCTTTAGGGCTCAATTTTCCCCAGTGATTTGCGCCGTTTTTTTGGCGTGCGGTGCTTTTTTTGGTGTCAGTTGAAAAATTAAAGTTTCCCCATGGAAAGTATGCCAGCGTAACTCAGTTAGTTACAATTTTTTTAGATTAGTTTTTTTTTCGCATCATGGGGGCGTAACCTGATGTCGGCGCCAGTTTTTGTCAATTATGAAGTTTGCCCCCCAAAAAATTCTCCTAGGTCGGCGTATGTGACCACTCCCGTAAAACCTTCTGGTAAGTTTTAAAAAAAAAGGCAGCATTGAAAAATCGGTGCAGAAAGACGCCATTGTTTTTTAACAACGTTTTGGAGGGAGTCAAGAACACTTAAACATGCATAGTAAAGATTAAATTTGTTTTACTTTATAACACAGTAAATGGAAATTTGATGGAATTCTGTAAGTTTCCATTTTTTTTCAACTGACAAGCCACCACTGAAAGTCTGCAATCAGGGCTCGAGGGTCGGAGCATCGGCCGGCAGAATCGGTCCCACGCCCGGGGCTCAGCTGCAAAAGAAGCCCTGGGCGAGTTTGGGATGCATACGGAAGGCATCAGAAGCCCGCATTATGCATCAAATCAAGCCCGGCTGGGTGGGGGGCTGTGGAAGACATACAGAAGGCACCAGGAGCCTGCACTACCCATGCAATACTCCCCTGAGATTGTCGGTCAGGTCACTGTTGTGTGCTGCATGCTGCATAAGTTAGCCATCATGAGGCAGCAGCAGCTGGTAGTAGAAGACCGATTGAGGTGAGAGTGGCTGATGCTGATGAAGAAGATGCAGATAATGAGGAGGAGGACGAGGATGAGGAAGCCATGCAAGTTCCTGAACCCGGAGCACAACGGTGGAGGAGGGCGGGCCGTCGTGCCCCTTTAACGATTGCTCGAGCCTTGCACCAGCAGCTCATCCGTGAAGGCTCAGCGGCAACTACTCCACATGGAACATGTTTACTGTTTGGACCTGTTCTGTAATGTTGTGCTGTGTTAATGGAACAAATAATGGAAATTATTCTTGTTTACTTCAAAAAGTTGTGTTAATAATCAAACACATAATGGAAATGATTCTTCTTGAGTTCAAAATGTTGTGTTAATAATGGAACAAATAATGTAAATGATTCAATTCTAATTAAAAATATATTTTATTCAAAAGTTTAACTTAACTTTAATAAACATATTCTTGTATCAAACTTTAAAGTTTTCACTTAAGATCACTTACAAACTCTAACATCACTTTAAAATTTTAAGATCACTTACTCACTTTTACTAACTTGTAAATATACATAACGTGCAAAAAACTTTTAATTTAAGAACAGTTACAACAACAATAATAATAATAACAACAACAACAGCAAAGAAAGGCTGCACCATCTCTCCTCCACCTTATTCTAAGACCACCCGCTGCGCTTGGTCTTGTTGACTCCACCCCTGCCCGCAGGCGATGGCGCAGCGTTTCTCGGGTTGGTACCAAGCTTATTCTTTCAAACATCTCGGGTAATGCACACTTCTTGATGAGGGGTGGCAGCCGGTTATGTGGAAGGCCCAGCTTGGGCCTCTTCAGAGACTGGTCTGGGGATTGGAGTGAGAGTAGCAGTTGATTCTGTCAATGGGCACGGTGTCTAGGTGTGTTCCCTTATTGCAGCAGCTAACTCCAACATTCTCTCCCTCATGTGCCCTGACAGTGTCTCAACTACTTCCAACATTCCCTCCCTCATGTTCGCCGACAGTGTCTCACCTACCTGTGACATGCCCTTCCTCATGTTGAACAAAAGTGTGTCAACTACCTGCAACATTCCCTCCCTCATGTTCACTAACAGCGTTCCCATTTCTCGTGAGCGTATTGTTACTTCTCCTGACAGTCCAAATACCTCATCACGCACCCCACTGATGGTGTCCAGGAGTGATCGGGTTAGGTCAATGCTCACCGCACTCATTGCCATCATGTGAACCACATCTGTTGGATCCTACACCTCAGGAGAGCACAGTCAAGCTCTCCTTCCCCTCCTCACCCTGGGTGTGGCTTGCAGCATCCCAGTGGGACCCGCAGCCTCGAAAGATGGGGCCTTGGGTGTGGCTTGCTGCATCCCACTGGGACCCGAAATCTGGGCTGGTGGGGCCCTGGGTGTGTCTCGCTGATGCCCAATGGAATCCCCAGCCTCGGACAGTGGGAAACCACGGAATGTCCCACCAGCGCTCAAACCACTACTCAGGGAAGGGGCTGGTACCTCAATGGATGGCACCTGAACCTCCTCCAAAGTGAGTACAAAATTGGGGACTTCATCCATCCCCTCCCCCTCCCCCTCACCTCCATGCTCTTGGTCTGGAAGGTAGGATTGGAAGATGTTCTTCTCTTCAGGCTCGTCTTCTGAATCTTCTTCTGCATTGTCAGGGTTGGCCTCAAGTTCTGCAAAATATAACAGAACAGACAAATGGTTAGCAGCAGAGGAGGGGGCAGAGTGGGTGGCATGAGTAGGCGCTCACAGCGCAGGCAGCAGGCTCATTTGAAGGACCACGATGAATGATAGCACATTGCATCAACCGAAGCGTAGCTGACGGAGACATCCCCATGAACCGAAGCATGGCTAGCCCGCGCAGTACTTAACATTTAGGAAAGCCCGACAGTGGAATTTGTAGGACTTACCCTCTCCCTCGAATGTGGGCCCAACTTGTGCAGTGATGGTTGCTTTTCTACAGGCAGGACCTATCAAAGCAGCGACTCTCTCTTCCAAGGATGTCAGTGGCTGCAGATTTGCCGGGCCTCCCCCTGTTCGAGTTCTTTCCCGTTTGTTGTGTGCCACCTTCCTCTGCAAAGATGAAAAGATAACTTTTTAGAGAGGGTGTCTTTCTGCTGGGTGGGACATATGCAGATGGTCACATTTACAATTGCAATTCCATTGAAAAATGAAAATATTACATACACTAACTACGTGACCAAAGTTCTGCCACTTCTTTTTGCACTGGCCTCCAGACCTCAGGGTGGTCACCATCTGCAAGTTGGCTCCAGCGTTTCTTCATTGCTTTGGGTGAAACTTTTATGTGACCTCTGTTGGTGTCCAGCTCCTGCCATCTGCCCTCAATCACAGTAACTAGTGCCTCCACTTCATTCTGTACGAAATTCTAGGTCCCTGCACTGCGTTGCATCGTGATTTGCAACTCCGATTTTTCCACTGAGAATTAAAGTTTTCACACATAACTGGCTCTTTAAAAGTGGCCGATTGCAGACTGGGAACTGTACTGGACATGTACGCCTATAGGAATCACATCAAAAACGTACTTTTTTTCCCGCGCATGTGCAGAAGGGGCAGCATTGTTTTTTCGGCACAAACATTTGGCTCCACCCCCCTCAAGACTATAGAACAGGCTGTGCAGCACCAATTAAAAAAAATAAAGCGGGGAAACTTGGCACTTGTATTTTTGGAGCAATTGTGGCCTAAAAAAACAGGTGTAACTCTGGCAATATGCCAAAAAACGGTTTGGGGCAAAATTGAGCCCATAGTAAGGAGGCTGCAGCACTTGTACTTTGGATTCATTTGCTGAAAGCAAGTTACTGCTTATCCAGCCTTGTTTAATATTACAGAACTATCTGTGGATGTCTTGCTAAGATTGTGGCAGCTATGCCATTTTGGGAACAAGAATACCGATTAGCAATATTCTTTAAATGGTAAATTTCTCAACATAGTGGTGGAGAAATTGAATTCAGTAGAAGTGATGAAAAAAGAATCTGTACGAGTGGGTGGACAGGACCAAAAAAAAGTCACAAAGTAATGCAAATTGTATTTTAGGGTTTATGTTGAGACAGATGAAATATAAAAGCAAAGTGGCCATGAATAGTCATCAGCTAGTACTGCAACTTACAGCTGCTGTGTCCAGTATACTCCTCAAACAAAGTGAGCATGTGTCCTGATGTTACTCTTCTTGAATTGGTACTGATTTAGTGAAAAAAAACTGCTACGAGACAACAGTGGGCTGTCAGCGAGGTTTTAGTGTGATGTGGGGCTAACCTAGGTGTGTGTCATGGCCTGGACCCCTGAAGATTGAGACATTTTTATTAGTATTTTACGGCTCCCTTATAAAGGAGGTGGTGGGGACACATGAGGCACTGTGGACATATTTACAGAGGCCCTGGCATCCCATCTAGAATGGGCACCTTCTGGCTTTTCCCCTCCGGCAGGCACCTGAGGTGCACCCCAAGTACCTCAGGCACCCACCCCGCTTCTATCAACAGTGGCATGCCCCCTAAATCTTGCATGTTTTGGTGGGGTCCGTGCCAAAGGTAATCGATGGGTACATCCAGAACTTATGGCAGGATGAACGGCTTGTAAATTTTTGAGCCGACAATCTTGTGGCAAATATAAACTTTCCATTAACTATGCAGCAATGTGCACAATGTCATTTCAGTTAATAGTACAAAGAAAAGAACAGTTTGTCAGCTCAACAAATGCTGAGAATAATGTACTTTCGCTATTCATTTCCGGAGTGGGGGCAGGGTTTCTTCTAATTGTCCACCATAACTTTGGAGGAAGACCAAGTTGGATGCAGAGAGAGCATTTTCACTCATAGAGGAAACTAAAACTAGGGGACATAGTCTTAGAATAAGGGGCCGCCCATTTAAAACTGAGATGAGGAATTTCTTCTCTTAGAGGGTTGTAAAATTAATGGAATTCTCTGCCCCAGATAGCTGTGGAGGCTAGGTCATTGAATATATTTAAGGCAGAGATAGACAGATTTTTGAGTGATAAGGGAATAAAGGGATATGGGGAGTGGGCAGGAAAGTGGAGCTGAGTCCATGATCAGATCAGCCATGATCTTACTGAATGGCGAAGCAGGCTCGAGGGGCCAAATGGCCTACTCCTGCTCCAATTTCTTATGTTCTTAATGTTCTCCACCATCTCCTCCAAAGGAGTGAGGTGAAGCTAGGAATGGGAGATGTGTCTCATGATTGGTACAGATTATTGGTGTGTGAGTGATTGTGGCAGGGGGAGTCATGCGATGAGCAATGCATGAGGCTAGTGGTGTAGATAGTAGGAGATGGCTTTTGAAGATACATTCACTGACCTTGACCAGTGTTCTGAGGTCATGAAGCTTCTTTGGGCACTGAAGCCAAGTGACGGGGGCGACACTGCTGGCAGTGACAGCCTTGGTGGTGTGGTCCCACATTGTTCTTTCTGGATGGCCTCCTGGCCCCTGTGGGTAGAGGACCTCTCTTGCAGTGTTGAACCCTTGTACAAAGCTGGAGTGCTGCATGTGAGATCTTGGGTGCTGAGCCATTTGTGTTAGTGCTGAAGCACTAACACAATTTTTTGAGGTTCGGAAGGGAATTCAGCTTTAAGAGCAGAAGACTCCCATTTGGGATTTATTTTTCATGTACATTTTTTAAAAAGTCAGTAAGGGCTGAAAACTGCATTTTTTCCTCTTCATTTTTATCATTATTAGTTCAAAAGGCATTGCTCTTTTAATATATTGCACTTTGAATGTCCCACAATGCCTAGCAAACTCTACTCCCTCGCTTCCAGAGGATGTTGAAAACTGGAACGCCGCTCCTGGACGGGAACTTCGACTTCAAGGCCTGCACTAATGCCACCAGGGGGTCGTTCCACTGTAAGTTAGTGCTGGGTTAAAAATATTTAGCCCCAGTGCAAATTTTTCTCTGGTAGCTCTTCGTCCAGTTTCAGCGGCCATTAACCTGAGGCTGTGGTGATACCTCTCATGGTGGCCACAAATTTATAGCCCTATGACTCTCCAGCCAGGGTGGACTTCATTCATTTGAGTGCACAAATTACCACTAGGAGTTGGTTGAGGGTTGTTATCAGGGCTCAGGTAAAGCTTGTCACTGGAAGTTAGTTGATGTTCTCTAAATGCTGTCCTTTCTTTTGTTAATGAATGTCGCTCTCCCAGAACATTTCAAATGCATTCTTATATTGCACCAGGAGGAAACATTTAAACCTTTCTTGCCATTTAACTTTAATAATGCCATCACAGACATTAAGAAGCTATTAACAAAGTTTCAAACAAGTATTTCCCTCATCCTTCTAATTGTCTATAATTTATCTGTAAGCCTTTCATGACAGCCAGGAATTTCTGGAATCATACAGCACAGAAGGATGCCATTCTACGCATTGCACCTGTGCCAGTGCTAGCTCTTCAACTGAAGAGATAGGGCTAATTTTCTTCTGCTTTGCAGCGTGTTTCTTGGATGCAACGAAAAGGACAAAGGGATGACACTCATGACACTGCGTGTCCACCCCCTTTGTGCTGATCCATGAGGGTGTGCTGGAGCACTTATCCTGAGAATAGGTGCAAGCATTGTAATAATATAGTAATGTGGCAGGGTGATACCTGATTTCCAGGAGCTTTGCTTGACAGAGGCCCAAAAGTGAGTGCATCCCTAGCAAGTGGGCCTTACTACTTGCACCCGGTATCCACAAATCGAAGGATTTGAAAACAGGCTTGGAGCATAGTTCTGGAGGCATCGAAAAGGTAGCTCTCTTCCTTTTGGACAGCCAGCAGGACAACCATGAGGTTAAAGGTCTTCTGGTTGCTGTTTAACGGCCACTGCTGCAGGCCTCTTTGGCCTGAATTTCTTCTCTGCCTTGCTCTATCCCTCCTGATTGCTTTCTCCTCTCCCAGGGCCAGACCAAGATTGAAATCCTCTTCAGAGGTAAGCTGCCTGTAATCTGCATGATGTAAATAAGGCCTGTGGCCCAATATTGCGTGAACTTTAGGTATACCGTTCTGGCACAGGGAATGGCCCCTGTGCCCAGTTCACACAGACAGACCCACACAAACCAATACCAAGGCCATTATGGGCAGGAGGAGTGTGCTCCACCTGACTTGCACCCAAGTGGACAGGGGGGAGGAGAAAGATTGGCTCGATCACCTTGAATGCCATTTTCATGCTCTTTCGCTGCATGCTTTTAGATTCTCTTTTGAATGCTTATCCAGTTACCTTTCAATTATTTTATAATGTTTGCTCAGTAGCTAAAGTATTCCATATTTTAATAACCCTGAGGCCAAAAATCTATGGCTCTTCTAGTGCACCCCTGCTGTAAGTCTGATGGGAGTGGGCCAAACATTAGGCTGGTTTCCAGATACCCCATCTCCTGGCCTTCTCCATCAGTTTCTATAGGACCTGTTTTGGGGTTGGAATCAGGCCACCTGCATCAGGGAGAGCATGGCTGAGGGTAAGGACTACCCTCAGGCCAGGAGATTCCTCATCTCTGACCGAGTGGACCAGCAGTGGCAGGTACTCCCAGTGAAAGAAGGCAGATTGGCTGCTGCAGGGGCATAAATACGGCCCACTTGGAGGTTTAGACCTGCAGTAGAGCCTGGACCTCCAAGAGTTTGGAAATTTGTAAGATGTTTTTATCCCTTTTATAAATGCGCTGGTGGGCCACAAGCAGCATGTTTCTAAGTGGGGAGCGGGTGCGCCCTGGCCTTTTCCCTCTTTCAGATGTGGGCAGCCACTGCGCACCCAAGATGTGTCCCAAGTAATGCAAACACCTGCCAAGAATATTGAGATGATAGAGCTTCCCCCTGACCTCTGGTGGGGTCAGTGACAGAGTTTCTCAGTGGACCGTTCCAGTACTTACATTCGGACAAAAGCCCTGTGGAATTTTGCCAACCATTCCCCTCCCTTTATTCTAACACCCCCTTCTTTCTTTGGTGATAATCCTCAGTCAATGTCTCCTTAGAGAAACAAAAGAAACACACATTTTTGGGTCCATTTACAATTGGAAACTGATTTGATTTGAAAAAATGTTCAAACCTTATGGCAAGAGAAAAATATATGGCTAGATTTTCCATTATTTTTGCATGCATAACGCCCGCTTAACGTCCATTTTAACGCTGAAATGAGGTGTACCGGCCAGATATCGCCCATTTAGCCACAAAACAGAAACTGATGCCCATTTTTTGGACACTTATCGCCGAGCGTTACTTTCGCCATGCAGGTAACGCCGGAAAAAAATAACACCACCTGCCCACTTTTTTTGGGCAGAATCATCAGAATGGGCGAAACCAATGCCCATAATATCCCCCAGCGTTAGTTTCCGCACATAATTAATGCTGAGATTCAATAATACCGACCGCCCACTTTATTTTGTCGTAAAGATCACCTTTGCCGAAACTAACGCCCAGGAGATCGCCCAGCGTCACTTTCACCACCTCGCACACATCTCGCCCACAATATCGTTCGCCCAAAACACCGCTCAGAAAAAGTGGAACTGTTCTGAACAAATCACAGTGGTGTGGGCACCATTTTTCAAATCGCAGGTCGTTTCATTCAAAAGGCTGCTTCAACTTCGGGGGAGTTTGGATTGACTCTGGAGTTCTTCTCAGGTGAAGTGACCATCTCAACAGACATCTTTTCAGACTCTGCATGATTGGGTTTTACTATAGGTGTATTTTAGTGTGGAAATTATTGCTTCTGATCAATCGCTAGTATACTTTCATTGGAATGGGGCCAGACATTTCTCAGCCTGCATCGATTAATAAGCAGATGCTGCAGAGTGCAAATGGCACAGCGTCTAATGCAAATGATTATGTGCCCAATCTAAGATGTGCCAGAATGAGGAGGAGGTCCAGACCATTCACACCCCGCACTTACAGGGAGAAGAGGTCTTACCTCGACGTGTCCGAGCACACTTGCACTTCCACAAGGTGGTGATCAATGAAATATGTGAGCTCATCAGGCCACATATGCAGCCTGCCATCAAGACATCAGTGTTGGTCAAGGGCAAGGTCACCGTGGCACTGTCTTTCTATGTGTCTGGTTCCTTTCGGGCCTCCGCAGTCGAGATTTCCCCTCTGTCTCACGATGCCACGCATCGTTGCATTAGACAGGTCACGGAAGCCCTGTACGCGCGTAGGATGGATTTTATCAGCTTCCCCATGACCACGGAGGCTCAGACTGACAGGGCTGGAACATTCTGCCGTATTGCTAAGTTCCTCAGGGTGCAGGGAGCAATACAATGCACTCACATCGCCATGCGGGCACCTTCTCAGGACCCGGAGCTTTTTTGTAACAGAAAAGGATTTCACTCCCTGAAGGTCCAATTAGTTGTCGACCACACCAGATCATAATGGCAGTGAATACCAAATGTCCGGGCGGCTTCGATGAGGTTCACATCCTGCGTGAGAGCGCTGACTCTGACATGTTTAAGAGTCAGCCACAAGGACAATGCTGGATGCTTGGTGACAACCGATATGGTCTAGCCGCCTGGCTGATGACACCCCTGCATGACACACACACTGAGGTTGAGAAGCCATATAACCAGAGCCACAGAAACACACGCAATGTGATCCAGAAAACAATAACTATGCTTAAGTAGAGCTTTAGATGCACTCAGGAAGGGAGCTACAATACAACCCTGAGCAAATATCTAAATTTGTGGTGGTGTGCTCCAAGCTGCATAACCTGGCCATCAGGAGGGGACAAGAATTGCCAGAAGGGACTGATGGTCCACCCCAGGAGAGAGAGGAAGAGGAGGACAAAGGGCTGGACGCTGACTTTGGCTCAGACAATCAGGCTGACTATGCAACCATGCCCACGGCCCCCTCTGGACCGCAGGAAAGGTGGTGGCTACATAGCTGCAAGACTCTCATGTCAGGAGCTGAGAACTGAATGATTTGCTTGAAAGAACGTTGCTGTGATGGACAACGCTGACACACTGCTGTGTGTGTGCAGCTCAGACATCAATGGTGGCCATCACCTTGGTGCCAGTTAAAGTTAAAGTTGATTCAAGTTAAGTTGTATTTAACTCTTTCACGTTAAGGAATCGCTATTGTGTAATGGTCCAGCTATCTGAGACAATGCACAAGGTTATATTGAATAAAAAACATTTTATATGATTATTGGTCTGAAATCATAAGTATCACGTGCAAAAACACCCCACCACCACCCCATTTTTTCCGAACATTGACATCAATCAAATGGTCAACATGTCCAGCAACACAGAATACAAATGCAAAGCAGGAGGGTCGCCACCCCCCCAATACATTACAACAAATTGCATACACCCAGACAGAGATATAACACAGCCATCACCTGCGGACATGCAACTCTTTTCCTTCCACTCTCCCTTTCCTCTCCCCACCTCTACCCCTTCCCCTCCTCGCTCCATGTTGCCTGGCCGAAGAGCTCCTCAGGCGGTGCTTCATTGGGGAGGATGAAGGCAGAGGAGGTGGTTGCATGGGTACGGGAGCAGGGGGTGCCGAGGTGGGAACATTCTCAGATGCAGAAGCAGAATCTTGGTCCTGCCTCTCATCTGTCATTGGCAGTGGTGGTGCAGAACCTAGGTGAAAAGTGCCGCGCTCCGGGACCACTGGGAGTCCTGTGCCAGCAGTGTTCTTGGCTATTGCCTCCAGGGCCTCAGCTATCCATGGAACGTACTCAGTCATGTTGGCCAGCTGTCGGGACAAGCCCCCCAATGCATCGAGGATCTGGTCACTAATGTCTACAGTCCTCCTGGACAAATGTACCATCTCTCTGCTCTCATGTGGCGCTCGTGGAACAGACCTGCCGTGTCCACAAAACCTCTGCGGGATCGGCGCGGTCCTGTTAGACAAATGGGGTGCCCTCTGGCGAGGTGCTTGGGCCCGGTACCTCCAGAGTGGAAGTGGGAATGGGCGGAGGAGCACTAGATGGCCTTGGGGTGGAATGGCTTCTGGAGCATGGCGATGCAGGTTCCTCGAAGTCCGCGCTCTCACCTGTACAGAACAGACCCAGTGGATTGATGGGCGAGAATCAGAGCTCCTCAGCATCAGATGTTGGATCGTCCGGAGAGTCCGGCCCCATGCCCCCACATTTTGGCCTCTGTGGTCTTACCTCGGGATGCGCTGCTGGCTGAGTTGCAAAATACAAATGAGGTTATTAGAGGAGAAGGGGGTGCTAAAGTCGCAAGGCGATTCCAGCTCTACACACAGTATATGCATGACAAAAGCACCACCACTCTAAAAATCATCGCAGACATCACATTTCATGACCATCAACACATTGTGCATTGCAATGATTTTCATTCGGCCAGCATTATTTATAAGACAATTTTAGAAATCATCTATCATATATCATTGTTCGGATATGAATGGGTGTGACATTTATTGACTTTATATCACGCAATGGTGTAAACTTTACTCACGTCGCATCACTTCAGGGTCTGCAGATGCTTGCATGGCCGGTCGGGGGTGCTTCCCTACAAGTGTGAGCACCCGCTCCTCCATCTCAGTGATGTCGCTGGTGACTGGTGGCCCCCCCACCCGTTCACCACTGCATGGACCTCATCGTCGATAGCTTCTTCTGTAAATGGTAACAGGGTGACATGGCATGAGATCATTGCATGATATCATTGCTAGGTACTGTCACAGAGACTGATACAACACATAACCGACAGATGTAATCACGATTATTATGATAATTATCAATCTTTACCTGAAGACGTACACCGTGACTGCAGGCTTTGAGTACAATATTCCTGGTAAAAGTGAATGACCTCACATTTGATGATAGTCACTCATGACTCTTACAAATCAAATTATATAAATACATAAGTACATGTAAATAAATGTAATATTCTTGTGGATCCGACAAGACCGTTCCATCATTGGCGGCATTGGTTGCCCTCACGCTCCTCGTTGATCGCTGATGAGACCACCTCTGCTATCTCGGCCCATATCTTCTGGTAGGCCTTTGGAGTGGGCTTCCCATGCCCTCCCTGTGTCAAATCACCCCAGCGTGACTCGACCTTCTGCAGGAGGGAGGTATTTGCTTCGTCCGAAAACCTCCTCGCTCTTTTGCACCCTCCACTGTGCTCCTCTCCCAGCTCACTGCTCTCGCCAGCGTCAGTCTCCACAGTGTGCTGTGTCATCTCCTCCTCTCCCTCCATTACAGATGCCAAACTTGGGCAAACATCTGGCTAGTGATAGCTAATTTTTTCACCCCAATTTGCCTAAAGCTCTAAATTCTCCCTCCTTCCTCTCAAAGCAGCCACACCACACCCACACACGCCTTCACTCCCTCT
The DNA here is from genome assembly GCF_044704955.1 of Pristiophorus japonicus. NCBI lineage: Eukaryota > Metazoa > Chordata > Chondrichthyes > Pristiophoridae > Pristiophorus > Pristiophorus japonicus. Next base: position 39,083,346 of record NC_091984.1, on the reverse strand, counting down.
CAGCTCCCTCTCTCTCTGTCTCTTCTGTGCATGTCATGATGACCCTTGACCTCCTGAATCACGGGAATCGAGCATTGCCATGCTGCTAAGGACGGCGACACTTTACGGCAGAAGGTCAGAGAGATTTAAAACTACCGCCCATTTCATACCACTCGCGGTAACGCCCAATTTCAAAAATGGAGACTAGGGGCTTTGAGAATGGGCGACAAGCCAGCGATCTGAAAACCCTTTTTTACCACCCACGCCGGAAATAACGCCCATTTTTGGGCAATCTGCACAAAAGTGTAAAATCTAGCCCATGGACTTGTGGGTTGCAATTGAGGGGGCTGAAATTGGCCACTGTTCGAAATGAGTCGCACTTACCGCTTTCCAAGTGTTCAGTCCACCCCAATGCATGGGGTCGACAATCAGCAGAAATTCAGCACTTTGTGTTTTTTTTTGAAGCGGGGTGGAACTGGCCTCATCATCAGGCGGAAGTGGGGGCGGGGGTTGTTACCGACACTCCAAGGCTGGCGCACCCAAGAGGGGTGCCAAGCTGCCTGTTGGCGGCCCGGCCGAACCTGGGCCATAATTGTCGACCCGACCTGGCATCGGCCAGCAATAAAAATTAAAATGGAATCGCCAGCAGCTCCACCTCGCCTTTAAGGGCGACCATGCTGCCATTCACAGAAAGGGTACCGATAGCAAAATGGGGACACCGACTGGCAGAGGGGCTGCTCCCGCCGGGCAATTTTTAAAAGGGGCAATTTCCTGCGGGGGCAATTTTGGGAAGGGATTGCCACCGGTCAGTAAGGTGTCGGCACGTGCACACCACAGCAGGAAAATGGGCGTAATGCCCCCTACACCGCTCAGAGGAAGAATAATTTCCAAAATGGCGGCCCCTCCGCCGCTTTCAGGCGGTCACGGGCCTTATAGAAAGGGGCAATTTTGGCTCTGCGATCTATTAGAATTACCAAAAAAGTCGCAGTTAAAATAAATTTAGAAGTCATAATGAGAGTGCAAAAACATGGCTATATTCTGAAGGTTATCACAGCCATAATGACATTTTTATTGTTTGTTGCTGAATTCTTTACTACCTTTGGTCTTCCTTTCACAACCGTCTCTATAACCTTCGCAGTCAATGATGTCCTCTTTGACTAAAAGATCTTATGGAGTATTGCAACAATCTCTTCACCTCCTTATTAAACTGAGAGACAACTGATCCAAGCTTATAGTTACATGATGTTAAAATGAGGATTTCAGTTCAATCTGAAATATGTAGATTCCTATCAGTTTGATACATCATTAAAACCAAGTCCCTTGTGCAAGCAGCTCCCCTGTTCTTGGATGTGCTTATCTTATGTAGATGTGATTTCCTGAGTGAAACTCATTATCTTCCTTTCGAACTTCTCATACCTTGCCTCTTGTACTGTAATGCATGCATCAGAATTATTGAGATAATCTTATCAGCATTGGGAGGTATCATTTTTTTTCTCACTTTGCCTCTAGTGACAGCGCTAAATATATCCCAGTTGATCTGATAGACAGGATGTTGGCTCTGAGGTCAAAGCCCACCTAGCTGTAGGGAGCTGCAAGTCATTTTGAAGTATGTGATGCAACTGTATTTTCTTTTCCGGATATAAGTACACTCACAGTATCAAGGCATATGGATGGAGGGAGTCCATGTACTGTAAATTACCCTTTTGGCCATGTAAATCAGCATTACCTTCGATACTATATTGTCTTGCACTCATTATGCCTCAACTGTGCACTTGCTATACATTCATACATTTGTGCAGAGCCTATAACTTGACTGGAGCTGAAAAAAGCACACCCTACTCTTCTTTATGGCAAATACAATGTTGGTATATTACACCATTAATGTGGTGAAATGCTCCAAGGTGCTTTAGTTAGTGAGGGGGGTCCCAGCAGGAAGAGGGAGAAGATTTAGGAGATGTGGCTGAAGAAGTCAGTTTTGAGAAGGCTTTTGCAAGTATCAAAGCAGAGAGGTTTGGGAGAAAAATTTCAGGCTGCATGGAGTGAGGTGCCTTAGGATTCTGCCACTGATGGTGCAGTAGGGGGTGGGAGGGGAATATGCCAGAGTCCAAGTACTGGGGATGTAGGGTGGAGGTACAAAGTTAGGGTACAAGTTAGGTTTTAGTGGGATAGATTATATGAAATCGGAGGACTAACTCCCTGATCGGGCATTCCCAGTGAGCATCAGCGTAAATTGGGAGTGCTGGGTGGCAAAAAGTAGGCCAGCAGTTCCTTGATTTTTCACCCATTTAAATGATTGGAGGGAAAGTCTGTAGCTGCCAGCGCACGATCTCCTTGCCGGGAGCTCCCGACCAGAGGATCAACTTTATATCATTTATCAGGTGTAGCTGATGTGTCCACTGTTGCCTTCTATGTCTATTCGCTAGAAGTAGAACGAGTCCACGGCCAATTGTAGGTTCCCACCAATTTTATTTTTGGTTAGCTGTGCCCGACATGTGCAGAAGGCTAGCTGCATGTTTAAATGTCTGCAAAGCTACTGAGCAACTCGCATGGGACGTCAATGGAAACGTACATCGGGCGGCTGTTAAACTGCTGCCGGTGCGCTTTGTGTTGCGCTACCACCCAAGATGAATTTCATCTACTCTGCCCGATATGAAGTGCAATCTCGCTCCCCACTGGAAGACATTATACTCCAGAGAATTTAGGTGCAGGTTGGTAGAGCCAAGGGTCAGTATCAGAGGACACAGATTTAGGGTGATCGGCAAAAATCAAACAGAGGCACCGTGCTTATCGAGCCAGGGCCACCTATGGTGGTGGAGGATTCAAAGCCCAGGATCGACAAGAGCAAAAGCAGTCAGGGCAGAAATCAAGTTAACAACAACATTGAATTTCTACGCCACCAGCTCCTTCCAGCCACCAAACCGAGACTTGACAGAAATTAGCCACTCTGCAGAAAACTGTTGCATCCATACTGTGACTGAAGCTCTCTACGAGAGGCCTCATCAGTTCATTGAGTCCAATATGGATGATGGGCATTCGGAGCAAAGGCAGATTCACCTCTATCAACTGACTCACTTCCCCAAAGGCATTCGCAACATCATCACCATTGCTGTTTGTGCATTTCCTCATTAAGCTGGGAAATATATGAATAGGAAATTGGATTGCAGATTACAGAAAGTTCAGATTGGATAGGCTGGGTTTGTTCTCATTGGAACAGAGGAGGTTGAGAGGAGACCTCATTGAGGTGTACAAAATTTTGAGGGACCTGAATATAGTGGATAGCAAGGGCTTATTTCCATTGATGGAGGAGTCTATTATGAGGAGGTATAGTTTTAAGATGGTTGGTGGAAGGTACAGAGGGGATTTGAGGGTGGGCTTCTTCACGCAGAGGGTTGTGGGGGTCTGGAACTCACTGCCTGGAAGGGTGGTGGATGCAGAAATCCTCACCATATTTAAAAGGTGCTTGGATGGGCATTTAAAGTGCAGTAACCTGCACGGTTACAGACCTAGAGCTGGTAATTGGGATTAGACTGGATAACCTCTTGTTGGCTGGCGCAGTTACTGCAGGGAATTGAATACGGCCAGGGTGATCTCCTGGACTAGTTTTGATCACCTGGATGGGTCGGAGAGGCATTTTCTCAGATTTTTTCCCCCCCAATTGGCCTGGGTTTTTATCTGGTTTTTGCCTCTCCCAGGAGATCACATGGCTCCGGTTGGGGTGGAGTATAGAATGTTTCAGTTTAAGGGGTGTCGCAGTTGTGTGGGGTGGACTGTTTGGGCTGGGTGCTCTTTACCTTTCCGCATTGTTCATTGTTCATAAGTTATATGTAACCTTCAGGGCTGCTGACCAAGGGCCGTGCGGCTCTTTGTCGGCCGGCGCGGACACAATGGGCCGAAATGGCCTCCTTCTGCGCTGTAAATTTCTAAGTTTCTATATTTCTATGAAAGGCTTCTAATTTCTCAATGTTTGGATGATTAAAAGCCAGCCACTGAAAATCATGCACACCAAGAAAGCATGCATGATTTATTCACTTTGAGGCTGACAGATCTATTACATTTTCTTTGCTTACTGGGTCTATCCTTTGCCTTCACAGGATCTTTCTCATGCCTTTGAAAAGTGGCACAGCATCACAACATCAATGCTGGGAACTTCCTCGGGGCTTCCCCTCCTCTGCTGCTGTAACCTCGATGGAAATGCCATTTACGGGTGTAAAAGAAACTTCTGCTGAACATCAGACATTCAAACATAAGGCAGCGGAGTGGGAGGAGCCCCGAGAAAAGTCCTGGCACGGACTGGTTTCAGACTTTAACTATCATTGAATTTATTGAACAAATGATGAGCAAGCACATAAATAATAGCAATATGACACATACATATTTACTATTGATATTATATTTTACTATTTCCTTGAAAGGAAAACAATAACTATTCCCAAAGCCGATGCTAAACTATTATTTTATACAAACTGTGGAGCTTAAATGACCTGGCCTATCGTTTTGAAAGTTTCAAAGAGACTCAATTTGATTTGAATGCACATGCTCATAAATACTCCCCAAACAGTAATGGATTTGAATAGCAGCCAGCTCAAATTTCGAAGTAACTGCGAGTCATGCGCACAATTGAGCAGGGCACACAGTGGCACTGAAAATCCATAGGCCATTTACCTCAAATAAGGCCCTGCCTAGACCGACAGCCAAGGACAGGGCCCAGTGGATCTGGGACCTGGCCTGTTTCCCGGGTCTTTTTCCACACTCCCACCCAACTTCTGGCAGGAAATTCATGGGCACTGCGTTTTTCTTTGAACATGGTTGCGTTCCTTCCTTCAATCTGTGGCCTTGGAGACAATAAAAAAACAAGACCTTGCAACATTTGCATTGAGTTAGGCTAAGGGCATTTTATGTACTTTAAACGCTTTAATTCAGCTACAACACAAAAGGGCCTGCTGCAAAACTAAAATGAATAAAATAACTTTATTTTTCTTACGCCCACTACTTGTGAATTGCTTACTTCTATCTACCAATGCTTATGGTATCACTTTCCCCGCTCAACGTGCTACTTCAGGTGATAAGAAGCTGGGGATTTTGCTGTTCCTGATATTCTGGGTTCCTTCTGATTGGAGTAGTGACGACCCCAAAGTCACTTCATTAGTGCCTGCTCTTGTGCTTGAGTCACTGGGGGTGTCCCTCCTTTCAGAGGATCCCTCAGAAGTTACCTTAACCACTCACTCCCTCTACCACTGATGCACTGTGGCTGCAGTGTGTGCCATCTACAGGATGCCAAGGCTTCTTTGGCAGCACCTCCCAAACCTGCGACCTCTACGACCTAGAAGGACAAGGACAGCAGGTGCATGGGAACGCCATCACCTGCAAGTATCCCACCAAGTCACACACCATCATGACTTGAAAGAATATCGCCGTTCCTTCATCGTCGCTGGGTCAAAATCCTGGAACTCCCTCCCAAATTGCAATGTGGGAGTACCTTCACCACACGGACTGCAGAGGCTCAAGAAGGTGGCTCACCACCACCTTCTCAAGGGCAATTACGGATGGGCAATAAATGCTGGTCTTGCCAGCGACGTCCACATCCCAGGAACACATTAAAAAAAGTCATCTGGTGCTGAAGTAGAGCTCAGCCTGACTTCTTGGTTACCATTCACTTCTTGGGCCAGTACTGCGCTTACATGCTGTCTTGAATGTGCTGTATTCAGGGGGAACACTTGTATGCTTGGAGAGCAAAAGATTGCATTTCAGAGGCACCCAAGTCCATGACTAATGTTTCAATAAACCTTCTTTGATGAACTCTATTCCATGGATTACTGCAATGGCCATTGCAGTCAAAACTTCTGTTGGTACCTCATTCTTCCCCTTACCTGAGGGTTGGAGTCAAGGGACTTCTCCACACTGACCCTGTAAGTTTTTGCAATGCAGGAAGATGAAACACTCTGAATTGAAGAGTCTGAGCAAGGCAGCCAACATGATAGCTTCCTGTTCTGCACCTACCATCCTCTGACCATACCGTTCTCTCCTTCCTTTTTCTTACCTTCTACCTAATTGAAGACCTGTGCTGATTCCATCCCTCAGGTAAGGGGAATGGTTGGTTATCCAATATCTTTGCTATTGGTGAGGCACGAGCAGTACCTTTGACCAGAGCATGGAATTTACCAAAGTAGGTTTATCAAAATGTTAGTCAGGGCAATATTCAATGCTTCCTCCACATCAACAAATCCAGAGATGCTAGTATGTGGGATGCTTCCAAACAAAAGTGGGTTCTGCAGTGTTCTGTGCTGCTCAAGTTCCAGCTGTGCTTCACTGGTTCCTGCGTAATCATCTGAAAGAAGAGCAGAAGGTATATTTACAAATACATTCATATATTTGCCAATTCACCTTTGAAAGTAATGATGTGGAAAAATGGTGCTCTCAGTGTGAGAGCATGAGCTGTTTATGTTAACTGCTCCACAAATCAGGAGAAGATAGCATGTGTTTGGAATACAGTAGCAGACTTATGAAAGTCTGTCTCCCATTTTCTTAACAGGAGTGTCTTACACTGTCTTTATATTGATGGAGATCAGCATTGTTGAAAGCTTGTCAGGAGCTTCATTCTGCTTCTGCTCCATTGGTACCACTGCAGATTCTGTTCTTGCACACCATCTTTTTCTTTAACTGTAACATGAGTAAGCATTATTGGCAGGGTCCAATCAGCAAGCTGCAAATGTTACTGCATTAGTTCTCCTGCAGTGTGACAAAAAATGTATGCCTAGATTTTCTACTCACATTACATAGGCCCCTCTTGTGTTACTCGAACGGTTAATGGTAAAAACATTTTGGGGAGTCACTCCACTCTCTCCCAACTCACCACTGCCATTTCTGACATTTTCCACAAAAGGTGACATTAGGCATCTAATGCAAATGCGAGATGAAGCTTTGCAGCAAGTGTTATGTCTTGGATAAAGAGTCAGACTAGATACTGCAAGCTCAAATTAAGTGTGACCGTAGTCCTTTATTACAGATCTCAGAGTGCCTCTCCCACCTGTGAGGCCTCCTTATATACAGGTGTTCCCAAGGGATTGTGGGATCCCTTGGGAATCCAGGGGATAAGCCCTCTGGTGGTTGGACATGGTAATTACAGGTTTACATATATAACAACACTCCCCTCCAAAGTCAATAGTATAAGTATTTACAATGTGAGTCGATCTGGGGCCTTCCTTTCCCTGGTTGATCATCTCGGTGCAAATGGTTGTGTCGGTGAGTCGTTTGTTGGGCCTTCGCTGGGCTGCTGCGCAGAAGGCCTTGCTGGACTGCTGGGTTGGTGAGTCTTCCTGGGCTGCTGCGGGTAATGGGTTCTGCTTCGTGGTCAACTGCTGGGTCGATTGCCACTTGTGTGTGTGTTGGAGGGTCGAAAAAGGTAGAGTCGATTGTGGGTTGTTCTGGATAGTCCATGAATCTGAGTTTGGTTTGGTCCAAGTGTTTTCTGCAGGTGAATCCATTTGCGAGTTTGACCACAAACACTCTACTCCCCTCTTTGGCCAAAACAGTGCCAGCAATCCACTTGGGACCTTGTCCACAGTTCAACACAAATACAAGATCATTTACTTCAATTTCACGTGACACATTTACGCGATCATGATATGTATTCTGTTGAAGCCGCCTGCTTGCTACCTGTTCATGTAGATCAGGGTGGACTAATGAGAGCCTTGTCTTAAGTGCCCTTTTCATGAGCAGTTCAGCGGGAGGGACCCAGGTGAGCGAGTGGGGTCTTGTGCGGTAACTGAGCAGGACTCGGGATAAGTGAGTCTGCAGTGAGCCTTCAGTTACCCTTTTCAAGCTCTGCTTGATTGTTTGAACTGCTCGTTCTGCCTGACCGTTGGAAGCTGGCTTAAACGGGGCAGACGTAACATGTTGGACCCCATTGAGGGTCATGAATTCCTTGAATTCGGCACTGGCAAAGCACAGTCCATTGTCACTTACAAGGACATCAGGCAGGCCGTCCATGGCAAACATGACAGGAAGGCTTTCAATGGTGGCAGCGGACAGCTTGCCAATCTTATCACACATTCAATCCACTTGGAGTACGCATCTACAACCACTAAAAACATTTTTCCCAAGAATGGGCCTGCATAGTCGACATGAACTCTAGACCACGGTTTGGAGGGCCAAGACCATAAACTTAGTGGCGCCTCCCTGGGTGCATTGCTTAACTGGGAACATGTATTACATTTGTGCACACAGGACTCTAAGTCTGCATCGATACCAGGCCACCACAAGTGGGATCTGGCTATCACTTTCATCATTACAATGCCTGGGTGGGTACTGTGGAGATCACGAATGAAAGTGTCCTTGCCCTTTTTTGGCACAACTACCCGATTACCCCATAGGAGGCAGTCTGTCTGTATAGACATTTCATCTTTGTGCCGGTACTGTGTTATTTCTTCCTGCATCTCTAACGGGACACTAGACCAACTCCCGTGGAGCACACAGTTTTTTACTAAGGACAGTAAGGGGTCCTGGCTCGTCCAGGTTCTAACCTGCTGGGCGGTAACAAGTGATTGCTCACTCTTGAATGCTTCCATTACCATATCTGCAGGCTGTGCCATCTCCACCCTGGTGGGCAATGGCAGCCTACTGAGAGCATCGGCACAGTTTTCTGTGCCTGGCCTGTGGCGGATGGCGTAGTTGTATGCGGACAACGTGAGCGATCATCTCTGTATGCTGGCCGATGCATTTGTATTTATCCCCTTATTTTCAGAAAAGAGGGATATAAGCGGCTTATGGTCAGTTTCCAATTCAAATTTGAGCCCGAACAGATATTGATGTATTTTCTTTACCCCGTAAACACACGCTAATGCTTCTTTTTCGATCATACTGTAAGCCCTCTCAGCTTTAGACAGATTTCTGGATGCATAAGCAACCTGTTGCAATTTCCCAAATTCATTAGCTTGTTGCAATACACACCCGACCCCGTACGACGACACATCACATGCTAGTACCAAACGTTTGCATGGATCGTACAACACAAGCAATTTGTTTGAACATAACAGCTTCCTAGCTTTCTCAAAGGCATTTTCTTGGCTTTTACGCCATACCCATTCATCTCCTTTACGCAGTAAAGAGTGCAGGGGTTCTAACAATGTGCTAAGACCCAGTAAGAAGTTACCAAAATAGTTCAGGAGTCCTAGAAACCACTGCAGCTCCGTCACGTTCTGTGGTCTCGGTGCATTTTTGATTGCCTCCGTCTTCGAATCGGTGGGCCTGATGCCATCCGCCGCGATTCTTCTCCCCAGGAACTCCACTTCAGGCACCAGGAAAACAGACTTCGAGTGTTTTAGCCTGAGCCCCACATGATTAAGCCGACTAAGAACTTCCTCCAGGTTCTGCAGGGCTCGACGGTGTCCCGACCTGTAACCAAGATGTCGTCCTGGAAGACCACGGTGCGTGGGACCGACTTCAGCAAGCTTTCCATGTTCTTCTGGAATATCGCCACGGCCGATCAAATCCCAAACGGGCATCTGTTGTAAACGAAAAGACCTTTGTGCGTGTTGATGTAGGTGAGGCCTTTCGATGATTCCTCCAGCTCCTGCGTCATGTAGGCCGAGGTCAAGTCCAGCTTCGTGAACATTTTCCCTCCCGCCAGTGTTGCAAATAGGTCATCTGCCTTCGGTAGCGGGTATTGATCCTGCAGTGAGAAATGACTGATAGTTACTTTGTAATCACCACAGATTCTGATGGTGCCATCTCTCTTGAGGACTGGAACAATCGGGACTGGCCCACTCATTGAATTCGATCGGCGAAATGATGCCCTCTCGTTGCAGCCTGTCCAGCTCGATCTCCACCCTCTCTCTCATCGTGTAAGGTACTGCTCTCGCCTTGTGATGGATGGGTCGCGCCCCCGGAATCAAATGGATCTGCACTTTTGCTCCTTGGAACTTTCTGATGCCTGGTTCGAACAGCGAGGGGAACTTGCTTAGACCTGGGCACATGAGGTGTCGTCGACGGACGAAAGCGCTCGGATGTCGTCCCAGTTCCAGCTATCTTTCCCAGCCAGCTCCTGCCGAACAGCATGGGGCCAACGCCCAGTACCAACCAGAGTGGTAAATCGTGCACCGCTCCATCATAGGAGACCTTTATAGTAGCACTGCCAATTACGGGAATCGTTCCTTTGTGTACTTTCTAAGTTTGGTACGAATGGGAGTTGCACCACAACTTATCGAAAATCTTTTTACTCATTATGGACTGGCTTGCACCCGTGTCCAGCTCCATGGACACCGGGAGTCCATTTAATTCAACCTTCAGTATTATTGGGGGACAGTTTGTGGTAAATGTGTGCACCCCATGTACCTCTGCCTCCTCGATCTGAGGCTCTGGTTCGTCATGATCCACCGTGGATCTGTCCTCCTCTGCACCATGGTGATTTGCAGGATTAGCAGGGTTTGCAGCTCACATGCACATATGTTGGAGATGTCCTATTATTCCGCAGCCCTCGCAAACGTATCCTTTGAAGGGGCATGAATGGAATCAATGATCACCCCTGCAGCGCCAACAAGGTGTTAATTGCCTTGTATTCACCACCCTTGATGGCGGACTCTGAGTCATCTGCTGACGTGCAGCTACAGGCGTGTAAGTCCTGCCATGTACATTTCAATTCAAAAACAATGTTACTTTGTTCACAGTACTTGCAGCAGCACTAGTGTGCTGGGAAATTTGTTTGGTATTGTCACTGGTGGAGATAAATTCCTGGGCTATCGCTATGGCTTTACTCAAGGTTGGGGTCTCTACAGTCAAAAGTTTGAAAAGTATTACTTCATGGCCAATGTCAAGTATAAAGAAGTCCCTGAGCATATGCTCGAAGTGTCCTTCAAATTTTCAATGTGCTGCAAGGCGCCTTAGCTCAGCGACATAGCTCGCCACTTCCTGGCCTTCAGACCTCTTGTACTGTAGAACCGATACCTCGCCATCAGAACGCTTTCCTTCAGGTTTAGATGCTCCCGGACCAGTGTGCACAACTCATCATACGACTTTTCTGTGGGTTTTGCTGGAGTGAGCAGGTTTTTCATGAGGCCATACGTCGATGCCGCCAAACGGTGAAAAGGATTGCCCTACGGTTGGCAGCATTCCCTTCTCTTCCCAGCTCATTGGCCACGAAGTATTGGTCAAGTCGCTCCACGAAGGTTTCCCAATCATCTCCCTCGGAAAATTTCTCCAGGATGCCTACAGTTCTCTGCATTGTTGCGTTGGGGTTCGTCATCTGTATCTCGTCACCAGTTGTTATGTCTTGGATAAAGAGTCAGACTAGATACTGCAAGCTCAAAGTAAGTGTGACTGTAGTCCTTTATTACAGATCTCAGAGTGCCTCTCCAGCCTGTGAGGCCTCCTTATATACAGGTGCTCCCAAGGGATTGTAGGATCCCATGGGACTCCAGGGGATAAGCCCTCTGGTGGTTGGACATGGTAATTACAGGTTTACATACATAACAGCAAGGAAGATCGAGAAAAGCATTGGTGCGATGACGCAGCCCTGTTTGACCCCGGTCTGGATGTGGATTGGGTCTTCGGTGGATCTGTTGGTCAGGATCACGGCTTGTATGTCATTGTGGAACAGGCGGAGGATGATGACAAACTTTTGGGAGCAGTAGCAAGCGCTCTACTCAGAACTCGTACATGGCAAGCAAGCCCCAGGTGGACAGAGGAAACATTTCAAGGACACCCTCAAAGCCCTCCTTGGTAAGGTACGACATCCCCACCGGCACCTGGGAATCCCTGGCTCAAGACTGGCCAAAATGGAGAAAGAGCATCTGGGAGGGGCTGAGCACCTCGAGTCTTGTCGCCAAGAGCATGCAGAAATCAAGTGCAGACAGCGGAAGTAGGGTGCGGCAAATCAGACTCCCCACCCACCTTTTCCTTCAACCACTGTCTGCCCCACCTGTGACAGAGACTGTAATTCCCATAGTGGACTGTACAGTTACCCGAGAACTCACTTTTCGAGTGGAAGCAAGTCTTCCTTGATTCCGAGGGACTGCCTATAATGATGATGAATGCAAATGACAGGACTATGTTATACAGCGTAGTTGCCATCATTTGTGCCTCTGCAACACTGAGTGCAAGGGATGCCACTGCGTCCCTGTCATCCAGCTATGAGCAGTGGAGGGAAGGATTTAAAATTATAATCATAGGGCAATCAACTCAACTTCCTAGACCTGTCAGTTGAACGTTTTGACAAACAAACGCTCCCTCTTCAGCATCCCCAGAGCTCAGCAGCTATGCAATGCGGTCATTTTCTGACTCCTCCCTTCCCATTTAAAAATTATAAATGACCTTGAGGCTGGGAACTTAGCCAGGGTCAGGGAGCATTCCCCCATTTCTGAAATTCCCCAGCAGCCCCCTTTGTAAGGGGACCATAGCTAATATTAAAACAAAATTCCAGCCTTTTATTTGGAGTCTAAGGGACACTCTTAGGCCAGAACCACACGAGGGTCATGCAGGTGGCTGGAGATAATGCCGGGTGCCTTTGAAGGCCGAGATCATGGGAACTCCCAATTTGGGGAGTCCCTGCCCTTCATTATGTTGATGGCCCTTTTTGGGGGGTCAGGCTTTGTATCCACAAGGAACACAAAGTTACGCTGGGAGTGCATCAGAACTGGAATGGATTTTCATCTTCTATAAAAAAACTTTCTAAAAAGAACAGCTGTGCATTATATTGTAGTTCTGTTATTGCTTTTCCATTAGATTTTATGGTAAATATATATGTTTGTATCAGATCATAGTTCAATTATTTACTTGTTCATTGTTCGTTCAATAAATCTGCTTATTATTATAATTTTTAAATGAGGTCTGGAGGCATAGGATAAATTCCAATAGCTTAAAATAATTCCAAGACAGGGATTTTGATTGTTGTTACCATGGCGTGTTATTGAATACTTACGTAGACCTCAATAAAAAGGGAAGGTGAGACTTGCCAATGCCAGTTATAGAAGACACGAGAACCAAAATTAACTAGAATAGGATGGTTAATAAGACCCCAAAAAGTTACATGGGCAATACATATGCTATAAGACCTCTTTTTAATCAAAGCTCCATCTTTATAGTGACATCGTTACACAGCTATATTTGTGTCAGTAAGAGCACGGCTTCTAGTAGCAATGTTTACAATATCTGAAATGATTAGATTGAAATTGTATGAATATAGCTCATAATAAAAGTTGCAGCACTTTTCCCATTTTGTAATTACCTTGGTGGCAATATTCATACCATGGTACTTCCACTCGACTTAATTCCAAATCCATTGGGTTTCTGAGCCAATGTTGATAGATTAGATCGTGAAGATCAGCCTGGCCTCCATGAGCCTGGGCTCCATGGGTTCACTGCCCGCTTCTGGGCTGGCAGGCAACATACCCACCCCTCCCACCCCCCCGCCCCATCCCATTAAAACCAGGGCCGAAACAACCTATACATTAAAATTGCAAATGAGTTGTGGCTCATTAGAATCCAAAAGTGAACGGGTAAAACATTTTTGGGGCAGTCACCGACTCGGAGCGAGACTTTTTGCGCCCGGCGCACATGTCCCGCCCTGGCTGCAAAATTGTGGTTACCGCCCATCATGGGAGCGGAGCGCAATCTCGCACATTATTCTTCCTGTAGGGCGGGTTCTGGGGCGCTACTGGGGCGAGTTGTTCAACACTATGCGGCTGCTCTGCGTAGCATTGACGCGTTTGGTTAAAGAGGAGTGCCCTCCGCACTCCGCAGAGCCTCTGATGGCCTCCACTGAATCACCAAAGCTGCGTGGTGCCAAGGCAGCAGCCCAGCACCCAAAAGGGAGTGACGGGCTGCACGATGTCCGACCGGTGAGTCGGCCAAACTGCCAAGATGGTGGCGCGGGGCGCTCCCCACCTCCCCTTTAACTTCCGCCCCGCTAGCGGAGGTCGGCTCAGCCGCGACCCGCGAGGCTGGCGCTGACACCGCTCACGGCAGCCTCGCGGGGTGCTGACAGTAAAGAGGTATTTAAACTTAGCAGTTTCAGGAGTTTCAAACAGAGCCTTCGAGATCGCACATTCATTCTTATTGAAATCATCTCATTACACTCCTACTCTGTCATCCATTACAATTCTCTGTGTTATTTTGCTTCTGAATAAACAAGTACAGCACCTTTAGTATTTTGTATCCATGACAACTGTGCCTGCTCACTTTGCCATGTGTTAATCTCTCACTCCAAACCAAGTGCTCTGGCTCCCTGTAATTAGAGCTGAACTTTACCATTGGAGAAATTAATTGGGATCAAGGTTTATCCATTTTACTGTGATTCCCTCCCTTGTGGAGCCAAAGTGACAAGCATATGACATAGATCAGAGCTTCTTGTTGCAATCAGTAATTCAAGGTTTCTGTTTCCATAACATGTGAGCACAAAGAGGGTAAATAAGAGAACCGCACACTCCTGATACTCAGTGTACATGATGCATTTGTAGTTTTGGGAATGATTTTAATCCTACCCACCCTGCGCCAACTGGTTATTCACCCAGGTTACTTCACTGCCCTGGAGCCAGCAGGAGCCGACCATTGTGAATTTTAACTTGCTCTACTGACCAGGTGGCAAGAACACCCGCCCAAAGTTAGCAAGGGTCCTTCTTTATATAAGCATGTCTGGTCCTGATGACACCATTGACACCCGACTGTGTAATATTAACTTCACGGCCTGAGATAGAATGCCATTCTGGCTTTCCCGGCAGGTGAAGGCAGCAGGGAGAGTCGGGGCCAGATTACACACAAACAAAGTCGTTTTTTTTGCTTCTCCTGGAGGGCCCAGGAGAAGCAGGAGTACTGCTTCAGGCCCCACAAGAAAACCTTAGGCTGCCCCTGCCACGGACTCCTGCACCATCCTCCACTTCACGAGACATCCACGAGATAGCCCCTGAAGGTGACCCCATGACTTGCCTGTTGCCAGTGGGTGGCTTCTGGGCAACGTTCCCTTGAAGCTGTGTGGCCCAACACCACTCAGTGCAATCTGCTCACCAGCTTTTAAATGCAAAAACCATGCATGCGCAGATTTTTGAATGGGTCCATGCAGTCCGTTATGAGGGTCGCGTGGGCCCCCAAAAATATTAGAGGGAACATTGCTTCTGGGCAGTTCATTTTTCTGCCGCATCCCAACGATTTCCTGCCATTCCAAGTGGGAAGTGGCTGGATTTAAATGAGGCCCAGCCATTAGAATTAACACGCACAGCGGCTAGCTGATGCTTCGGTGAGAAATCAATTCAAGGCAATTATTGTATTGGGAATTAAATTCATCACCTGTATCACAATTGGCACTTTGGTCTACAGTGTGATTTTAGATCAGCTCCTTAGTCTGCACTGTCGGTATGTTATTGATGTAGAAATTAGCTGAATGGTTTCAATGTTCTTTAATGCAGGATTAAGGGAGTAGTGAAATATGTAAGAAGGACAGAGGGGCTTTGTGTAAGTTTTCAGGGCAGGGGAATAAGTGGGTGACTGGAATCGCTCAGCAATGAACCAATTGCCCAGATCACTTGCGGCAAGGTGTTAAGGTGGCTCCCTTTCATCTGCTGCTTCCTCGTGCCAACCTCGCAACCCCAACCCCCAACCCCCAACCACCAACCCCCAACCACCAACCACCAACCCTCAACCCCCAACACCCAACCCCCAACCACCAATCACCAACCCCCAACCCCCAACCACCAACGCCCAACCACCAATCACCAACCCACAACCACCAACCCTCAACCCCAACACCCAACACCCAATACCCCAACCATCAATCACCAAGCCCCAACCCCCAACCCCCAGCCCCGAACCACAAATCACCAACCCCCAACCCCCAACCACCAACCCCCAACCCCACAACAACCAACCCCCAACACCCAACCCCTAACCACCAACACCAAATCCCCAACCCCCAATACCCCAACCACCAACCCCCAACCTCCAACCACCAACCCCCAACCACAAATCACCAACCCCCAACCCCCAACCACCAACCCCCAACCCCACAACAACCAACCCCCAACACCCAACCCCTAACCACCAACACCAAATCCCCAACCCCCAATACCCCAACCACCAACCCCCAACCACCAACCCCCAACCCCCAAGCCCCAACCCCCAACCCACAAACACCAACCACCACCCCCAACCCCCAACCACCAACCCCCAACCACCAACCCCAATACCCCAACCACCAACCACCAATCACCAACCCCCAACCACCAACCCCCAACCCCCAACCACCAACCCCCAACCACCAATCCCAATACCCCAACCACCAACCCCCAACCCCCAACCCCCAACCCACAAACACCAACCCCCAAGCCCCAACCCCCAACCACCAACCCCCAACCCCCAACCACCAACCCCCAACCACCAACCCCAATACCCCAACCACCAACCCCCAATACCCCAACCACCAACCCCAACCACCAACCCCCAACCATCAACCCCAATACCCCAACCACCAACCCCCAATATCCCAACCTCCAACCTCCACCCACCAACCCCCAACTCCCAACCACCAACCATCAACCCCCAAACCCCAACCACCAAACCCCAACCTCCAACCCCAACCCCCAAACCCCAACCTCCAACCCCAACGCCCAATCACCAACCACCAACCCCCAACCCCCAACCACCAATCACCAACCCCCGACCCCAACCACCAATCACCAACCCCCAACCACCAACCTCCAACCCCCAACCACCAAACCCCAACCCCAACCACCAACCCCAAAATCCCAACCACCAAACCCCAACCCCAACCACCAACCCCCAAACCCCAACCACCAACCCCAACCACCAACCCCCAAACCCCAACCACCAACCCCCAAACTCCAACCACCAACCCCTAAACCCCAACCACCAAGCACCAATGCCCAAGCCCCAACCACCAACCCCCAAACCCCAACCACCAACCCTCAAACCCCAACCACCAACCCCCAAACCCCAACCAACAACCCCCAAACCCCAACCAACAACCCCCAAACCCCAACCACCAACCCCTAAACCCCAACCACCAACCAACAAACCCCAACCACCAACCCCAACCTCCAACCACCAACCACCAAGCCCCAACCACCAACCCCCAAACCCCAACCTCCAACCACCAACCCCAAAACCCCAATCACCAACCAACAACCCCCAACCACCAACCCCAACCACCAAGCCCCAACCACCAACCCCCAAACCCCAACCTCCAACCACCAACCCCAAAACCCCAACCACCAACCAACAACCCCCAACCTCCAACCACCAACCCCCAAGCCCCAACCACCAACCACCAACACCCAACCACCAACCCCAACCACCAACCCCAACCACCAACCCCAACCACCAACCCCCAAACCCCAACCACCAACCCCCAACCACCAACCCCAACCTCCAACCACCAACCCCCAAGCCCCAACCACCAACCCCCAAACCCCAACCTCCAACCACCAATCACCAATCACCAACCCCCAACCCCAACCACCAATCACCAACCCCCAACCACCAAACCCCAACCCCAACCACCAACCCTCAAATCCCAACCACCAACCCCCAACGCCCAAGCCCCAACCCCCAAACCCCAACCACCAACCCCAACCACCAACCCCCAAACTCCAACCATCAACCCCTAAACCCCAACCACCAACCACCAATGCCCAAGCCCCAACCACCAATCCCCAAACCCCAACCACCAACCCCTAAACCCCAACCACCAACCACCAACCCACAAACCCCAACCACCAACCCCAACCTCCAACCACCAACCCCCAAGCCCCAACCCCCAAACCCCAACCTCCAAGCCCCAACCCCCAAACCCCAACCACCAACCCCAACCTCCAACCCCCAAACCCCAACCACCAACCCCCAAACTCCAACCACCAACCCCTAAACCCCAACCACCAACTCCCAAGCCCTAACCACCAACCCCCAAACCCCAACCACCAACCCTCAAACCCCAACCACCAACCCCCAAACCCCAACCACCAACCCCTAAACCCCAACCACCAACCCCTAAACCCCAACCACCAACTCACAAGCCCTAACCACCAACCCCAAAACCCCAACCACCAACCCTCAAACCCCAACCACCAACCCCCAAACCCCAACCACCAACCCTCAAACCCCAACCACCAACCCCCAAACCCCAACCACCAACCCCAACCTCCAACCACCAACCCCCAAGCCCCAAACCCCAACCTCCAACACCAACGCCCAACCCCCAACCACCAACCCCCAACCCCCAACCACCAATCACCAACCCCCAACCCCAACCACCAATCACCAACCCCCAACCACCAACCTCCAACCCCCAACCACCAAACCCCAACCCCAACCACCAACCCCCAAATCCCAACCACCAACCCCCAACGCCCAAGCCCCAACCACCAAACCCCAACCACCAACCCCAACCACCAACCCCCAAACCCCAACCACCAACCCCCAAACTCCAACCACCAACCACCAACGCCCAACCAACAACCCCCAAACCTCAACCACCAACCCCTAAACCCCAACCACCAACCACCAACGCCCAACCAACAACCCCCAAACCTCAACCACCAACCCCTAAACCCCAACCACCAACCACCAACGCCCAACCAACAACCCCCAAACCTCAACCACCAACCCCTAAACCCCAACCACCAACCACCAATGCCCAAGCCCCAACCACCAAACCCCAAACCCCAACCACCAACCCTCAAACCCCAACCACCAACCCCCAAACCCCAACCAACAACCCCCAAACCTCAACCACCAACCCCTAAACCCCAACCACCAACCACAAACCATCAACCCACAAGCCCCAACCACCAACCACCAAACCCCAATCTCCAACCACCAACCCCCAAACCCCAACCACCAACCACCAATCCCCAACCTCCAACCACCAACCCCCAACCACCAACCCCCAAGCCCCAACCACCAACCACCAACCCCCAACCACCAGCCCCCAACCCCAATCACCAACCCCAAACTCCCGACCCTAACCTCGCAACCCCCAACCACCAACCTCCAACCCACAACACCCAATCCCCAACCCCCTAACCCCCAACCCCCAACCTCGCAATCACCAACCCCCAACCCCCAGTCTATCCGAGGAAAACTGCTGCTGATGCCTGCGCTTGGAAATGTGCATAAATGGAACATACTAGCATATTGGACACTAACATTAGTGAGTGTTTGGGTGGGGGGTGGGGGGGGGAGAATATATGCAAGGCAAGCAACAGCTTCCAAACAGGCAGGAATGCAATAGATTTCTCTAAGTAACATCATGATGCCTGCTACTTGTTAAACTGAGTGAAGCAATAAATGTGGTACCATGGTGATCACCACTTAACACCTTAAGAAGCAGGAAGTGAGCTTCAGCTTGTCTCAGTCGGTAGCGCTCTCACCCCTGATTCAGAAGATTGTCCTTTCATCCCCGCTACATATTTGATCACATTCTAGGCTGACACTTCAGTACATTACTGAGAGAGTGCTACGTTGTTGAAGGTGCTGTCTTTTGGATGAGATATTTAGCCAAGACTCTGTCTGCTTGCTCAGGTGGAGTGGATGTAAAAGATCCCAGGGCATTATTAAAAGGCCAACATCACTGAAAACAGGCCACTTGTTCATTTGCTCTTTGTGGTACATTGATGGGTGCAGATTGGCTGCCATGTTTGACTACATAACAGTGATTGAACTTCAAGTGCACTCCATCACTTGTAACCTGCTTTGGAATGTGCTAAGGATGTGAATTAGAAATAGTCACTGAGCAAGTTATGCTGTTTCAAACTTTAGAACCCTGGCTTCAAAACCATATAGAGGGTTTCTTTCACTGATACTAAAAATTCAATCATCATGCTAGGAAGGCAGCAATACTTGTGCACACCTAATCAATCCTGCCCAATCCAAATGCCATGTGAGAAGCCTGAGAGGACATGACTAATGGGGTAATCAGGTAGAAGGCTAACTAACATTTCTATACTGTGAAAATAACATAACAGAAACTAGCCTACAACACAGTTGGAGGTCGGTCCGGTTTGCCTTGGGCAAAGCGAACAAGAAATTAATTTAAATGGACACCTTTGCCTTTGTCTTCATTGCCGCATGCAGGTACTGGTATTGGTACTGGTACTGGTATTGATATTAGTATTGGTATTGGTACTGGTACTAGTATTGGTATGGTATTGGTACTGGTATTGATGCTGCTACTGGTATTGGTATTGGTATTGGTACTGGTATTGATATTAGTACTGGTATTGGTACTGGTACTAGTATTGGTATTGGTACTGGTATTGGTGCTGGTACTGGTATTGGTACTGGTATTTGTACTGGTATTGGTGCTGGTACTGGTACTGGTATTGGTACTGGTATTAGTATTGGTATTGCTACTGGGTACTGGTATTGGTACTGGGTACTGGTGCTGGTATTGGTACTGGGTACTGGTACTGGTATAGGTACTAGTAGTGGTATTGGTACTGATACTGATATTGGTACTGGTATTGGTACTGGTATTGGTATTGGTATTGGTGTTGGTACTAGTGCTGGTATTGGTATTGGTACTGGGTACTGGTATTGGTGCTGGTATTGGCACTGGTAGTGGTATTGGTACTGGTATTGGTACTCGTATTGGTAATGTTAGTGGTACTGGTATTGATACTGGTAGTGGTATTGGTATTGGTACTGGTACTGGTATTGGTATTGGTACTGGTATTGGTACTGGGTACTGGTACTGGTATTGGTACTGGTATTGATATTGGTACTTGATAAGCTCACAATAAAGGATGAAACTGAGTATTGTGTAAAATGAGCAAGTGTGACCTTAGCTCCTTTAATGAGACTCCAGAGTGCAGGTACCTCGTGGGTGGCCTGCTTATATACCATGCTCCCAAGGGATGCTGGGATCCCTTGGGACACCAACAGATAGACCCTCTGGTGGTAGTATAATACAGGTTACAAGGGGTTAAATACAATACATCACTCCTCCATGAAGTCAATAGTACACTTATTTACAAGGTGAGATGATCTGGGGCTTTTTGCCGGCTGCTGGGGATGGTGAGTTCGGCTTCGTGGTCAACCATGATGTCAGTTGGCACTTGTGTGTGTGTTGGAGGGTCAAAATTGGTGGTGTCTTCTTCGGGTTGTTCGTAGCTGTTGGTGAACCGCAATTTGATTTGGTCCAAATATTTTCTGTACGTTGATCCATTGACCAATTTGACCTGAAACACCCTAGTCCCCTCTTTGGCTGTGACCGTGCCAGCGAGCCATTTGGGACCATGTCCATAATTGAGCACAAACACAGGATCATTGATCTCAATATCGCGTGACAAATTTGCGCGGTCATGGTACACACTTTATTGATGCCGCCTGCCCTCCACGTGATCATGGAGATCAGGGTGGACAAGAGAGAGCCTTGTTTTGAGCGCCCTTTTCATGAGCAGCTCGGCTGGGGGAGCTCCGGTGAGTGAGTGGGGTCTGGTGCAGTAGCTGAGCAGTACTCGGGACAGCCGGGTCTGCAGGGAGCCTTCTGACACGCGTTTCAAGCTTTGCTTGATGGTTTGAACTGCCCATTCTGCCTGGCCGTTGGATGCGGGTTTGAACGGGGCAGATGTGAAGTGTTTGATCCCATTGTGGGTCATGAATTCAGCACTGGTGAAGCACGACCCATTGTCACTGACTAGGACATCAGGCAGACCGTGCGTGGCAAACATGGCTCATAGGCTTTCAATAGTGGCTGTGGACGTGCTTACAGACATTATCGCACATTCAATCCATTTTGAGTAAATGTCCATGACAACCAAAAACATTTCACCTAGAAATGGATCCGCATAGTCCACGTGGATCTCGACCACGGTTTGGAGGGCCACGACCACAAACTTAGCGATGCCTCTTTGGGTGCACTGCTCAGCTGAGAGCAAGTGCTGCACTGGCGCACGCATGACTCTAAATCTGAGTCGATGCCGGGCCACTACACATGGGATCTGGCCATGGCTTTCATCATTACAATGCTTGGGTGGATGCTGTGCAGTTTACATATGAATGTGTCTCTGCCTTTCTTGGGCAAGACCACACGATTGCCCCACAACAGACAGTCCGCCTGCAGGAACATTTCGTCTTTGCGCCTGTGGAACGGCTTAATTGCCTCCTGCATCTCCGCTGGGACACTGGACCAGCTCCCATGGAGGACACAGTTTTTTTACCAAGGACAGTAAAGGATCGTGGCTCCAGGTCCTGATCTGGCGGGCCGTAACGGGGGACTTTTCATTTTCGAATACATCCATTACCATGAGCAAGTCCACTGGCTGTACCATATCCACCCCGGTGGTGGGCAATGGCAGTCAACTGAGAGCATCTGCACAGTTCTCTGTGCTCGGTCTGTGGCGGATTGCATTGTTGTATGCCGACAGCATGAGCGCCCATCTTTGGATGCGGCAGAGGCATTATTGTTAATCTCTTTGCTCTCAGAGAACAGCGATATGAGCAGCTTGTGGTCAGTTTCAAGCTCAAATTTGAGGCCAAATAAGTACTGGTGCAGTTTTTTTACCCCTTAAACGCACGCCAGAGCCTATTTTTCAATCATGCTGTAGTCCCTTTCGGCCTTGGACAAACTCCTGGACGCATAAGCGACCGGTTACAAAATCCCTGATTCGTTAGCCTGTTGTAATACACAGCCGACCCCATATGACGACGCATTGCAAGCTAGCACTAATCTTTTACAAGGGTTATACAGGACAAGCAGTTTGTTTGAACACAACAGATTTTTGGCTTTCTTAAAGGCAGCTTCTTGTGAATTCCCCCATACCCAGTCGTCTCCCTTGCACAGTAGCGCATGCAATGGTTCTAGCAGGGTGTTTAACCCAAGCAGGAAATTACCGAAATAGTTAAGGAGTCCCAGGAACGACCGCAGCTCCATCACGTTCTGTGGAGTAGGCGCATTCTTGATGGCCTCCGTCTTGGCGTCGGTGGGTCTGATGCCGTCTGCTGAGATTCTTCTTCCCAAGAACTCGACCTCCTGCGCCAGGAAAACACACTTCGAGCGTTTCAACCTGAGCCCCACACGATCCAACCGACTAAGAACCTCTTCCAGATTCTTCAAGTGCTCAATGGTGTCCCGACCTGTAACCAGTATGTTGTCCTGGAAAACCACGGTGCGAGGAATCGACTTTAGCAGGCTCTCCATGTTCCGTTGGAAGATTGCTGCGGCCGACCGAATCCCAAACGGGCACCGGTTATTGATGAATAGACCTTTGTGCGTGTTGATGCAGGTGAGGCCTTTCGAAGACTCCTCCAGCTCCTGCGTCATGTAGGCTGAGGTCGGGTCCAGCTTGGTGAACGTCTTCCCTCCAGCCAAGGTCGCAAATAGGTCGTCTGCCTTGGGTAGCGGGTACTGGTCCTGCAGCGAAAAACAGTTAATTGTTACTTTATAGTCCCCACAAATTCTGACAGTGCCGTCCTCTTTAAGTACCGGGAGAATTGGACTAGCACATTCGTTGAATTCCTCTGGTGCAATGATGCCTTCTTGCTGCAGCCTGTCCAGCTCAATTTCCACTTTCTTACGCATCATGTACGGTACTGCCCGTGCCTTGTGGTGGATGGGTCGCGTACCGGGAACCAAATAGATCTGTACTTTCGCCCCCGAGAAACTTCCAATGTCTGGCTTGAACAACGATGGAAACTTACTCAGAACCTGGGCACATGAGGCGTCGTCAATGGACAAGAGTGCTTGGATGTCGTCCCAGTTCCAACAAATTTTTCCCAGCCAGCTTCTGCCAAACAATGTGGGGCCATCCCCTGGCACAATTCACAGCGAGAGTTCGTGTACTGCTCCACCATAGGAGAGTTTGACTTCTGCACTGCCAATTACAGGGATTAGTTCCTTGGTGTAAGTCCTTAGTTTGGTGTGAATGGGGCTGAGCTTGGGCTTGTGTGCCTTGTTGCACCACAGCCTGTCGATGGCCTTTTTACTCATTATGGACTGACTCGCACTTGTAATTTCGTTCAGTTCAATTTTCAACATTATTAGTGGACATTTTGTGGTGAATGTGTGTACCCCGTACACTTCTGCCTCCTCGGTTCGAGTCTCCTATTTGGTCTGATCCACAGTGGATCGATCTTCCTCTGCAAGGTGGTGGTTTGCAGTGTTTGCAGGGTTTGCAGCCCGCCTGCACATTTGCTGGAGGTGTCCCATTGATCTGCAACCGTTGCATGCATAGTGCTTGAAGCAGCATTGATGGGGCCGATGATTACCTCCACAGCACCAACAAGGTGTTAACTGCCTCGCATTAACGATTGATGGCGGACTCTGGGTCATCTGAGGTCGGGCAGCAGCAGCCGTCATGTACATTCTGCCATATATATTCCTGCTCGAAAATTACGTTACTTTGTTATGACCGAAACTTCTTTGCTCTTCAAAATCTGTTTGGTGTTGTTGCTGGTGGACATAACTACCTGGGCTATCGTTATGGCTTTATTTAGATTCGGAGTTTCAATGGTTAACAATTTACGAAGGATTGCCTCATGGCCAATGCCCAGTACAAAAACGTCTCTAAGCATTTGTTCTAGGAATCCCTCAAATTCGCAATGTCCTGCGAGGCGCCTTAGTTCGGCGACATAGCTCGCCAGTTCCTGGCCCTCCGACCGTTGACACGTGTAGAACCATTATCTCACCATCAAAACACTTTCCTTAGGATTTAGGTGCTCCCGGACCAGCGTACACAATTCTTCGTAGGATTTAGCTGTTGGTTTTGCCAGAGCTAGGAGATTCTTTATGAAGCCATAGGTTGTTGCCCCACAGACAGTTAGGAGGATCGCCCTTCGTTTGGCAGTGTTCTCGTCCCCTTCCAACTCGTTGGCCATGAAGTATTGGTCGAGTCTCTCCACAAAGACCTCCCAATCGTCCCCTTCTGAGAACTTCTCCAGAATACCAACTGTTCTTTGCATTTTCATGCGGTTGTTCGTTACCTCGTCGCCAATTGATAAGCTCACAATAAAGGATGAAACTGAGTACTGTGTACATGAGCAAGTGTGACCTTAGCTCCTTTAATGGGATTCTAGAGTGCAGGTACCTCGTGGATGGCCTGCTTATATACCGTGCTCCCAAGGGATGCTGGGTTCGCTTGGGGCTCCAACAGGTAGGTCCTCTGGTGGTAGTGTAATACAGGTTACAAGGGGTTAAATACATAACGGTACTGGTATTGGTATTAGTACTAATGCTGGTATTGGTATTAGTATTGGTACTGGTGCTGGTGCTGTTACTGGTGCTGGTATTGGTAGTAGTACTGGTATTTGTACTGGTATTGGTATTGGTGCTGATATTGGTATTGATACTGGTGCTGGTATTGGTATTGATACTGGTATTGGAGCTGATACTGGTATTGGTACTGGTACTGGTGCTGTTACTGGTACTGGATACCAAGATTCTTTCCTGCCCGTTTCCAGGACAGGCAGAGCAGAGTCTTGCACAGGGAATCAGAGGCTGAATCAGGGGTGCAGCTGTGAGTCTAGCTATGGGCCTGTTTGGGAAGAGCAGCCAGAAGGTCCTGAGTACCAAGATCCCCTGGGTACCTACAAATGAGAGACAAACCTTTTGAGACCTTTTCACTTTGCTGCCAGGCCCCTGAGAGTGCTGACTCAAGGCAGTTTTCTGATGTGTCACTGGAAATGAGCGCCCTTGGTGCTAGTCCCAGGAAGATGAGGCAGGAGGACTGGAAACTCCCTTGTAATGGTTGGAGCTTTTTGACAGCTTATGGCCACCGTATGCTGTCTTTCCATTTTCCTGCCACTGGGTGGTGTTTTCCGATTAGACACAGACAGCTAGAGAAGCACTACCAGCAAGCATGGAGCTGCCTCCATTTTAACTAGAACTATCTTTAACTTTTGTCAATCAGAAATGAAACTTCTGTGTCTGTTAACCTTTCTAGAAATACAGTTATGTAAGTAACTTCTACTTATCTAATCGTTTTGGAAGTATTGTATTTTATCTTTGACGTACAGTAAACGATAAGTGACTTTATTGCTGCTTTATTCGATTGTTCCTGTTGTATTACAAGAATTCTAGATCTGTTTTTATTCTTTGCCAACAGTTCACACTACATTTACTAATTTGGATTCTGAAGCTCTGACCTTTAGCTATATTTCTTGGTATAGTGTTAAAGCTAGCTCGAGAATCAGAGTTATTGCTTGCCGCACAGGACACTCTGACAGAACTAGTACACCCCTCCTGCCTTCTTGTTATTGGTGGGGCAGCAGAGCGGGAGAATTAAAATGACTACCCCTGTTTTTGTTAATGGAAACATTTCCAAGTGTTGGTACAGCAGTCACAGAAGTGTACAGTAAGGAGGAGCATTTAGCTCCACACCATCTGGTTGCAGTGGTCGCCGTGATGGTGAAGGGGAGGTGGATGGGAACAATTGGCTGAATGCCTTTACTCATCTCTTTATTTCTTAAGCGTGCTCAGAGGTCTATGGTTTTGAGCCTGAGTTCTTGATAGCCTAATGGAGGGAGATGCATATGGGTATGCATCTGTACTGTTCCAATTGTGTGTTGTGTATCCAAGTCTATGGGGGCCCAGTGGGACAAGTGGCTGAATACAGTACACATACAGCCTCTCCTCGTGAGAATGGTGATAATACAAGATTAGCTTCCTCGTTGTCTTAGTGAGTTTACCCAGTGAATAGATGAGCTGAATGAAACAGAAACATTCCAGATGTGATCCCCAGTCAGTGGTGTTGGATACCATGGGATGTACACATGTCCCCGATGGTCTTGCAGAAGCTCTTTCCTATATAAGCGGGGACACGTTGTAAAATTCAAACCGGATTCAGATTAATAGGAGCTGACTTAAGCAATTGCATTACTCAACTGCTCTGACCTATTGCCAGCATACCTAGGTCAGATGCAACATAAGGTTTCCTCTATCATGCTGCAACAATGTGCCTCCACTTCAAAGTCATTTGCTCTGTAAAAATTACATTTTCTCTCTAGTAAGCCCATGTTTCTCTGCAAGTAGCCTTACAGTTACTGCTGCATTTGAGTGGTAACTGGATGAAGATGGTTAAAATTCATTTCACTTTGCACCTAACTGTCAGAGCGAAGAATCATTCATCTCCACTGTCTGCACTGGATTAGAACTCAGTTTCACAGGTGAAAGATCAGTGTTTGTAGTATAATTTTTCAACAATGTGTCACTCGTTTACCATCTGTACAAAGCAGTCTGTCTACAGAAGTAGTTCATACTGGTCCCATTGAGTATTCTGTCTTATCACATTCACAGTTGTGTTTCACACATATGCTGTCTTCAGTCTGTATTTTTTATTGTAATCTATATTTTATTTATCACAATTGTTATATTGAGTATCATAGAAAGATCAACCTCAGGATGACCTCAGAAAGCGCTTTACAGCCAATGAAGTACTTTTGAAGTGTGGTCACTGCTGTAATGTAGGAAGCGCAGCAGCCAATTTGCTATGTCCCACAGACAGCAATGAGATAATGACCAGATAATCTGTTTTAGTGAGCAATAAACTGGTTGAATGGTAAATAATGGCCAGGACATCAGGAGAACTCTCCTGTTCTTCTTTGAAATACTGCCATGGGATTTTTTTACATCAGACGGGGCCTCATTTTAACTTCTCATCCGAACACTTTCAATTTTTTTTGAAGTGTCAAGGGAATAGTAGCATAGCGGTTATGTTACTGAACTAATAATCAAAAGACCTGGGCTAATGATCCAGAGATGTGAATTCAAATCCCACTAAGGCAGCTGGGGAATTTAAATTTAGTTAATTTAAAAAATCTGGAATAAAAAGCTAATATCAGTAATGGTGACCATGAAATTATCGGATTGTTTTTAAAATCCATCTGGTTCACTAATGTCCTGTAGGGAAGGAAATCTGCCGTCCTTACCTTGTCTTGCCTATATGTGACTCCAGACCCACGGTGGCTCGGTAGCTTAGCAAGCCACTCAGTTGTAACAAACCGCTGCAATAAAAAATAAGAAGAATAAAATTGGACGGACATCAACCTAGGCACAGGCTTCGGACAGGACAACGTACATCCAGACCAGTTAACCCTGCAATGTCCTCCTCACTGACATCTGTGAATTTTTGGGAGGTCGGCAAGTGAGTTGGGAGTTCAGCAAGTCGGTGAGTCGGGAGTCTGGCGAGTGAGTCAGAGGTTCGGCGAGTGAGTTGGGAGTTCGGCGAGTGAGTTGGGAGGTCGGCGAGTTGGGAGGTCGACGAGTCGGGAGGCCCTGTGAGGCCAGCGACTCGGGAGTTCGGAGGCCACTGAGGTCGGGAGTTCGGAGGCCACAGAGGTCGAGAGTTCGGAGGCTGGGAGTTCGGAGGCCACAGGGGCTGGGAGTTCGGAGGCCACAGAGGTCAGGAGATCGGAGGTCGAGAGTTCGGAAGTTGGGAGTTTAGAGGCCGAGAGGTCGGGAGTTCGGAGGCCACAGAGGTCAGGAGATCGGAAGTCGAGTATTCTGAGTCCGAGCGGTCAAGAGCCCACAGAGATCGGTGAGTTCAGGAGGCCACAGAGGTCGGTGAGGCGAGTTGGTAAATATCTCTATTTCTTTTTAATTAGATTTTAAACTAGACAAGCCTAACTAGAGGGAGCAGCTCAGCTCAGTCCCGTGGGGTGCACATCCTGCGGTATGTGGGAAGTCCTGGACGCTTCGCACAGCCTAGACAACCATGTGTGCAGGAGGCGTCTCCAGCTTCAACTGCTTGAGCTCCGCGTTTCAGAGTTTTAGCAGTGGGTAGAATCAATACGGTGCATCCGCGAGGCTGAGAGCTACGTGGATAGCACATTTCAGGAAATGGTCACCCCGCAGCTTAAAGGCATGCATGCAGAGGGGAAGTGGGTGACCACCAGACGTAGTAAGAATGCTAGGCACATAGCGCAGAAGTCCATCTCGCTTTCAAACCAATATTCACTTCTGAGTATCGGTAAGGATGATGGTGCCTTTGGGGAGTGCAGCAATTCCAAGGTGGCTCAGTCGCACAGCGGGGAGGGACAAAGAATAAAAGAGCCCTAGTGATAGGGGATTCTATAGTTAGGGGAACAGACAGGTGTTTCTGCGGCCATAGACGTGATTCCCGAATGGTTTTGTGTCTCCTTGGAGCCAGGGTCAAAGATGTCACAGAGCGGACGCAGTGCATTCTGGGCTGGGGGGGGGGGGGGCGGGGAGGGTAAACGGCTAGAGGTTGTGGTCCATATCAGGACCAACGACATAGGTAAAATAAAGGATGAGGTCCTACAGGAAGAATTCAGGGAGCTAGGAAGAAAATTAAAAGGTAGGACCTCAAAGGTAGTAATCTCCGGGTTACTATCGGTGCCACATGCTTATGAGTATAAGAATAGAAGGAGACAGAGAATGAACACGTGTCTGGAAAGTTGGTGTAGGAGGGAGGGCTTTAAATTCTTGAGGCACTGGGTCCGCTTCTGGGGGAGATGGGACCTGTACAAACCGGATGGGTTGCACCTCAACAGCGCCGAGACCAATATCCTCGCGGGGAGTTTTGTTAGTGCTGTTGGGGAGAGAGTTTAAACTAGCTTGGCAGGGGGATGGGAACCTGAGAACAGATTCAAAAGGGAAGGAAGTAAAGCAGAAATTGGATAGGAAAAATCTAGAAAGCAAATCTGTAAGACAGAAGAAATAAGGCTTAGTAAATAGTAAGCAAGGAGGTCTTCCTGTGCTGAATGGTATATACTTTAATGTAAGGAGTATAGTGAATAAGGCGGATGAGCTAAGAGCACAGGTAGACAATTGGGAGGATGACATTATAGCCATTGCAGAAACATGGTTGCACCGTCCAACAAAAGATCATCCAGTGTAATCCGAATTACCAGCTCTAGGTGCGTAACCCTGCAGGCTGCTGAACTTTAAGTGCCCATCCAACCATCTCTTAAAAGTGGTGAGAGTTTCTGTATCCACCACTCTTCCAGGCAGCAAGTTCCAGATTCCCACAACCCTCTGCATAAAGAAACCCCCCCTCAAATACTCTCTAAACCTTCCACCAACCACCTTAAAACTATGCCCCCTCGTAATAGACCCTTCCACCAATTGAAATAGACCCTTCATATCCACTATGTCCAGGCACCTCAATATTTTGTACACCTGAATGAGGTCTCCTCTCAAGCTTCTCTGTTCCAATGAGAACAAACCCAGCCTATCCAATCTGTCTTCATAACTAACATTCTCCATTCCAGGCAGCATCCTAGTAAATCTCCTCTGCACCCTCTCTAGTGCAATCACGTCCTTCCTACAATACGGTGACCAGAACTGCATGCAATACTCCAGCTGTGACCTAATCAAAGTATTATACAATTTAAGCATAACCTCCCTGCTCTTATATTCTATGCCTCGGCCAATAAAGGCAAGCATTCCTATGCCGCCTTAACCACCTTATCCACCTGGCCTGCTACTTTCAGGGATTTGTGGACAAGCACTCCAAGGTCCCTATGTTCATCTACACTATTAAGTGGCCTACTGCTTAATGTGTATACCCTTTCCTTATTAGCCCTCCCAAAGTGCATCGCCTCACACTTCTCTGAATTAAATTCCATTTGCCACTGCTCTGCCCACCTGACCAGTAGATTGATATCCTCCTGCAGCCCATGATTTTCCTCTTCATTATTAACCACACAGCCAATTTTAGTAACGTCTACAAACTTCTTAATCATACTCCCTATATTCAAATCTAAATCATTGTTATATATCACAAAAAGCAAGGGTCCCAGTACTGAGCCCTGCAGAACCTAACTGGAAACATCCTTCCAGTCACAAAAACATTCATCAATCATTAACCTTTGCTTCTTACCTCCAAGCCAATTTTGGATCCAATTTGACACTTTGCCCAATATTCCATGGGCTTTAACCTTCATGACCAGTCTACCATGTGGGATCTTATCAAAAGCTTTGCTAAAGTCCATATATACTACATCGTACACACTACTCTCATCGACCCTCTTGAAAAATTCAATCAGGTTAGTCAGACACGATCTTCCCTTAACAAATCCATGCTGACTGTCCCTAATTAATCCTTGTCTTTCCAAATGCAGATTTATCCTGTCTTTCAGGATTTTTTCCAATAATTTTCCCACCACTGAGGTTAGGCTGACAGGCCTGTACTGAATCGGCCTATCCCTTTCTCCCTTCTTAAACAAGGGTACTACATCAGCAGTCTTCCAATCTTCCGGCACCATGCCCAGATCCAAAGAGGACTGGAAAATGATGGTCAAGGCCTCTGCTATTTCCTCTTTTACAGTCTGGGATGCATTTCATCCAGGCCTGGGTCATATCTACTTTCAAAGCTGCTAAACCCCTTAATACTTCCTCTCTCATTATATTTATTTCATCCACAATATCACACTCCTCCTCGATAGCAGTATCTGCATTGCCCCTTTCCTTTGTGAAAACAGATGCAAAGTATTCATTCAGAACCCTGCCAACACCTTCCGCCTCCACACAAAGATTACCCTCATGGTCTCTAATAGGCCCTACCCTTTCTTTAGTTACCCTCTTACTCTCAATATATTTAAAGAACATCTTTGGGTTTTCCTTAATTTTACTGGCTAAGAATTTCTCATGCTCTCTCTTATCATTCC
This sequence comes from Pristiophorus japonicus, assembly GCF_044704955.1. NCBI lineage: Eukaryota > Metazoa > Chordata > Chondrichthyes > Pristiophoridae > Pristiophorus > Pristiophorus japonicus. Next base: position 39,051,804 of record NC_091984.1, on the reverse strand, counting down.
TAATATCCTTTTTAATTTTTCCTCTTAACTTTCTATATTCCTTTAAAGATTCTATAGTATTTAGCCATTGATCTATGACATAAGCGTCCTTTTTTTTCTTAATCCTTCCCTGTAAGTCCCTAGATATCCAAGGGGCTCTAGAATTATTTTTCCCAGCTTTTTTCTTTAAGGGCACATGTTTGGCCTGAGCCTTCTGGATCTCCTCCTTAAATGCCTCCCACTGTTCTGACACTGATTTACCTACAAGTAGCCGTTTCCAGTCCACCATGGCCAAATCACTCCTTAACTTAAAAAATTAGCTTTTCCCCAATTCAAAACTTTTATTCCAGGCCTATTCTTGTCCTTATCCATAATCAACTTGAATCTGAGTGAATTATGGTCACTGGCACCCAAGTGCTCTCCCACTAATACCCCTTCAACCTGCACAGCTTCATTCCCCAAAACTAAATCCAAGACCGCCCCCGCTTGTGTTGGGCTTGCTACATACTAAAAAAGTTCTCTTGAATGCTTGAATGCATTTCAAGAATTCTGCATCCTCTACACCCTTCACACTAAATTTGTCCCAATTAATATTTGGATAGTTAAAATCCCCTATTATTACTACTCTATTGTTTTTGGACTTCACAGCAATTTGCCTACATATTTGCTCCTCTATCTCCCTCCCACTGTTTGGGGGTCTAAAATACATGCCCAGCACTGTGATCGCCCCTTTTTTATTTTTCAATTCGACCCCTATGGCCTCATTTGATGATCCCTCTAACATATCATTCCTCCTCACCACTGTAATATTTTCTTTAATCAGTACTGCAACCCCCCCCCGCCCCCCAACCTTTTTACGCCCTCTCTATTTTGCCTAAAAATCCTGTAGCCAGGAATATTGATCTGCTAAATCTGTCCCTCTTTCAGCCATGTTTCTGTAGTGACTATAGTGTCTCACTGTGCTCTTAGGTCATCTGCCTTATTTGCTATACTCCTTGCATTAAAGTATATACCATTCAGCACAGGAAGACCTCCTTGTTTACTACACACTAAGCCCTGTTTCCTCTGTCTTACAGATTCGCTTTCTAGATTCTTGCTATCCAATTTCAGCTTTACTTCCTTCCCTTTTGAATTCATTCCAGTGTTTCTTCATTTCTTTGGGTGGAACTTTTATGTGACCTCTGCTGGTGTCCAGTTCCTGTTATCTGGTTTCAGTCACAGTAACTAGTGCCTCCACTTCATCCTGGAAGAAATTCTTAGTCCTTGCACCGCATTGCATCTTGTACTGCTGCAGATCCAATTTTTCCAATGCTCTCACACATCACTCCTTCTCACACACACAACTGGCTCTTTAAAAATGGCCGATTGCCAACCCGGAGCTGTACTGTGCATTTGCGTCCATTGAAATAACATCAAAAACGTCACTTTTTTCCGGCATGCGCAGGTGGTGCGACATCATTTTTCAGCGCAGACAGCAGGCTCTCCACCCGCCCCCCGCCTCCCCCCCGCCCACGAGGCCCGAGGCGACTGGACACGTTGCGTGGTGCCAAATTTGAATTATACATTGGGGAAACTTTGACAAAATATTTCAGCCACATTTCTGACCTAGAAAAATGTGCATAACTCTGGCAATATGCCAGAAAACGGACTTGGTTAAAATTGAGTCCTATGGTAGGATGGGGCTTTGCATCAATACTAGCTTGTGCCCTCAGAATGTGCTGACACTATCACTGTGTGTAAATGGGAAACATTTTTTATTCTGTTCTATAATCATTTTTCACTGGCTGGCACCAAATTAAATAAATAACTGTTCAAAATTCAGAGGAAAAAGAACTCCCACACTCTATGATCCATAATGATTTGACTGGCTCCAAGGTAACAGCAGCTCTGCTTCAGCCAGCCTCATAGATCAAGTAGCTTCTGAGTGAAGCATAAGCAGTTCCACTGCCCTCTGACTCAGTCTCAGCAATTCTGCAGCTGCTTTACTCCCCACCAACCAAACTGAGGTGCTGCAGTTTAATTATGATGAATGCAAGCCTCTTTCGTTCTTTTTTTCCTTCCTCCCCTCTCCTGACAGTAATCGTCTGGTGGTTTCACTCTGAGCACTAACAAGAAACAATTAAATCTTGAATCACTAGGCAACCCTATGGGGAATTTTTGTTCTTGTTTTTATGACTTTGACAATACATGACACACATTGCTGGATGTTAGGGATTTGTGCTGTGCTAAAAGGGCTGATGACAGTGCAGTGGAGTAATTTCAAATAAATGAATGGGGAGAATGAGAACCTTCAGGGTTCAGGTTGTCATACTTAGCTGGTAAGAAAAAAAAGCCCCGTTAGTGTTCTGAGTGCTGACTGCACAGGTAATGAGGGAGAAATTGAATTGTTATGCATGGCCTAGTCTGAATTGTAATTACATTTTTTTTTTATGTGTGATTTTTTTTTCACTTCAGTTTAACATCAGTCGCTCTCTGGTGGGTGTCAACACAACACTGAATTTGATTCGAACTAATATTCTACCATACTGATTGGCCATTGCTACTTTTAACAAAAAACTAATTAAATTTCAAAGTTGAAGTGGAAGCAAGAGAGAAGGTGAAGGAGTTTTTTTTTGTGCCTTGTAATAGCTTAACTTAACACTGGCTGTTTGAAAATCAGGTTACCTGATTGAATAGCTATCAGTCAGATGGAATCATATATTCAAGTGACTGATTGGATATTTTCAGTTGGGGTGGATGTGCATTGCCAGGTTTATGTGTTACAGGCTCTGAGAGCTCTACCAGCTACAATGTATACTGGGCATGACTGAACAGCAACAATGGCAACCAGACGGGTGGGCAATTTAAATCATCTGATGACTCGCCCGCCAACATCCTGCTCCCTTTCCATTGTCTTCTAATTTAACCTGTTCTTCTGAGCAGGCAGCAAGGACAACTATCCAAAGCAGATGGGGTCCTTCTTTAACTATGCACATCAGGTTCCAAAGATGTCACAGGAATCAGGAATCGAAGCAATTTTACCCGGTGGTCTGGGCGTCAAAGCTGTTGTGGTTTTCTCTTGGCTGTTCCAAGCTCCACAACGAAAGTTTAGTCTTCCCTTGTCCCAGGCTCCACTGCCCCAACCCGATTAGAAGGTCCTTTCATAAACCCACACCCCTCGATGTTCCTGAGTGCGGGCGACTATTCCTTCAGTCCTGGACGGCGCCCTCCTGTCGCCAGTCATTCAGAGGGCCAGGGTGGGGAGGGCGATGGTGGACGGAGTGGCAAGCTTGAAAGAATCTTACAGGCAAGTAAAAAAAACAATCCAAGGGCACCATCCGATCTTCAGATTTTAGGGCTGTCTCATTGCAGCTACACTTCTCTTTCTGCCCCCATTTCCAGGCACCAGATCTTGTGCAACCAGAGGATGTTAGTGACCTGGCTCACCAAATTCAGGGGCAGCACAGCCTGGAGAGGTGCAGCACACTTTGGGGCAGGGGCAGGAAAATCAGTTCCATTTTGTGAGGTATATTTGAATACGTAATCCACTTGTACTGCCAATTTTCTTGCACCAGCGTCAATAAGTTCTAAATGGTTAAGAACTGGTGCAAATCTCACCATAGAATCATCAAAAGTTACAGCACGGAAGGAGGCCATTTCGGCCCATCGTGTCCGTGCCGGCCAACAAGAGGTTATCCAGCCTAATCTTACTTTCCAGCTCTAGGTCTGTAATCCTACAGGTTACGGCACTTCAAGTGCACATCCAAGTATTTTTTAAATGTGGTGAGGGTTTCTGCCTCTACCACCCTATCCGGCAGTGAGTTCCAGACCCCCACAACTCTCTGCGTGAAGAAATTTCCTCTCAAATCCCACCTAAACCTTCTACCAGTTACTTTAAGTTTATGCCCTCTGGTTATTGGAACCTCTGCTAAGGGAAATAGGCCATTTCTATCCACTATATCTAGGCCCCTCATAATTTTATACACCTCAATGAGGTCTCCCCTCAGCCTCCTCTGTTCCAAAGAAAACAAACTCAGCCTATCCAATCTGCCCTCATAGCTAAGATACTCCACTCCCGGCAACATCCTCGTAAATCTCCTCTGTACCCTCTCCAGTGCAATCACGTCTTTCCTGTAATGCAGTACTCCAGCTGTGGCCTAACCAGTGCTTTATACAGTTCAAGCATAACCCCCCTGCTCTTGTATTCTATGCCTCGGCTAATAAAGGCAAGCATTCTGTATGCCTTCTTAACTACCTTATCTACCTGGCCTGCTATCTTCAAGGATCTGTGGACATGCACTCCAAGGTCCCTTTGTTCCTCTTCACTTCTCAGTGTCCTACCATTTAATATGTATTTCCTCCCCAAATGCATTACCTCACACTTCTCTGGATTAAATTCCATTTGCCACTGTTCTGCCCACCTAACCAGTTGATTGATATCTTCCCGCAGTCCGCAGCTATCTTCTTCATTATCAGCCGATTTTGGTATCATCTGCAAACTTCTTAATCATACCCCCTATATTCAAGACTAGATCATTGTTGTATATCACAAAAAGCAAAGAACCTAGTACTGAGCCCTGTGGAACCCCACTGGAAACATCCTTCCAGTCACAAAAACATCCATCAACCATTACCCTTTGCTTCCTGCCTCTGAGCCAATTTTGGATCCAACTTGCCACTTTTCCCTGGATCCCATGGGCTTTTACTTTCGTGATCAGTCTGCCATGTAGGACCTTATTAAAAGCTTTGCTAAAATCCATATACACTACATCATACGCTTTGCCCTCATCGACCCTCCTGGTTACTTCCTTCAAAAATTCAATCAAGTTAGTCAGACACGACCTTCCCCGAACAAATCTGTGCTGACTGTCCTTGATTAATGCATGTCTTTCTAAATGAAGATTTATCCTGTCCTTCAGGACTTTTTCCAATAATTTTCCTACCACTGAGGTTAGGCTGACTGGCCTGTAATTATTCGATCTATCCCTTTCTCCATTCTTAAGCAAGGATACCACATTAACAGTCCTCCAGTCCTCTGGCCCCACACCTGTAGCCAGAGCGGATTGGAAAATGATGGTCAAAATTAGAATTGATCCAGAAGGATCATGGGTTAAGAGCAGTCAATTCCCTCGGATCTGGGGGCTTGCATGATTAGCCATTTCTCCAGCTGGATGGGTTCAGAGAGCATGCAAGTGGTTTAAGTGGAAAATTGTATGTAGTTAAACTTAAGGGCAAGAATCGGGGGCAAAAATTCTTTGGAAAAAGCTCGAAAGGCATCTCAACCCATTGGCATGGAAAGAAGACGAAAAAGTGACAGGCAAAAGTGAAGGTAAAGGAACCCCAATGGGCAGGCATGAGTCAGCCGAGAACTGACAGAGAAGCTCAGCACCCAATTCCTTGTTTGATGGCAGTGGAGGTGGAACTGGAGCCACAAGAGGTGGTTGCATGGAGGGTGGCCTAGTTTGCTGCTTCATGGCACAATCGCCATAGGTCAGCTTTATGGCATGATTGCAAGGAGCTGGAGGCAGGCTTGCGACTGATCAGTATTGCCATTGACTGCGCCAGGCTAAAGGTGCATGTTAGTGTGTGCTTACAGCAGACAGCACAGCTTTGCCTCTGGCTCTCTGCAGACCTGGGCCCTGTGAAGACTTCGCTGCACAGTTAATGCCGATAGCTGTGACAATGCCTGAAAATCTGGTTGAGGGCATCTTCATGAGTATGGCCAATTAGGCTTAGCTGGTAGATGATCAACTTGCCATGCCTTGTTACATGCAGCAGCACCGAAAGCATGATGTCCTGTGATTGAGGTGTTTCCAAAGAATGTATGAGTATTCAGGCTTTCAAATATTGTACCTGTATCAACAGGTCTGTAGTCACAATCTCTCGGGAATAGGAGCCTCTGGAGAACAGTATGTGCACCGCTCTATCCAGAAAGAGGTGTATGGGAACCAGTGGTGGACACAGAACACTCTGGTGCAAAAGCAAAATACTGCGGATGCTGGAATCTGAAATAAAAACAGAAAATGCTGGCAATCTCAGCGGGCCAGGCAGCATCGGTGGAGAGAAAAACAGTTTACATTTCAGGTCGATGACCCGTCGTGCAGCCTGGCCTTTCTTGCATCCCTCCGCTCGCCTGCCATTTCCTCTTCTAAATAGCTGAGATGGGAGAATGTCCATTGAAAAACAAAGAAACATCAAAACAATTAACACAAAAGCTCATGAAATTCAAAATGACAGCAGAGAGAGAAAAGAATGGAAATTGAAGCAGAAGTGGCCTTAAACTGCTAAATGAGTTTTCTTACCAGGTCCTTTAAACTTCCATACACAGCTCAGTACCCACACAACGCAGTACCGATCAACCCATTATGGACACCCATTATTTATGAATATGAGCATATTTAGGTCTGTACTAACGCAAGGGCTGAAAAATAACACTCCTGCATCATTTAAATTTTAATATGCAACTTCCACTTTCTTGCTTCAAACGTCACCAGGAATTCGAGGGGGAAATGGGTACAGGAGATCCATTGGGGTGCTATCCATTTTTACCATCTGTGCCAATTTCTGGGGTGTAATAGATATTAAAATCTGCACTAGTCTGTCCTACTATTGGTAAGGTGTAAATGAGTAAGAGTAATGGGTTCTGTTGCTGAATTTGATACACTGTTTCTTCTGTGATTTTCGTGTTGTATGATTGTCCTTTGGCGCCGAGGAGATCCGCCAAAGTTACTCATCGGGTGCCAATGTCAACAATCTAATTTTCAATGAAGAATGGATGATTTCATCAGTAATAACACTGGCCCAGAATTTGCGGTCAGCGGCGAAGTGACGACGTTCACCACTGGCCCCAAACTACTCTTCGCACAAAGATCTCGCAATCCCTGTGTAAAGAAGTTTGGGTTTTTGATATTCAATTCAAATGAACAGAGCATAGTGGGGATTCCCTTGTGTGAGTTGCTGTGACGTCAACAAGCTGTTAAAGCAACCAATCATAACGCAGAATTCTCACAGGCAGCAAACAAGGAAATGGATAAGTTCTTAAAATTCTAACTTTTTAGAAATGTTAGAGATAGCAAAATAAGGATTGGGGCTCATATGTGGGGAAAAGACAAACCTGAAATAAAGATGAACAAACTTAAAACATTTTTTTTAAGTTTCTTAAAAATTTTAATTTTTTTTAAAAGAGATACATTTCATGCTGCACAAAATTAAAATGTGTTTTTCAGGCCCATAACCTTTGTTTAGCAGTCAATATAATGTTAAAACTCCAGTTACACCTAATCCTGTCGCATCTAATGTTTAGTTGGGAGTGGGGCCAGCGGGGGGTGGGGCGGAGAGGGTGAGCACAGCGCAGCCTGTGTCGAAGCAGTGAAAGACAGACTGCAACCTCAGGATTTTCATATGTGCCAAATCCCAAAGTTGCAGTCCATTTCAAAGGCCGAATGATGGCAAACGCTACCAGTTCACCATCATCCGGGCCGCAAATTCCGGGCCCCTGTTCGCACCATCACTTTTTCCAGCAAAATCGATTGATTCTGTGGTAGACTTTTTAAAAAGGAGTTGGATAAATATTTTATCAGGATTGGAGGATATAAGGATAGTTATAGATGAGGTAATCAATGTGCCTTGGGATACAGTGCTGCTTCTGGGGCTGTAGGGATGAAAGTGGATATAAGTGGGCAGTAGATAAATAGTTGTCTGTGGAAGAAAGCATACCAGGGTTGAACACTGTGAATGTGGGGATGGATATATTTCTAGAATTCTGCTTGGTAACCTTTATGGACCAGGAAGAATTTATTCAGAACATTCCCTCAGTATTGACGAGATTGCTTGGTGTCTATGATAAGGTGAAAGGTAAATGATCTTCAGACTCAGCTGAATCATCTTTTCTTGTTCCATTGTTTGTTATGTACTTATCGCTTATTTTTTGAAGCCAACATCCTTTTGGCTGACATTATAATCAACCCCAATCCTCAAGATCACAATCTCATGTTGTCAAAGCCCTTGGCAACAAAAACTTTGGCATTAATGTTATCAGGATCTTCAGCGGACTGGGGTTTGAAAGAGCTAAGAACTGTCTGTCAGCACTGAAAGCATCATCTTCATTGCTGATGTCCTGATTTTATTCCAGAATTCATGCCATTGATCAACAACCTTAGCCTGACCTCAGTGCTGACCACCTGGGAACATAGGAGCATTGACTGTCAAAGATCCGTTGAATGAATCAGGCTGGCAGAATTCCCATGGCATCCTGACAGCAAATTGTCTGAAAATGCCTGGGGTTGATGTTCCACATGTTGATACAGTTTGGCTACGATCAGGGCCTGCAGATTTGAATTTTGCAGGGCCTCCTCTTAAAAGATCGCTCTTGAGTAGAATCGTCTTGCTGGTGCAATTGGAGTTTGTCGGACGTGTTGACTGGTCTGGCTAGAAGAGAGGAGGAGTCCATCAGCTTTAATGGCATCGTGGCACAGGAGAGCTTTGTGGCACTACAGTTCAGCGTGGAACATGTGGCATCTGTAGTGAAGACCTCCGCCCTAGCCCCCTCGCCCACTCAGTAGCACAGGTCGTAGTGCCAGTCAGAGTATCTCCAGTGAATATTCCGACTGCTGCCATACCGATCTTTCTTGCAATCTCCAATAGGCTATCTTTTCTGGCTTCAATGTTATGGGGAATCAGCTTGGAAACCTTTACACGGAGCTTCGCCGACTTCATTGCTGCCCAGAGGACATGCCTATGCAGTGCCCAGCAGATGGGGCAGTGGCTGGAGTGGCCACTGGTAACACAAGCATCTCTCAAGGTGATGTCACAGCCAGCCCATTCAGGTTACCCCCCCCCTTCACCTAATTCCCCCCTCCCCCCGCCCCCTCCACCCAGCAAATGGTAGTTGCTGTGCCAGAAAGCAGGCAGGTCCAGACGATCACCACAGCTCCACATATGGCAGAGGCAATTGCACAGGACCATCTTAACAATTCAGCACTAAAAGGTACAGGACCATCCCAATCCCTGCCAACTCCCACTGATGCTGAGCAGCCAGCCATCACATGGACTCATTCCACTGGGACAGAAGACACAGATTAAATGCTGTACACAGTAAACACAGCACAGATGGTATGTTCTATGACTATCTTAGCAATTGCTCGGGATTCATTGTATCTGAGTTCAGCTTGTGCCCGTTGCCACGCAAGGGATCATTAACCATATTGGAAGGGAAGCTATCCTTGCATTCTGCCTTTGGCCTCAAATAAAGGCAGCACAGATGATCAGAAGGAACGCATTGCAATTATTGCTATTAATCTGCATGATCCGGTGTTGGTCATCACTGCCCAGATTGGTTCAGGCAGAAAAGGATATATTTTCCAGTGGGCCTGTGGCCATGTTCATTCCATCAATGATCCCCTATATTTTGGGGGATCCAGCAATGCATTGGGATTGGGTATCCCTCTCATGTTGTTGTTCCTGTTTAATGGAAAAGACAATGAAAGAGTTGGCCCTGTTAAACAATGCATCAGTGACATGTTTGATAAGCCTGTGTACTGCTAATTGTTTTTTTATTGAAGATCTCTCCTATAGTAGCCTGGAAGGGGCAGAAGGCATAAACATTGAAGGCAATGATGACCTTGACTATCACTGATTGTGCTGTCCCTGTGGATGAGGTAGGTCTGTTTCCAACAAATGACACAGTGCTTTAACAGCTGAACCTGAACTGACAAAGGCAGTTCTCCTCTGATGTTGAGAGGCAGCTCTAACTAGACCTATGGGGATAGGTACTTGTAATGGTAGGTGTGGATAGTTCATCTCTGGTGGAATCTAATCTCCCTGGCATTGCGTCTTTGGTTTTCTTATTCTTGTTGTGTCAGACCTAGATGAGAGATCAAAACTGACTCGAATCCCTCTAACTTTGAAGAGAATTGAATCCAACATACTGGCTCTGTTCAACTGTAAGAAATTTCTTGCATTCAGGCCAGAATGTAACCAACATTTAATATCTAGGTTTAATAGGAATGCTGAGAACACAACTCGTGCACATTGTAAATTTTGGGATTTAGAACGTTGGACGTTTTGGCCTACATTTACAAAACTAAAAGCTCTAATGAAGCTCCTGCACATTCTGTGCAAAAAGATGGAATGCTGATGGATAGCCGGGTCTGATTTCCAACAGCATTATTGGAGTAAGGACCCAGTAACTTCATTTCCATCTCAAATTCCAGGCTCCACTCACCCATTGCACACCAATGGATCGATTTAAAGCAGCTGGATTTTTCTAACCATAGAATGTTCTGTTCCTCCTTGAGCAGAATGACCCTGCAGCAGAATGGCCCTTTCAAAACACACAGTTCAGTGAAGCACTACAATTCCTATGCTTCCTCCAGCATGCCATTGTACTCACAACAGTTGCCTCCTTTCAGTCAAAAATTTGCAGTTTATAAAGCGGATTTTACTTTGAAGATAGAACTTTCAACCAAGTTTAACAATACTAGCAATCATCAAGTACATTTAACAAAGCAACTTTGTTTAATCAGCTAGTTTCATAGAAATCAAACAACTCGGCACTTCAAACAGTTAATTTACAGGTGTCAAAATGCACTTTCATAGCAACAGTAGCAAACATTTCAGAAGCTCAGACATCCACAGTGACATATGTCTGCAAGGATACACATTCAGTATATTAAAACTAAATAAAAATAATATTAAGAAACATCTGAGAGAAAAACCTGACACCTCAATTGAAGAAGCTTGGTCTTAATTAATCCTTTGATGAAAGCACTTCTCTGCTATTCATAGGAATTCCCCGATATTTGTTATATATGCAGACTATAGATATACTCTCTGTGCAGTCACTGTATAGTTGCATAAGATGGAGACTTGTTTACCTGATGTACTGTCAATAAGGTTTATACTGTGTATATAATATGCTGGCACCACTAGAGGGTGCAACTGGTGGAGACCGGGGTTTCCTGCCCTGGTGGCAGGGGCTGTATAAAAGAGTAGCCACCATGTGGCTGCCTCACTCTGGAGTTACGAATAAAGGACCAAGGTCACTACAGTTTGAGTACAACACATTACCTCGTGGAGTCATTCATAAGTGCAGTACAGACGTAACAACTGGCGATGAGAATACGGACTTTCACGCAATTATAGAGACCTTTGGCACACTAAAAGGCTTCGCAGAGGGTGATAATTGGGATGCCTTCACAGAAAGGCTCGAGCTATATTTCGTGGCAAATGACCTGGCAGGGAAGAAGGACGCGTCGGCGGAGAAGCACAATGCTATACTGCTGACCAGTTGGCCTTCGTGGGTGTCAGCAAGTACCTGACGAGGTCTACCGCCTCGTCAGAGACTTGCTGGTACCCACGAAGGCCAAGGATAAGATATACAATGAGCTGACTGAACTAATTCGCGACCAACTAAAACCAAACCGAGCATCCTCACGGCCAAATTCTACACTCACTGCAGATCTGAGGGCCAGGAGATTGCAAAATATGCTGCCGACCTCAGGAGACTTGCGGCACTGTGTGATTTTGACATGTACCTCCACAAAGCATTGCGAGACATCTTCATTATAGGAATTGGCCACGAGAGCCTCCTTCACAAGCTATTATCTGCTGACACCACAGTCAACCTGCAGAAGGCCATCAGCATCGTTCTGGCATTCATGACCTCGACCTGTGGCACCAAGCAAATCATTCATCCTGTGGACGCAAACCCGGCAAGTACTGTACACAGAATGGTGCCTTTCACAGGCAAGACTGTAGAACATGGCTCTGCCCAGGGCAGTGAGCACAGACATCAGGGTTCCAGAACTCGGAGTCCGCTGAGGGGTGCTAATCGAGTAGCACCATGCTGGCATTGCGGAGGAAACCATATGGCTCACAGTGTCGGTTTGCTGAGTACGTATGCAAAGCCTGCAACACAAAGGGCCACCAACAGCGTATATGTAAAAGAAATGCAACTCGTCGTCGAGCAGAGGAGTCGGTAGATGACTTTGAATCCTTGAGGGGTATGATGATTTGCCCAGAGAGGCAATTCAGCCCTAAGAAAAAGTGTATGAAGTATATACCTGCACCAGCGATTGTCCTCCAGTGAAGATGGAAGTCGAGACAAATGGCATTCCAGTATTCATGGAAGTGGACACGGGAGTGAGCCAGTCAGTGATGAGCCAGGATGCCTTTGAGAGGCTATGGAATGAAAAATGACCCGAGCTGGTTCCATTTCAGGAAAAGTTGCCCACCGACACCAAGGAGCTGATCCCAGTCCTTGGTAGTGCGGATATAAGTGCAATCCATAATAGCGTGGTGCACAAGTTACCTCTGTAGATGGATGTAGGTGATGGTCCAACGCTAGTCGGAAGAAGATGGATGGGGAAGATCCAGTGGAAATGGGAAGACCTCTTCACTCCAGCAATTGATGTCCCCCATGCTCAGAGGCAGAGCAAAACGTTACCTTCGCTTGGGCCAGGCACCAGAGAACAGACCAGCGCAGCATCTGAGGCACAGACCATCCATCACGACTGTGTGGCAATGATCCGACGGGAACGACCTTCTCGGCTCCAGTGGCAGGGTTCCTGGGGAGGAAGATCAAATTCATAGGCATTCTTCCAGTTTTTGTGGCAGAGTCGCGGGAGAGAAGGATCAAGGCAGTCGACCTCGAGGACAGAGGCAAGATGGCATCCCTGCTGCAGCGAGGTGCAGAGTGGCTGAAAAAAAAGATGGCCGTGGCCATATCACGAGGTGCAACACTGAGGGACGAATGCGCGGTGTCTAACAGAGGAGTTGATTGCGGTAAAGCCAGCAGGGTTCTCTTAAAGGAGACCTGCAACCAACTGAATTTAAAGAGACATTGTATGCATGGCAATCAATGTAACGAATCGATTAAGATTGTGAATAAAATGTTGTTGCGAGATGTCGGTACTATTCCTAATGTAAAGAACAAAATGAAGTTGCGAGATGTCGGGAATAGAGTGTCCCCGAAAGTGGCAAACAAGCAAATTCGGGAGTGTAAAGGCGCTGATCCTGATGCCCTGCCCCAGGTGTCCCCACAAGTTATAGGCCAGTGACCTCAGGAGGGTGAAGGTACTGATTCTGATACCCTGCCCCAGGTCTATCCCACGCTGCAGGCACCCGATAGCACTATTCGCCACGGACCTGGAAATGAAGACGGTGCCAATACGCGCAGTCAGCCGCCATTGCCCACCACTCAGGTGGAGACGGCGCAGCCCCCAGACCCAGTCGCTACCTCAGCCATGTCCGGGAGCGAAAGGTTAGAACCAACGAGTTCCCCAAATGGGACCTGGAACAGCCAGGTTCCCAACACCGTTAGAGAGCAGGCAGAAGATTCTGCAGTCCTCAAAGAAGAACAGGGAAGTCACTCACATCTGTGGCTCTGCCCACCACTAGGCAACGGCAAAGGCCCTGAGTCCTGGCAAGGTGAGCAAACCAAGCCCACCCCGCTAGTAGGGGGCGCAGCACCGCCATCAGACGACTAGGACCCCGTCTGGTTGCTCTGGAACCTGCGTCCTCGCATACCTGTACGGCTACCTCAGCACTGACCATGACTGAACCATGAATGTAATCTACCCAATCCAAGCGCACGACCGTAAAACGTAACGAATGTAAGTCACTGAACCAAGGTGTCACAATACAAACTGTAACTTACTTTCTTTGTACTTGCACTGTGTCTGATCCTGTATGTTAATGTAACGGGCCTGCTGCATGATGTTGCTGTGTGTCGGGGTGTGGTGAATGGATGTATGTAGCTATGGACACACACATAGATCACACCCAGAACCCACTGGAACCTCCACTGCATCATCGAACCACCCAAACTGGTAACCACTACCCAACGTTGTGGCAAAAGGACTTGGGGGTTAACAGGGAGAAAGCCAAGCCAAAGCACAGCCAAGGTGCAAGGGCTATTGGCACTTAAGACTGGGGAGAGCTAAGCCAGAACACATAGTGCAAAGGTAATTGGCACAAAGGACTTGGGGGAGAGTGATGTTATATATGCAGACTATTGATATACTCTCTGTGTAGTCGCTGTATATTGCATAAGATGAAGACTTGTTTACCTGATGTACTATCAATAAGATTTACACTGTGTATATACTATGCTGGCACCATTAGAGGGTGCAACTGGTGGAGACCGGGGTTTCCTGCCCTTGTGGCAGGGGCTGTATAAAAGGATAGCCAGCATGCGGCTGCCTCACTCTGGAGTTACAAATAAAGGACCAAGGTCACTACAGTTTGAGTACAACACATTGCCTCGTGGAATCATTCATAAGTACATCACAGACATAACAATGTTATTTCAATCAGCTTGGCTGTCAGTCATCTAGGCAGCTATTTTGCGATAAGGAAACCATTCTAAAAAGCAATGTTTGCATTTATTTCTATAATTAGCAATTCAACATAAACAACAAAAATATATATCAAGATGTAGAGAGAGCACGCAGGTGCCCGGAAATAGCATTGGCAGCTGTGGGCCAGGCTTTGGCCTGTGGGAGGAATCCTGATCCCATCAGGAGGAAGGAAGTTCTCCAGGAAGTACGTTTGCTGCCAGAGGGAAAGGTCACTGAGGAGGTCAATGGCAGGACCTTAGGTGCCAGGACATGGCTGCAATGACCTCAGCAGAGTTGTCAAGGTAAGAATCGGATCTCTCATCTCAATTAATCTCTTCTCACAACTGCAGCCACATGACTCACAATGTCCACCTCCCCCGCTACCCTTTGCTCCCCTAAATCACCTCACGAGACTTCACTCCAACTCCTTAGACTCCTAACCACACACTCCGCCTGCACCCCCCACTCTCAGCACTATTGCAACTCTCACTTCCTTACATCTTTCACACTGACCATTCGAGACACATTTTCAAAACACCTCACAAAGTTGTCACTAGCGCACTGCCTTTTTGCAGTAGCAGTTTGCAACCGGAGAATACCAAGCCCACGTGTACGCTCTTTTCCCACTGGAGAGAGATGTGCTAGACATGTTGGGCAGGAGGAGAGTCATGGTTGTGGCTGTTACATATGCAGACTATAGATAGAGTCTCTGTGCAGTCACTGCATAGTTGTATAAGATGGAGACTTGTTACCTGATGTACTGTCAATAAGGTTTACACAGTGTATATATAATGCTGGCACCTCTAGATGGTGCAACTGGTGGAGACCACTTTGGTGGCAAAAACATGAAGGCAGAATATTATCTGAATGGTGACAGATTAGGAAAAGGGGAGGTGCAACGAGACCTGGGTGTCACGGTACATCAGTCATTGAAAGTTGGCATGCAGGTACAGCAGGCGGTGAAGAAGGCAAATGGTATATTGGCCTTCATAGCTAGGGGATTTGTGTATAGGAGCAGGGAGGTCTTACTGCAGTTGTACAGGGCCTTGGTGAGGCCTCACCTGGAATATTGTGTTCTGTTTTGGTCTCCTAATCTGAGGAAGGACGTTCTTGCTATTGAGGGAGTGCAGCAAAGGTTCACCAAACTGATTCCTGGGATGGCAGGACTAACATATGAAGAGAGACTGGATCGACTGGGCCTGTATTCACTGGAGTTTAGAAGGATGAGAGGGGATCTCATCGAAACATATAAAATTCTGACAGGACTGGATAGGATAAATGCAGGAAGAATGTTCCCGATGTTAGGGAAGTCCAGAACCAGGGGACAGAGTCTAAGTTAAAGGGGTAAGCCATTTAGGACTGAGATGAGGAGAAACTTCTTCACTCAGAGAGTTGTTAACCTGTGGAATTCTCTACTGCAGAGAGTTGTTGTTGCCAGTTCATTGGATATATTCAAGAGGGAGTTAGATATGGCCCTTACGGCAAAAGGAATCAAGGAGTATGGAAAGAAAGCAGGAAAGGGGTACTGAGGTGAATGATCAGCCATGATCTTATTGAATGGTGGTGCAGGCTCGAAGGGCTGAATGGCCTACTCCTGCACCTATTTTTGATGTTTCTGTGTTTCCTGCTCTTGTGGCAGAGGCGGTCCACCAGAGGGCCCTGCGGTGGGAGAGCTGAGTGTCACCTGCATAGATGTGCAGGACCCAGTATAAAAGGCTGCCCACCATGCTTGTGCCTCACTCTGGAGTTACAAATAAAGGATCAAGGTCACTACAGTTTGAGTACAACACATTGCCTCGTGGAATCATTCATAAGTGCATTACATACATAACAACTGGCGACAAGAATACCGACTTTCACGTGATTATGGCTACCTTTGGCACACTAAAAGACTTCGCAAAAGGTGATGATTGGGATGCCTTCACAGAAAGGCTGAGCAATATTTCTTGGCAAACGACCTGGCAGGGGAGACAGATACATTGGCAGAGAAGTGCAAGGCTGTACTGCTGATCAGCTGTGGGCCCGAGGTCTACAGCCTTATCCTACGAAGGCCTAGGATAAGACATACGATGAGCTGACTAAACTAATTCGCTCCCAACTAAAACCTAAACAGAGCATCCTCATGGCCAGGCACAGATTCTACACCGCAGACTTGAGGGCCAGGAGATTGCAAAATATGCTGCCGACCTCAGGAGACTTGCGGCACTGTGTGATTTCGGCACACACCTCAACAAAGCATTGCGAGACACCTTCGTTATGGAAATTGGCCACGAGGGTCTTCTTCACAAGCTATTATCTGCCAACAGTCAACCTGCAGAAGGCCATCAGCATCAGTTCATGACCTTGACCTGCAGCACCAAGCAAATTATTCATCCTGTGGACTCAAACCCGGCAAGTACTATACACAGAATGGTGCCTTTCACAGGCAATACTGTAGAACATGGCTGGGCCCAGGGCAGAGGGCACAGACCTCAGGATTCCAGAACTCAGAGTCCGTTGAGGGGTGCTAATCGAGTAGCAACATGCTGGCGTTGCGGAGGAAACCAGAGGGCTCACCAGTGTCATAGAAACATAGAAAATAGGTGCAGGCGTAGGCCATTTGGCCCTTCGAGCCTGCACAGCCATTCAATAAGACCATGGCTGATCATTCCCTGAGTACCCCTTTCCTGCTTTCTCTCCATACCACTTGATCCCCTTAGCCGTAAGGGCCATATCTAACTCCCTCTTGAATATATCCAATGAACTGGCATCAACAACTCTCTGCGGCAGGGAATTCCACAGGTTAACAACTCTCTGAGTGAAGAAGTTTCTCTTCATCTCAGTCCTAAATGGCCTACCCCTTATCCTAAGACCATGTCCCCTGGTTCTGGACTTCCCCAACATTGGGAACATTCTTCCCGCATCTAACCTGTCCAGTCCCATCAGAATCTTATACATTACTATGAGATCGCCTCTCATCTTTCTAAACTCCAGTAAATAAAGGCATGTTGATCCAGTCTCTCCTCATATGACAGTCCAGCCATCCCTGGAATCAGTCTGGTGAACCTTCGCTGCACTCCCTCAATAGCAAGAACATCCTTCCACAGATTAGGAGAGCAAAACTTAACACAATATTCCAGGTGAGGCCTTACTAAGGCCCTGTACAACTGCAGTAAGACCTCCCTGCTCCTATACTCAAATCCTCTAGAGATGAAGGCCAACATACCATTTGCCTTCTTCACTGCCTGCTGTACCTGCATGCCAACTTTGAATGACTGATGAACCATGACACCCAGGTCTCATTGCACCTCCCTTTTTCCTAATCTGCCACCATTCAGATAATATTCTGCCTTCTTGTTTTTGCCCTCAAAATGGATAACCTCACATTTATCCACATTATACTGCATTTGCCATGCATTTGCCCACTCACCTAACCTGTCCAAGTCACCCTGCAGCCTCTTAGCGTCCTCCTCACAGCTCACACCGCCACCCAGTTTAGTGTCGTCTGCAAACTTGGAGATATTACACTCAATTCTTTCATCTAAATGGTTAATGTATATTGTAAAGAGCTGGGGTCCCAGCACTGAGCCCTGCGGCACGCCACTAGTCACTGATTGCCATTCTGAAAAGGATCCGTTTATCCCGACTCTCTGCTTCCTGTCTGCCAACCAGTTTTCTATCCACGTCAGCACATTACCCCCAATACCATGCACTTTGATTTTGCACACCAATCTCTTGTCAAAAGCCTTTTGATAGTCAAATACACCACATCCACTGGTTATCCCTTGTCCACTCTACCAGTTACATCCTCAAACATTTCCAGAAGATCCGTCAAGCATGATTTCCCTTTCATAAATCCATGCTGACTTGGACTGATCCCGTCACTGCTTTCCAAATGCGCTGCTATTTCATCCCTAACGATTGATTCCAACATTTTCCCCACTACTGATGTCAGGCTAACTGGTCTATAATTACCCATTTTCTCTCTCCCTCCTTTTTTAAAAAGTGGTGTTACATTAACTACCCTCCAGTCCAGAGGAACTGATCCAGAGTCGATAGACTGTTGGAAAATTATCACCAATGCATCCACTATTTCAAGGGCCACTTCCTTAAGTACTCTGGGATGCAGACTATCAGGCCCCAGGGATTTATCGGCCTTCAATCCCATCAATTTCCATAACACAATTTCACGCCTCCTTCTCACTAGACCCATTGTCCACTAGTACATTCGGAAGGTTATTTGTGTCTTCCTTCGTGAAGACAGAACCAAAGTATTTGTTCAATTGGTCTGCCATTTCTTTGTTCCCCATTATAAATTCACCTGAATTCGACTGCAAGGGACCTACGTTTGTCTTCACTAATCTTTTTCTCTTCACATATTTACAGAAGCTTTTTTCCGTCAGTTTTTATGTTCCCTGCAAGCTTCCTTTCATACTCTATTTCCCCCCTCTTAATTAAACCCTTAGTCCTCCTCTGTTGAATTCTAAATTTCTCCCAGTCCTCAGGTTTGTTGCTTTTTCTAGCCAATTTACATGCCTCTTCCTTGGTTTTAACACAATCCTTAATTTACCTTATTAGCCACGGTTGAGCCACCTTCCCCATTTTATTTCATCCTGGAGTCATGGGTGCGGCTGCAGAAACGTCTATCTAATCCCCTTACAATTGACTCTCCTATCACTATAGCTCTCCCACTCTTTTTCCTGCCCTCCTATGCAGCAGAGCCACCCACGGTGCCATGACCTTGGCTGCTGCTGCCCTCCCCTGATGAGTCATCCTCCCCCCAACAGTACCCAAAGCAGTGTATCTGTTTTGCAGGGGGATGACCGCAGGGAACCCCTGCACTACCTTCCTTGCACTGCTCTTCCAGTTGGTCACCCATTCCCTATCTGGCTGTGTACTCTTTACCTGTGGTAAGACCAACTCACTAAACATGCTATTCACGTCATTCTCAGCATCGTGGATGCTCCAGAGTAAATCCACCTGCAGCTCCAGTGCCGCAATGCGATCCGTCAGGAGCTGCAGGTGGATGCACTTCCTGCACATGTAGTTGTCAGGGACACTGGAAGCGTCCCTGACTTCCCACATAGTACAGGAGGTGCATAACACATGTCCGAGCTCTCCTGACATGACTTAACCCTTAGATAAACTTAAATTGGCAACTGATAAAGAAAAGAAAAAGAAAAAGAAAAAAGAAAAACTACTTACCAATCACCAGCCAATCACTTATCCCCTTGACTGCGAAGTCACCCTTCAATTTCTTTCTACTTCTTTTTTGCCTTCTCTCCCCGCTGCAGCTGCACAAGTGGGCCTTTATAGGCCTCCCCCGGACTCCCACTGCTCGGACTGCTGCTCCTCCTCGACATTGGGCCTTTATAGGCCTCCCCCGGACTCCCGCTGCTCGGACTGCTGCTCCTCCTCGACATTGGGCCTTTATAGACCTCCCCCGGACTCCCACTGCTCGGACTGCTGCTCCTCCTCGACATTGGGCCTTTATAGGCCTCCCCCGGACTCCCGCTGCTCGGACTGCTGCTCCTCCTCGACATTGGGCCTTTATAGGCCTCCCCCGGACTCCCGCTGCTCGGACTGCTGCTCCTCCTCGACATTGGGCCTTTATAGGCCTCCCCCGGACTCCCGCTGCTCAGACTGCTGCTCCTCCTCGACATCAGTTTGCTGAGTACATATGCAAAGCTTGGAACACAAAGGACCACCTCCAGCTTTTGTGTCAAAGAAATATGACTCACCGTCTAGCAGAGGAGTCGGTAGATGACTTTGAATCCAGCGGGGAGTGTGGTGATTTGGCCAGAGAGGTAGCTTAGCCCCAAGAAGAAATGTATGGAGTGCATACCTGCACCACCGATTGTCCTCCAGTGAAGATGGAAGTCGATATAAATGGCATTCCAGTATTCATGGAAGTGGACACGGGAGCGAGCCAGTCAGTGATGAGCCAGGATGCCTTTGAGAGGCTATGAAATGAAAAACGACCCGAGCTGGTTCCAGTACGGGAAAAGTTGCCCATCTACACCAAGGAGCTGATCCCAGTCCTTGGTAGTGCGGATGTAAGTGTAATCCGTAATGCTGTGGTGCACAAGTTACCTCTATGGATTGTTGCAGGTGATGGTCCAATGTTACTCGGAAGAAAGTGGATGGGGAAGATCCAGTGGAAATGGGAAGACCTCTTCACTCCAGCAATTGATGTCCCCCATGCTCAGAGGCAGAGCAAAACCTCACCTTCGCTTGGGCCAGGCACCAGAGAACAGACCAGTGCAGCATCTGAGGCACAGACCATCCATCACGACTGTGTGGCAATGATCCGACCGGAACGACCTAAAAGTACCTTCCCGGCTCCCGTGTCAGGACTCCTGGGGAGGAAGATCGAATTCATAGGCATTCTTCCAGCTTTTGTGGCAGAGTCGCGGGAGAGAAGGATCAAGGCAGTCGACCTCGAGGACAGAGGCAAGGTGGCATCCCTGCTGCAGCGTGGCTGAAAAAAAAGATGGCCGTGGCCATATCACGAGATGCAACGCTGAGGGATCAACACGTGGTGTCTACCAGAGGAGTTGATTACGGTAAAGCCAGCAGGGTTCTCTTAAAGAAGACCTGCAACCAACTGAACTTAAAGAGACATTGTATGCATGGCAATCAATGTAATGAACCGATTAAGACTGTGAACAAAATGTTGTTGCGAGATGTCGGTACTATTCCTAATGTAAAGAACAAAGTGTTGCGAGATGACGGTACCAGTCCTAATGTAAAGAACAAACTGTTGTTGGGAGATGTCGGGAATAGAGTGTTCCCAAAAGTATCAAGCGAGCAAATTCGGGAGGGTAAAGACACTTATCCTGATGCCCTGCCCCAGGTGTCCCCACAAGTTATAGGCCAGTGAGCTCATGAGGGTGAAGGCACTGATCCTGATACCCTGTCCCAGGTCTATCCCACGCTGCAGGCACCCGATGGCACCATTCGCCACAGACCTGGAAATGAAAACGTCGCCAATACGCACAGTCGGCCGGCGTTGCCCACCACCCGGGTGGAGACGGTGTAGCCCCCAGACCCAGTCACTACCTCGGCCATGTCCGGGAGTGAAAGGGCAGAACCAACGAGTTCCCCAAATGGGACCTCGAATAGCCAGGTTCCCAACACTGTTAGCGAGCAGGCAGAAGATTCTGCAGCACTCAAAGGAGGTCAGGGAGGCCACTCACATCTGTGGCTCTGCCCATCACTAGGCAATGGCAAAGGCCCTGAGTCCTGGTTAGGTGAGTGAACCAAGCCCGCCGCTATCAGATGACTAGGACCCCGTCCGGTTGCTCTGGAACCTGCGTCCTCGCATACCTGTACTGCTACCTCAGTACTTACCATGAATGCGATCTACCCAATCCTGGTGCACGACTGCAAAACGTAACAAATGTAAGTCACTGACCCAAGGTGACACGATACAAACTGTAACTTTCTTTCTTTGCACTTGCACTGTGTCTGATCCTGTATGTTAATGTAACGGAACTGCTGCATGATCTCACTGTGGGGGCAGGGTGGGGGGGTGTAAATGGATGTATGTGGCCATGGACACACACATAGATCACACCCAGAACCCACTGGAACCTCCACTGCATCATTGAACCATCCAAACTGGTAACCACTACACAACATTGTGGCAAAAGGACTTGGGGGGTTAACAGGAAGAGAGACAAGCCAAAGCACAGCCAAGGTGCAAGGGCTATTGGCACTTAAGTCTGGGGAGAGCTAATCCAGAGCCCATAGTGCAAAGGTAATCGGCACAGAGGACTTGGGGGAGAGTGATGTTATATATATAGACTATTGATATACTCGCTGTGTAGTCACTGTATAGTTGCATAACATGGAGACTTGTTACCTGATGTACTTTCAATAAGGTTTACACTATGTCCCTGTGGCAGAGGCTATGCACCAGAGGGCCCTGCGGTGAGAGATCTGAGGGTCACCTGCATAGGTGTGCAGGGCCCAGTATAAAAGGCTGCCCACCATGCTTGTGTCTCACTCTGGAGTTACGAATACATAAGAACATAAGAACATAAGAATTAGGAACAGGAGTAGGCCATCTAGCCTTTCGAGCCTGCTCCGCCATTCAACAAGATCATGGCTGATCTGGCTGTGGACTCAGCTCCACTTACCCGCCCGCTCCCCGTAACCCTTAATTCCCTTATTGGTTAAATATCTATCTATCTGTGACTTGAATACATTCAATGAGCTAGCCTCAACTGCTTCCTTGGGCAGAGAATCCACAGATTCACAACCCTCTGGGAGAAGAAATTCCTTCTCAACTCGGTTTTAAATTGGCTCCCCCGTATTTTGAGGCTGTGCCCCCTAGTTCTAGTCTCCCCGACCAGTGGAAACAATCTCTCCGCCTCTATCTTGTCTATCCCTTTCATTATTTTAGATGTTTCTATAAGATCACCCACATCCTTCTGAACTCCAACGAGTAAAGACCCAGTCTACTCAATCTATCATCATAAGGTAACCCCCTCATCTCCGGAATCAGCCTAGTGAATCGTCTTTGTACCCCCTCCAAAGCTAGTATATCCTTCCTTAAGTAAGGTGACCAAATCTGCACGCAGTACTCCAGGTGCGGCCTCAACAATACCATAACAGTTGCAGAAGGACCTCCCTGCTTTTGTACTCCATCCCTCTCGCAATGAAGGCCAACATTCCATTCGCCTTCCTGATTACCTGCTGCACCTGCAAACTAACTTTTTGGGATTCATGCACAAGGACTTCTACTCGCTGGAAAAAAGGCAGAGTGTCCGTAAGCAGCTCTTGACGCTGCTGGCCGACGACGGCTCTCTCGTCTCGGATCCGGAGGGCGTCAACAACAGGGTCCGTGAATATTACGGGGCTCTGTTCTCTCCGGATCCGTCCAGCGAGGAAGCGCGTAGAGTTTTGTGGGAGGACCTGCCGAAGGTCGGCCCGGAGGGCGCCGAAAATCTGGAAGCTCCGCTAAGCCTGGCGGAGCTGACCGGTGCCCTCGCCCGGCTCTCGAGGGGAAAATCCCCGGGGCTGGACGGGCTGACCGTGGAGTTCCACAGGGCGTTCTGGGACGTCCTGGGGAGCGACTACGCGCGGGTCCTGGGGGAAAGTCTGGCGACCGGGGAGATGCCCCTCTCTTGGCGCAGGGCAGTCATCGTCCTGCTGCCTAAGAAGGGCGATCTCCGCCTCCTTAAGAACTGGCGCCCGGTCTCCCTCCTCAGCACGGACTACAAAATCTTCGCCAGGGCGATGTCTGCTCGCCTTGGTGCCGTGCTGGACCACATGATCCACCCCGACCAGTCATACACGGTCCCGGGCCGGACGATCCACGACAACATCCATCTGGTCCGGGACCTCATCCATTGCTCCCAGGAGGCTGGTCTGTCGGTCGCCTTCCTATCCCTCGACCAAGAGAAGGCGTTCGACAGGGTGGATCACGACTATCTGCTCGGAACTCTGCGCGCTTTCGGGTTCGGGACGCATTTCGTCGCCCGGATCCGACTTTTGTACGCCGCCGCGGAGTGTCTGATTAAGGTTAACGGGTCCTTGACGGCGCCCCTTCGCTTTAGGAGAGGGGTGCGCCAGGGATGCCCCATGTCCGGCCAGTTATACGCCGTTTGCGTGGAGCCTTTCCTGCGCCTCTTGCGGACGAGGTTGACGGGACTGGCTCTGCAAGGGCCGGGCGTGGAGGTCGTCCTCTCGGCTTACGCCGATGACGTGCTCCTCGCGGTAGAGGATCCCGCTGACCTGCGGAGGATGCGTGAGTGCCAGGAGATTTACTCGGCCGCGTCCTCCGCCAGGATCAACTGGGAGAAATGTTCCGGACTCCTGGTGGGTCAGTGGCGGGTGGACTCCCTGCCGGAGGAGCTCAGGCCTTTTGCCTGGAGCACGACCCATCTCCTCTATCTGGGAGTCTACCTTAGCCCCGACGAGGGAGCCTGGCCGGCGAACTGGCAGGAGCTGGAGGCCAAGGTCGCCGCTCGCCTAGGGCGCTGGACAGGACTGCTCCGAGTGCTGTCCTACAGGGGTCGAGCGCTAGTCATAAACCAGCTGGTGGCCGCAATGCTGTGGTACCGGCTGGTCACTTTGACCCCTCCCCCTGCGTTTGTCGCCAAGATACAGAAGAAGCTGGTGGACTTCTTCTGGAACAACAGGAAGCACTGGGTCTCTGCCGCGGTCTTGAGTCTCCCGCTTGAGGAGGGCGGTCAGTCGTTGGTGTGCGTCAGCGCCCAGCTCGCGACTTTCCGTCTTCAGACCCTGCAGAGATACCTTTACGTCGAGCCCCCTCCTAGGTGGTGCGCTCTGGCGAGGTATTTCTTCCGCCAGCAGCTCGACCTCAATTATGACACGCAGCTCCTGTTTGTGAACTTGGGGGGTGCCAGGACCGCCCTCCGGGAGCTGCCTGTCTTTTACAGGGAACTCATCAGGGTCTGGAACAAAGTCTCCACCAAGCGCAGCTCTCCGCCGGCTGGAGTGGCGGCCGTCCTGCAGGAGCCGCTGCTCGGGAATCCGTACCTCCACGGCCGAGGCTTCATGTGGCGGTCGGAAGAGAGGGCTGTGACTGGTGAGGTGACCAGGGTCAGGGACCTGCTCGATGGCGGAGGAGCGGGCTGGATGGCGCCAGTCACGCTGGCGCGGCGCCTAAATTCTGCCAACGTCCGCCGCGCGGCCGATGCCATCGAGTCGCTAAAAACAGCTCTGGGCCCTGACTCCGTTAGGTGTATCGAGGAGGCTCAAGCACGTGGGGAGATCCCGTCCGAACTGACCCCCGTCCGGACGGAATTCCTCATCGGCGCCAAACCCCGGAACCTCCCTCGGGGGCCGGCGCCTCACAACTTGAGCCGCCTCGGGGAAATCCCCTCCGTGCCTTTCAGTTCCGCGCGGAGGGGTTTCCTGTACGGGCTGCTCCTGCACACCCTCAACTTTGCCATCCTCGCCGGCCGTCCGGACACGCCATGGCGCACCATCTTGCCGTCCGGAGGAGGCGGGGGTCCCCGATGGAGGGCACTCTACGCAGGGGTCCTCCCACTATTCATCGGGGACTTGGCCTGGAGGGTGGTGCACGGAGCAGTGCCGTGCAACAAATTTTTAAGCCGGTTCACGGACTCCCAGGCCGCCTGCAATTTCTGCGGTCTGGAGGAGTCCGTGTTCCATGTTTTTATTGAGTGCACAAGGTTGCAGCCCCTGTTCCATTATTTGAAGGGGCTGCTCCTGAAATTCTGGCTGCACTTCAGTCCCACTCTCCTGATCTTTGGGCACCCTGTGCGGAGGGGAGCGGGTAGGTCCGAAGGCCTCCTCGTAGGACTGCTCCTGGGCACGGCCAAGGGTGCCATCAGCCGGTCCAGGCAGCGGGCGGTCGAGGGGGTCGTTCAACCTGACTGCCTGCCTCTCTTCCGCTCTTACATCCGGTCCAGGGTGTCCTTGGAGATGGAGCACGCGGTGTCCACCGGTACGCTCGCGGCCTTCCGCGAGAGGTGGGCACCGGAGGGACTGGAGTGCATCATCACGCCCGGCAACCAAATTTTAATTTGATTTTACGTTTTAAAGTTAATTTGTTTTAATTGCCGGTGCTTTTAGTGTCCCCTTCCCTTTTATAGGGGGCACTGGGGAAAAATTGTGATTTTAGTGCCCAAAAAAAAAACAAAAAAAAAAGAAAAAACACAAAAAAAAAACACAAAAAAGGGGGAAAAAAAAAAAAAATGGGCCTTGTAAATGTCTGGAGTGTCACCCAGGTCGGGTGGCACCGTTTAATGTTTTATGTTTTCACAGATAAACTCAAAAGAGTTTCATGCACAAGGACCCCCAGGTCCCTCTGCACCGCAGCATGTTGTAATTTCTCCCCATTCAAATAATATTCCCTTTTACTGTTTTTTTTCCCAAGGTGGATGACCTCACACTTTCTGACATTGTATTCCATCTGCCAAACCTTAGCCCATTCGCTTAACCTATCTAAATCTCTTTGCAGCCTCTCTGTGTCCTCTACACAACCCGCTTTCGCACTAATCTTTGTGTCATCTGCAAATTTTGTTACACTACATTCTGTCCCCTCTTCCAGGTCATCTATGTATATTATAAACAGTTGTGGTCCCAGCACCGATCCCTGTGGCACACCACTAACCACCGATTTCCAACCCGAAAAGGACCCATTTATCTCGACTCTCTGCTTTCTGTTCGCCAGCCAATTCTCGATCCATGCTAATACATTTCCTCTGACTCCGCGTACCTTTATCTTCTGAAGTAACCTTTTGTGTGGCACCTTATCGAATGCCTTTTGAAAATCTACATACACCACATCCATCAGTACACCTCTATCCACCATGCTCGTTATATCCTCAAAGAATTCCAGTAAATTAGTTAAACATGATTTCCCCTTCATGAATCCATGCTGCGTCTGCTTGATTGCACTATTCCTATCTAGATGTCCCACTATTTCTTCCTTAATGATAGTTTCAAGCATTTTCCCCACTACAGATGTTAAACGAACCGGCCTATAGTTACCTGCCTTTTGTCTGCCCCCTTTTTTAAACAGAGGCGTTACATTAGCTGCTTTCCAATCCGCTGGTACCTCCCAGAGTCCAGAGAATTTTGGTAGATTATAACAAATGCATCTGCTATACCTTCCGCCATCTCTTTTAATACCCTGGGATGCATTTCATCAGGACCAGGGGACTTGTCTATCTTGTGTCCCATTAGCCTGTCCAGCACTAACCCCCTAATGATAGTGATTGTCTCAAGGTCCTCCCTTCCAACATTCCTGTGACCAGCAATTTTTGGCATGGTTTTTGTGTCTTCCACTGTGAAGACCGAAGCAAAATAATTGTTTAAGGTCTCAGCCATTTCCACATTTCCCATTATTAAATCCCCCTTCTCATCTTCTAAGGGACCAACATTTACTTTAATCACTCTTTTCCATTTTATATATCTGTAAAAGCTTTTAATATCCGTTTTTATGTTTTGCACAAGTTTACCTTTGTAATCTATCTTTCCTTTCTTTATTGCTTTCTTAGTCATTCTTTGCTGTCGTTTAAAATGTTCCCAATCTTCTAGTTTCCCACTAACCTTGGCCACCTTATACGCATTGGTTTTTAATTTGATACTCTCCTTTATTTCCTTGGTTATCCACAGCTGGTTATCCCTTCTCTTACCGCCCTTCTTTTTCACTGGAATATATTTTTGTTGAGCACTATGAAAGAGCTCCTTAAAAGTCCTCCACTGTTCCTCAATTGTGCCACTGTTTAGTCTGTGTTTCCAGTCTACTTTAGCCAACTCTGCCCTCATACCACTGTAGTCCCCTTTGTTTAAGCATAGTACGCTCGTTTCTGACACAACTTCCTGATCCTCAATCTATATTACAAATTCAACCATAATGTGATCACTCATTCCGAGAGGATCTTTTACTTGGAGATCGTTTATTATTCTTGTCTCATTACACAGGACCAGATCTAAGATAGCTTGCTCCCTTGTAGGTTCTGTAACATACTGTTCTAAGAAACAATCCTGTATGCATTCTATGAATTCCTCCTCCAGGCTACCCCATGCGATTTGATTTGACCAATCAATATGTAGGTTAAAATCCCCCATGATTACTGCCGTTCCTTTTTCACATGCCTCCATTATTCCCTTGATTATTGCCCGCCCCACCGTGAAGTTATTATTTGGGGGCCTATAAACTACGCCCACCAGTGACTTTTTCCCCTTACTATCTCTAATCTCCACCCACAGTGATTGAACATTTTGTTCATTAGAGCCAATATCGTCTCTCATAACTGCCCTGATATCATCCTTTATTAACAGAGCTACCCCACCTCGTTTCCCTTCTTGTCTATCTTTCCGAATCATCAGATACCCTTGTATGTTTAATTCCCAATCTTGCTCACCCTGCAACCACGTTTCTGTATTGGCCACCAAATCATACCCATTTGTAATGATTTGTGCCGTCAACTCATTTACTTTATTTCAAATGCTGCGTGCATTCAGGTAGAGTGTTTTAATACTAGTTTTTAAACCATGATTTTTAGTTTTGACCCCTCCTGCAGCCCCTTTATATTCAGTGGTCCTTTTTGTTTTTTGCCTTGGGTTTCTCTGCCCTCCACTTTTACTCATCTCCTTTCTGTCTTTTACTTTTGTCTACTTTTTGTTTCCCTCTGTCTCCCTGCATTGGTTCCCATCCCCCTGCCATATTAGTTTAACTCCTCCCCAACAGCACTAGCAAACACTCCCCCTATGACATTGGTTCCGGTCCTGCCCAGGTGCAGACCGTCCGGTTTGTACTGGTCCCACCTCCCCCAGAATCGGTTCCAATGCCCCAGGAATTTGAATCCCTCCCTTCTGCACCACTGCTCAAGCCACATATTCATCTGAGCTATCCTGCGATTCCTACTCTGACTAGCACGTGGCACTGGTAGCAATCCCGAGATTACTACTTTTGAGGTCCTACGTTTTAACTTAGCTCCTAACTCCTTAAATTCGTCTCGTAGGACCTCATCCCTTTTATTACCTATATCGTTGGTACCAATATGCACCACGACAACTGGCTGTTCATCCTCCCTTTTCAGAATGTCCTGCACCCGCTCCGAGACATCCTTGACCCTTGCATCAGGGAGGCAACATACCATCCTGGAGTCTCGGTTGCGGCCGCAGAAACGCCTATCTATTCCCCGTACAATCGAATCCCCTATCACTATCGCTCTCCCACTCTTTTTCCTGCCCTCCTGTGCAGCAGAGCCAGCCACGGTGCCATGAACTTGACTGCTGCTGCCCTCCCCTGATGAGTCATTCCCCTCAACAGTACTCAAAACGGTGTATCTGTTTTGCAGGAGGATGACCGCAGGGGACCCCTGTGCTACAATAAAGGACCAAGGTCACTACAGATTGTGTACAACACATTGCCTCATGGTGTCATTCATCGTGCATTACAGACATAACAGTGGCGACTGGCAATGCTGGAGGAGACGTTAAGCGGGGTTTCTTCACACCTACACACTCTGCATAACAAACTGCAGCTGCTTTCAGCAGCCACTGATCTCTCTCTGCTCCCCATCACAATAAAAGCTAACCCCTTGACTGGCTCATTCATATAAAAGTGCTGAAATTCTCGAGGCCCCCTGCATCACTTTAGGCAGAGGAGGCCAACTTTCCTGAATATGCACCGTCACTTGATCTGACCCTAGCAAACACCAGCTCAGATACTGGCACAACGCATACTTTAGAATGTAGGTTAGAGGAAGGGTCATTATGTGGTGAATCATTGGACACAACAGTGTAGGAGCTCGGGCAGGCTATAGGACACCACAGGTGCCAGATCACATACTTGTTCTGCTGCAGCGGCCTCAGATGCTGACTTCCCGGATCCAAGCTGCTGAAGAAGACTGATGGGCATACTCCAGGAAATTCTAGGTGCATTTGGCAGTCTTCCAGTGAACTTGAACACAATGCTGAGAGCATGGGGGTGTCCAGCTCAGAGCATGAAGATAATTCTATTCAATATGGAGCAAATGGACTTATGGTCCATGTTGAAATGCTGCAGTCTGTAGCCAGGTCCAGAGCTGCTTGAGGTCGTCCACCACGGACACTTGAAATGTCCTCAGTAGAAGCTAAGCAGCCGTCCACCTCCCTCGCTGTAGTCACTGGGGAGATATTTTGTAGGAGCACTATGATAAGTAAACAAGCACAAAAAAACATACAGTAAGGGCTGGCACAAGGGTAATTCTTAATGCTCAAAGTGAACTGCTAAACAAATATGAATTGAGTTGGAGCAAAGGCTTTTGTTTGATTTGATGTTGGTGACATCTGAGGGCAAGACTCGTGAGGTTGGACTGCAAGATGGCAATCAGATGGTGGTTGTGAGGAGGTAGTTATAGGATGGTGGGACTGTTGGTGTATTGGAGTAGGGCAGCTAGGGCACTGATGGTTGATGCTGCTCCTGCTCTTCCCTCTCCTGTTCCTCCTGCTTCTCCTCCTCCGCTTCTTGCTGCCCAGGTCTGGTCTGGTCTTCCAGTCGTGTTGCTTGAGCATGTTGATGATCTGTTATTCTGGTGACGCCACAGCTCTTGTGGACCAGCTCTATGTTAGTGCCCGGGTTCATGACAGGGGTCCTGAGCCACATCCGGAGGGGATAGCCCTTGTGCCATGTTTTCTTCTTCGGCAGTCCCTCAGAGTCGAAGATGACTTGCTTCCACACTAACATTCGTTCTAAGGTGGCTGATGAGTCCAATGCAGGATCTACAGACTCTGTCACAGGTGGGGCAAATGGTGGCTGGAGGGACAGGTGGATGGGGTGCTTGATTTGTCGTACGCTCCTTCCGCTGTTTGTACTGGATTTCCGCTTGCTCCTAACAAAGAGACTCAATTGTTCAAAGACTTCTCGAATGCTGCTCCTCCACTTTGAGCGGTCATGGGCCAGGGATTCCCAAGAGTCAGTGGGGATGTTACATTTTTTCCAGGAGGCTTTGAGGGTGTCCTTGAAGTGTTTTCTCTGACTTCTTGGGGATCATTTGTCGTGATGGAGCTGGGAGTAGAGTGCCTGTTTTGGGAGTTTAGTATCGGGGCTGATTGAGCGTGGTCCGACCATCGAAGCTGATTGAGCGTGGTCAAAGCTTCGATGCTGGGGATGTTGGCCTAAGAGAGAATACTGACATTGGTACACCTATCCTGCCAATGGATTTGCAGAATTTTGCGGAGGCAGCATTGGTGGCACTTCTCCAGTCCTGTACATTGTCCATGTCTCTGATGCATATAGGAAGGCAGGAATCACTACTGCTCTCTAGACCATGAGCTTGGTGCCGGGTTTGAGGTCTTGGTCTTCAAACACTCAGACGACCGAAGGCTGCACTGGCACACTGAAGGTGGGTGTTGAGTTTTGTCATCGATATCTGCCCTCACTGATAGGAGGCTCCCAAGGTATGGAAAGTGGTCCATGCTGTCCAAGGTCTTGTCGTGGATCTTGATGATTGAGGGGAACGGGGGTGGGGAGGGCAGTACTGTGAGGCGGGGGCAGGTTGGTAGAGAACATTTGGCTTAAGGATGTTTAATGTAAGGCCCAGACTCTCGTATGCTTCAGTGAAGGTGTCAACAAAGGTTTGGAGTTCGGCCTCTGTGCGCAAACGCAAGCGTCATTTGCATACTATAATTCAATGACAGTTGGGACAACCTTGTTACTCGACTGGAGGCGATGGAGGTTGCCATGTAGCCAGCCTATGACCAAGAGGACTGGTTGGAATAAAGGTGGCATTGAAGACTGGCAATGGATAAATGGATCATGACGGGTGCCAGTAAACTGGTACAGACCTGCATGATCAGCTGCCTGTGGTCAGAAAGAAGCTGCACATGCAAAGAGTGGTATGCGTTTCTATCTAGAAAGATGCCAGACTGGTGATGGGGAGCGCGGAAGGCAATGTGGGTGCAGCCTGTGGCACATTAGACCCTGGGGAAGCCTGTAATGCAGGCGAAGCCATGTGCTCGCTCGTCCTGTTTCGCTCTGTCCATGGGAATGTGATGTAGGTGTTCCTCCTGGCGTAGAGAGTCACGGTAGCCTCCCTGAAACATTGGAACACAGCGAACTGGGAGATGTCACCTGCTGCAGCCTGGTGCAAAAGTTAAGTCCTCAGTGATCTTGACAGCCACAGGCAGTGCTGTCCATGCCCTGGTTGTGGGTGCTGCAGATGACTGAGCGCTGGCTCCTCAAACACTGTTCCTCGATGAAGTTGAGGTCGGGGAAGTGCTTCCTGAAGACCCGCAGTGGGCATGGTCTCCTGCGCAGAGCCCTCCACCTCTCTCTTCTGCCAGCTGCTCCTGCTCTCCCTCCTGACTTCCTTGCTGCTCCGCCTCCTCTTCCAGGCCCAAAGGCAGGCCTACCACACCATCCATGACTGGAATCAATTGTTTGCAATGCAGACAAAAACAGTCAAAAACAGTCCAGCACCACATAAAGTTGTTTCCAGATGTCAGAATCAATAGTGTAATGCAGAGAGCCCAGAAGTTAACCAGCAGCCTAAGAGGATGAACCAGCAACTAACATGTATGGAGTGGATCAACCCATTAAATAGCGCTCCTGCAGGGTCCTTGCTGATGGTTAGCACCATGATTTGCTGGGCGAGTTTATCATGTGGCGAGTCAGGCGCTGGGGCAAACAATTACCCAAACGTTTCTTCAAACAAGTGTAGACCCTTATTTCAATTTATAATGAGGTGTTTTAATACTTCTGGCGCCGCCGTGGACACCCACAGAGCAGCCCAATCCAATATGGCAGGCACTGCTCTTCAGGCGCGCATTCGCCTGACGCCATACTGGACCCTTAGGCACCCTTTTTATGCCTGTAGAAGAGGCGCACTGCAATTGAATTTCTCGGCCCTTGTATTTTGAATGATTTGAATAGTTGTGGCTGTATTACTTTGATATGTAAATTATTTTAAATCTTTATCACTCTTTGAATAGAAAAGTTCTTCCTGATAAATTCTAAATTTACTTTTCCATAATGTCCCCGGTTCAGTTTTCTTGGTGTACTTTGAAGTAATAATCTGAGTTTACCTTATCTGTACCATCTCACTGTATACACTTTGATAAGATCCTGCTTACTCGCCTGCTTTCTAGACTGTGGAGCTTAAGATTTTCTGCTTTTTCTTTGCAGCCTATTTTAATTATTTTTTGGATTGGTCTTGTTGCACACCTTTGTAATGCAAATATATCTTTTTAGTGCTGTGCTGAGCAAAACTGAACGCAGCACTGCAAATATGTCCGGTGCATTGTAAAGCTTTAAATTTATACTGCACTGTTCTGTTTTATTGGCTTTTTAAGTTTCTTTGCCACATATTGACCTCAATATTAAAGCCCCCTCCCCCATACACAACAGACAGGAGAGGGTCGGGGGGAGGGTGGGAGGCGGGGGGTGGGGAGTGGGATTAACAATTTTAAAATGAGGATCGCTTCCCCAACCCACTGCGTACGTTCCCATTTTTACGGTGGCGTGTTTCAAGTCTTGCGAGTGTCCTGCCTTGGAGAGCTGCTGACTCAAGAAGGTAAGTGCCTTTTACAGCACTCCTTGTGGGGCAGGAGGAGCAGGATTTCTCTCCCCGACCCCTCAAGGAAGCCTTCGGTCTCCGCTCTGCCGATCATGGACTCTCTCTCTCCCCCGCCTCCCCACCCCCTGTTGTGTTCACAGACCTGCCCCCCCCCACCCCCAACAAGCCCCGATCTCACGCTCACTCCCACCTCCCGATTGCCGGGGACCGTCGTCCGCGGAGGCGGCCTCCTGCAGCTGGTTTTCCCGCCCGGCAGCCAGCCAGTGGGAAATGTAAGAAAAATTAATAATGAGGTCCTGCCATTCAATTCGGCAGGTCCTCCGCGTCCCCAGCCTTGCCGAGTTCTCCATGGGCTACAGCGATCCCCCTCCACCTCCCCGCAAATATCAGGGCCATTACATCCATTATTACTTACAGGTCCCTTTCTAATTCTCCCCCTGTACTAAATCATGTTCCATTTGTTCACATTTCTTTCAATCATTGTGTAGTACTTTACTTTGAGCAGCATTAAATTTCATTGGTCAAATAACTGCCCAATTGAGTAACCCATCAAACATTATTTTGTAATTTTTTTTGTATCCTCCATCGCTAATGCTGTCCCTATTTTGTTTTAGTGAGAGTCCCCATTTTTGCATTTTTGACACTGATTTTCCCTGCTCGGTGTGTTGTGTGTTGTCAGTCTGTCCACCATTTTCAGCCTGACACAATGACTGACCTACTGCTTGGCCTTGCACTGTGCTGCTCTTGATGCAGCCCCGAGGTGGTACGTGAAGACGGGTTAAATTGCCCATTCGTCTTCTGTTGTTCCATGTAGGGAAGCACTTAACCGTTGCTCAGTTTAATGACATCCTGAGATTGGTAACTCTTAGAGTGGAGAATTATAAGCATGAATTGCATCTTTCGTGGCACTGCAAACTGCAATGCATCAGTTTCCGATTTTACCTTCATACAGGAGCCTCAATGTGAAGGCTCAAAACTCGATTAGATAATGAAAGAGTCTCATATTTTAAACCGATTTTACCTTTTGCAATAATTAACACTCATGGGCTATTTACTATTAAATTAAAACATTTTATTGATTACTTCCAAGCATTTACAAATGTTCATTTTGTGAGTATATATTTATTTTACTATCATGTGACAAAATATCTGTACAACCAACTTTATAGAAACAGCAAAAAGCTTCACTTCAGCTTTAATAATCATAGAACCCCATTTTGACAGCCTCTAATGCTAGACATTAAACAGAAGAAACAAATGTTTATGCGCTTCAATAAGACCAGACTTGGCCGCTGTTTCCAAGGGAACATATGAATAAACCACACATGCAATTACTTGCTATAAGTTTGTCTTAGTTCAACTGGAGAGGCTACATTTGGTACATGATGTTACTGAGCACTGTCAAATTATAAAGCACTGAATGTTTTTGTTTTTCCACAATCATTTGGAACCGATATCCAAAAAGGAAAACTACCTGGCTACTCTGTTGTTCATTAATAACAAATGTTTCGGTACTAAACTTTTTAAAACTTTCTTTAAGTCAGCATACAAGCATCGCTTGCACCGTAGTTCTTCCAGATGGCATTTGATACATTCAACGAATTATCTGTTGATTTAACAATAAGTTATTGAAACATATCAGTTGATCAGGTTTAACTATGCTATACGCATAGCAGGAAATAAAATTGTTGCCACTTCCTTATGATCTGCCTGAGACTCATCACAATTGCGATATAAGGGTCGGGATTTTGCGGTGGACATGGCGGCATACTCTCAGAGTATGCCGTCATAACTACTTTGAAATCCGCCGCAAGTTCCGCATGGCCCACGAAAAAGCAATTGCTGCCGCCAAGTTGGGCTATTTGCCCACCAACTGCATACGGAAACGTTACGGTTGATGCAAACAATCACAGCGCCAGTTTGCATCAGCGTAAGGGGATACCTCAGGCACATTTCAAACATTTTAATCTCGGAAATCATACAGTTTAACGGTATGAAATGAGATTTCTTATCTCTGCAAAAATTGGAGTTTTAATGATGTTGATAAAATTATCAGCAAAATAAATTTTTTTGTGACATTGGTGACGCTAATTAGGAACTAAATTCCAATCCTGTTAATTGTAATTAAATCTGATTATGGCATTCTCTTCTGAAATATGTCAAATGTAATCCTGTTTTCTGATTGGAGGACAAGGCCCTCGTGATCTCAGGTATGCTTCCACACCGCCTGCGTCCCTGGGATCCGTGGGCCAGTATGCTGCCCTGCATTACTCAGAGTCAGATGCCAAATTTTCACAGGAGGGCTTGCAATTGTATAGCGCCTTTCACGACCACCGGACATCTCAAATCGCTTTACAGCCAATGAAGTACTTTCAAAATGTAGTCACTTTTGTAATGTGGGAAATGCGGCAGCCAATTTGCGCACAGCAAGCTCCCACAAACAGTAATATGATCATGACCAGATAAACTGTTTTTGTTATTAATACACTCATAATAAAGGATGAAACTGAGTACTGTGAACAATGAGCAAGTGTGACCTTAGCTCCTTTAATAAGACTCCAGAGTGCAGGTACCTCATGGGTGGCCTGCTTATATACAGTGCTCCAACTGGGACTCCAACAGGTAGGCCCTCTGGTGGTAGGGTGATACAGGTTCCAAGGGGTTAAATACATAACAGTTATGTTGATTGAGGGATAAATATTGGCCAGGATACCAGGTATAACTCCCCTGCTCTTCTTCGAAATAGTGCCATGGGATCTTTTACGTCAACCTGAGAGAGCAGGCGGGGCCTCAGTTTAACGTCTCATCCGAACGACGGCATCTCTGACAGTGGTAGAGTGATGCAGGTTTCAAGGGGTTAAATATATAACATCACTCCCCTGTAAAGTTAATAGTATACTTATTTACAAGGTGAGACGATCTGGGGCTTTTTGCTCCCTTGTCGATCATCTGCCGGGCTGCTGGGGATGGTGAGTTCGGCTTCGTGGTCAATCGTGATGTCAGTTGCCACTTGTTTGTGTGTTGGAGGGTCAAAGTTGGTGGTGTCTTATTCGCGTTGTTCGTAGCTGTTGGTGAACCGCAATTTGATTTGGTTCAAATGTTTTCTGCACGTTAGCCCATTGGCCAATTTGACCTGATACACCCTACTCCCCTCTTTGGCTATGACCGTGCCAGCGAGCCATTTGGGACCATGTCCATAATTGAGGACAAACACAGGGTCCTTGACCTCAATATCACGTGACAAATTTGCGCGGTAATGCTATACACTTTGTTGATGCCGCTTGTCCTCCACGTGATCATGGAGATCAGGGTGGACAAGAGATAGCCTTGTTTTGAGCGCCCTTTTCATGAGCAACTCGGCCGGGGGAACCCTGGTGAGTGAGTGGGGTCTAGTGCGGTTGCTGAGTTGTACTCGGGATAGTCAGGTCTGCAGGGAGCCTTCCAACACATGTTTCAAGCTTTGCTTGATGCCCTGAACTGCCCGTTCTGCCTGGTCATTGGATGCGGGCTTGAATGGAGCAGATGTGACGTGCTTGATGCCATTGCGGGTCATGAATTCCTTGAATTCAGCACTGGTGAAACACGGCCCATTGTCGCTGACTGGGACTTCAGGCAGGCCGTGCGTGGTAAACATGGCTCATAGGCTTTCAATGATGGCTGTGGATGTGCTTACAGACATTATTGAACATTCAATCCATTTTGAGTAAGCATCCATGACAACTAAGAACATTTTGCCTAGAAATGGGCCCGCATAGTCCGCGTGGATCCTCGACCACTGTTTGGAGGGCCACGACCACAAACTTAGCGGTGCCTCTCTGGGTGCATTGCTCAGCTGAGAGGAAATGTTGAACTGGGGTACGCATGACTCTAAATCTGAGTCAATGCCGGGCCACCACACATGGGATCTGGATATGGCTTTCATCATTACAATGCCTGGGTGGGTGCTATGCAGTTCACAAATGAACGTGTCTCTGCCTTTCTTGGGCAAGACCACATGATTACCCCATAACAGACAGTCCGCCTGCAGGGACATTTTGTCTTTGCGCCTGTGGAACGGCCTAATCGCATCCTGCATCTCTGCTGGGATGCTGGACCAGCTCCCATGGAGGACACAGTTGTTTAACAAAGGACAGTAAAGGATCCTGGCTGGTCCAGGTCCTGATCTGGCGGGTCGTAACTTTTCATTTTCGAATGCATCCATTACCATGAGCAAGTCTGCAGGCTGTGCCATTTCCACCCCGATGGTGGGCAATGATAGCCGACTGAGAGCATCAGTGTAATTCTCTGTGCCTGGTCTGTGGCGGATTACATAGTTGTATGCTGACAATGTGGGTGCCCATCTTTGGATGCGGGCAGAGGCATTGGTGTTAATCCCTTTGCTCTCAGAGAACAGCGATATGAGGGGCTTGTGGTCAGTTTCAAGCTCAAACTTGAGGCCAAACAAGTACTGATGCATTCTTTTTACCCCGTAAACACACACCAGAGCCTCTTTTTCAAACATGCTGCAGGCCCTTTCGGCCTTGGACAAACTCCTGGACACATAAGCGACCGGTTGCAAAATCCCCGATTCGTTAGCCTGTTGTAACACACAGCCGACCCCATATGACGACGCATCGCAAGCTAGCACTAATCATTTACAAAGATTATACAGGACAAGCAGTTTGTTTGAACACAACAGATTTCTGGCTTTCTCAAAGGCAGCCTCTTGTGAATTCCCCCATACTCAGTCATCCCCATTGCGCAGTAGCACATGTAGGGGTTCTAACAGGGTGCTTAATCCAGGTAGGAAATTACCAAAATAGCTAAGGAGTCCCAGGAACGACCGCAGCTCCGTCACATTCTGTGGTCTCGGTGCATTCTTGATGTCCTCCGTCTTGGAGTCGGTGGATCTGATGCCATCTGCTGCGATTCTTCTTCCCAAGAACTCAACCTCTGGTGCCAGGAAAACACACTTCGAGCGATTCAAACTGAGTCCCATGCGATCCAACTGACTAAGAGCCTCTTCCTGATTCTTCAAGTGCTCAATGGTGTCCCGACCTGTAACCAGTATATCGTCCTGGAAAACCACAGTGCGAGGAACCGACTTTGGCAGGCTCTCCATGTTCTGTTGAAAGATTGCCACGGCTGATCGAATCCCGAACGGGCATCTGTTATAGGTGAACAGACCTTTGTGCGTGTTGATACAGGTGAGGCCTTTCGAAGACTCCTCCAGCTCCTGTCATGTAGGCCGAGGTCAGGTCCAACTTGGTGAATGTCTTCCCTCCAGCCAAGATCGCAAATAGGTTGTCTGCCTTGGGTAGGGGGTATGGGTTCTGCACGAGAAACGGTTAATCGTTACTTTATAGCCCCCACAAATTCTGACCGTGCCGTCTTCTTTAAGTACCGGCTAATCGGACTGGCGCACTTGTTGAATTCCACCGGCATGATGATGCCTTCTCACTGCAGCCTGTCCAGCTCAATTTCCACTTTCTCATGCCTCATATATGATACCACCTGTGCCTTGTGGTGGATGGGTCATGTACTGGGAACCAAATGGATTTGCACTTTTGCCCCCGAGAAGCATCCAATGCCTGGCTCGAACAACGATGGAAACTTGCTCAGAACCTGGGCACATGAGGCGTCGTCGACGGACGAAAGCGCTCGGATGTCGTCTCAGTTCCAGCGGATTTTCCCCAGCTAGCTTCTGCCCAACAGTGTGGGGC
Organism: Pristiophorus japonicus; assembly: GCF_044704955.1. Classification (NCBI taxonomy): domain Eukaryota; kingdom Metazoa; phylum Chordata; class Chondrichthyes; family Pristiophoridae; genus Pristiophorus; species Pristiophorus japonicus. The sequence continues at coordinate 39,012,813 of NC_091984.1, read as the reverse complement.
CATCCCCTGGCACGATCCACAGCGGGAGTTCATGTACTGCTCCATCATAGGAGACTTTGACTTCAGCACTGCCAATTACAGGGATTGGTTCCTTGGTGTAAGTCCTTAGTTTGGCGTGAATGGGGCTGAGCTTGGGCCTGTGTGCCTTGTTGCACCACAGCCTGTCGAAGGCCTTTTTACTCATTATGGATTGACTCGCACCCGTGGAATTCCATTCGGTTCAACTTTCAACATTATTGGTGGACATTTCGTGAATGTGTGTACCCCGCACACTTCTGCCTCCTCCGTACGAGTCTCCAATTCAGCCTGATCCACAGTGGATCGATCTTCCTCTGCAACGTGGTGGTTTGCAGGGTTTGCAGAGTTTGCAGCTCGCCTGCACATTGGCTGAAGGTGTCCCATTGTTCTGCAGCCGGTGCACGCATAGTCCTTGAAGCGGCATTGATGGGCCCGATGATCACCTCCACAATGCCAACAAGGTGTTAATGCAAGGCAGTTAACAAGTTATGGTGGACTCTGGGTCATCTGAGTTCGTGCAGCAGCAGCCGGCGTATACGTTCTGCCATGTATATTCCTGCTCGCAAATGATGCTACTTTGTGCACAGTACTGGCCGAAACCTCTTTACCCTGCGAAATCTGTTTGTTGTTGCTGCTGGTGGACATAAATGCCTGGGCTATCGTTATAGCTTTGCTTAGATTCGGAGTTTTAACAGTCAACAGTTTGCGAAGGGTTACCTAATGGCCAATGCCCAGTCCAAAAGTCTCTAAGCATTTGTTCTAGGAATCCCTCAAATTCGCAATGTCCTACGAGGCGCCTTAGTTCGGCGACATAGCTCACCACTTCCTGGCCTTCCGACCGTTGACACGTGTAGAACAGATATCTCGCCATCAAAACACTCTCCTTAGGATTTAGGTGCTCCTGGACCAGCGTACACAATTTTTCATAGGAACAGTTGTTGGTTTTACCGGAACTGGAAGATTCTTCATAAGGCCATAGGTTGTTGCTCCACAGACAGGAAGGAGGATCGCCCTTCATTTAGCAGCATTCTCATCCCCTTCCAGCTCATTGGCCACAAAGTATTGGTCGAGTCTCACCACGAAGGCCTCCCAATCATCCGTGGTGCGTGGAGAGGCGTGAGTCCGGGGTCGGCGAGAGGCCTATAAAAGGCCCAATGCGGCGGCAGTCAGAGGTGCATGGAGAGGCGTGACTTGTACAGCTACAGGGAGAAGGCAAAAAAGAAGTAGAAAGAAATAGAAAGGTGACGTCACAGCCAAGGGGGTAAGTGATTGGCTGGTGATTGGTGAGTAGTTTTTCTTTTTCTCTTCTATAACAGAGAGTAAACTTTAGCATTGTTGTTGCCAATTTAAGTGCATCTAAGGGTTAAGTCATGGCAGGAGAGCTCGGTCACATGATATGCTCCTCCTGTATTATGTGGGAACTCAGGGACACTTCCGGTGTCCCTGACGACTACGTGTGCAGGAAGTGTATCCGCCTCCAGCTCCTGACGGTCCGCGTTGCGGAATTGGAGTTGAGGGTGGATTCACTCTGGAGCATCCACGATGCTGAGAATGACGTGAGTAGCACGTGTAGCGAGTTGGTTTTACCGCAGGTGAAGGGTCCACAGCCAGAGAGGGAATGGAAGAACAGCAGGAAGAGCAGTGCAAGGAAGGTAGTGCAGGGGTCCCCTGCGGTTATCCCCCTGCAAAACAGATACACCACTTTGAGTACTGTTGAGGGGGATGACTCATCGGGGAGGACAGCAACAGCCAAGTTCATGGCACCGTGGCTGGCTCTGCTGCATAGGAGGGCAGGAAAAAGAGTGGGAGAGCGATAATGATAGGGAATTCAATTGTAAGGGGAATAGATAGGCGTTTCGGCGGCCGCAACCGAGACTCCAGGATGGTATGTTGCCTCCCTGGTGCAAAGGTCAAGGATGTCTCGGAGCGGGTGCAGGACATTCTGAAAAGGGAGGGTGAACAGCCAGTTGTCATGGTGCACATTGGTACCAAAGATATAGGTAATAAAAGGGATGAGGTCCTACAAGACGAATTTAAAGAGCTAGGAACTAAATTAAAATGTAGGACTTCAAAAGTAGTAATCTCGGGATTGCTACCAGTGCCACGTGCTAGTCAGAGTAGGAATCGTAGGATAGCTCAGATGAATACGTGGCTTGAGCAGTGGTGCAGAAGGGAGGGATTCAAATTCCTGGGGCATTGGAACCGATTCTGGGGGAGGTGGGACCAGTACAAACCGGACGGTCTGCACCTGGGCAGGACCGGAACCAATGTCATAGGGGGAGTGTTTGCTAGTGCTGTTGGGGAGGAGTTAAACTAATATGGCAGGGGGATGGGACCAATGCAGGGAGACAGAGGGAAACAAAATGTAGACAAAAGCAAAAGACAGAAAGGAGATGAGTAAAAGTGGAGGGCAGAGAAACCCAAGGCAAAAAACAAAAAGGGCCACTGTACAGCAAAATTCTAAAGGGTTAAAGTGTAATAAAAAGGCAAGCATGAAAGCTCGGTGCAAGGAGTATACGGAACCCAGGAGAGGGCTCTGAGCTAGTTAGAGTGGGTGAGAGCTCAGATGAACAGGACCCCAAGAAAGAATGCAAAAGGCAGGAGGCAACAGAGCAGAGTAGCACTGGGGTAAGTGTAAACCACAAGGTGATAGGAAGGGACAATATGTATGAATATAAAGGGGCTGCAGGAGGGGTCAAAACTAAAAATCATGGTTTAAAAACTAGTATTAAAACACTCTACCTAAAAGCACGCAGCATTCGAAATAAAGTAAATGAGTTGACGGCACAAATCATTACAAATGGGTATGATTTGGTGGCCATTACAGAAACGTGGTTGCAGGGTGGCCAAGACTGACAATTAAACATACAGGGGTATCTGACGATTCGGAAAGATAGACAAGAAGGGAAAGGAGGTGGGGTAGCTCTGTTAATAAAGGATGATATCAGGGCAGTTATGAGAGACAATATTGGCTCTAATGAGCAAAATGTTAAATCTTTGTGGGTGGAGATTAGAGATAGTAAGGGGAAAAAGTCACTGGTGGGCGTAGTTTATAGGCCTCCAAATAATAACTTCACGGTGGGGTGGACAATAATCAAGGGAATAATGGAGGCATTAGTCAAATCAAATCGCACAGGGTAGCCTTGAGGAGGAATTCATAGAATGCATACGGGATTGTTTCTTAGAACAGTATGTTACAGAACCTACAAGGGAGCAAGCTATCTTAGATCTGGTCCTGTGTAATGAGACAGGAATAATAAACGATCTCCTAGTAAAAGATCCTCTCGGAATGAGTGATCACACTATGGTTGAATTTGTAATACAGATTGAGGGTGAGGAAGAAGTGTCTCAAACAAGCGTACTATGCTTAAACAAAGGGGACTACAGTGGGATGAGGGCAGAGTTGGCTAAAGTAGACTGGGAGCACAGACTAAATGGTGGCACAATTGAGGAACAGTGGAGGACTTTTAAGGAGCTCTTTCATAGTGCTCAACAAAAATATATTCCAGTGAAAAAGAAGGGCAGTAAGAGAAGGGATAACCAGCCGTGGATAACCAAGGAAATAAAGGAGAGTATCAAATTAAAAACCAATGCGTATAAGGTGGCCAAGGTTAGTGGGAAACTAGAAGATTGGGAAAATTTTACACGACAGCAAAGAATGACTAAGAAAGCAATAAAGAAAGGAAAGATAGATTACGAAAGTAAACTTGCGCAAAACATAAAAACAGATAGTAAAAGCTTTTACAGATATATAAAACGGAAAAGAGTGATTAAAGTAAATGTTGGTCCCTTAGAAGATGAGAAGGGGGATTTAATAATGGGAAATGTGGAAATGGCTGAGACCTTAAACAATTATTTTGTTTCGGTCTTCACAGTGGAAGACACAAAAACCATGCCAAAAATTGCTGGTCACAGGAATGTTGGAAGGGAGGATCTTGAGACCATCACTATCACTAGGGGGGTAGTGCTGGATAGGCTAATGGGACTCAAGGTAGACAAGTCCCCTGGTCCTGATGAAATGCATCCCAGGGTATTAAAAGAGATGGCGGAAGTTATAGCAGATGCATTCGTTATAATCTACCAAAATTCTCTGGACACTGGGGAGGTACCAGCGGATTGGAAAGCAGCTAATGTAACGCCTTTGTTTAAAAAAGGAGGCAGACAAAAGGCAGGTAACTACAGGCTGGTTAGTTTAACATCTGTAGTGGGGAAAATCCTTGAAGCTATCATTAAGGAAGAAATAGCGGGACATCTAGATAGGAATAGTGCAATCAAGCAGACGCAACATGGATTCATGAAGGGGAAATCAAGTTTAAATAATTTACTGGAATTCTTTGAGGATAAACGAGCATGGTGGATAGAGGTGTACCGATCGATGTGGTGTATTTAGATTTCTAAAAGGCATTCGATAAGGTGCCACACAAAAGGTTACTGCAGAAGATAAAGGTACGCGGAGTCAGAGGAAATGTATTAGCATGGATCGAGAATTGGCTGGCGAACAGAAAGCAGAGAGTCGGAATAAATGGGTCCTTTTCGGGTTGGAAATCGGTGGTTAGTGGTGTGCCACAGGGATCGGTGCTGGGACCACAACTGTTTACAATATACATAGATGACTTGGAAGAGGGGACAGAATGTAGTGTAACAAAATTTGCAGATGACACAAAGATTAGTGGGAAAGCAGGTTGTGTAGAGGACACAGAGAGGCTGCAAAGAGATTTAGATAGGTTAAGCGAATGGGCTAAGATTTGGCAGATGGCATACAATGTCAGAAAATTTGAGGTCATCCACCTTGGAAATAAAAAACAGTAAAAGGGAATATTATTTGAATGGGGAGAAATTACAACATGCTGCTGTGCAGAGGGACCTGAGAGTCCTTGTGCATGAATCCCAAAAAGTTAGTTTGCAGGCGCAGCAGGTAATCAGGAAGGCGAATGGAATGCTGGCCTTCATTGCGAGGGATGGAGTACAAAAGCAGGGAGGTCCTGCTGCAACTGTACAGGGTATTGGTGAGGCCGCACCTGGAGTACTGCGTGCAGTTTTGATCACCTTACTTAAGGAAGGATATACTAGCTTTGGAGGGGGTACAGAGATGATTCACTCGGCTGATTCCGGAGATGAGGGGGTTACCTTAAGATGATAGATTGGGTAAACTGGGTCTTTACTCGTTGGAGTTCAGAAGGATGAGGGGTGATCTTACAGAAACATTTAAAATAATGAAAGGGATAGACAAGATAGAGGCAGAGAGGTCGGGGAGACTAGAACTAGGGGGCACAGCCTCAAAATACGGGGGAGCCAATTTAAAACCGAGTTGAGAAGGAATTTCTTCTCCCAGCAGGTTGTGAATCTGTGGAATTCTCTGCCCAAGGAAGCAGTTGAGGCTAGCTCATTGAATGTATTCAAATCACAGATAGATAGATTTTTAACCAACAAGGGAATTAAGGGTTATGGGGAGCGGGCGGGTAAGTGGAGCTGAGTCCACAGCCAGATCAGCCATGATATTGTTGAATGGCTCGAGGGGCTAGATGGCCTACTCCTGTTCCTAATTCATATGTTCTTCTGTTCTTATGTCCCGTTCTGAGAACTTCTCCAGGGTACCAACTGTTCTTTGCATTTTCGCGCGGTTGTTCGTTACCTCATCGCCAATTGATACACCCATAATAAAGGATGAAACTGAGTACTGTGAACAATGAGCAAGTGTGACCTTAGCTCCTTTAATAAGACTCCAGAGTGCAGGTACCTCGTGGGTGGCCTGCTTATATACAGTGCTTATATACAGGTCGGCCTTCTGGTGGTAGTGTGATACAGGTTGCAAGGGGTTAAATACATAGCAGCTGGGATGATTGGGTGATAAATATTGGCCAGGATACTAGGGATAACTTCCCTGCTCTTCTTCAAAATAGTGCCATGGGATCTTTTACGTCAACCTGAGAGAGTAGGCGGGGCCTCGGTTTAACGTATCATTCGAAAGACGGTATCTCTGACAGTGCAGAATTCCTTCAGTCCAGCAGTGGAGTGTCAGCTTAAATGTTTGTGCTCATGTCCCTGGAGTGGGATTTGATACTTAAAGGGTTGACGGTGGATAGGCAATAGCAAACATTTAAAGATCACATGGATGAACTTCAACAATTGTACATCCCTGTGTGGCGTAAAAATAAAATGGGGAAGGTGGCTCAACCGTACCTAACAAGGGAAATTAAGGAGAGTGTTAAATCCAAGGAAGAGGCTTATAAATTGGCCAGAAAAAGCAGCAAACCTGAGGACTGGGAGAAATTTAGAATTCAGCAGAGGAGGACCAAGGGTTTAATTAGGAGGGCGAAAATAGAGTATGACAGTAAGCTTGCAGGGAACATAAAAACTGACCGCAAAAGCTTCTATAGATATGTGAAGAGAAAAAGATTAGTGAAGACAAACGTTGGTCACTTGCAGTCAGAATCAGATGAATTTATAATGGGGAACAAAGAAATGGCAGACCAATTGAACAAATACTTTGGTTCTGTCTTCACTAAGGAAGACATAAATAAATAACCTTCTGGAAATACTAGGGGACCATGGGTCTAGTGAGAAGGAGGAACTGAAGGAAATCCTCATTCGTCAGGAAATTATGTTCGGGAAATTGATGGGAGTGAAGGTCGATAAATCCCCAGGGCCTGATAGTCTGCATCCCAGAGTACTTAAGGAAGTGACCCTAGAAATAGCGGATGCATTGGTGGTCATTTTCCAACATTCTATAGACTCTGGATAAGTTCCTATGGATTGGAGGGTAGCTAATGTAACTGCACTTTTTAAAAAAGGAGGGAGAGGGAAAACAGGGAATTTTTAACCGATTAATCTGACATCGGTTGTGGGGAAAATGTTGGAATCAATTAGTAAATATGTAATAACAGCATATTTGGAAAATAGTAACAGGATCGGCCCAAGTCAGCATGAATTTATGAAAGGGAAAACATGCTTGACAAATCTAGAATTTTTTGAGGATGTAATTAATAGAGTGAACAAGGGAGATCCAGTGGATGTGGTTTAGTTGGACTTTCAAAAGGCCTTTGACAAGGTCCCACACAAGCGATTAGTGTGCAAAATTAAAGCACATGGTATTGGGGATAATGTGTTGATATCGATAGAGAACTGGCTGGCAACCCCAGCATCACTTAATGATTTAGACGAAGGAATTTAACGTAATATCTCCAAGTTTGCAGCTGACACTAAGCTGGGTGGCAGTGTGAGCTGTGGGGTGGATGATCAGAGGCTGCAAGGTGACTTGGACAGGGTAGGTGAGTGGGCAAGTGCATAGCAGATACAGTATAATGTAGATAAATGTGAGGTTATCCACTTTGGTGGCAAAAACAGGAAGGCAGAATATTATCTGAATGGTGACAGATTAGGAAAAGGGAAGGTGCAACGAGACCTGGGGGTACTGAGGTGAACGGTCAGCCATGATCTTATTGAATTGTGGTGCAGGCTCAAAGAGCCAAATGGCCTACTCCTGCACCTATTTTCTATGTTTCATAGTACATCAGTCATTGAAAGTTGGCATGCAGGTACAACAGGTGGTGAAGATGGCAAATGGCATGTTAGCCTTCATAGTGAGAGGAACAGGAAGGTCTTGCTGCAGTTGTACAGGGCCTTGGTGAGGCCACACCTTGAATATTGTGTTCAGTTTTGGTCTCCTAATCTGAGGAAGGACGTTCTTGCTATTGAGGGAGTGCAGCGAAGGTTCACCAGACTGATTCCCGGGATGGCAGGACTGACATATGAAAAAAGACTGGATCGACTAGGCTTATATTCACTGGAATTTAGAAGAATGAGAGGTATCTCATAGAAACATATAAAATTCTGACAGGATTGGACAGGTTAGATGCAGGAAGAATGTTCCCGATGTTGGGGAAGTCCAGAACCAGGGGTCACAGTCTAAGGATAAGGGGTAAGCTATTTAGGACCGAGATGAGGAGAAACTTCTTCACTCAGTGAATTGTGAACCTGTGGAATTCACTACCACAGAAAGTTGTTGAGGTTAGTTCATTAGATATATTCAAAAGGGAGTTAGATGTGACCCTTACTGCTAAAGGGATCAAGGGGTATGGAGAGAAAGCAGGAATGGGGTACTGAAGTTGCATGATCAGCCATGATCATATTGAATGGTGGTGCAGGCTCAAAGAGCCGAATGGCCTACCCCTGCACCTATTTTCTATGTTTCTATGTTTCTACGAACCCACAACCTTCTGACGCAGAGGCAAGAGTGCTACCCACTGAACAGCCACAGCTGAAACTTGGTAGTTTTGTAATCTTTCCGCAGCTCAGTGGCATATTCCAGAAGTATGCCGCCGACCATAATTTTTGGCCCAACGTTTTCATTACTCATGGGTTATTAAGTCTACGTTACTGCAGGTGGAGATATCGGCATCAATTAGCTGTGTGTTGCTACAGATGTACAAGGATTGCACACGGGACAGAACATGTTTTATTCGAAACTGCTATTTAAAAAAAAAACCATGTTGTACCTTTACCCTCAGAAATTACAGCTGGGAAAGAGACAAGCACAAGTGGGGATGAAACTCCTCTGAACATTACAGCTAATGTACATGATAAGTATGTATTAATGCGTGGTAATCTGGTTGGTCAGCATTAACAGAGTATTAGCCCAATTTTAGCTCATGCAGCTAGAATTCCTTGAGGGAGTAATCCAGGTTAATGCGCAGACCATATATTAATATCTTGTGTGACGTGTTGAGGGTTTTTCAGCACCAATTAAAGGGAATGTATAAATTGCTTATGTTTGCCTTGTAGCCCACTATTAGAGTGATGTTATGTATGGGATGGAGTCAGCAGAGGTCCAGCACAGAGCAGAACAAATGGCACTGTAATGACTATTTCATACCCTCACAGCAGCATTTCCTCCAACTAAATATTAAGACCAAAGCCCTTGTTCTCCTTGCTCCGCCACAATCTCCGTTCCCTGGCCACCGATTCCATCCCTTTCCCTGGAGACTGTCTGAGGCTGAACCAGACTGTTAACCTTGGCGTCCTATTTGACTCTAAGCTGAGCTTCCGACCCCATATCCTCTCCATTACCAAGATCTACCCCAGTAACATTGCCCTTCTCTGCTCCTGTCTCAGCTTATCTGCTGCTGAAACCCTTATCTGTGCCTTTGTTACCTCCAGACACAACTATTTCAATGCTCTCCAGGCCACCTTCCATCATGTTGTGTACACGTAAATAACAGACTGAGCCAGGAGTAAAATAACTTAACCGTGTGCTTTATACAACAACCCAAAATGGAGTTCCCAAACGAGTATGAACCAGCATGAGTACAGCAACTGTGAAAATCTCCCGCAGGGTCCTAATGCCCATTTAGTGAGCTATAACTAATAAATCGAATATGAACACCAACATATTCCCCCCTTTTTTAAAACCACAGTTGAGATAGCCAGACCGTGTTCTGATACGCTGAGACCGGCGTGGAGCTTGCGGTGTTTGCTCTCGGTTTTTGTTGGGAAACAGAACGGTGCCTCTGTTCCACCCTGCTGGTCTCTTCGCGCTAGGTTTGGCTGGGGGTTTGCGAATGTCCAGCAGCCAATGAAGATTCCACCCAATCATGAGCTCAGCGGGTGTCTTCCCCGTTAGCGAGTGCTTTGTCGAACGGTATGTGCGGAGAATGGTTTGAACCGCTCCATCGAATGTTTGGCCTGCTGCAGGTTGGCTTTCAAACCCTCTTTGATGACATGATTATGGCCATGGAATGGGCTTCGTTGGCGCTGGTCGGATGTTTGTGGCCTTTTCGCTCAGACTGCATGCTTCGCAGTGTGAGACAAACTCCTCGATGCGAGTGTCAATCCCAGACCACCATACTGAAATCGTGACATCTCTGCTTCATGTGGACAATGCCAGGATGTCCATCGTGTGCGAATGAGAGAATGCGCTGTTGAAGCAACTTGGGAATTACTGCTCTATCACCATGAGCTAGGCAGCCATCGTTCCTGTTATGTTCAGAATAAATCCACAGTTCTGTATTGCAAGCTCAAACTGTTGTGACCTTGGTCTCTTTATTCAGACTCCAGAGTGGGGAAGCGGCATGGTGAATCATCTTTTCTTCCTGCTTGCCCCAGGGTGCACAGGTGACCCTTAGGTCTCCCACAGGTGTGCCCCCTAGTGGCAAGTCTTACATTTTGGTAAGGTTTATATACATACATAACAGTTCCAAACAGAAAATTCATTGCGAAGTCTGTGGGATGTTTTCAGCTCTTCCGGAATTTGCTTAGGCCACTCCATCTGAAGGGAGTGGCACATGTGCTGGAGCATCGCATCACTCTGTGATTCGGTTTTGAGTTTATCACAGGAGACAAGGTTTCTGATGGACTGAGTGATGATCGACGTGACATATGTGTCGTCATCTGTGAACAAGTCAGCACCAGAGTCCAAAACAGGTGTTGAGCGGCTGAGCATGTCAGCTACGTGATTGCCACTGCCAGCGATGTACTGTCCATCAAAGTTATACTGATAAAGACGATCTGACCATTGGCTGATTCGTAGTGGTCTGTGCCAGATCCAGTTGTAGGGAGTAGCGTAGTTAGGGCTTGGTGATCTGTACGGAGGATAAATTTCCTGCCATAGAGGTAGATGTGCCAGCATTCACATGTGTAGATGCAAGCGAGTGCTTCGCGTTCCCCTGTAGAGTATTTACGTTCTGCAGATGAGATTGTGCGAGAGGCGAAGGCGACTGGGCGTTCCAGGCTGTCAATCCATTGTGAGAGCACAGCACCCAAGGCCGTGCCTGATGCATCCACAGTGACGTACTTAGTAGCATTCGGATCAAAGTACACAAGGATAGGAGGGGATGTGATTTTCTCCTTAAGCGTGGTGAATGCCTGAGTCTGGGAATCTGTCCATTCCCAAGGGATCTCCTTGCGCATCAACTTGCGAAGTGGTTCGCCAATGTGTGCATAGTGCGGGACAAACTTCAGATAGAAGTTGCAAGTGCCGAGGAATGATGAAAGTTCTTTGACGTTGGTAGCCTCCTGCATTCGCTGGATCGCGTCAATGTTGACAAGCGTTGGCTTGAGACCTTGTGCTGCGACTCTGTAGCCCAGAAAGTTTATTTCTCCAGCAGTGAATGTACACTTATCAGCATTATGTGTAATGTTATGTGTAGCAAGTCTAGCCATAACTGCATGAAGTCACTGGTCATGTTCTTCCATTGTCCGTCCATGGTCGATGATATCGTCAAGCAGATTGCGGGCTCCCTCTATGCCTGCTAACATATAGTGACAATCTTCTGAAATGCACAGTGCAGAAGATAGTCCGTAAGGCATGCGTTGATGAATGCCGTGAGCGGTTTGCTGTCCTCCACTATTTGCAGGTAACTGCAGCGCATGTCAAGTTTCATAAAAACTATTAAGCCGTGGAATTCTGAAGACAGTTCGTCGATGGCAGGAAGAGAGTACTTGTCAGGGATGATGACCATGTTGACCTCTTTCAGGTCGATGCATAGGCTGATCTCCCCGTGTTTACGCCAAGCAATGACTAAGTTCGAGATCCAGGGTGAGGAGTCGTTGCTCTCAATGAGTTCCTGAGATCCGAGTCGTGTTAATTCTGCGGATACTTGGTAACAAACTGCGAATGGGAGACGGCGAAGTCGCTGCGTAATCAGTTTGACAGAAGGGTCAACACGGGGACGATGGCAGAATTTTGTTCTCACTCCAAAACTTGTGAAGATTGAGGGATACTGCTTGTCAAAGTCCACCGTGTACACAGGTGTGCCAGTTGGGTCGTAAGCTTTGAACCCAAGCTTGTCAAAAAGGTCAACATCCATGAGGCTTCGTTCCTTCGCGACATGAAAGGAATAGTTCTCCAATGTTATGTCCTTGTAGTATATCGGGACAGATACGACCCCAGGTACCTCAATTTTGGAGTCAGGTAGAGTGGAAGTTGCGGGCTGCAGTAACAGTGCTTGAGGTGGGTTTTGTACACAGCCTCGCTCAATATGGAGACTTTGGCTTCAAGGGCAATGAGGAGGCAGATGGGCATGCTGTTAATGTTTACCTCACAGTCCTTGAATGTGCCCGAACCAATGTGCGAAACGTCACAAACAGTGTAAACCATACTGGGTTCATCACTATCGGGATTGTCCACATGTCGAATATGCTGCGATGAGTGACAGACACCAGAAAAATGGTTCATTTTATCACATGCAGAGCATTTCTTCCCACGTTGCTGAGTGTGATTTGTCCCCACAGTTAAAGCAGTGGAAGTTAAGCTTGCGATCCATAGTGGGTGGCTTATTACTAGCCCTGGGTCTCTGCTGTGATTTCCACTTTAGACGAAAGCCTTGCACATGGGCTGTAGCCGCAGTCTGCTGCACAGAGGGAGCAGGGAATCTGATCACTTTTGAATCGAAAGCGCTTATTCGATTTGGATGGCCAAATCATCCTCCATCAGCAAGCATTCCCGAATGTGGGGGATCGTTGTTTTCTCAATAATTTGATCCCTGATCATTTCCTCTGTGAGTGCTCCAAAGTTACACGTAGTGGCCAGTTCAGTTAATGAAATGATATACTGTTTGATTGGTTCACTGTTCCCTTGCCCTCTTTTACAAAATTGGTATCTCTCCATCACGATACTTTTCTTTGGACCAAAATAGTTCTCTTGGGCGCTTACCGTTTTGTCGTGGGACTCCGTGTCTTCGATTTGGCTAAAGATGCTGTTATATATGCATGCTTGTTTGTTGTGTGATGTCTGTCACACTGAATGTACCCTTACACTGTACACACCTTACCTGTACACTAGAGGGTGCTGCTGCTGGAGACCTAAGGGGTACCTGCAATGTGCAGGTAACCCAGTATAAAAGGAAGCTCACAGCTTGGTGTCCTCACTCGAGGAGCTGCAAATAAAGGACTACAGTCTACACAGTTTAAGTATCATACCCTGCCTCGTGGAATCATTGCTAAAGGTGCCTACATGCACCATAATTGGCGACGAGAATACGAGGTCACAAACTACACGCTCAACATGTCGAATCTCAGCAACTTTCAGCAATTTATAAATGGGGAAGATTGGGATGCTTTTCTAGAAAGATTGGAACATTTCTTCATAGCCAACGACCTGGATGGGGACACACCAGCTACACGACCGGAAAAAGCGCATGGCCATCCTGCTTAGCAGTTGTGGGCCCACCATCCATTGTCTCGTCAGGGACTTGCTAGCCCCAGCGAAGAGAACCACCAAAAGCTATGAGGAACTTGTAACATTTATACAGGAGCAACTAAAACAAAAAGAAAGCATTCCCACAGCCAGGCACCGGTTTTACACTTATCAGCGACTCGAAGGCCAAGGAATTACGAAGTATGCTGCACATTTAAGAAGACTAGCTGCACCGTGTGATTTTGGAGACCACCTAAATGAAGCACTAAGGGACATATTTGTCATCGGAATCGACCAGGAGGGCCTCCTGCACAAATTGCTCTCTGCTGACATCACAGTCACCCTGCAGAAAGCAATTCAAGGGCCTACATGGTTTCGGTCAGCGACTCCAGGCGAATACTGATCCAGGACTCTTAAACCACCGAACGCAGTGCACCGCATGGATACTTCTAAAGGCAGAAATGCTGCCCCAAGTCCAGCAACCCTGAGTCGCCACATTGGGCAAACCGGTTGGCCCGTGCTGGTGTTGTGGGGGAAACCACAGGGACCACCAGTGCCGCTACAACGACTATGCATGCAAAGGCTGCAAAGAGAAAGGGCACCTTCAAAGAATGTGCAGAAAAAGCTGTACTCATTGCGTCTCTGATGAGTTGGCTGATCACAGGGGCTACGATACAAATGAAGGTGAAGCTGCTCAATCCCTGGAAGAAGAGTATGGAATTTATACCTGCTCCACCGAAAGTTCTCCGTAGACGATGGAAGTTGACATCGACGGAGTCCCAGTTTCTATGGAAATCGACACGGGCGAGCCAGTCTGTGATGAGCCAAACGACCTTTGAAAAACTTTGGCTAAATCTCTCCAATCGACCAAAACTGCATCCTGTCCAAGCGAAGCTGCTCACCTACACCAAAGGTAAAATCCCGGTCGTTGGCAGCGTGGACATCCAGGTCTCCCAGGGCGGCGTGTTGAACAGACTCCCCCTGTGGATCGTAGCCAGCGATGGTCCCACACTACTGGGAAGGAATTGGATGAACCCGGTCCAAGTCGGTCGAAGTGGCAATGGCCTCCGGGCTCCAGCAATCGACATCATACATGAATCAACCGCTGCATCCAGAGATCCCACCGTCCAGCTCGACTGTGCGGCGACGGCTCCACAGCATCGCGATGAAATGTCCAGGACCGAAGATTCCATCCTCCGGGCCGGGGCAGGATTCCAAGAGAACATCGTCGAAAGAAGTGGATTCCAGACGTCCAGGGCTGAACCTGAGGAAGAAAAGACCACTACATCCTACCTGGAGGAGAGCCAGAAGATGGCAGCCACACCATGAGGAGAAGAACCTGCAAACAAACCAGCGGCCAGACCACGAGGGGCAGCGTTGGAGGAGCAACACGTGGCAATGAGCAGCCAATCGGATTGGAAGGCTCCCTTAAAGGAGACGGGTAACCAAAAAAATTTAAAGGAACAGTTTCAACTAAATGAGGATAAGGACTTTAAAGCTAAAGATGCAATAAAAGGCTGCAAGTATGATAATGTAACCATGAATTGTGATGCTGGTGTAACTAATGTGACTAATGAGATGAATGCTTTTGTAAGTAAGGTTAAGAACAAGCTTGTTATGTTTGATGATTATGACAGAGAGTTTGAAATGCCGAATGTAACCGTGTCCGGTGAGTCCATAGAAACATCGAAAATAGGTGCAGGAGTAGGCCATTCAGCCCTTGGAGCCTGCACCACCACTCAATAAAATCATGGCTGATCATTCACCACAGTACCCCTTTCCTGCTTTCTCTCCATACCACTTGATCCCCTTAGCCATAAGGGTCATATTTAAATCCCTCTTGAATGTATCCAATGAACTGGCATCAACAACTCTCTGCGGTAGGGAATTCCACAAGTTAACAACTCTCTAAGTGAAGAAGTTTCTTCTCATCTCAGTCCTAAATGGCTTACCCCTTATCCTTAGACTGTGTCCCCTGATTCTGGACTTCCCCAACATCGGGAACATTCTTCCTGCATCTAACCTGTCCAGTCCCGACAGAATTGAATATGTTTCTCTGAGAGCCCCTCTCATTCTTCTAAACTCCAGTGAATACAGGCCCAGTCGATCCAGTCTCTCCTCATATGTCAGTCCTGCCATCCCAGGAATCAGTCTGGTGAACCTTCGCTGCACTCCCTCAATAGCAAGAGCGTCCTTCCTCAGATTAGGAGACCAAAACCGTACACAATATTCCAGGTGAGGCCTAACCAAGGCCCTGTACAACTGCAGTAAGACCTCCCTGCTCCTGTACTCAAATCCCCTAGCTATGAAGGCCAACACACCATTTGCCTTTTTCACCACCTGTTGTATCTGCATGCCAACTTTCAATGACTGATGAACCATGACACCCAGGTCTCGTTGCTCCTCCCCTTTTCGTAATCTGCCGCTATTCAGATAATATTCTGCCTTTCTGATTTTGAACCCAAAGTGGATAACCTCACATTTATTCACATTATACTGCATCTGCCATGCATTTGCCCACTCACCTAACCTGTCCAAGTCACCCTACAGCCTTAGAGTCCTCCTCACAGCTCACACCGCCACCCAGCTTAGTGTCATCTGCAAACTTGGAGATATTACACTCAATTCCTTCATCTAAATCATTAATGTATATTGAAAATAGTTGGGGTCCCAGCACTGAGCCTTACGGCACCCCACTAGTCACTGCCTGCCATTCTGAAAAGGACCCATTTATCCCAACTCTCTGCTTCCTGTCTGTCAACGGTTCTCTATCCACGTCAGTACGTTATCCCCAATACCATGTGCTTTAGTTTTGCACACCACTCTCTTGTGTGGGACCTTGTCAAAAGCCTTTTAAAAGTTACAAATACACCACATCCACTGGTTCTCCCTTGTCCACTCTACTAGTTACATCCTCAAAATATTCCAGAAGATTTGTCAAGCATGATTTCCCTTTCATAAATCCATGCTGATTTCGACTGACCCTGTCACTGCTTTCCAAATGAGCTGCTATTTCATCCTTAATAATTGATTCCAACATTTTCCCCACTACTGATGTCAGGCTAACCGGTCTATAATTAATAGTTTTCTCTCTCCCTCCTTTTTTAAAAAGTGGTGTTACATTAGCTTCCCTCCAGTCCATAGGAACTGATCCAGAGTCGATAGACTGTTGGAAAATGATCACCAATGCATCCACTATTTCTAGGGCCACTTCCTTAAGTACTGTGGGATGCAGACCATCAGGCCCTGGGGATTTATTGGCCTTCAATCCCATCAATTTCCTCACACAATTTCCTGCCTAATAAGGATTTCCTTCAGTTCCTCCTTCTCACCAGACCCTCGGTCTCGTAGTATTTCAGGAAGGTTATTTGTGTCTTCCTTCGTGAAGACAGAACCAAAGTATTTGTTCAACTGGTCTGCCATTTCTTTGTTCCCCATTATAAATTCACCTCAATCTGACTGCAAGGGACCTACATTTGTCTTCACTAATCTTTTTCTCTTCACATATCTATCGAAGCTTTTGCGGTCAGTTTTTATGTTCCCGGCAAGCTTCCTCTCATGCTCTATTTTCCTCCTCCTAATTAAACCCTTTGTTCTCCTCTGCTGAATTCTAAATTTCTCCCAGTCCTCAGGTTTGCTGCTTTTTCTGGCCAATTTATATGCCTCTTCCTTGGATTTAACACTATCCTTAATTTCCCTTGTTAGCCACGGTTGAGCCACCTTCCCCATTTTATTTTTACTCCAGGCAGGAATGTACAATTGTTGAAATTCATCCATGTGACCTTTAAATGTTTGCCATTGCCTATCCACTATCAACCCTTTAAGTATCATTTGCCAGTCTATTCTAGCCAATTCACGTCTCATACTATTGAAGTTACTTTTCCTTAAGTTCAGGACCCTATTCTCTGACTTAACTGTGTCACTCTCCATCTTAAAAAAGAATTCTACCATATTATAGTCACTCTTCCCCAAGGGGACTCGCACAACAAGATTGCTAATTAGTCCTTTCTCATTACACATCACCCAGCCTAGGATGGCCAGCCCTCTGGTTGGTTCCTCGACATATTGGTCAAGAAAACCATCCCTAATACACTCCAGGAAACCCTCCACCACTGTATTGCTACCAGTTTGGTTAGCCCAATGTAGATTAAAGTCACCCATGATAACTACTGTACCTTTATTGCATGCATCCCTAATTTCTTGTTTGATGCTGTCCCCAACCTCACTACTACTGTTTGGTGGTCTGTACACAACACTCACTAGGGATTGCACATCATCCAAGCTAATGTCCTTCCATACTATTGCGTTAATTACCTCTTTAACCAGTATCGCTACCCCACCTCCTTTTCCTTTCTGTCTATCCTTCCTGAATGTTGAATACCCCTGGATGTTGAGTTCCCAGACTTGGTCACCTTGGAGCCATGTCTCTGTGATGCCATCATATTCATTAATTGCTGCCTGTGCAGTTAATTCATCCACCTTATTACAAATACTCCTTGTATTGAGGCACAAACCCATTCGGGTTTTCTTTTTAACGTACTTTGCCCCTTTAGAATTTTGCTGTCATGTGGCCCTTTTTGATTTTTGCTTTGGGTTTCTCTGCCCTCCACTTTTACTTTTCTTCTTTCTATCTTTTGCTTCTGCCCCCATTCTACTTCCCTCTGTCTCCCTGCTTAGGTTCCCATCCCCCTGCCATATTAGTTTAACCCCTCCCCAACAGCACTAGCAAACACTCCCACTAGGACATTGGTTCCGGTCCTGCCCAGGTGCAGACCGTTCGGTTTGAACTGGTCCCACCTCTCCCAGAACAGGTTCCAATGTCCCAGGAATTTGAATCCCTCCCTTCTGCACCACTCCTCAAGTCACGTATTCATCTGAGATTCCTACTCTGACTAGCACGTGGCACTAGTAGTATTACTACCTTTGATGTCATACTTTTTAATCTAGCTCCCTAAATTCACCTTGTAGGACCTCATCCCGTTTTTTACCTATATCATTGCTGCCTATATGCACCACGACAACTGGCTGTTCACCCTTCCATTCCAAAATGTCCTGCAACCGCTCTGAAACATCCTTGACCCTTGCACCAGGGAGGCAACATACCATCTTGCAGTCTTGATTGCAGCCGCAGAAACGTCTATCTATTCCCCTTACAATAAAATCCCCTACCACTCTATCTCTCCCACTCTTTTTCCTGCCCTCTTGTGCAGCAGAGCCACCCACGGTGCCATGGACTTGGCTGCTGCTGCCCTCCCCTGATGAGTCATCCCCCTCAACAGTACCAAAAACGGTGCATCTATTTTGGTGGGGAATGACCGCAGGGGGCCTCTGCACTACCTTCCTTCCACTGCTCTTCCTATTGGTCTGTGTAACCTTTACCTGCGGTATGACCAACTCACTAAGCATGCTATTCACGGCATCCTCAGCATTGCAGATGCTCCAGAGTTAATCCACCCGCAGCTCCAGTGCCACAATGCGGTCTGTCAGGAGCTGCAGCAGGTTGCACTTCCCGCACATGTTGTCGTCAGGGACACTGGAAGCGTCCCTGAGTTCCCACATAGCACAGGAGGAGCATGACACGTGTCCGAGCTCTCCTGCCATGACTTAACCCCTAGCTTAACTTAATTTGGCAACAACATTGATAAAGGTTACCTATTGATAAAGGAAAAGAAAAAACTACTCACCAATCACCAGCCTATCACTTACCCCCTTGGCTGTGACGTCACCTTTCGATTTATTTCTACTTCTTTGTTTACCTTCTGCCCCTGCACCAGCTGGCCTCCCAAATTCGCAAGCCTTTTATTGGCCTCCCGATGCCTCCTCCCAACTGCCGCTGGCCTCCCGAACTCGCGTGCCTTTTATAGGCCTCTCCGATGCCTCCTTCCGACTGCCACTGAACTCCCAAACTCATGGGCCTTTTATAGGCCTCTCTGACGCCTCCTCCCTACTGCTGCTGGCCTCCCGAACTCGCGGACCTTTTGTAGGCCTCTCCGCGCTTCCTCCCGACTGCTGTTGGCCTCCCGAACTCGCGGGCCTTTTATAGGCCTCTCTGACACCTCCTCCCGACTGCCGCTGGCCTCCCGAACTCACGGGATTTTTATAGGTCTCTCCAACGCCTCCTCCTGACTGCCACTGGCCTCCCGAACATGCGGGCCTTTTATAAGCCTCTCCGACGCCTCCTCCCGACTGCCATGACACCCAAAAGTGATGCAAATGCAGTAATTTATAATGTAAGCTCGACTATGTGTGATCAGAGCCAAGGTGTCATGTATACAGGCAGGACACTGCTAAAGGATATTGGGTTCTACAGGGATCATGCTAATGCTAGAGGAATCCCCCTATGGGAGACCCCCAGGTCCAGCTGACGACCTGACCATATAGCCTGGACTTTGGGAACAAATGTGATGCCCCAGGAAGGACACACACACCCAGTGGGAGCAGACCCACTACAGGGACAGTGGTCAATGGGCAGCACAGCCATCACCACTGGCAACCAGCATCAGACGAGCCCTACACCACCTGGCCATCAGGGCCAACGCCAGGAGCGAGAGGCCAATACACTTCCCTGGCAAATCCTGGGATGACCTGACCGTCATCCCAATTGAAGGACAAGGAGCCCACCCAGTCTTGTGACCTTGCCCACCACCACACAATTACCCTCATCACAGAGTATGCACCCTACCCACTGCTGCTGTGGCTACCCCCCCGAGGGATCCTACAACAGTGACACCCACATGGTCTGTGTGTGAGGGAGGGGGGGGGGGTAGGGAAATGTATGAGGCCAGCCTCAAGTACAGGGATCACACCTGGCACCCACACAACCCTCAGCACAACCTCCCATCACCGCAGGTCATGACAATAAGGATATTAAAAATGATTAGGGGCGAGTGTTGTTATATATGCATGTCTGTTTGTTGTGTGATGTCTGTAACACTGAATGTACCTTTACACTGTACACACCTTACCTGTACACCAGAGGGTGCTGCTGCTGGAGAAGACTGAAGGGGGTAAAATTCGTGGGAAACCCTCTCAATGTTTGGACTCATTGGAAAGGAAATTTAAGTTGGAACAATGTACCAGAAAGTTTGAAATCCTAAAGTACACATGGAAGAAATTACGAACTTTAATCGAATTTGGGATTTTACGAGACAAATTTTGTCTGTGTGGGCCGGGCTAGAGAACTAAAGGATGGCTATCCTACAAAGAAACCAGTTTGAATATCGAAGCTGTCTCAGTATTGAAACTAAAGCAAATTGTCTGGAAAATTATGGATACTTGAAAATCCTTCTCCACAGGAGACAGTAACATAGTAACAATTAACCCAGAGATAGCTAACCATCAGTCTGAATCTGGAAAGCCATTTCAGTATATGCATAACAAATAAAGGCCCATCCAGCCCACATGGAAAAACCCAAGCACAAACAGACATTGCAAATACCAAACTAATATTACCATCAAGAAACAGATTCAGAAGATCGACACACCCGAGACAAGTTAACATTTTAATGAGCCCGCCAAAATATGACAAAGAAATATCAAGCCCGCCAAAATTTAAACAAAGAATCTGGGCTGATTTGGCGTGAAGATTAGAACAGCTCCAACAGTATAACTGGACCCTGTTTTAACAAAGGGTATGCAATACAGTTGCTACTGCTAGGGACGCTTAGCATCACGAAGAGAGAGAGACCACCGCAGCAGTTGTAACTAACTTCTCCAGCCTCGATGTCCTGAAATCGGAAAAGGAAGAAAAAACATCACCATCGCGGCAGCAACTGACCACAGCCAACATGGTACCACCAAAACCACCGCGATCGACCAAGTTCAAAATGAAACTCCACAAGGAAGAAACCGAAGAATTGAAAGTTTCCACTCTACAATCTAGGCCTGACTACCAACAGGTGAAAATATTACCTAAAACGACTTTAAACCTATTTCTAACGAAAGAAAACGGGTACTTACCCCATAAGTCCAAAACGCGCCCTACTGCATTAGCGGAAACCACCCAACTGAAGATTGCGCAGTAAGAAGTCTTCTCCGACATTTAGGGTACGACAAGCAGAACCTACAGAATCCAGCGGACCCCGAAATTGCGAACTACTGCCAACTGACCATAAAGGATTGGTAAGCATAGTCCCTGTTTGCCCTGGAGTCTAATCTAGTCAGTGTTCAGTATTGGGAGGTGGGAGGTGTATTATTCACTGTAACCCCTTTGAATGTGTGATGTACTGTTCTTTATTAGAGTAATTATAAGTTTGACATTGCATTTTGTCTTTAATAAAATCAAAGTTCTTTTGCACCAAACCAGTTGTCTCTTGCACTTTATCACATCCCCCAAATAAATTCAGAGTCTAGAAACCAAGGGAGTGGGAGCGATTCGAACCACTCAGAAGGTAAGAGGTGAACCTGACCCCCGAGACCACCTCTTACAAGACCTAAGGGTTACCAGGTAACCCAGTATAAAAGGAAGCTCACAGCTTGGTGTCCTCACTCGAGGAGCTACAAATAAAGGACTACAGTCTACACACTTTAAGTATCATACCCTACCTCGTGCTGTCATTGCTAAAGGTGCCTACATACACCACAGATGCGTTGGCCTTCGACGCCGAGGCAGTGGATAAGTATTGCATAGCGGCGAGCTGGTGTTACGCTGTCGCCGTCTAACCCACTCGCCGTGATGTACGTAGAAAACCTTTTCATCCATCTCGGCCAAGGAATTGGAGGGTCCTCAGGTGTGGAGGGGAAAGGTTGGGGGGGTAGGGAAGTTAATTTGAATCATCCTCATCACCAAATTATGTTGTGTACGTAAATAACTGACAAACTGAGCCAGGAATAAAATAACTTAACCGTGTGCATTATACAACCCAAAATGGAGTCCTAAACCGGCATGAATCAGCATGAGTACAGCAACTGTGAATAGCTCCCGCAGGGTCATAATGCCCGTCCAGTGAGCTGGAACTAATAAACAGAGTATGAACACAACACATCCTCCACAAACTTGAGCTCATCCAACATTCTGCTGCCTGTGTCCTAACTCGTACCAAGTCCTATTCACCCATTCACCCCTGTGCTCACTGACTTACATTGGCTCCTGGTCCAGCATTGTCCCGAGTTAAGAATTCTAGTCCTTGTGTTCAAATCCCTCTATGGCCTCGCCCCTCCCTATCTCTGTAACTTGCCCAGCCCAAACAACACTCCGAGATCTCTGCACTCCTCCAACTCTGGCCTCTTGTGCAACCACATTTTCATTGCTCCACCATTGACGGCCATGCCTTCAGCTGCTTAGGCCCTGAACTCTGGAATTCCCTCCCTAAGCCTCTCCATCTCTCGACCACTCTCTCCTCCTTTATGTCATTCCTAAAAACCTACCTCTTTGACCACCTGTCCAAATATCTCTTTATTTGGCTCGGTGTCAAATCTGATAACGCTCCTGTGAAACACCTTGGGAATGGGATGTTTTGCTACATTTAACGGCTCTATATAAACACAAGTTATTGTTGAGGGGGAGAAGCAACAACAGAGATAGAGGAGTGAAGTTCAAAACTGGAAGAAGAGGACCATCAGAAACCACTGTTATCCCAGAGAAGGTGCCAACTTTGAAATCACTAAGGAGCAATATGGGAGAAAGCTGTGCCTTACCAAGAAAGTCAAATATTCATTGTGCTGGAATCAGACCCAAGGCCAAGAAACAACATCAGCCAGATGGTACCAGTACACGTAAAAGTATGGTGCTTTACATTTTTGCCACAAGATCCTTCCAGGCAGTGACAGGAGACTTGACAAAGTTCAGATAGTTTCTTGTTGATTGCTTATATAGTCAACTACAACAATAACTTGCATTTATATAACTCCTTCAACGTAGTAAAACATCCCAATGTGCTTCACAGAAGCGTTACTAATCAAAATTTGACACAGAGCCACATAAGGAAATATTAGGACAGGTGGCCAAATGCTTGGTCAAAGGGATAGGTTTTAAGTAACGACTTAAAGGAGAAGAGAGACGTGGAGAGGTGGAGGGGTTTAGGGAGGGGATTCCAGGGTGGAGCGATTAAAATCGGAGATGCTCCAGAAGTCACAGACACCCCATTTCGACATGCAGCTGACTGCATGAAATTCAGCGCTGGGGTGCAGCAAAAGCAACACACAGGGTTTTATAGCATTTGTAGGATACAGAGTGCCATCAATCTCTCCCATATAATCATTCCAGTAATTGTGGAATATTCCGCAGTGTCACTCAGCAACAAAACGAGGCCACTCTGTGATCATACAAAAGAATTCTGAAGCCCTGATTTGAGTGCTGTCCGCATGCTGCGTGCCGGGGGTTAGCATGGCACCAGGCTCTCCCCGCCGCGTCCCTCCAGGAGCGAGCGGAAGATCAGCGCAAGGGCCTGGTGAGAGCAGTACAAGAGAGCGCGGGGAATCGGAACTGTGACACCATGAAACAAACCGAGTGAAGAATCCGAAAAGTGACCTCGTGGCCGACGCAGAGGAACGTGTGGCGGAGCCTGAGGAATAAAAGCAAAGTGTTCAGTTATTTATTCATACTTTAATATTTAACTAACACAATTCATACATAAGAGACAAGGGCAAAAAGACGGACATAATCGGCTAAACTGAGCAGTAGAAATAGCTAACGGAAACCAAATTAAATCAATCTGATACTCATAATTTAGTTTTAAAGGTGAATCTCCACTTGAGATAAATAAATAACGGCTGTAAAATAAATAAATAAATAAATATTGAGTAGATAATTGCAGCACAGGCAATGTATGGGGACTGCAAAATGTGGGAATTTGTGAACAGGGAGACTGTCCAGGAAGACCACACCTGTTGGAAGTGTCTCTGGGTCAGAGTCTTTGAGTTGGAGTGCTTTAGAGACACCGTGAAACATAAAGGAGCGGCAGGAATGTCTGGATAGTTTACTACAGAACACATTCACACCACATAGAGAGATACAGATACAGGAAAAGGAGTGCGTGTCAGTCACCAGGGTAAGGAGAACCTAACGGAGGCAGGGAAGGAGGAACTGCAGAAACTAGTCCTGTCCAACTTGTATAGGAGGAGGCTTGTATAGAGCATAAACACTGGCATGGACTAGTTGGGCCGATTGGCCTGTTTCTGCGCTATACATTCTACGTAATTCTATGTAATATACTTGCTACCTGTGGGGATAAGACTGCAGGAAAGATGGCCAAAATAGTAACAAAGGCACCATGAATCCAAGGATAGTTACAGCAGTACAGAAATGTTACAGTTATATGGGATTCGATAATTGGGGGGTAGTTGTGATTGAGAGTCGAGCAGGATGTGTTACCACCCTGTGCCAGGGTAAGGAATATCTCAAATCGACTCAAAAGTAACTTAGAAAGAGAGGGATGGAAGAACCAGTTGTTCAGATCAATGAACAAATGACATAGGAAAGAATGAGGAGGAGTTCCTAGTCAGGGAGTATCAAGAGTGGGCACTAAAGTAAAAAGCAGGACGGCAAGGCTGGTAATTTACAGATTACTACCCGAGCCATGTGCTAATTGACATAGGGACAAACAGATCAAGAATGTAATTACGTGGCTGAAAGACTGGTTTGGAAAGGAAGGATTCCATTTCATGGGACCAGGGACTGGGAGAGGAAGGAGCTGTACCTCTGGGACCAGGGGCTGGGAGAGGAAGGAACTGTACCTCTGGGACCAGGGACTGGGAGAGGAAGGAGCTGTACCTCTGGTACCAGGGGCTGGGAGAGGAAGGAGCTGTACCTCTGGGACCAGGGACTGGGAGAGGAAGGAGCTGTACCTCTGGGACCAGGGACTGGGAGAGGAAGGAGCTGTACCTCTGGGACCAGGGACTGGGAGAGGAAGGAGCTGTACCTCTGGGACCAGGGACTGGGAGAGGAAGGAGCTGTACCTCTGGGACCAGGGACTGGGAGAGGAAGGAGCTGTACCTCTGGTACCAGGGGCTGGGAGAGGAAGGAGCTGTACCTCTGGGACCAGGGACTGGGAGAGGAAGGAGCTGTACCTCTGGGACCAGGGACTGGGAGAGGAAGGAGCTGTACCTCTGGGACCAGGGACTGGGAGAGGAAGGAGCTGTACCTCTGGGACCAGGGACTGGGAGAGGAAGGAGCTGTACCTCTGGGAGAAGGGCCTGGGAGAGGAAGGAGCTGTACCTCTGGGACCAGGACTGGGACAGGAAGGAGCTGTACCTCTGGGACCAAGGACTGGGAGAGGGAGGAGCTGTATCTCTGGGACCAGGACTGGGAGAGGAAGGAGCTGTACCTCTGGGACCAGGACTGGGACAGGAAGGAGCTGTACATCTGGGACCAGGGACTGGGAGAGGAAGGAGCTGTACCTCTGGGACCAGGGACTGGGAGAGGAAGGAGCTGTACCTCTGGGACCAGGGACTGGGAGAGGAAGGAGCTGTACCTCTTGGACCAGGGACTGGGAGAGGAAGGAGCTGTACCTCTGGTACCAGGGGCTGGGAGAGGAAGGAGCTGTACCTCTGGGACCAGGGACTGGGAGAGGAAGGAGCTGTACCTCTGGTACCAGGACTGGGAGAGGAAGGAGCTGTACCTCTGGGACCAGGACTGGGAGAGGAAGGAGCTGTATCTCTGGGACCAGGACTGAGAGAGGAAGGAGCTGTACCTCTGGGACCAGGGACTGGAAGAGGGAGGATCTGTACCTCTGGGACAAGAAAGAGCTGTACCTCTGGAACCAGGACTGGGAGAGGAAGGAGCTGTACCTCTGGGACCAGGCCTGGGAGAGGAAGGAGCTGTACCTCTGGGACCAAGACTGGGAGAAGGAGGATCTGTACCTCTGTGACCAGGACTGGGAGAGGAAGGAGCTGTACCTCTGGGACCAGGACTGGGTGAAGAAGGAGCTGTACCTCTGGGACCAGGGACCATGGACTGGGAGAGGGAGGAGCTGTACCTCTGGGAGAAGGGCCTGGGAGAGGAAGGAGCTGTATCTCTGGGACCAGGACTGGGAGAGGAAGGAGCTGTACCTCTGGGACCAGGACTGGGAGAGGAAGGAGCTGTACCTCTGGGACCAGGACTGGGAAAGGAAGGAGCTGTACCTCTGGGACCAGGACTGGGAGAGGAAGGAGCTGTATCTCTGGGACCAGACTGGGAGAGGAAGGAGCTGTACCTCTGGGACCAGGGACTGGAAGAGGGAGGATCTGTACCTCTGGGACAGGAAGGAGCTGTACCTCTGGGACCAGGGCTGGGAGAGGAAGGAGCTGTACCTCTGGGACCAGGCCTGGGAGAGGAAGGAGCTGTACGTCTGGGACCAAGACTGGGAGAGGGAGGATCTGTACCTCTGGGACCAGGACTGGGAGAGGAAGGAGCTGTACCTCTGGGACCAGGACTGGGTGAAGAAGGAGCTGTACCTCTGGGATCAGGGACCAGGGACTGGGAGAGGGAGGAGCTGTACTTCTGGGACCAGGGACTGGGAGAGGAAGGGTACTTTTCAGAATGGCAGGCAGTGACTAGTGGGGTACCGCAAGGTTCTGTGCGGGGGCACCAGCTGTTTACACTGTACATTAATGATTTAGATGAGGGGATTAAATGTAGTATCTCCAAATTTGCGGATGACACTAAGTTGGGTGGCAGTGTGAGCTGCGAGGAGGATGCTGTGAGGCTGCAGAGCGACTTGGATAGGTTAGGTGAGTAGGCAAATGCATGGCAGATGAAGTATAATGTGGATAAATGTGAGGTTATCCACTTTGGTGGTAAAAACAGAGAGACAGACTATTATCTGAATGGTGACAGATTAGGAAAAGGGGAGGTGCAAAGAGACCTGGGTGTCATGGTACATCAGTCATTGAAGGTTGGCATGCAGGTGCAGCAGGCGGTTAAGAAAGCAAATGCATGTTGGCCTTCATAGCAAGGGGATTTGAGTACAGGGGCAGGGAGGAGTTGCTACAGTTGTACAGGGCATTGGTGAGGCCACACTTGGAGTATTGTGTACAGTTTTGGTCTCCTAACTTGAGGAAGGACATTCTTGCTATTGAGGGAGT
The DNA here is from genome assembly GCF_044704955.1 of Pristiophorus japonicus. Lineage (NCBI taxonomy): Eukaryota > Metazoa > Chordata > Chondrichthyes > Pristiophoridae > Pristiophorus > Pristiophorus japonicus. The sequence goes on along the minus strand of NC_091984.1, from coordinate 38,985,662 downwards.
GCAGCGAAGGTTCACCAGACTGATTCCCGGGATGGCGGGACTGACCTATCAAGAAAGACTGGATCAACTGGGCTTGTATTCACTGGAGTTCAGAAGAATGAGAGGGGACCTCATAGAAACATTTAAAATTCTGACGGGGTTAGACAGGTTAGATGCAGGAAGAATGTTCCCAATGTTGGGGAAGTCCAGAACCAGAGGTCACAGTCAAAGGATAAGGGGTAAGCCATTTAGGACCGAGATGCGGAGGAACTTCTTCACCCAGAGAGTGGTGAACCTGTGGAATTCTCTCCCACAGAAAGTTGTTGAGGCCAATTCACTAAATATATTCAAAAAGGAGTTAGATGAGATCCTTACTACTAGGGGGATCAAGGGGTATGGCGAGAAAGCAGGAATGGGGTACTGAAGTTGAATGTTTAGCCATGAACTCATTAAATGGCGGTGCAGGCTAGAAGGGCGAATGGCCTACTCCTGCACCTATTTTCTATGTTTCTATGAGCTGTACCTCTGGGACCAGGCCTGGGAGAGGAAGGAGCTGTACGTCTGGGACCAAGACTGGGAGAGGGAGGATCTGTACCTCTGGGACCAGGACTGGGTGAAGAAGGAGCTGTACCTCTGGGACCAGGGACCAGGGACTGGGAGAGGGAGGAGCTGTACTTCTGGGACCAGGAACTGGGAGAGGAAGGGTACTTTTCAGAATGGCAGGCAGTGACTAGTGGGGTACCGCAAGGTTCTGTGCGGGGGCACCAGCTGTTTACACTGTACATTAATGATTTAGATGAGGGGATTAAATGTAGTATCTCCAAATTTGCGGATGACACTAAGTTGGGTGGCAGTGTGAGCTGCGAGGAGGATGCTGTGAGGCTGCAGAGCGACTTGGATAGGTTAGGTGAGTAGGCAAATGCATGGCAGATGAAGTATAATGTGGATAAATGTGAGGTTATCCACTTTGGTGGTAAAAACAGAGAGACAGACTATTATCTGAATGGTGACAGATTAGGAAAAGGGGAGGTGCATAGAGACCTGGGTGTCATGGTACATCAGTCATTGAAGGTTGGCATGCAGGTGCAGCAGGCGGTTAAGAAAGCAAATGGCATGTTGGCCTTCATAGCAAGGGGATTTGAGTACAGGGGCAGGGAGGAGTTGCTACAGTTGTACAGGGCATTGGTGAGGCCACACCTGGAGTATTGTGTACAGTTTTGGTCTCCTAACCTGAGGAAGGACATTCTTGCTATTGAGGGAGTGCAGCGAAGGTTCACCAGACTGATTCCCGGGATGGCGGGACTGACCTATCAAGAAAGACTGGATCAACTGGGCTTGTATTCACTGGAGTTCAGAAGAATGAGAGGGGACCTCATAGAAACATTTAAAATTCTGACGGGGTTAGACAGGTTAGATGCAGGAAGAATGTTCCCAATGTTGGGGAAGTCCAGAACCAGAGGTCACAGTCAAAGGATAAGGGGTAAGCCATTTAGGACCGAGATGCGGAGCAACTTCTTCACCCAGAGAGTGGTGAACCTGTGGAATTCTCTCCCACAGAAAGTTGTTGAGGCCAATTCACTAAATATATTCAAAAAGGAGTTCGATGAGATCCTTACTACTAGGGGGATCAAGGGGTATGGCGAGAAAGCAGGAATGGGGTACTGAAGTTGAATGTTTAGCCATGAACTCATTGAATGACGGTGCAGGCTAGAAGGGCCGAATGGCCTACTCCTGCACCTATTTTCTATGTTTCTATGAGCTGTACCTCTGGGACCAGGGACTGGGAGCTAAAGGAACTGCACCTCTGGGACCAGGGACTGGGAGAGGAAGGAGCTGTACCTCTGGGACCAGGGACTGGGAGAGGAAGGAACTGTACCTCTGGGACCAGGGACTGGGAGAGGAAGGAGCTGTACCTCTGGTACCAGGGACTGGGAGAGGAAGGAGTTGTACCTCTGGGACCAGGGACTGGGAGAGGAAGGAGCTGTACCTCTGGGACCAGGGACTGGGAGAGGAAGGAGCTGTACCTCTGGGACCAGGGACTGGGAGAGGAAGGAGCTGTACCTCTGGGACCAGGGACTGGGAGAGGAAGGAACTGTACCTCTGGGACCAGGGACTGGGAGAGGAAGGAGCTGTACCTCTGGGACCAGGGGCTGGGAGAGGAAGGAGCTGTACCTCTGGGACCAGGGACTGGGAGAGGAAGGAGCTGTACCTCTGGGACCAGGGACTGGGATAGGAAGGAGCTGTACCTCTGGGACCAGGGACTGGGAGAGGAAGGAGCTGTACCTCTGGGACCAGGGACTGGGAGAGGAAGGAGCTGTACCTCTGGGACCAGGGACTGGGAGAGGAAGGAGCTGTACCTCTGGGACCAGGGACTGGGAGAGGATGGAGCTGTACCTCTGGGACAGGAAGGAGCTGTACCTCTGGGACCAAGGACTGGGAGAGGGAGGAGCTGTACCTCTGGGACCAGGACTGGGAGAGGAAGGAGCTGTACGTCTGGGACCAGGACTGGGAGAGGAAGGAGCTGTACCTCTGGGACAGGAAGGAGCTGTATCTCTGGGACCAGGACTGAAGGAGAGGAAGGAGCTGTACCTCTGGGACCAGGGACTGGAAGAGGGAGGATCTGTACCTCTGGGACAAGAAGGAGCTGTAACTCTGGGACCAGGCCTGGGAGAGGAAGGAGCTGTACCTCTGGGACCAAGACTGGGAGAGGGAGGATCTGTACCTCTGGGACCAGGACTGGGAGAGGAAGGAGCTGTACCTCTGGGACCAGGACTGGGTGAAGAAGGAGCTGTACCTCTGGGACCAGGGACTGGGAGAGGGAGGATCTGTACCTCTGGTACCAGGGGCTGGGAGAGGAAGGAGTTGTACCTCTGGGACCAGGGACTGGGAGAGGAAGGAGCTGTACCTCTGGGACCAGGGACTGGGAGAGGAAGGAGCTGTACCTCTGGGACCAGGGACTGGGAGAGGAAGGAACTGTACCTCTGGGACCAGGGACTGGGAGAGGAAGGAGCTGTACCTCTAGTACCAGGGGCTGGGTGAGGAAGGAGCTGTACCTCTGGGACCAGGGACTGGGAGAGGAAGGAGCTGTACCTCTGGGACCAGGGACTAGGATAGGAAGGAGCTGTACCTCTGGGACCAGGGACTGGGAGAGGAAGGAGCTGTACCTCTGGGACCAGGGACTGGGAGAGGAAGGAGCTGTACCTCTGGGACCAGGGACTGGGAGAGGAAGGAGCTATACCTCTGGGAGAAGGGCCTGGGAGAGGAAGGAGCTGTACCTCTGGGACAGGAAGGAGCTGTACCTCTGGGACCAAGGACTGGGAGAGGAAGGAGCTTTACCTCTGGGACCAGGACTGGGAGTGGAAGGAGCTGTACGTCTTGGATCAGGACTGGGAGAGGAAGGAGCTGTTCCTCTGGGACAGGAAGGAGCTGTATCTCTGGGACCAGGACTGGGAGAGGAAGGAGCTGTACCTCTGGGACCAGGCCTGGGAGAGGAAGGAGCTGTACCTCTGTGACCAAGACTGGGAGAGGGAGGATCTGTATCTCTGGGACCAGGACTGGGAGAGGAAGGAGCTGTACCTCTGGGACCAGGGACTGGGAGAGGGAGGATCTGTACCTCTGGGACCAGGGACTGGGAGAGGGAGGATCTGTACCTCTGGGACCAGGGACTGGGAGAGGAAGGAGCTGTACCTCTGGGACAGGAAGGAGCTGTACCTCTGGGACCAGGGACTGGGAGAGGAAGGAGCTGTACCTCTGGGACCAGGGACTGGGAGAGGAAGGAGCTGTACCTCTGGGACAGGAAGGAGCTGTACCTCTGGGACGGGAAGGAGCTGTACCTCTGGGACGGGATGCATCTCGGATCAAAGTCATAGCGGAAAGGATGAATATGACTGTTGAAAGGACAATAAAGCAATAAGGAGAAGAGTGGGGAGGTTCTAGGTGGAAAAAATAATAATCCAGAACAAGGGGGTACAATCTTAAAATTCGAGCTAGGCCATTTAGGAGTGAAATCAGGTAACACTTTTTCACACAAGGTATAGTGGAAATCTGGAATTCTCTCCTCCAAAATGGTGTGAAAACCGGGTCAATTCAAATTTTCAAGACTGAATGACAGATTTTTGTTTGTTAAGGGTATCAAGGGATGTAGAACAGAAATACGTAAAAGACACATCAGTCTTGATCTAATTAAATGGTGGAACATAATTGAGGGCTGGATGGTCTACTCCTGTACCTATGTTCCTATGTCCCCACAAGGAAAGGTTGGGCCTCCTGTGCCCTAGGTTTCCCCTCGTCCCCCGACCACAATCCTGTCAGAACCCCCCCACCCCCCTCCCCCCAATTACTTTGCCGGAGATCGTTTCCGTGGGACCCCACTCTCGCCTGCCAGTGGGAGAAATTAAAATGAGGCAGGTTCAAGTTGGAAGGCCTTTTGCATCCCACCTGATTTTACGCTCCATTGGCATCAGATAGTTCATAGGGTGAACATTATCACCAACCCCTAGAGGACCTGGCTGCAGACGCATAAGAGGGCGACTTGATAAAGCTCTTCAATGGGCCGTTAGTGTTTATCTGGAACTCTTTCACCTGGAAAGAAAACCCTGACTTTAAAGTTTTAGGCAATATCTTGCATCTTTGTTGAAAATAATATTGATGAGGTGCTTTAAATTTAACTTGATACGCCGTGCATCTTCCCCATATGGTACCTGCTTTAATGCATTGTGGTCTATCTATACGAATACAGCTATGTGATGCACGACACAAGTGTGGAGGTTTCCTGAGAGGGCTGTTGGGGATTTGTTTCTGATCCAGCTGGCTGCCTTCCTTGATATACTGCAGGCCCTAATGGTCATGCATGCATGTCAGAAATAATCGGTCTTATTCTAGCTGCAGGACCCCTACATCTGGGGCATCTCCTGTCACTTGTATAGTGGCAGGGGAAGTCAAGGGACTGACAATAGCTGGAGAGCCACCTGGCTGTTCGTATGCCTGCCAGGCTATGCTGGAGCTGAGCTCGGAGATCAGCCAATGATCCACTTACACACAGGCTGCCGCACTGGCACGAGAAGGTCTCTGAATTCCTCACTCATGTTGCCTACACTTGCATGGCCACTTAATCCCAATATTCAGAATTTGCATATATTTCTTATTCTGTGCAAGCTCCCCCTGCACAACCTGATGCCTAAGGGAATGTTTGAACCAGACTTGCAGCTGAAAGAAACTTAAAGGGCTCCAGTATCTTAAATAGCGGCACTCTCACTTGCAACACATGGGACGTGGCCTGTGGAAACAATCCCTGCACAGTGGAGGCTTTTTACTCATGCACTGCCAGTTTCACTGGTGGTGTATTGGAAGTCCTGCTAGATAAAGTGAAACAATAAAGATTGACTTCTTTGGCACTGAAAGACACCCCCTGACCCACAGAATAATTGGTGGAACAGGCCTGGCATCAGATAATTTATAGGGTGAATACTGACACTCAAAGAACCTGACTGCAAATGCCAGATGAGGGGGGAACTTGAAAAACTTCTTGAGGGAAGGCTGCACAACAGTCCCTTTATTTCAAATATGCATGCCACAAACTGACGTGGATAGAGAACTGGTTGGCAGACAGGAAGCAGAGAGTCAGAATAAATAGATTATTTTCAGAATGGCAGGCAGTGACTAGTGGCAATAGTGACTAGTGACTAGCCGCAGGGTTCAGTGCTGGGACCCCAGCTATTTACAACATACATTAATGACTTAGATGAAGGAATTGAATGTAATATCTCCAAGTTTGCAGATGACACAAAGCTGGGTGGCGGTGTAAGTTGTGAGGAGGACGCTAAGAGGCTGCAGGGTGATTGGACAGGTTAGGTGAGTGAGCAAATGCAGTATAATGCGAATAAATATGAGGTTATCCACTTTGGTGGCAAAAACAGGAAGGCAGAATATTATCTGAATGGTGACAGATTAGGAAAAGGGGAGGTGCAACGAGACCTGGGTGTCATGGTACATCAGTCATTGAAAGTTGGCAAGCAAGTACAGCAGGCAGTGAAGAAGGCAAATGGTATGTTGGCCTTCATAGCTAGAGAATTTGAGTAGGAGCAGGGAGGTCTTACTGCAGTTGTACAGGGCCTTGGTGAGGCCACACCTGCAATATTGTGTTCAGTTTTGGTCTCCTAATCTGAGAAAGGATATTCTTGCTATTGAGGGAGTGTAGCGAAGGTTCACCAGACTGATTCCCGGGATGGCAGGACTGACATATGAGGAGACACTGGATCGACTGGGCTTGTATTCACAGGAGTTTAGAAGAATGAGAGGGGATCTCATAGAAACATATAAAATTCTGATGGGATTGGACAGGTTAGAGGCAGGAAGAATGTTCCCAATGCTGGGAAAGTCCAGAACCAGGGGTCACAGTTTAAGGATAAGGGGTAAGCCATTTAGGACCGAGATGAGGAGAAACTTCTTCACTCAGAGTTGTTAACCTGTGGAATTCTCTACCGCAGAAAGTTGTTGATGCCAGTTCATTGGATGTATTCAAGAGGGAGTTAGATATGGCCCTTACGGCTAAAGGGATCAAGTGTATGGAGAGAAAGCAGGAAAGGAGTACTGAGGTTGAATGATCAGCCATGATCTTATTGAATGGTGTGCAGGCTCAAAGGGCCAAATGGCCTACTCCTGCACCTATTTTCTATGTTTCTATGTTTGCACATAGCCTGACACACTTTTATTGCTGCTCTGCGCAGAGCAATTATACCAGCATCTTGTACACGCACCGTTGCACCGATCGCTATGTTTAGGCCTGATTTGCATGTGATCAGGAATTTCCAGACTATGACCAGTACATGTGACTACTTAGCCATGTGGTTGTTGCACAGACTTTTTCCAGAATATAACATTCATTTCTTCCCATCAGCTGATATACAATCGGCAGATAACGAATGTGGCCGTGAAGATCCGTGGGTTCAGCCGCGTACTCCCGGCATAAGTTGTCTGGCAGTACTGTAGAGTCACGGTGGAAAATTGGACAGTTGGCCGGGTCTGGGATACACTGGATCCTGGCCCAGGCTGCTAGTTTCCCTCAGGGTCTGTTTGGGGTGGACTCTACACCTGCTGCAAACATGGCCGGTCATATCAGAGGGGCCTGGGCCTGGCGGGAGGGAATTCTGATGTGAATAATTCCATTGGCCTCAACCTCTGTTGCACCGACATCAATCCAGAGTGTAGATTTGCTCAACAGCGGATGTGGGACTTAACTGGGATCCAGGCCTGGAATTCCAATCAACCTACCGGTATAATTCAGCCACCTTATTGTTCAGAAATCTTGTTGTCTGGTGGCACTGGCTGGGTCACCAGATGCTGGCCAGTAGCAATTTTCCCACTTGCCCCCCTGACGGGCACCCAAGCTGCACTCATAATGGGACGGACAACCTCCAATTCTATTCAAATAAGGTGTACTTCCTCAGACCCTGGATACTTTGACGGGATCAAGATCCAAGATCACCATTGATCACTTCTGCTGACGGAACAAGCCAGTCTATTTCTGGGCCAGTGATGTCAATTGGAGAAAAAAAGACTTTGTTCTTCTTCAACTTCTGAATATAGGAACAGGAGTAGCCAATTAAGCCCCTCGAGCCTGCACTGTGCTTCAATTAGATCATGGCTGATCTGCAACTTAGGGCTTATGCTTCTCCCACAATGTGTACTGCCTCAAATCCAAGGACTCCCATTATAACCTCTTCAAAAGAAAATATGGGTTTTGCCTGCTGCAACACTCTGCCCATCTGCTTATTGCCTTCTGTTGCTTGCTGTATTTTTTCTGTAAGGTGAAGAGCAATTACCAGATATTTTATGCTGTGCATTTTAGGCTTCAGTATGCTTTTATGACCATATGCACAGCCTACTGTCAAGTACTTTGCCCACAGAAGGTTTGAGAGCGAGCTGATGCTTTCTAATTGTGAGCTGTATGTGTGAATAATCATAGGCAGCCGTCAATCTTTTTTAGCTGTGTCATTCTAGGTTGGCCTTTCATTACTTTTCATGTATTACAATGGCAGAAAGCTACTCATGACACAATGGCAGTAACTGAAATGCAGCTGCAGCTGGGTCCGGATTGGGAATTAAATATACTGGATTCTAAAATGTTCAAGAGAAATAGCTAAACAGGGAGGGTGGTGGTTTTAATTAGAAGCAACGGGGACAATTTTTGTGCTTGCTTGTAAAACTGGCGGAAGGTAAGCATGATGATGCCCAACAGAGTCGGTGAGGGACTTGTCCCATTTTACGGATTATCGCTCATTAGCATGTGGTAGGCAAGCGACCAGCACAAAACATGGTTCCCATATGCAGCTCGCTGATTGGGTGGGAAATCAGGCACTGCTGTAGTTAAAGCGGAGGTGAATTTTTGTTGCAGTAAAGAAAGAAAGACTTGCATTAATATAGCGCCTTTCACGACCACCGGATGTTTCAAAGTGCTTTACAGCCAATAAAGTACTTTTGGAGTGCAGTCACTATTGTAATGTAGGAATCAAGGCAGCCAATTTGTGCACAGCAACTCCCACAATCAGCAATGTGATAATGACCAGATAATCTGTTTTAGTGATTGAGGGATAAATAATAGCCAGGACACCATGGATAACTCCCCAGCTCTTCTCCAAAATAGTGCCATGGGATCTTTTACGTCTACTTGAGAGAGTAGACAAAGCCTCGGTTTAATGTCTCATCCGTAAGACAGTACCTCTGACAGTGCAGCACTCCCTCAGTACTGCACTGGAGTGTCAGCCTAGATTTTTGTGTTCAAGTCTCTAGAGCGGGACTGAAATCCCCAATCTGCCGACTCAGAGGCGAGAGTGCAAACAAGTGAGCCACAGCTGACACTAAAACAGAAAAGGCACATTGTGGAGCTGCCTGAGATATCGGGGGGGTAAAAAGAGTTCAAGTATATTGAGCTGTGGAGATGCTTGTGCAGGAAGTTCATGAGAGGAGAAAGATCTTCTTCCCCTCGAACGGCATTCATCAGAATGATTCCGGGGCTTAAAGAGTTAAATTATGAGACCATGTTGCAAAAACTTGATTTGTATTCCCTTGAGTTTGGAAGGTTGAGGGATGATCTAATCGAGGTGTTTAAAATGATAAAAGGATTCGATAAGGTAGATACAGAGAAACAATTTCATCTGGAGGGGGGAATCTAGAACAAGAGGGCATAACCTTAGCATTAGAGCCAGGCCATTCAGGAGTGAAATCAGGAAGCACTCTTTCACACAACAAAATCAGAATTCTCTGCTCCAAAAGCTTATGGGTTAATAGAAATTTTCAAGTTTGAGATCGACAGATTTTTGTTAGGCAAGGCTAACAAGGGACATGGAACAAATGCTGGTAAATGGATTTGATCAGCCATGGTCTCATTGAAAGGCCTGTTCCTGTTCCTATGTTCTTTTATTCCTTTACAGCAGGGCCTAGCTGCAGCGTAGAAAATAATTTACGAACTCTGTTGGGAGGATAAGAATTTCGCCAAGGATGCCTCCTTCTATTTGTTGGCCCTCCGCCTGATGCTCTGTTTACTCCTCCTCCTCCCAGAGTGGGATATGTACCGCAATGGATGCCCAACACTCCTTCACAGACAAGAGTGTTACTGAGCAAATAATACACTTTTGCTAACTTTAAGGACAGGTTACCCACAAGCTAGTGCAAGAAAATGTATCTAACAACTCATGCACGAAAATATATCCACCAGCTCCATAAAGAATTACCTGAGAGCAGTTGAGGATCACTTTAAATGACATTTGAAATGGTCTAAAGTGGCATTAGTCATGTGGTAAGGTCCTGAAATTGTGTCTGCATCTTATTGATATCATGTGACCCTGATCTGTAGCTCTTCAGTAAGCTCCTGTCTGTTTCAGACATGAGCTGTGCGCATCAGGGATTCCCTGCTTGCCCTCCCCTTAAGAAAATCTGATGGCCTCTGAAACCGATCAAGCTGGCGGGGTGACCTCACACTCCATTTTCTGACCTTGGCACTTTTTTTCAAGCAAAATATGTCTCCAGCTTCTGTGGGTATGTAAGTGCCAGAGCAATGACCTCCCATGTGATTATTAGTGGGTTGCTCCTCCACATTGGACAAGACAGTGCTCCTTGCCAACACATCTTTGATGTAACATGCAGATCTTCTTTTGTAAGTAGTGGTTCCTGCTGCCTGCACTGTCCCTCCACTTTTTGCTGAAATTGCACTCTCCACTGTTAGCTTGGCCTCCAGAGCGCTATCTCTGATAGTTAATTGGGTATTTAGCTAATTAAGTGGCAACTTGGCTGGCTAAGTCGTATTCTTGCAGGTGCTTTTGGATTGGCCATTCGGTTAAGGATTCATTTTAGTACACCCTAATACACACAGTAAAGTCAAATATTCATGTATTCCTGACAGAAAAGGCAAACAATTTAACTCCTAATTAACATGCTGTCTGCACAGTTATGAGGATAGGTTTTAATATTTGCAGCGACATTGACTTCGATCATTGAAAATCCAGGCACAGCTTGGCCAGAACTGTAATGAGTCCAGAATATTTTATATGCACAATTCAAGGAGAATATTATCTTTCCACACCTGATAATGCCACCCCTGTATTTCAGTTATAATATGCTATACCATATCGATACAAAATAACATATGTTATCCCTTTACTCCTGATACTTTGGGGATCTAAATCTTCCTGTTGATCAAATTAATGGAAGGAGAATTTAATTTTGCATTAAAGAAGCAAAAGTTCTATTTTTATTTTTGTTATTTGATCATCAATATACAGAATAATGTGTTTTTGAAATAAGAGAATAAACATGGAAGCTGTTTTTCTTCACAGGGTGAAGACAACAAACCCACAGAAGGCTCTCTAATCTGTAGATGAGTCAGCATGTGGTAGCTTTGTCCTAGATTCTGAAATGACTATATTTTGCTAAAGCATCAATAGATATGCAAAGCCTGGATGAGGAATGAGCCTTTACTTCTTAAGTGAATATATGTATAGAATAGTGTCCTGCAATTTGAGAGATCGACAATATTTGTGCACTGCACTTTCCCCTCAATATCTTTAGTTCAGTTTCTTACAAATCTAAAATTATGTATTGACTTGGGTGGGAATATAATTTGACCCACATACAGTTAGTGTTATGTACTGAAGTATATAAAAATTGCTTTTCTCCAAAAGTATTGCAGATTATTGGGCTGTATGACAATTACAGTCTGAAGAAGAAATTTTAAACTCTTGTGGAGTGATTCAAATCTTTATTATTTTTCAAGTACTTCCATTATCAGGGTCTTATTTGTTTCTGTTTCTTTGGCTATCTTACCTGAAACTAAATCTGACTATTGGTTCTAGCCTGAACCTAATAAGCTGTATTTACTTACTGTCTTTTGGGGTGGACATGAAGGCATAGTAAGCATTCAACATGATCTCTGGTACATAATACCATTGGTATTTTTCAACCTGTGGTGCCTATATCATTTATGGAACACTTAAGTGTGCAGTTTTGGTTCATGGGAGAATCCATGTGCTTGTGGAAGCTGTCTTTTTACTGAGCCAGGGCATTCAGGAGAGAGGTTAAGAAACACTTCTTCACGCAAAGGCTGGTTGAAGTATGGAACTCTTTCCCACAAATAGTAGTAGATGCTAGCTCAATTAACAATTTTAAATCACAGATTGATAATTTTTTGCTAGCCAAGGTTATTAAGGGATATGGAGCCAAGGCTAGTGGATGGAATTAGGAGACAAATCAGCCATGATCATTTTAAACGGCGGAATGGTCTCGAGTGGCTGAATGGCCTACTCCTGTTCCTATTTTCCTATGTGTTAGAGATAGCCTAAAGCAAAGCATTGCTTTTAGTGAACTAAGTCAGCTTGGGTACAAAACAGGATCTTGCACTTTATACTCATATTGATTCTTTTGCTGAATAATCTTAGTATTATAGACATTTACACCACTGAAGGAAGCCATTTGGCCAATCATCTCTGTGCTGGCCAAAAAAGAGCTTTCCAGCCTAATTATACTTTCCAATACTTGGTCTGTTGCCTCGTGGGTTACGGCACTTCAAGTGCATTTACAAGTACTTTTTAAATGCATTGAGGGTTTCTGCCGCTACCACCCTTTCAGACAGTGAGTTCCAGTGAAAAAAGTTCTCCTCAACACCCCTCTAATACTTCTACCAATTACTTTAAATCTATGGCCCCTGATGTTGTGTATCTGTAAAGCATGCATTCCCATGATCTGCCACCAGGGAGCGCATCCCCTGAAGTCCCCAGCATCCCTTGGGAGCACTGATAACAAGCCGGCCCCTAAGGCCTGTTCCTCACTCTGGAGTGTCTTTATTAAAGACTGAGGCCACTGTTACTTTAACCTCCCTGTGTGCAGTCTCATCTGTGTTAGGAACCACAATAACTGCCGACAAGTATACGAATCCAACGCAAAGATGCAGCAAACTGTGGGCATCCTGGAGAAGCTCTCGGAGGGTGAGGACTGGGAAGCCTATGCAAGCTCTGCAAAACCTGCTAACCACCATGTGGCAGAGGAAGATCAGTCCATGGTGGATCAAAGCAATTTCGAGCCTCAGAGAGAGGAGGTAGATGCTGAAGTACACAGGGTGCACACATTTTCGACGAAATGTCCACCTATAATGCTAAATGTAAAATTGAATGGCGAACCCATAGCCGTGGAACTGGACACTGGCGCTAACCAATCCATCATGAGTAAAAAGATGTTTGAGAGACTGTGGTGCAACAAGGCACTCAGACCAGCCCTGAGCCCCATCCACACGAAACTGAGAACGTACACCAAAGAGCTTATCACTGTCCTGGGCAGCACCATGATCAAGTTCACCTACGAGGGTACGGTGCACGAACTGCCACTCTGGATTGTCCCGGGCGATGGCCCCACACTGCTTGGAAGGAGCTGGCTGGGCAAAATCCGCTGGAACTGGGATGACATCCAAGCGCTATCACATGTCGATGAGGCTTCATGTACCTCGGATCTTAACAAATTTCCTTCCCTATTTGAGCCAGGCATTGGAAACTTTTCCGGGGCGAAAGTGCGGATCTACTTGGTCCCAGAGGCACGACCCATCCACCACAAGGCGCGAGTGGTACCTCACATGATGAGGGAGAGATTGGAAACCGAGCTGGACAGGCTGCAAATCGAGGGCATCATCTCCCCAGTGGAATTCAGCGAGTGGGCTAGCCCGATTGTTCCAGTACTCAAAAGTGATGGTACGGTCAGGATTTGCGGCGATTATAAAGTAACTATTAATCGTTTCTCGCTCCACGACCAATACCCGCCGCCTAAGGCAGGCGACCTATTTGCGACGCTGGCAGGAGGCAAGACGTTCACCAAGCTCGACCTGACTTCGGCTTACATGACGCAGGAGCTGGAGGATTCTTCGAAGGGCCTCATCTGCATCAACACGCACAAGGGACTGTTCGTCTACAACAGATGCTCGTTTGGAATTTGGTTGGCTGCAGTGATCTTCCAGAGAAACATGGAGAGCCTACTCAAGTCAGTACCACGTACGTTGGTTTTTCAGGATGACATATTGGTCATGGGTCAGGACACCGTCGAGCACCTACAAAACCTGGAGGAGGTCCTCCAGCGACTGAATCGTGTAGGGCTGCGGCTGAAGAGGTCGAAATGCGTCTTCATGGCAACAGAAGTGGAGTTTTTGGGGAGAAAGATCTCGACGGATGGCATTCGGCCCACAGATGCCAAGACAGAGGCTATAAGGAACGCGCACAGGCCACAGAACGTCACGGAGCTGCGGTCATTCCTGGGATTCCTCAACTGTTTTAGTAACTTCCTACAGAGGTTAAGCACCCTCTTAGAGCTCCTCCATATGTTATTGCGTAAAGGTGAGAACTGGGTGTGGGGAAAAAAAACAAGTAATTGCTTTTGCGAGAGCCAGAAACATTTTATGCTCCAATAAGCTGCTTGTAATGCATAATACGGTAGAATTCTTTATTAAGATGAAGAGTGACACAGTTAATTCAGAAACTAGGGTCCTGAACTTAAGGAAAGGTAACTTCGACGGTATGAGTCGTGAATTGGCTAGAATAGACTGGCAAAGGATACTGAAAGGATTGACGGTGGATAAGCAATGGCAAACATTTAAAGATCACATGGATGAACTTCAGCAATTATACATCCCTGTCTGGAGTAAAAATAAAACGGGCAAGGTGGCTCAACCGTGGCTGACAAGTGAAATTACGGATAGTGTTAAAGCCAAGGAAGAGGCATATAAATTAGCTAGAAAAAGCAACAAACCTGAGAACTGGGAGAAATTTAGAATTCAACAGAGGGAGGATTAAGGGTTTAATTAAGAGGGGGAAAATAGAGTACGAGAGGAAGCTTGCAGGGAATATAAAAATTGACTGCAAAAGCTTCTATAAATATGTGAAGAGAAAAAGATTAGTGAAGACAAACGTAGGTCCCTTGCAATCGGATTCAGAGGAATTTATAATGGGGAACAAAGAAATGGCAGACCAATTGAACAAATACTTTGGTTCTGTCTTCACGAAGGAAGACACAAATAACCTTCCGAATGTACCAGGGGACAGTGGGTCTAGTGAGAAGGAGGAACTGAAGGATATCTTTATAAAGCGAGAAATTGTGTGAAGAAAATTGATGGGATTGAAGGCCGATAAATCCCCGGGGCCTGATAGTCTGCATCCCAGAGTACTTAAGGAAGTGGCCCTAGAAATAGTGGATGCATAGGTGATCATTTTCCAACAGTCTATCGACTCTGGATCAGTCCCAATGGACTGGAGGGTAGCTAATGTAACACCACTTTTTAAAAAAGGAGGGAGAGAGAAAACGGGTAATTACAGACTGGTTAGCCTGACATCAGTAGTGGGGAAAATGTTGGAATCAATTATTAAAGATGAAATAGCAGCGCATTTGGAAAGCAGTGACAGGATCGGTCCAAGTCAGCATGGATTTATGAAAGGGAAATCATGCTTGACGAATCTTCTGGAATTTGTTGAGGATGTAACTGGCAGAATGGACAAGGGAGAACCAGTGGATGTGGTGTATTTGGACTTTCAAAAGGCTTTTGACAAGGTCCCGCACAAGAGATTGTTGTGCAAAATCAAAGCACATGGTATTGGGGGTAATGTATTGACATGGATAGAGAACTCGTTGGCAGACAGGAAGCAGAGAGTTGGGATTAACAGAATGGCAGGCAGTGACTAGTGGAGTGCCGCAGGGCTCAGTGCTGGGACCCCAGCTCTTTACAATATACATTAACGATTTAGATGAAGGAATTGAGTGTAATATCTCCAAGTTTGCAGATGACACTAAACTGGGTGGTGGTGTGAGCTGTGAGGAGGATGCTAAGAGGCTGCAGGGTGATTTGCACAGGTACGATGAGTGGGCAAATGCATGGCAGATGCAGTATAATGTGGATAAATGTGAGGTTATCCATTTTGGGGGCAAAAACACGAAGGCAGAATATTATCTGAATGGCGGAGATTAGGAAAAGGGGAGGTGCAACGAGACCTGAGTGTCATGGTTCATCAGTCATTGAAAGTTGGCATGCAGGTACAGCAGACGGTGAAGAAGGCAAATGGTATGTTGGCCTTCATAGCTAGAGGATTTGAATATAGAAGCAGGGAGGTCTTACTGCAGTTATACAGGGCCTTGGTGAGGCCTCACCTGGAATATTGTGTTCAGTTTTGGTCTCCTAATCTGAGGAAGGACGTTCTTGCTATTGAGGGAGTGCAGCGAAGGTTCACCAGACTGATTCTAGAGATGACTGGACTGACATATGAGGAGAGACTGGATCAACTGGGTCTTTATTCACTGGAGTTTAGAAGGATGAGAGGGGATCTCATAGAAATGTATAAGATATTGACGGGACTGGACAGGTTAGATGCGGGAAGAATGTTCCCGATGCTGGGGAAGTCCAGAACCAGGGGACATAGTCTTAGGATAAGGGGTAGGCTATTTAGGACTGAGATGAGGGGAAACTTCTTCACTCAGAGAGTTGTTAACCTGTGGAATTCCCTGCCACAGAGAGTTGTTGATGCCAGTTCATTGGATATATTCAAGAGGGAGTTAGATATGGCTCTTACGGCTAAAGAGATCAAGGGGTATGGAGAGAAAGCAGGAAAGGGGTACTGAGGGAATGATCAGCCATGATCTTGTTGAATGGCAGTGCAGGCTCGAAGGACCGAATGGCGTACTCCTGCACCTATTTTCTATGTTTCTATGTTTCTAACCAGTGTAAAAGACTTGTGCTAGCATGTGATGCGTCGTCGTACGGAGTCGGGTGTGTATTACAACAAGCTAACGTTGCGGGCAAGTTGCAACCTGTCGCCTAATGCCTCCAGGAGCTTGTCTAAGGCCGAGAGGGCCTATAGCATGATTGAGAAAGAGGCATTAGCGTGTGTGTTCGGGCTAAAGAAAATGCATCAGTACCTGTTTGGCCTCAAATTTGAGCTGGAAACCGATCACAAGCCCCTCATATCCCTGTTCGCTGAAAACAAGGGGATAAGTACTAATGCCTCAGCCCGCATACAAAGGTGGGCACTCGCGTTATCAGCGTATAACTATACCATCCGCCACAGGCCTGGCACCGAGAACTGTGCAGATGCTCTCAGTCGGCTACCATTGCCCACCACGCGGGGTGGAAATGGCGCAGCCTGCAAACTTGTTGATGGTGGCGCAGCCCGCAGACTTGTTGATGGTCATGGAAGCGTTTGAAAATGATAAATCACCTGTCACGTCCGCCAGATTAAGACTTGGACCAGCCAAGATTCTCTGCTGTCCCTCGTAAAAAACTGTGTATTGCCTGGGAGCTGGGCCAGCATCCCCGTTGAAATGCAAGAGCTAATCAAGCCGTTCCAGCAGCGAAAGGACGAGCTGTCCATTCAGGCAGACTGCTTGTTGTGGGGTAACCGCGTAATGCTACCCAAAAAGGGCAGGGAGACGTTCATCTCGGATCTCCACAGCACACACCCGGGTATAGTAATGATGAAAGCAAAAGCCAGATCCCACGTGTGGTGGCCCGGTATCGGCTCTGACTTCGAGTCTTGTGTACGGCAATGCAGTGTGTGTGCTCAGTTGAGCAATGCACCCAGAGAGGCACCACGAAGTTTGTGGTCCTGGCCCTCCAGACCATGGTCGAGGACCCATGTCGACTATGTGGGCCTGTTTCTCGGTAAAATATTCCTGGTGGTGGTGGATGCTTTTTCAAAATGAATTGAATGTGAAATAATGTCGGGAAGCACCGCCACCGCCACCATTGAAAGCCTGAGGGCCATGTTTGCCACCCACGGCCTGCCTGACATACTGGTCAGTGACAACAGGCCATGTTTCACCAGTGCCGAATTTAAAGAACTCATGACCCACAATGGGATCAAACAGTCACCTCGGCCCCGTTTAAACTCACCTCCAATGGGCAGGCAGAGCGGGCAGTACAAACAATCAAACAGAGCCTCAAACGAGTCACAGAAGGCTCACTCCAAACCCGCCTGTCCCGAGTACTGCTCTGCTACCGCACGAGACCCCACTCACTCACAGGGGTACCCCCGGCTGAGCTACTCATGAAAAGGACACTTAAAACCAGACTCTCGCTGGTTCCCCCAACCTGCATGATCAGATAGAGAGCAGGCGGCAGCAACAAAATGTAAATGATGGTCGCTCCACTGTGTCACGGAAAATTGATCTGAATGACCCTGTGTATGTGCTAAACTATGGACATGGTCCCAAGTGGATCGCGGGCACGGTGGTAGCTAAAGAAGGGAGTAGAGTGTTCGTAGTCAAACTAGACAATGGACAAATTTGCAGAAAGCACCTGGACCAAACAAGGCTGCGGTTCACAGACTGCCCTGAACAACCCACAGCAGACACTACCTTTTTCGAGCCCACAACACACACCCAAAGGATCAACGACACCACCCCAGACCAGAAATTCGAACCCATCACGCCCAACAGCCCAGCAAGGCCAGGCTCACCCAGCAGCCCTGCCGGGCCAACAACACGCCAGTCCAGTGAGGGCACAGCCAACACACCAGAACAGACATTTGTACCGAGGCGGTCCACCAGGGAAAGAACGGCTCCCGACGCCTCACTTTGTAAATAGTTTCAAGTTTGACATTGCGGGGGGGGGCAGTGATGTTGTGTATCTGTAAAGCATGCACTCCCATGTTCCGCCACCAGGAACGCATCCCCTGAAGTCCCAAGGGATCCCAGCATCCCTTGGGAGCACTGTATATAAGCCGCCCCTAAGGTCTGTTCTTCACTCTGGAGTGTCTTAATAAAGACTGAGGTCACTGTCACTTTAACCTCCCCCTGTGTGCAGTCTCATCTGTGTTAGGACCACAATACCTGGTTATTGGCACCTCTGCTAAGGGAAGTCGGTCCTTCCTATCCAACCTATCTAGGCCGTCTTGTTGCTCATGTGTATCTTAGAAACATAGGCCCCGAACTTGGTGGGAGCTAAGGCCCGCCCATTTCTCGGCGGTCCCTGGGCAGAATGTGAGTTTTTGCCACCGACTGCCGCTGGAGCCAGTCAGGCGGGAGTTTAGTCGCGGTTGTGTCGGTGGCAGCGGCAGTGGACGGCTGCAGCAGTGGGTGGTGGGTGCAGGCCTGTCGACTCGGCAAACATCGGAGGCCGTGCACTGTGCATGCGCAAGATTTAGAATTTATGTAGTTTCTTGTGGGCGATGACATCACTTTTGCCATGATTGAGGCTGATGGCACAGCTGTTTATGCTGTGTACTCACTTGCACCTGCCAGTTGCAGAGAGGTCAAATTTGGAGAGGGAAAGTTGAGATCATCATCATCCATCCATCTAAAAAGCGATCATGAGTCCAAAAAAAGCTTCCAAGTAGTCTAATGGAGGGAGGCCCAGAGCTCCCTGGTTTATTGAGGAGGAGCTGGGGCAACTTGTATGTGAGGTGGAGGGCCATTATAAAGATCTCACCCGGGATGGCTGTGGCAAGCCTGCACCACCCCAATATAGATGCATTTGGCGGGAGATTGGGGAGGCCGTGTCCTCTGTGGGCAACCTTGTGCAGGCTGGGGACCAGTGCAGGAAACGATGGAACGATATGTTTGCATCAGCAAGAATAAGTAAACATGTATTGTTGCACTTCCGTACTAGGTTCTGTGTCTGTTGTGTGTGTGTGTGTGTGTGTGTGTGTGTGTTGCATGAGCAAAACGGTTAAAGGCTGTAACTTTTATTTCTGCAGAAGAAAAGAGCATCCAACGCAGAGTGCCACGTGAGGGGGCCCATCAGATGTCATCGAGGTGACTAGCCTAGAGGAGCGTGCCTTGGCGTTGGTGGGTGACTACCCCCATGCCACCACACAGGGTGGTGCAGATCCCGTGCTAGAACATGGTAAGCGTATCTGAATCTCCGGTCTGTGTCACGCTCATGTCATGCAATGTCATGTAATGATTTATCAAATGCTTTTTACTGCACTGTGTGTCACCCATTAATGGTATGCTCATGTAGTGATGGAAGTCCTTGAAGTAAGAATGTGATATGTGACGGTACACATGTCAGCTTGACCAACCCCACCCCCCTGCTATACACTTAAATGTTGTCCTCTACTTCCAGATGTTGATTCGAACAGCACCGAGCAATGCACCCCATCCACCTCTGGCACACAATGGCAGTGTCAAACACCAATGCCTTCCACCTCGATGCCATCAGCAGCCCAACACACCAACTCTTACCTCCACCCCGCCCCCGCCAGATCACCCAAATCCACCACATCCACCTCCGCCACCCAAATTCTCGAACACCAGGAGGAAGAGGAGGGAGAAGTGTCAGTCTTCGTACCATTTGAGGTAGAGGAGTTGCAAGAGGAGGACTCCAGCCTCCTGACATGTGCGGCAACATCGCTTTTGGGGTCCGACTTTTTGGGCTTCGAATTGGACGCTGCAGGAACACATGTTGGGAGGCACAGAAGCTGGGCCAGAAAAGCCACCAAGCCGCAACCACCCATGATGATGCAACAAGCCAATGAGGATGCAGGACGGGCGGCAGCAATCCAGGAAATGGTCCAGTTGTCAAGGACGAGTGTCGCGATAGGTCGAGATCTGCTGCAGGCCATGGCTGGGATAGCTGCCAGCATCGGCACCTTTGCATTCTGCCAGTATGTCGCATCAGTGCGGTGGGGCGAAACGTCGACTCTGTAGAGGCCATGCGGCAATCGATGCTTTCAGGACATGTCATGCAACACCCGATGCCACACCAGCGAGGCCGACAGATCCCGAGGAGCCGGAGTTGCCATCGGATTCCACCTCGTCCCATACCTTCTCCCCAAGACGAACACGACAGCAGCGCTGCGGCTGCCCTCCTGCACCACGTCACGGAGCAGAGGCAGTGAGGGGCAGGGGTGCGATTCGCTGTGAAGGCTGAACCATGAAGAGGACGATGGGCCTCACATCGAGGGGGGAAAGAGAGATGGTGGTCGTGGGTAGAGGGTTGGGTGTTGGTGCTGGTGATGTTGTTAACTCTTCATTAAGTTGTTAGAAGCATAGAAAATAGAAACATAGAAAATAGGTGCAGGTGTAGGCCATTCGGCCCTTCGAGCCTGCACCACCACTCAACAAGATCATGGCTGATCATTCACTCAGTACCCCTTTCCTGCTTTATCTCCATACCCCTTGATCCCTTTAGCCGTAAGGGCCATATCTAACTCCCTCTTGAATATATCCAATGAACTGGCATCAACAACTCTCTGCGGTAGGGAATTCCACAGGTTAACAACTCTCTGAGTAAAGAAGTTTCTCCTCATCTCAGTCCTAAATGGCTTCCCCCTTATCCTTTGATTGTGTCCTCTGATTCTGGACTTCCCCAACATCGGGAACATTCTTCCTCGATCAAACCTGTCCAGTCACGTCAGAATTTTATATGTTTCTATGCGATCTCCTCTCATCCTTCTAAACTCCAGTGAATACAGTCGATCCAGTCTCTCCTCATATGTCAGTCCTGCCATCCCGGGAATCAGTCTGGTGAACATTCGCTGCACTCCCTCAATAGCAAGAATGTCCTTCCTCAGATTAGGAGACCAAAACTGAACACAATATTCCAGGTGAGGCCTCACCAAGGCCCTACACAACTGCAGTAAGACCTCCCTGCTCCTATACTCAAATCCCCTAGCTATGAAGGCCAACATACCATTTGCCTTCTTCACTGCTTGCTGTGCCTGCATGCCAACTTTCAATGACTGATGTACCATGACACCCAGGTCTCATTGCACCTCCCCTTTTCCTAATCTGTCACCATTCAGATAATATTCTGCCTTCATGTTTTTGCCATCCAAGTGAATAACCTCACATTTATCCACATTATACTGCATCTGCCATGCATTTGCCCACTTTCCTAACTTGTCCAAGTCACCCTGCAGCATTTAAGCATCCTCCTCACAGCTCACACCTCCACCCAGCTTAGTGTCATCTACAAACTTGGAGATATTACACTCAATTCCTTCATCTAAATCATTAATGTAATTTGTAAATAGCTGGGGTCCCAGCACTGAGCCCTGCGGCACTCCACTAATCACTGCCTGCCATTCTGAGAAGGACCCATTTATCTCTACTCTCTGCTTCCTGTCTGCCAACCAGTTCTCTATCCACGTCAGTACATTACCCCCATTACCATGTGCTTTAATTTTGCACACCAATCTCTTGTGTGGGACCTTGCCAAAAGCCTCTTGAAAGTCCAAATACACCACATCCACTGGTTCTCCCTTGTCCACTCTACTAGTTACATTCTCAAAAAGTTCCAGAAGCTTTGTCAAGCATGATTTCCCTTTCATAAATCCATGCTGACTTGGACCGATCCTGTCACTGCTTTCCAAATGCACTGCTATTACATCTTTAATAATTGATTCCAACATTTTCCCCAGTAGTGATGTCAGGCTAACCGGTCTATAATTACCCATTTTCTCTCTCTCTCCTTTCTTAAAAAGTGGTGTTACATTAGCTATCCTCCAGTCCATAGGGACTCATCCAGAGTCGATAGACTGTTGGAAAATGATCACCAATGCATCCACTATTTCTAGGGCCACTTCCTTAAGTACTCTGGGATGCAGCCTATCAGGCCCTGGGGATTTATCGGCCTTCAATCCCATCAATTTCTCTAACACAATTTCCTGACTAACAAGGATTTCCTTCAGTTCCTCCTTCTCACTAGATCCTCGGTCCCCGAGTATTTCCGGAAGGTTATTTGTGTCTTCCTTCGTGAAGACAGAACCAAAGTATTTGTTCAACTGGTCTGCCATTTCTTTGTTCCCCATTATAAATTCACCTGAATCTGACTGCAAGGAACCCACGTTTGTGTACACTAATCTTTTTCTCTTCACATATCTGTAGAAGCTTTTATGTTCCCTGCAAGCTTCCTTTCATACTCTATTTCCCCCCTCCTAATTAAACCCTGTGTCCTCCTGTGCTGAATTTGAAATTTCTCCCAGTCCTCAGGTTTGCTGCTTTTTCTGGCCAATTTATGTGCCACTTCCTTGGATTAAACATTATCTTTAATTTCCCTTATTAGCCACAGTTGAGCCACCTTCCCCGTTTTATTTTTACTCCAGACAGGGATGTAGAATTGTTGAAATTTATCCATGTGATCTTTAAATGTTTGCCATTGCCTATCCACCGTCAACCCTTTAAATATCATTTGTCAGTCTATTTTAGCGAATTCACGTCTCATACCATCAAAGTTATCTTTCCTTAAGTTTAGGACCCTAGTCTCTGTATTAATTGTGTCACTCTCCATCTTAATAAAGAATTTTACCATATTGTGGTCACTCTTCCCCAAGGGGCCTCGCACAACAAGATTGCTAATTAGTCCTTTCTCATTACACATCATCCAGTCTAGGATGGCCAGCCCTCTAGTTGGTTCCTTGATATATTGGTCTAGAAAACCATTCCTAATACACTCCAGGAAATCCTCTTCCACCGTATTGCTACCAGTTTCGTTAACCCAATCTTTATGTAGACTAAAGTTGCCCATGATAACTGCTGTACCTTTATTGCACGCATCCCTAATTTCTTGTTTGATGCTGTCCACAATCTCACTACTACTGTTTGGTGGTCTGTACACAACACCCACTAGAGTTTTCTGCCCTTTGGTAATCCGCAGCTCCACCCATACAGATTCTAACTCATCCAAGCTATTGTCCTTCCTTACTATTGCATTAATTTCCTCTTTAACCAGCAATGCTACCCCACCTCCTTTTCCTTTCTGTCTATCTTTCCTGAATGTTGAATACCCCTGGATGTTGAGTTCCCAGCCTTGGTCACCCTGGAGCCATGCCTCCATGATGCCAATTATATCATATTCATTAATTGCTGCCTCTGCAGTTAATTCGTCCAGCTTATTCCGAATACTGCTCGCATTAAGACACAAAGCCTTCAGGCTTGTCTTTTTAACACACTTTGCCCCTTTAGAATTTTGCTGTAATGTGGCCCTTTTTGCTTTTTGCCTTGGGTTTCTCTGCTCTCCACTTTTACTTTCCTTCTTTCTATCTTTTGCTTCTGCCCCCATTTTACTTCCCTCTGTCTCCCTGCATAGGTTCCCATCCTCCTACCGTATTAGTTTAACCCCTCCCCAACAGCACTAGCAAACACTCCCCCTAGGACATTGGTTCCAGTTTTGCCCAGGTGCAGACCCTCCGGTTTGTACTGGTCCCACCTCCCCCAGAAACAATTCCAATATCCCAGGAATTTGAATCCTTCCCTTCTGCACCACTCCTCAAGCCCTGTATTCATTGAGCTATGCTGCAATTCCTACTCTGACTAGCACGTGGCACTGGTAACAATGCTGAGATTACTACCTTTGAGGTTCTACTTTTTAATTTAACTCCAAGCTCCCTAGATTCACCTTGTAGGACCTCATCCCATTTTTTACCTATATCGTTGGTACCTATATGCACCACGACAATTGGCTGTTCACCCACCCCCCTCCAAAATGTCCTGCAACCACTCTGAGACATCCTTGACCCTTGCACCAGGGAGGCAACATACCATCCTGGAGTCTTGATTGCAGCCACAGAAATGTCTATCTATTCCCCTTACAATAGAATCCCCTACCACTATGGCTCTCCCACTCTTTTTCCTGCCCTCCTGTGCAGCAGAGCCATCCATGGTGCCATGGATTTGGCTGCTGCTGCCCTCCCCTGATGAGTCATCCCCCCTAGCAGTACCCAAAACAGTGTATCTGTTTTGGAGGTGGATGACTGCAGGGGACCTCTGCACTACCTTCCTTCCACTGCTCTTCCTGTTGGTCACCCATCCCCTATCTGTCTGTGTAACCTTTACCTACGGTATGACCAACTCACTAAACGTGCTATTCACGGATGCTCCAGAATGAATCCACCCGCAGCTCCAGTGCCGCAATGCGGTCTGTCAGGAGCTTCAGCAGGACACACTTCCCATGCATGTAGTCGTCAGGGACACTGGAAGCGTCCCTGAGTTCCCACATAGCACAAGAGGAGCATAACACGTGTCTGAGCTCTCCTGCCATGAATTAACCCCTAGCTTAACTTAATTTGGCTACAGCAATGATAAAGGTTACCTACTGATAAAGGAAAAGAAAAAGAAAAACTACTCACCAATCACCAGCCAATCACTTACCCCCTTGGCTGTGATGTTACCTTTCAATTTCTTTCAAATTCTTTGTTTACCTTCTGCCCCTGCCCCTGCACCAGCTGGCCTCTCTGACGCCTCCTCCCGACTGCCGCTGGCCTCCCGAACTCGCGGGCCTTTT
Organism: Pristiophorus japonicus; assembly: GCF_044704955.1. Classification (NCBI taxonomy): domain Eukaryota; kingdom Metazoa; phylum Chordata; class Chondrichthyes; family Pristiophoridae; genus Pristiophorus; species Pristiophorus japonicus. Next base: position 38,960,947 of record NC_091984.1, on the reverse strand, counting down.
ATAGGCCTCTGTGACGCCTCCTCCAAACTCCCGCTGGCCTCCCGAACTCGCGGGCCTTTTGTCGGCCTCTCCGACGCCTCCTCCCGACTGCTGCTGGCCTCCCGAACTCGCGGGCCTTTTATAGGCCTCGTCGACGCCTCCTCCCGACTGCCGCTGGCCTCCCGAACTCGCGGGCCTTTTATAGGCCTCTCCGACGCCTCCTCCAAACTCCCGCTGGCCTCCCAAACTCACAGTCCTTTTATAGGCCTCTCCGACGTCTCCTCCCGACTGCTGCTGGCCTCCCGAACTCGCGGGCCTTTTATAGGCCTCTCCGACGCCTCCTCCCGACTGCTGCTGGCCTCCCGAACTCGCGGGCCTTTTATAGGCCTCTCCGACGCCTCCTCCTGACTGTCGCTGGCCTCCCGAACTCGCGGGCCTTTTATAGGCCTCGTCGACGCCTCCTCCCGACTGACTGTTGCTGTTGTTTCACATGGTTTGTTTAGATTGTCACTTGACTGGTTTTGGAAATAATGTACAATTTTTGGATTCACTTGTTTGTATGTTCTGTCACCTACCATGTTGCACTATTCAATACAGACACATTGTTTACCAACTCTTGGTCAGTGTTTAACTTTATATCATCTGGGGGTATGTGCTGAGAAACAGACACATCTTCTTCAGGTGCACTGGTCCCTGAGCGATATCTTGGCGTCCACATATGATGCGACTCTTTAATGGGTCCTGTCATCAGCCTATCTCACAATGACAAGTAAGGGTGACCAATGCAGGAAGACTGCCATTGAATGAGAGATAGTTGCACAATGTGGAGGGCACACGCTTGCCCTTCAGTCCACATTTTCTCAGGTGCAACATCGCTGAGCCCCACCCCTGATATGACATGTTTTTCAGTGAGATTGCAGTCCATTTTATATATATTCCCGTATTCTATACTTGAGCTCATGTTGTTCTCAGGTTCACATCCTCCCACCTGACAGAACCTGACATGATTTCATTATTGCCTATATACTTTGACATAAGCTCATACCACCTGAACACTCACATTGTCTCAATAAATCTGTTCTGCCTGCAATGTTGTAAAAGCCCTTATAGCACATGTCTATTGAGCCTTTACTGTATCTCGTAGCTCATTTCCGCTTCCTATACCACACCTGCCCTTCAACGGAGTACTTTTCATTTACATTTGTGAAGTCTTTCTGTGCAGTTTAATTTCCATCTGTGAACTCATTCTGAGGGTGTGATAATGTTGCAGCATTTGTATGTTACCCGGGATGTGCAGCTCTGCGCGATTGTAACTGCCGCCCGATTTACAGCAGCTCAGACCATCTTTTTCCCAGCGGTCATTCTGGCGGGCGGAAGCAGCATCTTAGAGGATCCTGTACCACAAAAATCCCATTTTTGGAGCCTCCAGCGCGGACGGGCGGTAGGAAGTTGCGCCGGCGGTACTTCCCCAAAGAAACTCCCGCCGTGCGGGACCTGGGTGGCAGATGGGCGGTACATGAGGAAACATAGAAACATAGAAACATAGAAAATATGTGCAGGAGTAGGCCATTCGGCCCTTCGAGCCTGCACTGCCATTCAATGAGATCATGGCTGAACATGTAACTTCAGTACCCCATTCCTGCTTTCTCGCCATACCCCTTGATCCCCCTAGTAGTAAGGACTATATCTAACTCCTTTTTGAATATATTTAGTGAATTGGCCTCAACAACTTTCTGTGGTAGAGAATTCCACAGGTTCACCACTCTCTGGGTGAAGAAGTTTCTCCTCACCTCGGTCCTAAATGGCTTACCCCTTATCCTTAGACTGTGGGAGTGCAGCGAAGGTTCACCAGACTGATTCCCGGGATGGCGGGACTGGACTTCCCCAACATTGGGAACATTCTTCCTGCATTTAACCTGTCTGAACCCATCAGAATTTTAAACGTTTCTATGAGGTCCCCTCTCATTCTTCTGAACTCCAGTGAATACAAGCCCAGTTGATCCAGTCTTTCTTGATAGATCCGTCCCGCCATCCCGGGAATCAGTCTGGTGAACCTTCGCTGCACTCCCTCAATAGCAAGAATGTCCTTCCTCAAATTAGGAGACCAAAACTGTACACAATACTCCAGGTGTGGCCTCACCAAGGCCCTGTACAACTGTAGCAACACCTCCCTGCCCCTGTACTCAAATCCCCTCGCTATGAAGGCCAACATGCCATTTGCTTTCTTAACCGCCTGCTGTACCTGCATGCCAACCTTCAATGACTGATGTACCATGACACCCGGCAAAAAAATGTTTTTTTGGGTGGTACCTCGGCGGCTGTGGGCGGCTCATTGGCCAAGTTGGGCCCACAGAACTTTACAGTATGGAATGAAGGCTATTCAGCCCATCGTGTCTGAGTCGGCACTTTGCTAGAGCAATCCAAAACTAATTGCCCTGTCCTTTCCCCATAATCCTCTATCTGTGAACCTGTTGGGTCGAATGGCCTGTTTCTGTGCTGTAAATACTATGTAATACAAAATGGGTGCCATGCTGCAGCTCATTGGTTCTGGAAGGGCAGGGAATCAAATGGCTTCCATGCTGAGCTGATTGGCAGGTTAGGCCTGGGAGGAAGGAGGACCTCGAAAGGAGCTGACAGCAGGCCAGAGTTTTCTGGGGGGCCTAGGAGGAGCCCATCAAAAGGAATTGAAAGCTTCCTGAGCCATTTGTGAGCATACTTCAGCTGTCCCTTTAAGGACCACTGTTTAGGCTGCTCAACACCTGGTACAATCAGATGGAGAGTGTATGGTATATGCTCTGCCTATTTGTACCTTCAGATTGCAGTTAGAATCCTACAGCCTGCATCAGATGCCAATTTGCATGTTTAAGCAGCCTCCCCGCCTGTTTCAGGTGGGCAGGCTTCTTGTCCCTTTACAGGCCATCTCGAACATTGCATCAGGTGGGTTTTATGCATCTTTCGAATGAGACGTTAAACCGAGGCCCCGTCTGCTCTCTCAGGTGGACATAAAAGATCCCATGGCACTATTTTGAAGAAGAGCAGGGAAGTTATCCTTAGTGTCCAGGCCAATATTTATCCCTCAATTAACATGACAAAAACAGATTACCTGGTCATTATCACATTGCTGTTTTTGGGAGCTGGCTGTGCGAAAAATTGTCTGCCGCGTTTCCCACATTACAACTGTAACTACACTCCAAAAGAACTTCAATGGCTGTAAAGAGCTTTGAGATGTCATGTGGTCGTGAAAGGCGCTATATAAATGCAAATCTTTCTTTTTATTGGGGCAGCCGCTGTGCCTCCTTCTGTTGATTGTCAATCACTGGCTGGACATCTCCCAGGTGACAAATAGATGGCTGGCAATTGAAAAGTACCTTCAAAAAATTCCGCAAGACAGCAGGCAACTGTTCTGCCTATCCTACCTGCACCAGCTCTCTGGAAATGCTGGTCACTTTATTTCATTTCCTGCTCAGGTTTTCAAAACTTAAGTTGGATGCAAATTGATCACTATTCCATGATTTATCTTCCCTTTTTAAAAAATATTTTCAATCTAGCTGCATTCCTCCCCTATTGGCCTATGACCTTCCTTTGGTTTCTCAATTTCTTTACAAAAAAGTGTTCCTTTCTTTAGTTAAGGTTTGCTTACCAACTAATTAAGATATCGCCCAAACTAAAGGAGGAATTTGAGTTTTAAAAAAAAAAGTCCTTCCCCATGGGGACCTACCATTTGGGTGTTCACAGAAAACGACTCAGATTCCATAAACTGTGGTATTCACTCCTTAAGGCATCCCTTTAAATCCAGCCTTTCCTAGCCTGAATACCAAATAGAAAGTACCTGAGTAGGGAAACTTCCATACAGATCGTAATCCCAGATAAAATAGTTCGGTTTGATCCATTGCTTCTTGAACGTGCTGTCATCTCCCAAACCCGTGCCCATATTTCCCGGAACTCCAGGTTTGACTTCCTCCAATCTGATTTTCGCCCCTGTCACAGTACCAAAATAACTCATAAACATCACAAATGACATCCTGTGTGACTGTGGCAGCAGTAAACTATCCCTCCTCATCCTTCTCGACTTGTCTGCAGCCTTTGACATGGTTGACCACTTCATCCTTCTCCAACGACTCTTCACTGTTGTCCAGCTGGGTGGGACTGCACTCGCCTGGTTCCATTCTTATCTATCTAATCACCTGCAATGGCTTTTCCCGCTTTCGCATCGTTACCTCTGGTGACTCCCAAGGATCTATCCTTGGCCCCTCGTATTTCTCATCTAGATTCTGCCCCTTGGCGACGTCATACGAAAACTCAGCGTCAGGTTCCACATTTACACTGATGAATCATAGAATCATAGAAATTTACAGCACGGAAGGAGGCCATTTCAGCCCATCGTGTCCGTGCCAGCCGATATAGAGCTACCCAGCCTAATCTGACTTTAAAGCCCTTGGTCCGTAGCCCTGTAGGTTATGGCACTTCAAGTGCACATCCAAGTACTTTTTAAATGTGGTGAGGATTTCTGCCTCTACTACCATTTCAGGCAGTGAGTTCCAGAACTCCACCACCCTCTGGGTGAAAAAATTTCCCCTCAAATCCCCTCTAAACCTCCTACAAATTATTTTAAATCTATGCCCCCTGGTTGTTGACCCCTCTGCTAAGGGAAATAGGTCCTTCCTATCCATTCTATCGAGGTCCCTCTAAATTTTATACACCTCAGTAAGGTCTTCCCTTAGCCTTTTCTGTTCCAAAGAAAACAAACCCAGCCTATCCAATCTTTCCTCATAGCTAAAATTCTCCAGTTCAGGCAACATCCCTATAAATCTCCTCTGTACCCTCTTTAGCGCAATCACATCTTTCCTGTAATGTGATGACCAAAACTGCACGTAGTAGTCTAGCTGTGTTCTAACTAGTGTTTTATACAGTTCAAGCATAACCTCCCTGCTCTTGTATTCTATGCCTTGGCTAAGAAAGACAAGTATTCCATATGCCTTCTTAACCACCTTATCTACCTGGCCTGTGACTTTCAGGGATCTGTGGACATGCACTCCAAGGTCCCTTTGTTCCTCTACACTTCTCAGTATCGTACCATTTAATGTGTTTTCCCTTGCCTTGTTAGATCTCCCCAAATGCTTTACCTTACACTTCAAATGGATGAATTCCATTTGCCACTCTACTGCCCAACCAACCAGTTCATTGATAGCTTCCTGCAGTCTACAGCTTTCTTCTTCATTATCAACCACACAGCCAATTTTTGCATCATCTGCAAACTTTTTCATCATATCCCCTACATTCATGTCTAAATCATTGATATATCCCAGAAAAAGCAAGGGACCTAGTACGGAGTCCTGCTGGACCCCACTGAAAACAACTTTCTAGTCACAAAAACACCCATCATCCATTACCCTTTGCTTCCTGCCTCTGAGCCAATTTTAGATCCAACTTGCCACTTTGTCTTGGATCCTGTCATGTATTTCACCATCTTGCAATGACAATAGTTATGTAACTGTAACTCATGCACACTGTACCTGTACCCTTGAAATGCACATCCTGGCCAAGTGTCCACTGACATTACAAATCCTACAGATGTAAAACTGGAACCTGCAGCTTTTGACTGTGTGTCTACCCCCACACCTCCAGCATGAGCTGAAAGTGCTGTTAACAAAAGGACTATTCCCAGGCATTCCTCTCTGATGGCCCGTTTGGCTGTTTCTAAGCACTCTGATGGAGGCTGTTAATGGTCCCATCACAGGATGCATTGTTCCTCGTGATGGTGTGAATTGCCGATCCTCTTTCTATTGTCTCTGTTGCGGGCCCACCGTGGAGCCTGTTGCTGCCTGGGCGGTATCGATTTGCCCTTGCCTGCCTGCCTGGGCGGTGTCGAATTGCCCTTGCCTACCTGCAGGGTTCTGTATCACTTTTACAACATTAACTCCCTGGTTCATCGCAACGTTAAAACCAGGGCTGCGTGCATAAATTAGTTTGGTCTCCTCTTCCCCTGCCATAAAGGTCTGAGCTATCAACGCCGCCCTTTCTAAAGTCAGGTCCTTGGTCTTTATGAGCTTCCTGAAAATGCCAGCATGATTAATACCCTCGATGAAAAAGTCCCTTAACATCTCCCCCCTGCAGGCATCGGAGAACTTACAGAGACTGGCCAAACGCCGCAGTTCCTCCACGAAGTCCGAGATGTTTTGACCCTCCCGACGCCGGTGAGAGTAGAACAGGTGCCGGGCCATGTGTATGCTACTTGCCGGCTTGACATGCTCACTGATAAGCTGGCTGAGCTCTTCGAAGGATTTGTCCGCTGGCTTTTGGGGTGCGAGCAGGTCTTTAATCAGTGCATACGTCTGTGGTCCACAGCTGGTCAGTAGATGCACCCTCCGCTTGTCAGCTGCTGTTTCTTCCAGCCAGTCCTTTGTGACAAAGCTCTGCTGGAGTCTTTCCACAAAGTCATCCCAGTCTTCACCCACACAATAGCGTTCCTCTGTGCCATCCTCGTGGTTCGGTGATTCCCGTTTCTCATCGCCAAATGTAGTGTCTCTGCACCTTGCTACAAACTCACACGAGGCATGTATGCATCAGACACGGTCACTCTGTGACCTTCACTTTATTCCCAGGACCAAGGAGTGCTGACCCTGGTTGGGACCTCCCCTTTTATACCTGGAAACCCAGGTGAGGAGTGTCTCCCGCAAGCTCACCCCCTGTGGTCAGGGTGTGCATTTCAAGGGTACAGGTACAGTGTGCATGAGTTACAGTTACATAACTATTGTCATTGCAAGATGGTGAAATACATGATATGGGCTTTTACTTTCGCCACCAGTCTGCCATGTGGGACATTATCAAAAACCTTGCTAAAATCCATATAGACTACATCAAATGCACTACCCTCATCGACCCTCCTCGTTACCTCCTCAAAAAATTCAATCAAGTTAATCAGACATGACCTTCCCTGAACAAATCCAAGCTGACTGTCCTTGATTAATCCGTGTCTTTCGAAATGAAGATTTATCCTGTCCCTCAGAATTTTTTCCAATAATTTTCCCAACACCGAGGTTAGGCCGACTGGCCTATAATTACTCAGTTTATCCCTTTCTCCCTTTTTAAACAAAGGTACAATGTTAGCAGTCCTCTAGTCCTGGGGATTTATCCACTTTCAAAGCTGCTAAACCCCTTAATACTTCCTCTCTCACTATGTTTATTATATCTAATATTTAACACTCCTCTTCCTGATTGCAATGTCTGCATGATACCCAGCTCTACCTCACCACCACCTCTTTTGATCCCTCCACTGTCTATAAATTGTTAGATTGCTTGACTAACATCCAGTACTGGATGAGCAGAAAGTTTCCCCAATTTAATATTGGGAAGACCGAAGCCATTGTCTTTGGTCCCTGCCACAATCACCATTCCGTAGCCAGCGACTCCATCCCTCTCCCTAACATCTGTCTGATGCTGAACCATACTGTTTGAAACCTTGGTGTCGCATTTGACTCCAAGATGAGCTTCCGACCATCACTAAGACGGCCTATTTCCACCTCCGTAACATTGTCCGACTCCGCCCCTGCCTAAGCTCATCTACTGCTGAAACAGCCATCCTTGCCATCTATTCCAATGCAATCCTGGCCAGTCTCCCATATTCCACCCTCCATAAACTTAAGGTCATCGTAAACTCTGCTGCCCGTATCCGAACTCGCACCAAGTCCGGTTCCCCCATCACCTCTGTGCTCGCTGACCTACATTGGCTCCGAATTAAATAATGCCTCGATTTAAAAATTCTCATCCTTGTTTTCAAATCCCTCCTTGAGCTCGCTCCACTCTATTTCTGTAATGTCCTCCAGCCCTCCGAGATATCTGCGCTCATCAAATTTTGGCCTCTTGAGCATCCCCGATCTTAATTGCCCCACCATTGGCCGCCAGGCCTTCAGCTGCCAAGGCCCTAAGCTCTGGAATTCCCTCCTGCAATGCATTTGCTTCATAGAAACATAGAAAATAGGTGCAGGAGTAGGCCATTCGGCCCTTCGAGCCTGCACCACCATTCAATAAGATCATGGCTAATCATTCCCTCATTAACCCTTTCCTGCTTTCTCTCCATACCCCTTGATCCCTATAGCCGTAAGGGCCATATCTAACCCCCTCTTGAATATATCCAATGAACTGGCATCAACAACTCTCTGCGGAAGGGCATTCCACAGGTTAACAACTCTCTGAGTGAAGAAGTTTCTCCTCATCTCAGTCCTAAATGGCCTACCCCTTATTCTAAGACTGTGTCCCCTGGTTCTAGACTTCCCCAACATCGGGAACATTCTTCCCACATCTAACCTGACCAGTCCCGTCAGAATCTTATATGTTTCTATGATATCCTCTCTCATCCTTCTAAACTCCAGTGGATAAACGCCCAGTTGATCCAGTCTCTCCTCATATGTCAGTCCTGCCATCCCGGGAATCAGTATGGTGAATCTTTGCTGCACTCCCTCAATAGCAAGAACGTTCTTCCTCAGATTAGGATACCAATACTGAACACAATATTCCAGGTGAGGCCTCACTAAGGCCCTGTACAACTGCAGTAAGACCTCCCTGCTCCTATACTCAAATCCCCTAGCTATGAAGGCCAACATACCATTTGCCTTCACCGCCTGCTGAACCTGCATGCCAACTTTCAATGACTGATGTACCATGACACCCAGATCTCGTTGCACCTCCCCTTTTCCGAATCTGCCGCCATTCAAGATAATATTCTGCCTTCGTGTTTTTGCCACCAAAGTGGATAACCTCACATTATACTGCATCTGCCATGCGTTTCCCCATTCATCGTACCTGTCCAAGTCACCCTGCAGCCTCTTAGCATCCTCCTCACAGCTCACACCGCCACCCATCTTAGTGTCATCTGCAAACTTGGAGCTATTACACTCAATTCCTTCATCTAGATCATTAATGTATATTGTGAATAGCTGGGGTCCCAGCACTGAGCCTTGCGGCACCCCACTAGTCACTGCCTGCCATTCTGAAAAGGACCCGTTTATCCCGACTCTCTGCTTCCCGTCTGCCAACCAGTTCTCTATCCACGTCAGTACATTACCCCCAATACCATATGCTTTGATTTTGCACACCAATCTCTTGTGTGGGACCTTGTCAAAAGCCTTTTGAAAGTCCAAATACACCACATCCACTGGTTCTCCCTTGTCCATCTACCAGTTCCATCCTCAAAAAATTCTAGAAGATTTGTCAATCATGATTTCCCTTTCATAAATCCATGCTGACTTGGACCGATCCTGTCACTGCTTTCCAAATGCGCTGCTATTTCATCTTTAATAATTGATTCCAACATTTTCCCCACTACCGATTTCAGGCTAACTGGTCTATAATTACCTGTTTTTTCTCTCCCTCCTTTCTTAAAAAGTGGTGTTACATTAGCTACGATCCAGACCATAGGAACTGATCCAGAGTCGATAGACTGTTGGAAAGTGATCACCAATGCATCCACTATTTCTCGGGCCACTTCCTTAAGTACTCTGGGATGCAGACCATCAGGCCCCGGGGATTTATTGGCCTTCAATCCCATCAATTTCTCGAATACAATTTCCCGCCTAATAAGGATTTCCTTCAGTTCGTCCTTCTCATTAAACCCTCGATTCCCTAGTATTTCCGGAAGGTTATTTGTGTCTTCCTTCATGAAGACAGAACCAAAGTATTTGTTTAACTGGTCCGCCATTTCTTTGTTCCCGATTATAAATTCACCTGAATCTGACTGCAAGGGACCTACGTTTGTTTTCACTAATCTTTTTCTCTTCGCATATCTATAGAAGCTTTTGCAGTCAGTTTTTATGTTCCCAGCAAGCTTCCTCTCATACTCTATTTTCCCCCTCCTAATTAAATCCTTTGTCCTCCTCTGCTGTATTATAAAATTCTCCCAGTCCTCAGGTTTGCTGCTTTTTCTGGCCAATTTATATGTATCTTCCTTGGATTTAACATTATCCTTAATTTCCCTTGTTAGCCACGGTTGAGCCACCTTCCCCGTTTTATTTTTACTCCAGACAGGGATGTGCAATTGTTGAAGCTCATCCATGTGATCTTTAAATGTTTGTCATTGCCTATCCACCGTCAACCCTTTAAGTATCACTTGCCAGTTTATTCTAGCCAATTCATGTCTCATACCATCGAAGTTACCTTTCCTTAAGTTCAGGACCCTAGTCTCTGAATTAGCTGTGTCGCTCTCCATCTTAATAAAGAATTCTACCATATTATGGTCACTCTTTCCCAAGGGTTCCACAAGATTGCCAATTAGCCCTTTCTCATTACACATCACCCAGTCTAGGATGGCCAGCCCTCTAGCTGGTTCCTCGACATATTGGTCTCGAAAACCATCCCTAATACACTCCAGGAAATCCTCCTCCACCGCATTGCTACCAGTTTGGTTAGCCCAATCAATATGTAGATTAAAGTCGCCCATGATAACTGCTGTACCTTTATTGCACGCATCCCTAATTTCTTGTTTGATGCTGTCCCCAACCTCACTACTACTGTTTGGTGGTCTGTACACAACTCCCACTAGCGTTTTCTGCCCTTTGGTATTCCGTAGCTCCACCCATACCGATTCCACATCAAACAAGCTAATGTCCTTCCTTGCTATTGCTTTAATTTCCTCTTTAACCAGCAATGCCACCCCGTCTCCTTTTCCTTTCTGTCTATCCTTCCTAAATGTTGAATACCCCTGGATGTTGAGTTCCCAGCCTTGGTCACCCTGGAGCCATGTCTCCGTGATGCCAATTACATCATATCCGTTAACTGCTATCTTCGCAGTTAATTCGTCCACCTTATTCCGAATACTCCTCGCATTGAGGCACAGAGCCTTCAGGCTTGTCTTTTTAACACACTTCAAAAGAAGAAATACGTAACCAGCGTGCACCACCTAGGAGGGGGGCTCAACGTAGAGGTATCTCTGCAGGGTCTGAAGACGGAAAGTCGCAAGCTGGGTGCTGACGCACACCACGCCAGACCGCCCACCCTAAGCGAGAGACTCAAAGCCGTAGCAGAGACCCAGTGCTTCCTGCTGTTCCAGAAGAAGTCTACCAGCTTCTTCTGTATCTTGGCGACAAACGCAGGGGGAGGGGGGCAAAGTGACCAGCCGGTACCACAGCATAACAGCCACCAGCTGGTTTATGACTAGCGCTCAACCCCTGTAGGACAGCTCTAAGGAGCAGTCCTGTCCAGCGCCCTAAGCGAGTGGCGACTTTGGCCTCCAGCTCCTGCCAGTTCGCTGGCCAGGCTTCCTCGTCAGGGCTAAGGTAGACTCCCAGATAGAGGAGATGGGTCGTGCTCCAGGCAAAAGGCCTGAGCTCCTCCGGCAGGGAGTCCACCCGCCACTGACCCACCAGGAGTCTGGAACATTTCTCCCAGTTGATCCTAGCGGAGGATGCGGCCGAGTAAATCTCCTGGCACTACCGCACCCTCCGCAGGTCAACAGGATCCTCGATCATGAGGAGCACGTCATCGGTATAAGCCGAGAGGACGACCTCCACGTCCGACCCTTGCAAAGCCAGTCCCGTCAACCTCTTCCGCAAGAGGCGCAGGAAAGGCTCCACGCAGATGGCATATAACTGGCCAGACATGGGGCATCCCTGGCGCACCCCTCTCCCAAAGTGAAGGGGCCCAACAGCTCTACAAACCTGTGAGCATACTCACAGATGCATACATTACACCTCTCTAAACCTCTCCACCTCTCTAGCTCTCTTTTCTCCTTTACACTTAACTCTTTGACCAAGCTTTTAGTCATCTGTTCTAATATCTCCTTATGTGGCTCAGTGTCAAATTTTGTTTGATAACGCTCCTGTGAAGCGCCTTTTACTACATGTTTTACTACATTAAAGGTGCTATATAAATGCAAGTTATTGTTGTACTCCTATTCTAAACATCTTGGAAAGACAGGAATATCAGGAGACAGACTTATTACTGCTATCAAATGGAGTACAACAACGTGAACATCCGAGAAAGGATGTGAAGGTAGGGTCCAACTTATTACTACTCTTTAGTAGAATTTTCCTGATAATTCATCTTTGAAAGAGAATGAACCCAGAATTCGTAAACCTTCTTAGAATAGAACTTGTATTAGCTTTCATCAATCATGCCTTTACAGTAAAATCGCAGCATACAACAAGAACAACTTTCATTTATATAGCACCTGAAACGCAGCAAAACAACCCAAGGTGATTCACAGGAGCGTTATCAAACGAAGTTTGACACCAAGCCACATAAGGAGGTAGTAGGACAGGTGATGATCAAAAAGGTAGGTTTAAGGAGCGTCATAGAGGAGAGAAAGGTAAAGAGGTGGAGGCTTTGGGAGGGAATCCCAGAAATAGGGGTCCAGGCAGCTGAAGGCACAGCTGCTAATGGTGGAGTGATTAAAATCAGGGATGCACAAAAGCTAGAATTGGAGAAGTACAGAGATTTTGGAGGGTTGTAGGGCTGGAGTAGAAACATAGAAACATAGAAAATAGGAGCAGTAGAAGGCCATTCGGCCCTTCGAGCCTGCACCGCCATTCAATATGATCCTGGCTGATCCTCTATCTCAACACCATATTCCCGCTTTTTCCCCATACTCCTTGATGCCTATTGTGTCTAGAAATCTATCTATCTCCCTCTTAAATATATTCAGTGACTTGGCCTCCACAGCCTTCTGTGGTAGAGAATTCCACAGGTTCACCACCCTCTGAGTGAAAAAATTTCTCCTCATCTCAGTCCTATATTTCCTACCCCGTATCCTGAGACTGTGACCCCTTGTTCTCGACTTTCCAGCCAGGGAAAACATCCTCCCCGCATCCAGTCTGTCCAACCTCGTCAGAATTTTATACGTTTCAATGAGATTCCCTCTCATTCTTCTAAACTTTAGTGAATACAGGCCAAGTTGACCCAATCTCTCCTCCTACAACAGGAATCAGCCTGGTGAACCTTTGCTGCATTCCCTCTATGGTTACAGAGATAGCAAGGGGCGATGGAAAGATTTGAAAACAAGTATGACAGAGAGTCAAAGGAAATAGCTTTTGCCATTCCTCTCTGAAATCTGTATGGCCTGATGACTTTAGGATCATAAGGAATTTTCAGCTAAATCCCCCCATGACTGAAATACAAGCATTTTTTCATATTTTACCATTGTCTCAGAATCTTTATTGCAGAGATTGTGTCAAAAACAACATCTAATTCAAGTGGTTCTACTGGTCCTTTCATTCCACAGCCTAGTTCTTTCTCCAATGAATAATTTCACTGCCTCCCATATTTATTTAAATTGACCAAGATGACCAAAACACTTGTAAATTAATTTCTGCAGGTTGATTCAATCTAGTAGATTGTGTTCCTAACGTGACTTAAATAAAGATGATTGCATTGTTGTGAAAGAACAATCAGTCATGAAGCTAATATTGTAAGGATATCATTCTGTATGTGACATTGGACATAGATACAACTGCATGTTTACCAAAACAGACAGGCTGTTTGTTGTGAGCAAATTATCTACCATGTTTGTCTACATAACAGCACTTCAAAAATAATCCATTGTTTGTAAAGCACTTTGGGACATCCTGAGGGTGTGATAAGGTGCTGTCTAATGCAAGTTCTTTTTCATATTTCCAGTGTGAATTGTTTGTTAACTCGACAGGAATTAGTTCTAATTACTATTTGTCAGAAGCAAACAAGTTTGGAGCATTCTCCCAAAATATACAGAAATATGTTCCTGGCTTTCCAACATCATCAACACACATTGTTCTATAATTTGCCAATTTTATTGATGGGAAATCTGTAAAGAATCATTGGCTGGATTGAGTCTCCTTCACGTGTTGAAGAAAGTCATGTAAGCACTTAATGGTGTACTAGTTAAAAAGATTTAAATTATTCAGTGCTGCTATACCTTTTCCATTATCTAATTCCACCTGCAACTGAGAAATAGTTCAATACTTCCTTTTCTGTTTCTAAAAATAGTACTGTGCTCTTGTTCTATCTGCCGTAATAAGAAGTGAACCCCCAAGTCAAAGTTTATTATTATTAAGTACAGTACTCCTGAAGTATCATCCTAGATTCAGTAAGAAGCCAGACCCCAAGCTTATTGGTTGCAGTACTCCTAATCCAGAATTACAACAAGGTTGTGTACCCAGAGTTGAACCATACTACAGGCGTGACGTCCGAAATCCGGAAACCTCAGGAATGAGGCCATTCCAGATTCCTGGTATTTCCAGATTTTGGAACGTCTTTGCCTGGGCCGAGATGGGGATGGGGGGATGGGGGGCTGGGGAGGGTCGGGATGGGGAGCGGGGGGGTTCCGGCGGCCAAGGTAAGTGGGGGGATGTCGGGCCCTTGGCTGGGGGCAGAGGTCGGGCCGGGGCTGGAGGTGGTCGGGTGGCCGGAAGTTGGGTCGACGCCAGGGGAGGTCAGGCCGAGGCGGCCGGAGGTCGGTCAGCCAAGGCAGGGGGTCGAGGCGAGGGAGTCCGGATTTCGGAACATCTTCTGGGCGACCCCGCCATGGATTGGCCCGGTGTCCGGATTCCGGAACATTCCGAATTTCGGAACTACGGATTTTGGATGCTCAACCTGTACTACTTTTAGATCCAGTATTCCATATGAATTATCCTGAAAAAGGAAGGACTTCAGCTTTTGGCTGCTTTTAGAATATATGCCAAACTGGATCTCTTAAAAGAAATGTGTTCTTGGTGAAGAAATATCGAGTCCTTTAAGCACTTTCAGTTGTGTCACTTTTTAAAAAATTAACTAAATTAATCCATGTCAGCTGTGGCTCAGTGGGCAGCACTCTTGTCACTGAGAAAACAGGTTGTGGTTTCAAATCCCACTCCAGGAACTTGAGCACAAAAAAAAAATCTAGGTTGACACTCCATGCAGTGCTGAGGGAGTAATGCACTGTCGGAGGTGTTATCTTTTGGAGGAGACGTTAAACCGAGGCCCCGTCTGCTCTCTCAAGTGGACATGAAAGATCCCATGGCATTATTTTGAAGAAGAGCAGGGGAGATATCCCCGGTGAACAGGCCAATATTTATCCCTCAATCAACATAACAAAAAACAACTGATTATCGAGTCATTATTTTTTCTTTCTTTATTATTACATTGATGTTTGTGGGAGCTTGCTTGTGTGCAAGTTGGCTGCCACATTTCCTACATTTCAACAGTGACTACACTCCAAGGGCCTGAGTTTGGTCAAACCTAAGTTCCGCCCATGTACCGGCGAAAGGACCGCTAAGATCCTGATGAAAGTTTGGTGGGAAAATTTGGAAAAAAAAATCACCCGGCGGAAAAAGTGGGCACTACACGCCGATTCTGGGCAGCAGTGGGCAATAGGTTGGATTCTGGGTGGCAAGTGCAATCCTCGGCAAAGTAACGGCGAGGATAGAGTCAGACCCAGGAAGGGGAGACGGAAATTTTTTTTTTCATCGAATGGAAAAAGAACTTTTACAAATCCTTCAGATGACCCTATCCACCATAATCGCTGCAAAAGAAATGCAGAATTCTTTCAAGTCTTCATACTTACCGTTCAGGTAAGACCTGCCTCCATGCGGAGGTCTCTTCTGCTGCTGGAGCGGAGAACCGCTCGGACCGATCTGGGGAGTGAGCAGGCGGGAGGACTTTTGTCGGCGTTGCACGCTGGCACATGCCAACGGACGCTCCCCAGAGGTCTTCTCTCCCCACTGGCGTGAGGACCTCACCAAACTCGCTTGGAGGGGAGAGTGCCCAGAAAACAGGAAGACCGCCGAGCCGGAAGTAAGTCCACCAAATTCAGGATCGAAAAGTACTTCATTGGCTGTAAAGTGCTTTGAGATGTCCAGTGGTTGTGAAAGACATTATATAAATCCATGTCTTTCTTTTCTTTTCATGCTTGGACTACTCGATGCCTTTCATACACATGTTTTATGATGCTAGTGAATTGTGTAAAAAAGGATATCTGTGGACTGTTAATGGTGGTTTCATTGTAGAACTGCAGCAATTTATTTAATTTATATGGAACATTTGGTATAAAAAAATGACAAATTAGAACCTTTGACGCACAAATGATGATGCAATTCTCCGAGGGTTAGCAAATATTGTGAGCTCATCACAGCGATTATATACATATCACTTAGCTATGATTTATGAGAAAAGAAAGAAATCTGATGAAGTGAGATGAGTAATGTCTTTAAAGGAGTAATGCCCTAAATGATTAGAAAATGATTCACCCTCAAAGAATCATTTTCTAATCATGATATAATGGGCCCAAATTTGGCCCTCCCGTTTTTTCGGTGCACTCACCTGAGGTGCGCCGACTTCCTACGCTCAAAACAGCGGCGAAAAGATATCCCCGTATTCTCCCCGCTCTGTCGACTGTTCTTGTGTGTGGCATGGTGTGGCAAATCCATTGGGGGCGGAGCTAGGGCCGTGTGGCTGAAAGAGTGCTGGGAGGTGAGATGGGGCTAGGGCCCAGCGCGTGTAACAGTGCTGGCAGCGTTGTGCATGCGCATTGGAGCGTTCGCGCATGCGCAATAGGGAATAACATTGGCAGTTGGCCATTTTTACAGGGAAAAGCTTCTGATTGATTTTTGGTGCCTGAAGGAGTGCTGTGAGGCGTGCTGTGGAGGAAATCAGTTGCTGGAATCAGTGAGTGCTCTGTGTTGCTGCTAAAGTTCCAGAAGGAGTGCTGCATAAGTGAAAATCATTGCTGCATGCAAAATAAGGACTGCGTGTTTTGAAAAATCACTGAGTGTCAATTCAATACAACAATGCAACAACGTGCACCAAGAACGAAGAATTTCTTGCATGACGAAGTGGAGATACGAGTTAATGTCATTGAGAAGAGATGGCAGGAGCTGGATACCAGCAACAGAGGTCGCACAAAAGTGCCACCCAAAGAAATGAAGAAATGCTGGAACCAAGTTGCAGAAGATTACTGCACAATGGTGAATACCACAAGATCTGGAAGCCAGTGTAAAAAGAAATGGCAGGACCTTGGTCAAGTCGTTAGTGCAAGTAATATTTTCATTTATTCAATACAATTGCAATTGTAAATGTGACCATCTGTATATGTCTCACCCAGCAGAAAGACACCCTCTAAAAAGTTGCATTTTCATCTTTGCAGAAGAAATTGTCCCACAACAAAAGGGAAAGAACTCGAACAGGAGGAGGCCCGCCAAATCTGCAGCAACTGACACCCTTGGAAGAGAGGGTCGCTACTTTGATGGGTCGTACCTGGAGAAAAACAATCAGTACTGCACAAGCTGGGCCCACACCCGAGGGAGAGAGTAAGTCCTGAAAATTCATTGTGGCCTTTCAAATCAACCTGCTGCCTGGCCTGCTACGTGTGAGCCTACTCATGCCACCCATCCTGCCCCCTCCTGTGCTGCTAACCATTTGATTGTTCTGTTTTATTTTGCAGAACCTGATGCCAATCCTGAAAATCCAGAAGAAGATTCAGACTCGTATGAGCCAGACCAACTTCGGGGGGGGGGGGGGGGCGGGGGGGGGGCATGGAGATGTATGAAGGGGACAATGTTGAAATTAATATGGTTGAGGCCATGGTACGGGACTTCGCATTGCCAAACACTTTCATGAGTTCTGGTGCAACATTCTTTGGTTTCAGCCCGTCTGCGTCCATGTATAGTGCTTTAAGTTCTGATGTGACATTCCATGGTTTCCCAAGTTCCCAGGTTGCGGGTCCCAGTGGTGGAGGAATGCAGCATGGAGCACCCAGTGCCTCATGGTCTGAGGTTGCGCCTCCCAGTGCTGCTGGGATACAGCATGGAATACCCAGGGCCCCACCGTCCCAGCCTGTGCCTCCCACTGGGGGTGCCGCGAGGCAGACCCAGGGTGAGGGGAAGGAGAAATCGACCATGCTCTCCTGAGATGCAGGATGCAACAGTTGTGGTTCAGATTATGGCATTGGGTGTGGAGAGCAATGACATTACCCGATCACTCGTGCACACCATCAGTGGGGTGGATGATGAGGTAACAGGACTGTTGGAAGAAATAACAGTAATGGCACGGGAAAAGGGAACGAATTCCGGGAACATCAGTGAGGGAATAGTGTCCCTGAGGGAGGTAATGTCAGAGGCAGTGGGAACGACTGGACAGGCCATCAGGGAGGGAATGTCAGAGGCAGTGGAAACGACGGCACAGGCTACTGCAATAAGGGAACACAGCCAGGCCATTCGCCATTGTCAGAATCAACTGCCACTCCCACTGCAATCCCTGCACCAGCCTCTGAAGAGACCCAAGCTGGGCCCCCCCCCCCGCCCGCCGCCCCCCCCCGCACCCATGAAGAAGTGCACATTCACCGAGATGTGGATGAGAGATGGGTGCAGCCTTTCTTTGCTGCTGTTGTTGTTGATGTTACTGTTGTAACTGTTTTCAAATTGAAAGTTTTTTGTAAGTTATGTAAATTTACAACTTTAAGAACATAAGAACATAAGAAATAGAAACAGGAGTAGGCCACACAGCCCCATGAGCCTGCTCCACCATTCAATAAGATCATGGCTAATCTGATCATGGACTCAGCTCCACTTCCCCGCCCACTCCCCATAACCCCTTATCCCCTTATCGTTTAACCAACTGTCTATTTCTGTCTTAAATTTATTCAATGTCCCAGCTTCCACAGCTCTCTGAGGCAGCGAATTCCACAGATTTACAAATCTCTGAGAGAAGAAATTTCTCCTCATCTTAGTTTTAAATGGGCGGCCCCTTATTATAAGATCATTCCCTCTAGTTCTAGTCTCCCCATCAGTGGAAACATCCTCTCTGCATCCACCTTGTCAAGCCCCCTCATAATCTTATATGTTTCGATAAGATCACCCCTCATTCTTCTGAATTCCAATGAGTAGAGGTCCAACCTACTCAATCTTTCCTCATAAGTCAACCCCCTCATCCCCAGAATCAACCTAGTGAACATTCTCTGAACTGCCTCCAAAGCAAGTATACCCTTTCGTAACTATGGAAACCAAAACTGCACGCAGTATTCCAGGTGTGGCCTCACCAATATCTTATATAACTGTAGCAAGACTTCCCTGCTTTTATTCTCCATCCCCTTTGCAATAAAGGCCAAGATACCATTGGCCTTCCTGATCACTTGCTGTACCTGCATACTATCCTTTTGTGTTTCATGCACAAGTACCCCCAGGTCCCGCTGTACTGTGGCACTTTGCAATCTCTCTCCATTTAAATAATAACCCGCTCTTTGATTTTTTTTTTCTGCCAATGTGTGTGACCTCACACTTTCCAACATTATACTCCATCTGCCAAATGTTTGCCCACACACTTAGCCTGTCTATGTCCTTTTGCAGATTTTTTGTGTCCTCCTCACACATTGCTTTTCCTCCCATCTTTGTATCGTCAGCAAACTTGGCTACGTTACACTCAGTCCCTTCTTCTAAGTCGTTAATATAGATTGTAAACTTTAAAGTGATCTTAAAGTTTTTAAGTGATCTTAGAGTGTAAATGTTCTCACATTTTGTAAGTTGTGTAAATTTACAACTTTATAAGTGATCTTAAAGTTTTTAAATGATCTTAGAGTGTAATTTATTCAATTTGAAAGTTTTTTGTAAGTTTTGTAACTTTACAAGTTTATAAGTGATCTTAAAGTTTTTAAGTGATTTTAATGAGCCATATTAAAGTAAAGTTTGATACAAGAATTATTTTATTACACTAAAGTGTAATAAAACATTATAAACTTTTCAATAAAATATATTTTACATTAAAACTGAATCATGTGCCATTAACATAACACAACATTTAGGAACATCTTCAAAAAATAAACATGTCCATGCGGAATAGTTGTCACTGAGCCCTCAGGCATCAGTAAAGCGTTCAGGGATGAGCTGCTGGCGCAAGGCTCGAGCAATCGTTAAAGGAGCACGATGGGCTGCCCTCCTCCGATGTCGTGCTCCGGCCTCAGGCACTTGCATGGTTTCCTGATTGTCGTCGTCATCCTCCTCCACCACCTCCTCCTGTTCATCATCACCTGCATCTTCCAAATCATTATCATCAGCCACTCACACTACAGGTGGGTCTTCTTCCACTACCAGCTGCTGCTGCCTCATGATGGCTAAGTTATGCAGCATACATCACACAACAGTGAACTGACTGACAATCTTAGGGGAATATTGCAAGTAGCCTCCGGAATGGTCCAGGCATCGGAAACGCTGTTTCAGGATGCTAATGGTCCTCTCTATGATGCTGCAAGTCGTAATGTGCGACATGTTGCATTGATGGTCAGCTTCCGTCCGGGTTAAGCGTAGGGGCGTCATGAGCCAGGTGACCAGGCCGTACCCTTTGTCTCCCAGTCTGCCCTTCTGGCTGCTTCTCAAACATGTCAGATATAATGCAGTCGGGTAGGATGAACGCATCATGGGTGCTGCCAGGGTACCTTGCATCGACTGACATGATGTGATGCATGTCGTCACACACGAGCTGCACATTAATGGAGTGGAAACCTTTTCTATTCCTGAACTGCTCGGCATCCTCCACGGGTGCTCGCAAGGCAATGCAGCCCTGTACCTTTGGGAAGCCAGAAATCCTTGAGAACCCCACAGCCCTGTCATGGATTGCTTGGGCTGTCATTGGGAACTTGATGAAGTCATTCCTCCACGCATACAGTGCAGCTGTGACCTGGGATGGTGGGACTGACATATCAAGAAAGACTGGATCAACTGGGCTTGTATTCACTGGAGTTCAGAAGAATGAGAGGGGATCTCATAGAAACGTTTAAAATTCTGACGGGTTTGGACAGGTTAGATGCAGGAAGAATGTTCCCAATGTTGGGAAAGTCCAGAACCAGGGGTCACAGTCTAAGGATAAGGGGTAAGCCATTTAGGACCGAGATGAGGAGAAACTTCTTCACGCAGAGAGTGGAATTCTCTGCCACAGAAAGTTGTTGAGGCCAATTCACTAAATATATTCAAAAAGGAGTTAGATGTAGTCCTTACTACTAGGGGGATCAAGGGGTATGGCGAGAAAGCAGGAATGGGGTACTGAAGTTGCATGTTCAGCCATGAACTCATTGAATGGCGGTGCAGGCTCAAAGGGACGAATGGCCTACTCCTGCACCTATTTTCTATGTTTCTATGTTTCTGTGCCGAACCGCTGCAAAATTCGTGGCATTGATATTGCTCCACCCATACTTAGTAAAAGTTTAACTTTCAAAGGTCAAAGAAGGTGAAATATGGCTGCAAAGCAGGCAGCTCAGCAGAGTTTTGCACTTCTCCCTCCCCCCAAGGGATGTATATGGATCACAGCCAAAGGTCTTTTGTTCTCGGCCCCTCCCCCTTCAGTCATGTGACTTCTCTTTCCCTCCTCATCCACCACCCACCCACCTTCCACCCAGCCTGTTGCAGCTTGGTTCATTCCTGCAGCCTGTGTGTTCTGCCGAGTCCAGCCCCCCTTTAATTTGACTCCTGCAGTCTCCGTGTTTTGCGAGCCCAGCCTGCTGTGTGGCCAGTTCCCTGCGCTCTCTCTCCTGCCCGGGCGTCCCACCCACCCACACCTATACCAATAGAGTGGCCTCTTGCACCGGCAGGCCTGCTGACTTCCCGCGCCGAGTTATGAAGGTAGGACTTAAGTTTTATTTATTTATTTATTATTATTTATTATTGATGGCTTTTATGCTTCTTGAATGTTGTTGTGAAGGTGTTTAGTGCTTTGCAAGGTCCTCTCCGGTTCGCTACCCCCCCCCCCATCTCTGTCTACGCTAATTTCTTAACTCTCCGCAAGGGTTTTCTGTGCGGCCATAAGTGGCCACATACGCTAATACGCTGGCCTAAGTTAGTTTGGAGCAACTATTAGCTGTGCAAACTGGCTTAAATGACCAAAACAGGCATAGGAGGCTGGTAACACCCCTTTTTGAAAAAAAGACTAAACTAAAAAAATCCTAACTAACTCACTTACACTGGCACAAATTAAATGTGCAGAATGGGGATTTTTAAGATACTCTAGAAAAATCAAGTTGCTCCAAAAAAAACAGAGCAACTCCTGGCCAAATTTGGGCCCAATATAACAGAATAATTTCAAGAGACACTCTTGTCTTCTGTTGTCTTCCATAATTTGGATGTTAAAAGCTATCTGAAAGTAGGTATACCCACTACAGACATTATTGCATGCTCACATTGTTCCATAAAATGTGCTTAAGACATCTGACTATAATTGAACAGGCTGTGGGCACGGATGCCCCCTGCACGCCCACTCATACTGTCACATCTGGATTGGGTGAAATGTACAAGACAGTAAAAATACTTTCATGTCATAAAGAAGAAAAACACTTCTTTGCCATTGTGTCAGTGAGCTAACTTCTAAAATGTTCCTTGAATGCGAGTGAGTTCTGATTTATTGCTTCTATTTCAAAGCTCTTGGTTGCTGTAAGAGGTTAACTAGACAGTGAAGGAATACACAGTCTTAGATCTGAATTATTGAATCGGACACATGCATTTTATTCCAGGATTATTAAAAAACATATTTTCACTGCAAGCATAGACATGAAAAACCAAATGGATTACTGCCTGGTTGTGAGATATTAAACTTCTGTTAGTATTTAGCATATTTCTACCTCTCGTGATGTGTAGAAAGTCTTTCACGATATTTTGACTCATCCGTTCTCATCTTCCTCAGCTTCTGCCTGGTCTCAATTGAAACGTTAGGTTCTGATTACATTCTAAACTCTCTTATTAATGTATAGAGGGACATTTTTAAATAGTGATCTGAACACAGCAGTTCTAAGTTTTAAGGAGCATCTTAAAGGAGGAGAAAGAACACAGAAGCAGAAAGGTTCAGGGAGGGGATTCCAGAGTTTAGGGCTTAGGCAGCTGAAGGCACAGCCACCAATGGTGGAGTGATTAAAATTGGGGTGTGCAAGATGCCAAAATTGGAGGAGCGCAGAGATCTCAGAGGGTTGTAGGGCTGGAGGAGGTTACAGTGATAGGGAAGGCAAGGCTGCCTCAGCCCTGTTCTCTGGAATTTCCTCCCTAAAGCTCTCTGCCTCTCTACCACTCTCTCCTCCTTTAAGACCTACCATAAACCCTACCTATTTGATCAAGCTTTTGGCCACCTGTCTTACTAGCTCCTTATGTGATTCAGTGTCAAATTTTGTTTTATAACACTGTAATGAAGCATTTTGGGATGTTTTACTATGTTAAAACACCATATAAATGTAAGTTGTTGTTGTTGAGTGACTGTAGTGAGTTTTTGCAGTTTTAAAATTTTTTATTTGCAATTCTTTTACAATCTAGAGTGAGATTATTATTGTTCCTTTTCCATCCTCTATCCCTGTATCATTCTGAGATGATAGACAGACGCCTTCCAGCCTTCTGCATGTCCAACTGACTAAAGGACATATATTTGGGGGTGACATGCTGTCCCATTTACTTAGCCTTTATTCAGAACATTTCCTTTATAGCCCACAAGGACCAGTCCATATGGAGAAAAGCAGATGCAAATCCTGGTCCTAATTTTCACACCACATTAATGAAGCAATATACAATGCCACATGGTTACCCTGAACTTATATTAAAGTTTAGATTAATCCTTTTTTGAAATCAGAATTCTCTAGAAATGGAATGTAACTTAATATTTGTATTCAGTTAACTATTCACTAAGTTTCAGTCTTATTGATAAAGTATAAAAGTGTGAAACAAGGCAAAACATAAACAAGACATCCATCCTTCTCCCATTCCCACTCCCCCTCCAGTCATTGCAATGTAATAATGCACAAACTCCAAAGGTTGCCAAAACCACCAGCATAGGAACATGGCATTTGAACTGCAGGGAAGGTTTGATATGCAAGAGCTCCTCACTGCAGTTCAACTCAGGGAAATGCTGGCATATGTGTCTGTGTATATGCACACA